>NC_050573.1:240956384-241673821 GCF_011100635.1 Trichosurus vulpecula | reverse complement strand
TCTGAAGAAAACCCAAGTAGTGTTTTCTCTCCCAGAGGGGAAGACCTTTGTGATCAAAACCTCAAATGGAGACCAGGTTCCTTGAAGCATCAGAATCAACAGAACTCAGCCCTTTATCTCGTGGAGACAGACGCTAGGTAATTTGGGGGCTGGGGGAGAAGGGGTGGGAGGAGGAAGCAGGACCCAGGAGGTGACCTTCAGATCAGATAATAGAAATGGGGGGGGTCTAAGTCTACACAGACATTCAGTGGTACTTTACATATCAGACAATGTGTGGAGGGTGTTGATCTTTGGGATCTGATTTTAAGGCAAGCAAGATAGATCAGGCCACCCCGTACAAGATGGGGGTTGGGGAGGGAGCAAGGAGAAAAGGAAGAAAATAGGTTTTCTGTGGCTGTCTCAACCTGGCCTCAGTATTTCCCATTCTTCTTCAAACCAGCTTTTCATCTGACTCCCTCTATGTAAGTTCTCAAACTTACTTCTTCATCACAGTGAAGGAAAGGAAGGAGTTCTTTGAGTCAGTATTTCAAGAGAAACCAACTAATTCTTGGTTAAATTTGGGATAAGGATTTGAACTCAACTTTTATAGCAAAAAAAAAAAAAGGGTGGGGGAGGTTACTGCTGAGACATTCTAACCTTCCTCCTCACCCATAACCCTCTGGTGCAGGATACACAAGACAGGCAGACTTACTGGAGACCACACTGATGGAAATGGCCCTGACCTGAAAGGCCAGACTTTGTCCCCATGAGCATGATGGTGGTACTGTTTAAAGCTGTGGAAGGCAGTATGTCCTGAGGGAGACAGATACTCTAGAAAAACAGTCTCTTTTCCCTCAAATAGCAACAACAAAAGGGCACATTGAATTCACCTCAGCTGGAAGAATTTCTAGGAACTGAGGACAGAAGAAATGGGGTGACTGAAAGCAGCAAATAGTAGGAAGGTCAAGGGTGACCGGAGAACTACAGACCCAGATCTATTAGTGATTTTCCCCTTAGATGATTAGATTCAAACCAACACCATAGGTGCCCTGGTGTCAGACCTAAGTGCCAGACTCCCACCTCAGTCAAGTCAGCTGGAATAATGAATGAGTTGGTGTGCTCTCACCCTGGTGAGAGTCTCTAGAGAAGGAAAGGAAAGGAGAAAATTAGGCATTGAGAGCAGAGTCAGGCGAAGATAGTGAACTCCTTCACACAAACATTCCAGACGCCCAGTTAGGGGCCTAAGTAGGTAGAGAAAATTGGCAGCCAAGATCCCATAGCAGCATCCAAGAGACATGTCAATGACCAGACATTGATAAGGACCATGGTGGAGAAAAAGGAGGACCCCAGAAACTTGCTGAAGGAGACTTGGAGGGGGCTGAGGAGCTGAGAACAATCCCATGAGTTGGAAGCTACGTCTCCACCACCACCCCAGGCGCAACCCCCCACCCCTAACTCTTCCCCCTTCAGACACTGCTCCTATTGTTAAATAGAGACTTAGCAGTAACCGGAGGAATATGGCTAAAATTTGGCCTGCTCAGATCAGGTGACTGTTTCACTGGGGCGAAAAGAGAATGAAAGGATTACCCAGGCCCTTCCCTCCCTCCACCTCCAAGGCAGGTGAGACTAAATCCATTTAAACTGGCAGGGCACTGTCAGTTTACAAATAAAACATAAGTTATAAATACCGCCATTGTTAGAGAAGGCCAGCCATCCTGGCTGTGAGGTTAGATTAGCAATTTGTCCTTTGTAAGGGGATTAGCTGGGGCCTCATTGTTTTAATGTTTATTTATCAATTTGCATCTTCAAGGAGGTTCAGGCTTGGCTGAGGCTGAGCCTTCCCTCACAACCCCCACAGGCCCCCTTTGTAAGGAAGGCCACTCAGTTTACCCCAGGGCTCCTCTGCCAAGGTCTCTTAAACTAGGCTAGCTCCGGCAAAAGAAAGGACATGCAAATCTTGCTTCCCCTCCCACCCTCCACTCCCCCCTCCCCCCCCCCCATTTCTCCAGTTTGGCCTCTAACTCTTTATGCTAAGCAAACACTCATTCACTCTCTCCCCAATCCCCCACCTCCTTCTCTTTCCATGGCCCTGGGCCTGACTCCTCTATGGAGAATGAGGGGCCTAGGAGAAAAGACAGAGCCACCTTCTTGGGGGCCCTAGCACAGGACATTCCACCCATCTCCTGAATTCATGCCTTTTCATTGGTGAATGCTCTCCTCACCTCCATTTCATGGCTTCTCTGAGTTTCTTCAAGCCTCAGCTAAAATCCATCATCTACTGGAGGCTTTCCCTGGTCTCCCTCCTTACTCTAATTCTCCTTTCCTCTAAAATTACATTCTATTTACACTGTACATAACTAATTTGTACATAATTGCTTTGCATGACATCTTCCCCATTAATGATTGTGAGCTCCTTGAGGGCAGGTATGGCTCTGCCTTGTTTGCATCCCTAATGCTTAGCACAGTGCCCAATAAATACCTGCTGCTGGCCTCACAGACTAGAGGGTTCAACCTCCCTTTGTCACTTGGCAGCACATAGACGGGCCTAGCACACTACTCTGCACATAGTAGAAGCTCCAGTATTTCTTGAATGACCCTTTCACAGAGGTGCCCATTATGGATAGTCTTGGCTGGCAGGACAGGACATACCAAGTTTCATCGACAGGAGTGTTTGGGAAAATCCACTGCAGAAGCAAAGTCATTTGCTTGACTGAGGAGCCCTTCCCAAATTCTTTTGATTTAACATTATGGAACCAAGGTACAGCTTGGAGAGAAGTTCTGTAATGGAATGCAGATGAAGCAAACCAAGTCTAAATTCTCCTAATATCAATATTCTGGGTACAGTGTCTTTGAATGTGGTAGGTCAATCCTCATCATAGGTGGGAGAGTGGCAGCAGGGAAACTGTTAAGCACCTAAAGGAACATGATACTATATGGATTCATATGTTGTTGTGTGAGTCCAAGTCATGGAATTTATAGAATTTAAAATGAGTATCACTGGAGGGCATTGGAGACCATGAAGGATATGAGCTCCCTACACTCAGAGCTTTGCTAGTAAATGTTTAACAACCAGCTCTGTTGATAGATAGATATACATATTACATATATAAATTGTATATGTACATATACAATATGTCCAGTAGCAAGACAAAAGTCAGGATGACTGGCAATGACCCAGGATGCAAGAGATTATGTTGGCATCTTAGATGTCTGACCAAGCTCTAAGCACTCCATAGTGCCTACTTCATCCTCCTTTATGTCCACTGGAACAAATTGTTCTCATATGCCCATTTCGCCAGGGGAAGTCTTTATATGCATTGGGGTAGACATTCCCCCTAACTCACCAACAGATACCCTCAACCTGGTTTTTAGCCTGTATGCTGAGATGGTTTTACTGGTATGTGTCCACTACACATGCTATGGCTTCTTGGAACCACAGGTAAGAGTGGGCAGAATAATGCTTGAACTGCCTACATCTTAGGCTTGTGAGAAAAATGGCAAATTGCAAGGTGCTATATAAACGTGAGCTAATATTTCGTGGTGACTGGTTTGCAAAGTACTTTCATGTGCATTGTCTCATTTGATCCTCAGTGAGCCAGTTTAAAGAAAATGAAATCCTCTAAGTAGAAACCCCAAGTGTGGCCACTAAACATGCCACAGTTCCTTGAAGCCATAGGTGAGACACCAAAGGTGGGTGACCGGCAAGCCTTCACACCAGAACTGCTAGTCCTCCCTTAACACGCCATACACCCCACAGCCCTTGTAACAAATACGCAGAGTCAAGCAAAACGAATTGGCCATTTCATGCACATATGTATATATACATACAACATAATGTTTGTATACACATATAATATATATATGCATATACAATATAACATGTGCCCACGTGTATATACATGTATATTGTGTAATTCTGTACCCTGAATAATTCATCACATGATGAATAATTTTTGAGGATGTGAACAGGAGTCGCACAGGACTGGATGGCATGGGATCTGTATTATCGGAAGGAGCAACCCCATCACTGAGATCACAGACTCAAAGATTTAAGCATTGCACAAAGAATCAGAAATACCCAGACCTTTTCCCCCAGGAGTTGATGATGGATGACAAAAATATTTTATCAGGATCATCTTTAACTCCTTCTCTGCAGGGTTCTAAATCCCCCTCCCATATCTAATGATGAAGTCCAAGCTTTCTTCATATTGTTTCCTGCATTCCTCTTTCTCTCCATTCCCCTTCCTAAAACATTCCTTTTATTGCATCAGGATCATGTAGTGGGAAGAGCACTGAGCTGAACCCTCATTCTGATACTTCCAGCTATGAGGCTATGGACAAATCACTTCATCTCTGTCCACAATTTCTTCATCTGTAGAATAGGATGGTACATGCACAATCTATCCTACAGGGTTGTTGCCAGTATTCTATTTTGTAAATCTCAAAGTGCTAAATAAATTAGTTGTTTTTACATTAGATGCTTGCTCAAAAATCTTCACTGGCTCCCCACTACCTAGCTGAGAAAGTCCAAACTCCTTACCGGGGGTGGGGAACCTGTGGCCTTGAGGCCACATGTGGCCCTGTAGGTCCTCAAGTGCGGCCCTTTGACTGAATTCAAACTTCAACAGAGCAAACCCCCTCACCTCTACTCATATTGTTTCTCTGTACTCCCAGTCATACAATGTAACAAGTATATTAGGGCCTCAGTCTTACAGAGCCAATCTGGTTACATTTCCCCTCAAGGTTCCTTCCCTTCTCCCAAGAGTTTCAGGGGATGTTCCTTTTCTAAGGCCATTAATTCAAGCTCCCACTGGTTATGCGTTCCCTTCTTCACTATTAATAGTGTCCCAGCTCCATCTAACGACTTAACATAGATTAGCTTTTCAAAAGGGTTGTTTACTTCAATAAGATAGCAAGAAAAAAAAGTTTGAAAATCCCTATAACATTTTGAAGACACACATTCTCCCCTATTCCATTTTGATTTCTGGAAGATTGGGATCAAAGTTAGCATAACATTGATCTCCTCAACTTCATGTCTCAACTACCACTGGGATGGGTCCATGCTTGTTGGGGCATCATTAATGATGCTGGGACACTGGAATACTAGAATGCCGAGACGTTTTAGAAGCTACAGCTTAGATGTATGATTAAGGGAAGCATTTTTCAATGAGACCAGGGTTGTTGTTGTCATTGTTGTGGTTCAGTTGTTTCGGTGATGTCCGACTCTTCATGACCCCATTTGGGGTTTTCTTGGCAAAGATACTGGAGTGATTTACCATTTCCTTCTGCAGTTCACTTTGCAGATGAGGAAACTGAGGCAAAAAGGATTCAGTGACTTGCCCAGGGTCACACAGCTAGAAAGCGTCTGAGGCCAGATTTGAATTCAGGTCTTCCTGATTCCAGATCTGGTGTTCTATCCACTGTGCCACCTAGTCGTCCAGAACTTGGGGACTGGAGGTTAAATAGAATAGATGAGAGGGGCGATGAGCTGAGTGGCTCTCACAGTGGAGGGCAGACATAATGGAAATCTAGAGCAGTCTCAGCGGTGCTCTGAGCTACTGAGCCTAAAGACCACAGGTGTGGAGAGTATCTAACTGCCCCTAGCCATCTCTGTGCTCAAGAAGTAGTTTACTTTGTAAGCTATAATTTCACTGGCTTAGTTTAGATTTGGTGATTCACAGAGCAGCCCTGGCAATGAGACCGAAAGCAAAACCTGCTGAGGAATATAAGAACTTTGTATATCTCACTACCCATGAGTCTGGTCACAGCCTGTACTATATAGGTCAACCTGGCAATCTGGTCACCTTATGCATAAAGCACAAATCATTCTACTTACTTCAGAGGACCACAGGAAAACATTAGGGCAAAGGTTCAAATTTCAGGAATTTGAAACCTAGATTTTTGGTCAAAATTCAATTCAAATAACATTTGTTAAGCATTTATTAAGCATCTACTAGGTACCAGGTACCATGCTCGGTGCTACGGATAAGAGTTAAAGGAAGAAACAATTCTTACATGCAAGGAGCTCATATTCAATCAGAGGAGACAATACGAACAAATATAAGACCATACTAAAACTATTTCTACTACCCCATCAAGATTGTGTCCTCTGACCTCCAGGCCATTTCCCTTCTTTCCTCAATGAGTTCAGTGCCTGATTAACACTCTTTTCTTTCATCCACAACTCCTACTCTCATACTAAGGGGCTTTAAGATACATATTGATGTTCCCTAACCTTCTAAAACCTCAGTTTATTTAGTTGTCATGATCTACTTCTCATCTCCACCTCAGCTATAGAGAGATGGTCATAGCTATGACTGTGTCATCCTCCCTAAGTATTCCCCTTCCATGTTCATGAAATTCCCTCATGTGATCACAACCTATTGTCATTCCACCTTTCCCTCTGCCTTGCAACCCCAAACCCTATATGGCTAATCCTTCATCTTCCCAGTTCTTTCCCCGGCTATCACCCCTGAACTGGCTTCTCTCTTGTCTCTTCCCCATCTTGACCCCTTGGTTAACCAGTTTAACTCTGCACTGTCTTCTTCTCTTGAGTGCTTTGGATGATTCTTGGATCTTATTCTGTGGATAATCTTGCTCTGTTAAGTAAGATTCAGTCTTGGATTATTCCCACCATCTACTGCCTTCACTTCTTTTTACATGCTGCTGCTGCTGCTGAATGAAGCTGGAGAAAATCATCAAGCTGGGTCTGCAACAAATGTCTGTTATATAATCTCTACTGGACCATCACCAAGGCATTTACTATCCCACTCACAACACCAGCTTTTCCAAACCTTTTCATTCCTCCTCATATCTCTCCTAGGTCCTCCTCTCCCTCACCCACCCCCTCAACTGAGAACTTCGCCTCATATCCAACTGAAAAAGAAATTTAGGCCATTCACCAAGAGCTCCCTCTTCTCCCTTGTTCTAGATTTCATTCAGATACCATCTGCCACTATCTCCTCCTTCATCCCTGTTTGACATTAAGTGGTGGCCTTTCTCTTTCCCAAGGTAAACCCCTCTACATGTACAAGTGATCCCATTCTACCTTGTCTTCTCCAGAAAATTCCCCCTCTATTATCCCCAGTCTCTCATTTATCTTCACTTTCTCCCTTGCTACTAGTGGCTTCCCTGCTCTCTACAAACATTTCTGTATAACCCCAAACCTCAAAAATTCCTAATGCTATCTTTCCACCCCCACTAGCTACCATCCCATATCTCTCTACCATGTTTATGATTAAACTCTTCAGCCATAATCAATGCATTCACTTCCTCTCCTCTCACTCTCTTCTTAACCCTCTACAGTCTAGCTTCCAACCTAATCTTTCTGCTGAAACCGCTTTCTCCAAAGTTACCAATGAGCTCTTAACAGCCAAATCTAATGGCTTTTTCTCAGTCTTCATGCTTCTTGACCTCTCCACAGCCTTTGACACTGGTGATCACCCTCTCCTAGATACTGTCCTCTCTAGGTTTTCCTGACGCTGCTCTATCCTGGTTCTCCTACCTCTTTGATCCTTCCCATTGTCCTTTGATGGCTCTAGAGCCAGATCATAACCATTAACTGTAGGTGTACCTCAGGACTCTGTCCTGGGCATCTCCTCTTCTCCTTCACTTGATCATCTCATCAGCTCCCATGGAATCAATTACTATTATCTATGCTAATGATTCTCAGATCTACTTATCTAGATGTAAATCTCTCTCCTAATTTTCAGATTTGCATCTCCAACTACCTATTGGAAATCTCAAACAGAATGTCCTATAGTCATCTTAAATTCAACATGACTAAAACAGAACTCATTACTTTTCCCCCTGAAACCCTACCCTCTTCTGAACTTCCCTTCTACTGTTGAGCATGCTACCATCTTCCCAGCTACGAAAGCTACAACCTAGGTGTCATGTCATCCTTGGCTCATCAACCCTCTCTCACCACTCCCACATTCAATCAGTTGCCACGGCCTGTCAATTTTACCTTGTTGTTGAGTCGTTCCAGTTGTGTCTGACTCTTTGTGACCCGATTTGGAGTTTTCTTGGCAGAGATACTGGAATAGTTTGCCATTTCCTTCTCCAGCTCATTTTGCAGATGAGGAAACTGAGGCAAACAGGGTTAAGTGACTTGCCCAGAGTCACACAGCTAGGAAGTATCTGAGGCCAGATTTGAATTCAGGAAGATGAGTCTGGCTCTCTATTCATTGTGCCACCTAACTACCCTTTACCTTCTTAACATCCCTCATATACTTCCCTTTCCTTCTTTGACCACTATCTGGGCACAGGCCTTCGTTATTTCATTCCTGGGCAATTAAAATAGTCTACTGTCTTAAGTGTCCCCATTCCAGACTTCCCTCCACTCAGCTTTCAGATTTATCTTCTTAAAGCACAAATCTCCAGGATCAATGATAAAATCCTCTATTTGGTATTCAGAGCCCTTCATCACCTGGCCCCTTCCTACCTTTGCCGTCTTGTTATACCTTCCTTTCTTCACATACTCTATAACCCAGTGTCGCTTTCCTCCTTGCTGTTCTCCACACAAGACATTCCCTCCCTTGATTCTTGGCATTTTCATTGGTTGTGGCTCATGCCTGGAATTCTCTCCTTCCTCATCTCTGCCCCGTGACTATCTTCAGGTTCCAGATAAAATCCCACCTTCTGCAAGACGTCTTTCCTGATTCCCCTGAATGCTAGTGCCTCCCATTTATTGGTTACCCCAAATTTATCCTGTACATATCTTGTCTGTACATAGTTGCTTGTTTCCTATCTCGTTAGACTGTTTGCTCCTCAAGGTCAAAGATTGTCTTTTACCTTTCTTTGGAATCCAGTTTGATAAGCGTGATGGCAGCTGGTGACACAGCACTGAAGCCCAGAAAAGGTCCAAGAGCCAGATACATATATCTAGGAGTCTTAAGCACAGGGGGAATAATTAAACCTATGGGAGTTGATGAGATCAACAAATGAAAGAGAGGAAAAAGAAGGCCCAGGGTAGTGCCTTGGGGAATGCTCACATTTAGTGAGTACCTTAAGCGGCTGGAGCCAGGAAAGGAGATTGAGAAGAAGCCATCAGGTAGATAGATGCACCAGGAGAAAGTAATGTCAGGAAAATCTAAGGAGGGGAGAGTATGCAGGAAGACAGAGTGGTGAACAAAGTCAAAGGCAACAGAGAGGTCAAGAAGGATGAAGACAAAGATAAGCTAATCAGATATGCTAATTCTGGGGACAATAGTTTCAGTTGAGTGAGTGAGAGGAGAGGAAGTGGAGACTGGAGGATAGACAGTTTTTTCTAAGAGTTTGGAAGAAAGTAAGGTGAAATAAAGAATGATAGCTTGAAGGGACGGAAAAAAAATCTAGCGAAGTTTCTGTTTGGTTTTTTTTTTTTTTTAAGATGCAGGAGACAGAAATGTATGAAAGCATTAGGAAAGGGAGCAGTAGATAGTGAGAGATTGACGATTAGAAGAGAGGAAGAGTGAAAAGTCATTCTGCTGTAGAAGATGATGGGGAAGGGATCAAGGACACATATAGAGGGGTTGATCTAGGTTAAATGAAGCACCATCTCACTATCAGAGACTGCAGGATAGGGGGTTGGGAGTGAGGGATGACCTCAAGAGTTTGAGATGAAGAGAAAGGAAGAAGGGGGAACTCAAGGTAAATGGCCTCAATTTTCTCAGTTTAGTTAGAAGACAAGTCCTGTCTATGGGGGTGAAAGGGATAGGAGACTCAGAGAGATAGAATACTTTCCTAAGTAAAAAAAAAAAAATTAAAGATATGATCCATGTACCAAATTTGCATCCTCCTAATGTGCAAGGAGGAGAAGATGTTTTATGAGAGAGCAGACAAAGCAATAGGCTTTTAAGTTACCCTAGGCTTATGGAAGGATGAGATTTAGGGAGAAGTAGAAATAATAAATAAAGGTCAAAGTATTGAGCACCTACCAGGAATTGTGTTGGAGTGTTCATTTGCATTATAAAATATTAATATTTCCTAGTGAATATTTTTTCCTGCATTAAATCAAAATACAGCTTCACCTAATTTATATGAAAATGAGTTTTGGAATAGCTTCTGTGAGGAGTGAAATAAGGAGCCAATGAGGGAAGTATGAAAGGATTCCCTGGCTACAATGGACACTGAGAATTCAAAGGTAGCTATGGTGCTGGCCCCACTCTCAAGGAGCTTCCAGTCTGAAAGGGGAAGGAAAAGTACAAAAATAACTACCGAACAAGGGAGAGTAAGATTAAGTACAAAGTGAAAGGCATTCTAAGGCATTTACAGAAGGAAAAAATATTCTCACCTGAGGAATGGTGAAGGTGATGAGGGTTTGGGGTGAGAGGTGCTCGACACCCCAAAGTACCGACACACCGGGTCCTGCCGAAAGAATTCGACTCAAGCTTTCTCAGCCAAGGGAAAAGATAAAGTTTATTAAGAGTTAGCCAAATAGGCCCGCCCCAAAACATCCCACCCCTTGCGACGCCTGTAAGGAAAGAGGGCCAGATCAATCTGAGCTAGATTGGATCTGACCACCTTCATGGAGGCAAGATGGAGATTATATACACAAAGGTTGTGGGAGGGATTGAGGGGTGGTCTGGGGTGGCCAGAGGAGGGGTCTAGGGAAGGACTTAAGGAGGAGTCTAAGGAGGAGCCTGAAAGGACTGGGATCAGATCAGACTCCCGGGTGGGGGAAATAGCTGAAGGCTATATGGAAATGACAACCCATAAAGGGCTGGGGTAGAAGGATGGGAAATAGGATTAAGGGCGGGAGGTCGTTGGGAAGACAAGATTAAGGGTGGGAAACAGCTGGACAATAGAGGACTGGGCAAGGTAGGCAGTTGGGCTTAATGGTTATAGCCTCAGGCCAAGGCCAGGTCGAGTGGGAAGATTCAAGGAGAGTTCAAGGGGTTCCCAGAGACTATGCCCTCATCAAAGGGAGGTGTTAGGGAGAAGGGAGTATCCAAGTTGGGCCTTAAAATAAGAGAAGCACATGAAGTAAGGAGAGGAAATGAGGGTTGGAGAGGCTACAGCGTGAGCAAAGATGAATTTTTTAAAAACTAATGATCTTATGTAGTAGGGTGAGCCTTTAGAATTGTGGGGCCCTGGGTGAAATAATATTATATAGGAAAGGTTGTTCATTCATTTTCAGTCGTGTCTGACTCTTTGTGACTCCATTTGAGGGTTTCTTGGCAAAGATATTGGAGCAATTTGCCATTTCCTTCTCCTGTTCATTTTACAGATAAGGAAGCTAAAGCAAAAAGGGTTAAGTGACTTGCCCAGGGTCACACATCCAATAAGTGTCTCAGGCCAGATTTTAATTCAGGAATATAAGTTTTCCTGAATCCAGTCCCGGCACTCTATCCACTATCCCACCTAGCTGTCCACATAGGAAAGGAAAGTCTTCCAAACTAAGTGTTTTTAATTTTTTTATTATGAATTTAACCCCCTCCAAAAAGAGAGCATTTTTATATACTCCAACACAAAAGGATGATTGTATATGAAACTCTGAATCTCCATCTTATAATACTTAGTTTTAAAGAAAAGCATATAATAAATTCTACGTATTACTTTCTTTCTTTTTTTAAAAAAAAATAGTTAGCAAAGGGAGATTACTTAGCCATGTCAGGAGAACATTCAACAGGGATACACACCGAGGTCGCCCTGAACTGAATCAGCTGAGTAAAGCTCCCTTGCTAGAGTTACCCTTTGTGGTCCAACAGTCAAGCAGCAAAGTATACCTAGAGCTCCTCATGGTTTTTTTTGCATGTATGTGAACAGGAAGCTATAAATTACTTTCAAAATTGTTCTGCTTATCTGTGCCTCCTTCTGAACTACCTTCTAGTCTCTTCTCTGTATTTAAAAAAATGTGTCAATGACCTTTTTCCTATGGCACCACTATTGCTAAGCCATCCTCCTGCCTAACTCCCTCCTTCCCACCCCCCATGCTCTTTTCAATTTAAAACCAAGAGAGGACAAAAATACCTTGTCACAAAATATAGTCGAGTAAAAGGAATCCCAAATCCTCTGGACGCACAGGAGTTCTTCAGTCTTTGAAAATAGTTTTTCTTTACAATGCTGTTGACCTTTTATAAATTGTTCTCCTGGCTCTGCTCGTTGGTTCATATTACCCGGGGTTCTCTGAAATCGTCTCTTTCATAACTTTTTACTGCACAATAACATTCTATTGCATTAATATGCCGCAGTTCATTCAGCCATTCCCCAACTGACAGGTGCCCCTTTAGATTCTAGTTTTCATTTTAATCCCTTCAGGATCAGGAAGTGTGTTTCATTTGTTATTATTTCTCCCCACATAACCCTCTCCCCTATCTCTGCTTGTTGTCTTGTTGAATTTAATATCGTTGGTGTTCTTGCTGTTTGTCCTTCATTTTCAAAGAGGACCGATGATATCATGGGGTGACATCTTGATTCACATGTGAATTGGAATAAGTAAGGCAGAGTTGCCATGAAGTCCTCAGCCTCATTCCCTCTTTCAGAGTAATCGAAGTCGGGGGGAAAGACAAAAGTCAGGATGATTGGTGATGGCCTGGGATGCAGTGGATGACCTTAGATTCTTAGATGTCTGACCAAGCTCTAAGCACTCCACAATGCCTGCCTTAGCCCCCTTCATGGCTGTTGGAACAAATTGCTCTCCTCTACTTATTCCTCCTTTGTCCATTTCAGATAAGAGTGAATTTCATCTGATGATGCCTACTCCTCACACCTCTTTCTCCATGATTGTATACTCTCTTCTCATGAACCAATTATGAAAAATAAGAAAGTTCTACCTCCTTCCATACACTAGTGCATTCCTTTTACCCTCCCTTCTATTTCCCCTCTTAAAATCCTCAGAACAGAACTGATCCACCCCAGGACTTTATATTTCTTATTTAACTCCTTTCAATATCCTTCAAAGACATTAAGATAGTGAAGAGCCTCTCACTATCAGAGTGTTAGCACCATACCATGCAGCACTTTTTAATTGCCTAAATAAATTTAAATTAATAGGTTTCTGCTTATTCTTGTCTTTGTATTTCAAAGTTCCTACTCAGCTATGGTATTTTCATTAGAAATACTTGGAAATCCTGTATTCCAGAGCTGTCAAATTCCAGGTAGGTTGCATGGCCAGCAAGACTCCCTTAGTGCGCCAGATTAAAATGTAATGGAGAAATATAACAAAATAAATAGAAATATAATACAACATAGATAATTTGTGGTTTTCCAAATCAATGTGGGGCCATAAAGAATCTGTTTCTATTTGAGTGCAAAAGATACATTTTCCCCCATAGGATTATGCTTAGCTTTGCTGGGTAAGTAAGGTTGTAAGCCCAGCTCTTCTACCTATTGGAACACCGTATTCCAAGATATCTCATATTTAGTAAAAGTTGCCAGGTTTTGTGTGATCCTGACATTAGTATCTTGGTACTTGAACTGCTTTTTCCCGGATGTTTACAATATTTTTTTCTTTGACATGGATTTAGCTTTGATGTTACCAATACCGCAGATTCTTCCAATCTTCATTTTGCCAACAAGATCTAGTAAATCTAAGCAGTATTCATCAATGATGTCTTGATTTTAGATTATACAGACTTTTTTTTCAAATGATGGTCTTCAGGGAATCTCAGGATTCTTAAATAATCCCTGTTTGATCTGTTTTCCAAGTTAGGTTTTTACATCAGATACTTTACATTTCCTTCTGTTCTTTCAAACTTTTGATTTTGTTATATTTCTCCATATCTCATGGAATCATTCATTTGTTTGATTTATTCTTGTTTTCAGAGAGTTAGTTACTCAGGTAAAGTTTATCTCTTTTCCTTATATGTTATTTGTTCTCCTTCCAGTTCTTTCCTCAAGAGCTTTTACTTCAAATTTTTAATATCTTTATTTTTTCTTCTAGTCATTCACGCAGTCCATTTGTTCTTTTGAGCGTCTGCTTTACAACTGTCACAAAGTTATTTATTATAGGATGGATTTTTCAGCATTTCTAAATTTATAATAATTGGTCTCTTCTTTAGCTTACTCATTTCTATACTTAATTCCAGAATTAGTTCCTAGAAAGGATTTCATGCCAGTGATGATTTCCTTCCCCTCCTGTATTTCTGGGTAAGGTGATTCAATCTGCTTGGTCTCACCCCAGACTGATCTCTACTTCCCAGGGTTAGGTCCTCCTGGATATTTGAGGTTCAGAGTTTTCATTCTTCAGGGCCATCCATGGCATGTTAGGAAAGAATGGTAGGGAACTTCAAGAACCTCTGTGCTTGGGTTGTACTATTCTAGAAGCCATTGCACTCCAGTGGGGCTACTTCTCCTAGTAACCTCCCACTCCCCACCCTATCCCACCACCAAGCCGTGGGTGTCCATCCCCCTTCCGCTATACGGATTTCTGACTACCCTGGGACCTTCTTGGTTTGGGAGCCAGGGGCATTGTTGTTGTTACCTTCAAACATAGAGAGGTACAATTTTACAAGTGTCTCTGGCTCATCTCTGACCCTTCTGAAAGGCTACTGGTTTTTTTTCCCTTTATTGGCACTTGCCCTAACAGTCGCTTAAACCGTTGCCCGTGGACCTCTGGCTGACATCTTGTGTAATTCTGGGGCAGAAGAAGTCACTCTCATTTCTCAATGAATTTCTTTGTCATTATTTGGTCTGGTGTGAATTTCAGGCTCTTTCTAGAGTGGATACATGGGAGCTGGGTGGTCTGCCTCCATTCAGCCAGTCATTTTGACTGGAAGTGCCCAAATCAGTCTTAACAAGTGCTGGGAGCTCCAGAAAGCTCTGCATCCTTGCCTCCACAACCCCTAATTCAAAGACATTTTGTTAAACTGAGTAAAAGAGAATAAAGAAAACCTTTCATTCTCTCTCCTTGCTTCTCTGATCAGTAAGGATCCCTGTTCTCCCATTTAGGGAAAGTCTATTCCTATCAGCATTCAAAACTAGTACTGGAGCAAACAAGAAAGAGCCTTAGAAAACTCAGTGATTTCATTATATCTTTAAAAAGAAAAACAAGCTCTATGGAAGAAGATCTGCAATCTTCTTTTTCTGTTATATGTATATGGGAATACTCGTTTTATTTTATATTAAGTTTAGATTTTTTTTTCAAAAGAAAACTCAGTGACCCTCGCTTTTCCTAAGATTCAGTTGACAAAGGCAGGGGTATGTAGGCAAATGTTTAGCAACCAGGTCTCCTCTAAAATGAATATGCCTTACTTTTGAATTTAATCTATATTATTAACATTTTTTCCATCATTTTCTCAAGTCTAGACAATCAACAAAACAATACGTCAAGCCCTGATTTGTAGCATTTGCCAATTTCTGAGGTGTAAATTTCACACTGAAAACTGAGTAATCAAGAACACCACTGGATGAAGGAATTTTAAAAGTCGGCTGACTGAAGAGATGAAACCAAGAAATAGTAGCTCAGAGAACTCTTTTCTCATGAAGTTAAGTTAACAAACATCTGTTAAGTGCCTACTACCCTGGAGCAGATAGGTGGTGCAGTGAGTAGGGTACCAGACCCAGAATCAGGAAGACTCATCTTCCTGAGGTCAAATCTACCCTCAGACACTTACTAGCTGTGTGACTTTGGGCAAGTCACTGAACTCTGTTTACCTCGGTTTCCTCATCTATAAAATGAGCTGGAGAAGGCAAACCATTTTAGTATCTTTGCCAAGAAAAGCCAAAAAGGGGTCACAAAGAGTCCAACATGACTGAAATGTCTCTACAACAGCAATGTGCTATGCCCTTTGCTAAGCTCTGGGAATGCAAAGAAAAGGAAGAATAATCCCAGCTCTCAAGGAGCTTAGTCAACTAGGGGAGAAAACAGGCAAACAAGTATGTACAAACGAGCTATCTACAGAATAAATTGGAGATAATCACAGAGCAGAGGTGTTAATATTAAGGGGGATCAGGAAAAGCTTTTTGCAAAAGTTGGGATTTTAGCCAAGACTTGAACTTGAAGGAAGCCAGAGAAGCCAGGGGGCAGAGATGGGAGACAGAAATGAGAAGCAGTCCAGGTACCTCTGGGGATATTAACAGTTTAGCCTCTTAATTTTATTCTATCAGCCTTGGTTTATATATAGTTTGTGCTGCACTGAATTCCAAAGAGTTATTAAGCTACCCATAACAGGGGTGGGGAACTCATGGCCTCAAGGCCACATGTGGCCCTCTAGGACCTCAAGTGTGGCACTTTGACTGAATCCAAACTTCACAGAACAAATCCCCCTAATAAAAGGATTTGTTCTGTAAAACTTGGATTTAGTCAAAAGGCCGCACCCAAGGACCTAAAGGGCCACCTGTAGCCTTGAGGATGCAGCTTTTCCCTTTGACCCAGCAATACCACTACTAGGGCTATTTCCAAAGATGATTAGGGAAAAAGGAAAAGAACCCATATGTTCTAAATTATTTATAGCCGCTCTCTTTGTGGTAGCAAAGAACTAGAAATTGCAGGAATGCCCATCAATTGGGGAATGGCTGAACAAGTTGTGCTATCTGATAGCAATGGAATACTACTGTGCTATCAGAAATTATGAACTCAATGATCTTATTAAAACATGGAAAGACTTGCATGAAACAATGAAGAAGAAAATGTGCAGAACCAAGAGAACATTGTATATAGTAATAGCAATATTGTTTTAAGAACGACTTTGAGTGAATAAGTTAATTTAACCGCCATAACTACCCAAATTAACTAGGAAGGATATATGAAGAAAGATGCCATCTGCATCTAGAGAAAGAACTGATAAATAGAAGTATGTATACAATAATTTTTACATATATATATATATATATATGTGTGTGTGTGTATAAACATATACATAGATACATATATGTGCGTGTAATATGTATATAGAATATATATTATGTGTATACACATATATATTCGTGTCTAATAGTAGCCGTCTCTAGGGTGGGGTGGGAGGAGGATAGGAAAAAAGAAATTTATGTGATAATTTTGTTGTATATTTGAAAGGAATAGCAAGTTATACTTAGTAGATTTGCAGTTTTATTTATGATCACCTTTTTTATTGTACTACATCATGGAAATGCTTGTTTTATTCCATAAACATGTATTAGTATTTTAAAAAAGGGGAAAAAAATCTTAAATCAGAACACAGGAGTCTCTTTTCTTAAAATCTGCTTTCTCCTCTGGGATTAAGTGTCTGCTTAACTAACTAATAAGGAAGATCTGCTTGCTCTGAAAAATATAATAGGTTATGTGGAAAGGACAATTTACTTCAATATTGGGATTGCTTCTTCTATAGTTCTCATGCTCTTGCTTCAGATTTAATGGCTCCTTGGAATCAAGAAGAACTAGATTCAAATTCCTCTTCAGATACTTATTATCTATGTTACTTTTAGCAGGTCAGTTCATTTCCTCTTGTCATTATTCCTTATCTGTTAGATGGGAATGATAGTAGTTCTTACCTACCAGGGTTATCAGTCAAAATCAAATGAGTTAATATATGTAAAGCTCTATATGAACATGATATTATAATTATTATTACTCTGATTTCCTCTATAATGGAAGCTTCAAAATAAAAACAATTTTAATTAATGTATCACATTAAAATATTAACTAATCAACTCTCTTCCCCACCCCCTACCCCAGTAAAAACTCATCCTTTAGGCATACATTAATTGCTACGTATTTTCTTTCTCTCTCTTAGAACTGGAGAACAATGAGGTCTTCCTGGATCTCCTCAGTAAGTACATGACAACCCCATAGGACTGAAAGGAATTCTTGCAAAAGTGGGGTAGAAAGAAACCTTGGTGAAGGACTGACAATGGCTGGGGAATCACATTAAAGTCTTCTCTCAGGAGCCGAATTCATGTTCATGAAAGATAAGCATATCCCCTGAATCCATCCCAGCTAGCCCACTGCTGGCTCTGGGAATAAAGATGACAGACTAATTAATAGCCATAGCTTAAATTCAAATAGATCACTAGACCAATCTGGTTTTTCCCTTAAGATGACTAAACAAGCCCTGAATCTGAAGGAGACAAAAGATAATTTAATGGATCTAGGCTTTATTTTTTTAATTTAAATTTATTTTTCATTTAATATTTACTTTCTCTTCCATGTCCCCCTTCCCCAAATAAACAACAACAATAAAAGAAACAAAGAAAGAGAAAACCCTCGTAACAAATATGTTTAGTCAAGAAAAGCAAATCTCACATCGATCATGTCTGAATACGTATATTTCATTCTGCACCTTGAGTCCAACACCCCTGTCAGCAGGTGGGGAGGCACCTACAGATTCTGATGGGAACGTATGGGCTCATTTTTTCCAGAGTACCGGATGCATGCAAATGTATCACATTTTAGGAAGAGAAAGATGAGCAGCTCCCAGCAGCAATTGCCCAGTCCAGCTCACTCCCAACACAGTTTAATGAAAACTAAGAGGGACAAGAAATCCTTAGTTGTCAATGCAGAAAGTGACAGATAGGGTGATATTTGTTTATCTGAAGACATAGATGTGGTATTAATGGTTTTGTAGAAAGGTGTGTCTGTCCCTCCCCCTTCTTTCCTTAAGATTCTGTCCCATTTTTTTCCCCTAAGCCAGTTCCAAAATATCCCCAATAGCAATCAGGCCCTATTTCCCAATTCTCTTGCCCAAGAATAAGGCTAGATAAGCGTTTTCATTCTTTTAATAAAGAGGAAAGGAATAGTTCTGAGATGCTGAAAGGTACCCTTAATTTTACTGGGCTCAAACCAAGGAATGTCTTCATACAGAAGGCATCTATATTTTTCGTATAGGGTAGATCAATCAACAAGCATTTGTTATTCACCTACATTGTGTTAGGCATTGTGCTAGACACAGAGGGTACAGAGACAAAGGAAAGAGTCCCTATTCTCAAGATTACATTCTATAAAATGATTCATTGGGATTCTTAGCACTTCAGAGTCAGGAGAGGGTTCTCCCACTTTAGAAATTTGATGTGTTTCACAACCCATGAAAGATACCTCAAAGTTAGGCTTGAAAATGTCATTTAGGGACTTGAACCATTACAAATAGAATGTATCCCTTGCCAGACTTTGTAAACTTTTTTTGATGTGCTAACAGATCCTAATGAAAATAGCCCAACACTTACACAAATAAGGGATTAGGTACTTTAGATCTGTTATCTATGTTTAATAGATCTGTTATCTATTATTTGATGATATTAGCCTCCTCCTCCAGAAAGAAGACAAGCTAATACCACTAGGCAAAGCAAAGGATTACCCATCTCTTTAGAAACTGTGTGAGTCTGAAAAACCACTGACCAATGTATTACCAGGGTCTACTTCAGAAATGGTTAGAGGTATAAGAATAGACTTGAAACACCCAGATTATAACAAGAAACCAATACAATTATTTTTATGGAAAGGTAGGGTCAGAACTATCCCAACCTATTTTAGCATTGATACCTCAAATAGGTGAGAAATCAGCTGGTCAATCAATCAAAAGGCTTGAGAGAACGTGAAGAAAGACCTTCAACTAGAATATCATGTTTGGATGTGCCTTTGAAACTTGATCAAGCCCCAGGGATGGTCTATGCATCTTTCAAATTGAGAAGGGAAGAAATTCCAGAAATCAGAATGAATGTGGAGTTCTACCTGAACCCTCTGACAAGAAAACACCTGGAGGCAAGGAAAGGTCTCAACCAGGTCTGCTTCTCCACCTTTCTCTCTTTGACTGGAGAAGGACCTTGACAACTTTGCCCTTGACTTGTGAGTTCTGGATTTGGGCTATAATAATGCTGGGAGTTTTAATTTTGGGTTTCTTTCAGGAGATGACTGGTGGATTTTTAAAATATCTACTTTGCCCTCTTCTGATTCTAAGATATCTTGGTAGTTTTTCTTTGTGATGTCTTGGCTCTTTTTTCTTCATGCCTTTCAAGTAGACCAATGATTTTTAAATGGTCTCTCCTTGATCTATTTTCCAGGTCAGTTGTTTTTCATGTCAGATACTTCATGTTTTCTTCTATGTTTTTAGTCTTTTGGCCCATTTCTTTTCCCATTTTTTCCTCTGTCACTCTGATTTAGTTATACAAATATTTTTGCTCTTTTAAAAATTGCTTTCTTTAGCTCTTGCTTTTAACTCTTCTAGGAATTCTTGTTGGGCTTGTGTCCAATCTGCATTTTTTTCCTTTGAGGTTTTGCTTGTAGATGTTTTCAAGTCTGTTTTCTTCTGTGTTTGTGGTATGAGTTTAACTCTTTATGGTTGGGTTCTTCTTTTGTTTGCTCATACGTCTAGGCTACTTCTTGACTTTGACTACCAACTTTATATTAATGATGAATTCTGTTCATTTTGAGGGGGGTAGTTGTATCTGGCCTAAGCTTTCCTTGTTTTCACAGCTTATTCCAGGAGCCTACAAGTTTTCAGTGCATCCAAAGTGAGAAGTCTGTCACAGCCCTCTTGTTCTGAGCTCTGTAAATTCTAGCTTGCGTATGGTTGAATTTCAATAAATTACTGCTGGATTCAGTCACTGTTAGCCTTCTGTGAGGTCCTGCAGATTCAGAATGATTGAAGGGCTGGCTCCCTTTTGGTCTTGGTGTTCTGTCCTGGTTTTTCCACCGTAGGCTTATGTGCTGGGTTAGAACTGAGTTGGGACTCTGCTCCTGAGCTCAGAGCCACTAGGCTAAGTTTCTGGAATTTGTTTTGTGTTCAGCATTCAGCTAGGTCTCCACACTTAGTTATGGCTAATTCTCTCTGACCTGGATCTGTTAATGGGTGACAGAGCTGCCAAGTAGAACCCAATCTTGTTCCTAAGACTAGGTCAAGGGTTCCTTGGGATCTCTTTCTGTCCTGGTGCTTCCTGCCCTGTTACTGTCTTTCAGTTGCCTTTCAGGCCCTGGGTGCTGGAATGCTTCTGGTCCTGTCATTACCATCATGCTGTACTCCTGTCCAGCCTCTACTTCAATGTCCACAGACCTCTCTGTCTTCCTAAGCTGCCCTGGCCTAGAAAAAAAATGACTCACAGCCTTGGCTTTCTCCATCAAAGTTTGGTCTGATGTATTTTCTAGTTTGTGGTAAAGGAGGTATATTGGGAAAGCTAGGCAAAAATGCTGACTCTCACTCCTCCATCTTGATTCCACTGATCTTGACAACTTTTAAGGATCCAGAGGATGTTGCATCTCCCCATTTTTCCATCTCTGTTCTGGCATCATGGCCCCTCAGGAGAACTTCTTCCTATTGGTGTCCTAAACCAAATCCTTAGAATAGCAGTAGTAGTGTCTGCATCATTGGGAGTCAAGGACATTCTGGACTCCTTGCCCTATAAGAAGCTCATCCAAGAGACTCCATCATACCTAAGGGGAACAAACTTGTTGAGCATCCCACAAACAGGAGAAAAGGACTTCTAATAACCAGGAGCTATGAGTCAATCCTTTGCCTTCTAAATTTGAGCCTACTTTGCCTAAGACTTGTAGGTAGTGGAGGGAGAATGTGTCAAAGATTTTTTTGGGGGGGGGCATGTTTTGTACCAAATGTGCTTATTGTACCACCTTAGTAAATACCCATTTCTAAAAACACTACTTAAATGACTCTCTGATAATCTGATAAATTTGGGGGTAACTACATCACTGGGGGCTCAAGCCAATGGCTCATTTCTTCCTCTCAAAATCCTTACCTCCCTTCAAGTCTCAACTTCCATGAAGCCTCCTCTGATCCTCCCAGTTAATGATTGCTCTCTCAGATATGTGTGTACATGTTTTTATTTTACCAGTAGAATGGAAGGTCCTTCTAGGAAGGGACTAATTGTTTTTCTTTGTATCACAGTACCTTGCACATATTCAACACTTAATGCTTGTTGAATTGCTTAAGTGAACTCCTGTACAACAAAAAATTTTTTGATCTCTGACCATACAATAGTCATAGTTTATAAAGGAAATGCAAGACTAAAAGGCTATTTATCATGCATTCAGGAAGAAAGAAAAGCTACAACTGATCACTTTACAATTCTTTTGTCCTGCCAACAAGTAACAATTATTCTTCATATTGTAGTCAAACATCCAAACTACCTGCCACAAAAAGGCCCACTTAGCCACTTTGATTCACAAATTGTCCACTAAAAACACCTCTCCTCATACCCATTTGGAAGATAGGTGACTGAATTAGATAGGGAGTATTTTTGGACAACAGTTCTTTTCCCAATCGAGTTCAAAGCACTCTTTTTATTTGCTAATTTTCAAAAGAATTATGCATACTTCTATTTCATCTTCAGACCCTGCAGATGTGATATCAACATTTTCATCAAGGCAAAATAAATTGCAATAAGAAGGAAATCAAGAAGTTGCATGGCATGTTATAATGGGATTTTACTTAGCCTCTTTAGGCAGGATCTGGCCCATTATTTACCTTTTAAAATATAATTAAATTAATAGGCCTTTATTGGGAAGCTACTATGCTACCATGTACACTGATTTTGTTTATTTTTTTAAACTAATGACATGAAGAAAAAGACCTTTGAATGCTTTATACCGATACAAGACTGGACCACTTTTTTTTGCAACCTCAAAGTGTTTAACTAATTTCCTATTTCTTTGGTTTTTTTTTTCTTCTAATATATTGGGTCATGACCAACTGAATTAAATCATTCTGGGGATCTTTGAGGCTCTCTCTTCATAGTTGCTCCCCATCACCCAACCTTTACTCAACTCATTTTTTTCAGATTAGCCGGAAAAGTTCTGAATATATAGTATAAACAAGGGCAGCTAGGTGGCACCGTGGATAGAACACTGGGCTTGGAATCAGAAAGACTTAGCTTCTTTAATTCAAATCTGGCCTCAGACACTCACTAGCTGTGTGACCCTTGCCAAGTCACTTAACCCTGTTTGCCTCAGTTTCCTCATCTGTAAAATGAGCTGGAGAAGGAAATGGCAAATCAGTCCAGTATCTTTGCCAAGAAAACTCTAAATGGGGTCATGAAGAGTCAGCTGCAACTGAAACAACTCATTATAAAGCATTTTATACAGATGTGGATAAAACCAGGCATATAGATGTGGATATAATTTAGGTCAAAAAAAGTTATAAGGACTCCAGGAGTCCCTCATGACCCAATTCAAATTTCAGTTCCTTTGGAAAGCCTTCCCTGATTCTTCCAGTTGGAAATGATCCAATGATCTTCCTTGGTCCTCCATATGAGGAGTTAGGGAGGGGAAGGAAACAAGCATTGATTAAAAACCTACTACATGTCAGCCACTGTGCTAAAAATTTTGCAAATATTCCATTTGATCCCCACTACAGTCTATGAGGTAGATACTGCTATTATCGTCTCTATTTTATGGTTAAAGAAACTGAGACAGATAGAGAGTAAGTGACTTGCTTAGGGACACATGCCTGGTAAATGTCCGAGGCCATATTTGAACTCAGAACTTCCTGACTCCCAGCCTGTACCACATATCCATGTAGTACGTTATTTGTACTTCTCGTGTATTTCTCATTTTCTCTTTTGCATTGTAGTTATTCCCCTTTGTCGAACCTCTCAACTAGATTTTTACCTCTAGAAGATCAGGAACATTATCTTATTCATTAATGCATCATTGCATCTCTTCCAGTAAATCTCAGGGTGCCCTGCACAGTAGAGCCATTTGAAAATAATCAATGTATCAGAATGAATTCATTTTAAGAAGAGCCCAATTTAACAATTAACCTATCAAATTCTTAGATGGAGGGTGGTATAGTAGAATAGCACTGAACCTGAACTAAGGAGGCCAGGATTCATGGGAAAGTCATGATAAGCCTCAGTTTCCTCACCCTCTAGAATGGGGATAATACAATTCAGGGAAGCAAGGCAGCACAAATGAAGGGAAAGGAATTTTAAAACACAAAATGAAAGTGAGGTCCTACTTTTCCCCAAAGCTGGAATTAAAGACAGTTTCCTCTCTACCACAGGTATCAAACATCTCTGCCTGTGGCCCTCTGACTGAACCAGATTAATGTGTGATTGGAAAATATTTAACAAAAATAAATAAAAATGTAATAGAACATAGAGGTTAATACGAGGATTTCTAAGTCAATGCATGCCTGCAGGTATCCTTATATAGAGCCAAGTGGCCCCTGTTTCTATCTGAATTTGATTATCACTGACCTACACTGGAAAACACTATAAAAAAGGTGGTAGAGATTCAACACTTCTTTAGTCATGCAGACAATAAAATCCCTTGCCTGGCTGTTTGGTCTATTTATGGCCTAGAATTATTTGTCCTTATGGTTATTTTTTTCTAGATCTATATGCACCTATGTCAGAGGTTCTTAACCATTTTGGTATCACAGAACCCTTTGACAGTCTGGCAAAGCCTAGGGACCTTGTCAGCATAATCTTCTTAAATACAATAAATTAAATACAAAGGATTACAAAAAACCCAATTATACTGAAATATAGAATGTAAGCTGCTTGATGGCAAGGGTGTCTTTGCTCTGCTTTTATATCTGCAGGACCTACAAAGAAGTACCTTATACACAGTAGATGATTAATGATGGTTTGGTCAACTGAAATGAATGATATTAAAGCTTGCATTCTGTCAAGGAAACCAAAAGATTGGCTAGGCCTCTTTGTTTACAGATGGGCAACCAAGAAGCACCAAGGGAACTATAATAGGCCTGGGAGGTCAGCTTAACCAAAGAACAATTTTAGAAAGAAAAAAATAAATATTTTATAGAATTTTTTTTTAAAGAAACTTTACATTTCTATCCTACCAGGGAATAGAATTTTAATGAACACATGAAACAACTAGGTGACATCTTTATCAGCCCTCATAAACCTTGATTGAACACACTGTGATAAGGCCTGTTTAAACTGTCATCCTCCTGATAACATATACAGAGTCAGCTCAGGCCTTAGCAACCGACTTGTGTAAAAGAGGCCTCTCCAAACCCCAAAGTGCAGGCCCGTTAGGTAATGTATATCTTGTAAACAGTTCAAAGCCCTGTGCAGTTGCTTTAGGTGGAGGTTTGGGGTGGGTAGGTGGGTGTGTGGGGGGGATGGAAGATAGAGGAGAGGAGGGAGAAGAACGGGGGGGCACAAGTACCCCCCCCCCCATTTTCTTGTACCATCCTTTTGCGGATCACTTTCTTCAGAATATGTGTGGTTAAGCTGGGAGTGAATTAGGGGCTTGGAGGGGGGGCAGGCTTTAAAGGCAGAATGACCTTTAGCATTTACATTTACAAACAGAGAACTCTGTAGGGGAGGTTTTAAAGGATTTAGGGAAAAGCTGCTCTGGTTTTCTAGTAGCATCGTAAATGAGGGTAAGGCACCAAGATTCAAAAAAAAAAGGGGGGGGATTATGGAGTTCACAAAGATGAACTCAATTCTCTATGCTAGAATTCTCAACCTCTCTGCACCCCCCATCCTTCACCCTGCATCCCCCTCCCTCACCCTACTTCCTTTTTGATAATTTTAGAATCTCCAGGGCAGGCCTCCTTTCCACTGGCAACTTATTCCTTCCATTGGGCTCTCCTCCCCTCCCCCCCAACACCAGCCCCAATTCCCTGTGCCTATTTCTCAATCCCATGGTCACAGTGACACCCAGAGGCTGTAGCAGGGGCAGGACTGTGGAGTAATCTTAATAAACAGCATTACAAAGGGGCAGGGAATGGGGAGAGTTCTGGAAAGAAAGGGAAGACACAGGAAACAAAATTTAAAGACTAATTTCCTATTTGAAATTAAAAGCTTCCCTATACATGTATTTACATAAATGTATAATTTATTTTACCACATCTTATATGTGTGTGCATATTTAGCATACATAGATGTATATAATATACACACATTTATTTCACGTATGTGCAAGTGTGTGAATATACACACATACATATACACATATGAATTCTGGAGAGAAAGAAGAGACAGAACTCAGTTTGTAGATTAATTTCCTATTTTGAGATTAAAAGCCTGCCCTACTACAATATATACATAATACATATTTTTATCATGTCATATATGTACATACATATGTTACATATATTTATATATAACATATAAATATAAAGAGAGAGAGAGGAGAAACAAGAGAAAGGGGAGACAGACAGATAGACAGCACAGGAGAGACAGGGAGCAAAGTTTGAAGATTAATTTCCTATTTGAACTTAAGAGCCTCCTTACTTCAAACCTTGCTCCTCATCTCTGCCCTTTCTCTCTGAAATTCTATATCCAAATACATCCATACACACACCAGGAATGCCACCATCATGGATTCCAAGTACTACCTCTGACCCATACAGGGTGTGTAGTCTGGGCAAATCATGGAACCTTTTCAGTGCCCTAGGTGACTCTCTAAGACTCTTGCTGTAGCAGAGATGTCTGTATTGGTAAAGACAATGAAGAATGAAAGATGATGGATCATATTCCTAAAGCCTCAATTTCTTTTCAATAATTAAAATCAACAGACTTTTTTTTTGCTTTCCTTTTTTATTGTTTTATTTTTCTTTAATAGTATTTTATTTTTTCCAATTACATGTAAGCATAATTTTCAACATTCACTTTTTGGGTTTTTTTTTTTGGAGGGGAGAAGGCAGAGCAATTGGGGTTAACTGACTTGTCCAAGGTCACATAGTACACGTGTCAAGTGTCTGAGGCCACATTTGAACTCAGGTCCTCCTGACTGCAGGGCTGGTGCTCTACTCACTGCACCATCTAGCTGTCCCTCAACATTCACTTTTTTAAGATTTTGAGTTCCAAATTTTTTTCTTCTTCCCTCTTCCTCTCCCCCTTCCCAAGACAGAATGCAGTCTGATATAGGCTATACATTTACAGTCATATTAAACATATTTCCACATTAGTCATGTTGCGAAAGAAGAATCAAAACAGAAGGGAAAAACCACGAGAAAGAAAAAAAAAGGAGAAAATAGTGTGTTTTGACCCTCATTCAGACTCTATAGTTCTTTCTCTGGATCAACAGACATTTATTAAGCATTATGTTAGGCTCCAGGGATTAGAAAACGAAATAAAATAGTCCCTGCCCTCAAGGCAATTACAATGAAGGAAGATTGAGAGAGAACTAAGGGACAAACCTGACCCCAAAAAATGAAAACAGGCTGGGTGAAAGAGTGAGGTTCAAAGTGCCAGGGGGCATTGGAGGAGGGAGCAATTAGGGGAATGCTAGAAGGCTTCTTGGAGGAAGAGCTGGGTGACCTGGGCCTTGAAAGCCTAATTAGATATGGAGAAGCCGAGGGCAGAGAATCTATTAAGAGGGTGTGGGAAATATAACCTAAACAGAACTGACTAAAAAAAAGGGGGATCCTCTTATACAGGACCAAAGAACATATTTCTTATTAAATGAATCACTATGATACAGGGGTTTGGTTTTCTTTTTTTTTTTTTTGATATTTTGTCTTTTCCCAATTACACGCAAAGACAATTTTTAATATTCGTTGTTTTTAAATTTCGAGTTCCAAATTTTCTCCCTCCCTTCCTCATGTCCCCCTCCCTGATACAGTAAGCAATTTGATATAGGTTCTACATGTGCAATCATACAAAACATATTTCCATGATATTGGTTCGCTTTTTTCTAAACCATGTCTTTTGGATGTGCAGAAGACAATACATTTTTTTTTAAAGAGATGAAGCCAGAGCCAAATTTAGAAGATGCTTGGCACCCATGTCCCAAAGGTCATTAACCTGGAGGTTCAGCAGAGAAGAAATGAGAAGGGGATTTTACAGTTGGGAAATTCCACAGTTCTATGAAAACCACCTGGCTATCAGAGTGTTCGAGGACTTGAATTTTAGCAGTTTTCAGGATTAGTGAGTGTTTCAGCCTTTCTCAGCTGTGAGGATACATTCCAGGAAGAGAAGGAAGCACTAACATAAATGGTCCTTTGAACAAACTCAGCTTATGTGCCAACTTATCTAATATTAGGCACATCCATGCCACTTTATATCTGTAAAATGTCGACCTATCAAATCCAATCAAATGAGATATTTACAAAGCCTTTAGCACAGTGCCTGGCACAGAGTAGGCACATAATCAATTTTCATTCCACTCCCCTCTCCTCCCTATCATTTTACTGTCATAACATCAGGTAGTTTTGTTACTCACAGTTCTGCAGAAGAGGAATCTGATGCCCAAAGTGATAAAATGACTTGCCCAGCATACAAAGCAAGTTGGTGGCAAGCCAAGCATTGGTAGATTCACGGTCCTAAGTCTATAGGTAGGAGCTCAACTTTTAGATCTTTGCTGTACATCGTATATCCAATGTCACTAGAAGAGAAACTTCCTGGTGGTTTTCAAGGGTCTCTCTCAAAGTCTTAAGCATTCTTGTGATCCATTCTGTTGAACACCAAAGGAGATCAAGAGAGGTCGTTCCAGGCATTGGCACAAATGAGAAACACAGAACTCTAGATCCACTCAAAGTCATAGACCCCGATACCCAGAAGAAAAAGCAGACATCCGGATTTCTCATTATTTTTTATATCCGAGTCTTTGTGACCCCATTTGGGGTTTTCTTTTTGTTGTTCAGTCATTTTTCAGTCATGTCCAACTCTCCATGACACCATTTGGGGTTTTCTTGGCAAAGATCCTGGACTGGTTTGCCGTTTCCCTCTCCAGCTCATTTTATAGATGAAGAAACTGGGGCAAACAGGGTTAAATGACTTGCCCAGGGTCACACAGCTGGTAAGTATCTGAGGACAAATTTGAACTCAGATCTTCCTGACTCCAGGCCCAGCACTCTATCCACTGCACCACCTAGCTGCCCTAGATATCCTGAACAGAGTTCAAAATAACAACCACATTTCCTTATGCTCTTACTGGGTACTCGTGGGTCCCCGTTTCGCCCCTGCAATGCTGAATTAGGCCATTATACTCAAATATTCCAATGGGACTGTTGTCTCATTGATTTGGGAGTCCCTACCAATGATGCAGATAGAAATCCATCCCATGTAACAGCTATCTGTGCCTGCCCATAAACTCACCACCAAGGGCACACCCAATGTGCTGGAGGTCTTCCTTGCTTTGTCCTGTGAACTACTATGGCTGACCACCTGCCACTATTTACCCTTACCCCATGAGCAGGCCATCTTTTATTCCTACCTCACATTTCCTTGATGACATCTTTTTCTCCTCCTCTTCAATGTTCTTAACTACGTTTAAGATGCTGTGAAGGGTACAAAACTGAACCATGCTGCTGGACTTGGAGTCAGAAAGGCCTGGGTTTGAATGCCATCTCCCATTACTTTTTAGCTGTGTGACCATGGACAAGTCACTTAGCAATTCTGAGCCTGGGTTTCCTTATCTGCAAAATGGCAGTAATTACATCCATAATACACACCTCATTGGGTTATTGTGAGGATCGCATTAGATAAGGTGTGTAAAAAGCTTTACAAACCTTAAAGTATATATAGGAATGTCAGCCGTTATTACATCTGACATCTTCTTGAGGGCGAGAGCTATCTTTTTGCCTTATTTTTTTGTATTCCTAGCACTTAACACAACTCCCAGTACACAGTAAGTACTTAATAAATGTTTATTGACTGACTAACTTTACAATCTACAAAGTGCCTTGCCCCAATAACGCTATTTATAATGTAATACAAGTCATTCCTATTTAATTTTTTTATCAAATATCAAATAAATTTAGCCTTTCCATAGCCATAGTAGAGAAGATAGCATCTGAAACTATAAATCTCTATTATGCAGAGCTTGCTTTTCTCTTAAATTCTAAAATATACATCTATCTATATCTATATTTATATCTATCTGTCTGTCCATCTGTCCGTCCATCTATCTGTCTATCTATCTTGGCAGCTAAGCAGCTAGGTGGTGAAGTGAATATAGAGCACTAGGCCTAGAATTAGGAAAATTCATCTTCATGACATCAAATCCAGCCTCAGATGCTAACTAGCTGTCTGATCCTGCACAAGTCACTTAACCCTGTTTGCCTCAGTTCTTCATAATATGTACTAGAAAAGGAAATGACAAACCACTCCAGTATCTTTGCCAAGAAAACTCCAAAATGGGGTCATGGAGAGTTGGACAACAATAAAAATAAATTCAACATGTAACTTTCAAAGCTGCCCTGCTTGTCTAAGATTCCTTCAAAAATGTTTCAATTACTCTTTGGTTTCTTTTTATTTGTTAGCAACAATATCCTTATTCCCTCTCTCCTTATGGCCCCTCTTTTCCTCTCCCCCTAACATAGACAGAGAGAGAGAGAGAGAGAGAGAGAGAGAAAGAGCGAGCATGCCCTGGTGTAACAAATATGTGTAAACAAGGAAAATAAATTCCGGCCTTGGCTATGTCCAAAAATGTATGCCTCATCATGTATTTTGAATCAATCACCTCCCTGTCAGGAAGTGGGTACCGTGCTTCATCATCTATACTCTGAAATCATGGCTGGTCCCTACAATGAGGAGAGTTTTTAAATCTTCCAGTTTTTTTTTTTCTTTACACTCTTTTTTATTTCTCTCCTGGTTCTTCTCACTTTGCACAGTATCAGTTCATGCAAGCCTTCCCAGATTCCTCTGAAACCATTCCTTTTATCATTTCTTATAGCATAATAGTATTCCATTACATTCATATACCATAATTATTCCCATTTTATGGACGAGAAAACAAAGATGGTTAAATGACTCAACGATGATCCCATAGTTACCAAGTGAGAAGTCCAGATCTCGAACCCAGGCCTTCTGATTCCTAGTTTGGCACTATAACCACTGCACCACACTGCCTGGGATTTTATATTACTCGCCCAGCATTGTATGACATTTTGAAAATGGTCTTTCCCTCACTCTTAGGTTGTACTCAAGAATCTATACACTTTATTGTCCATATGAAATGGACAGCTAGACTGGTTGTCTGGTTTGTCAATTATCCAAAGAAATCCACATTCTTCTTTCTACATACCTTTGTTTAGGTATTACTACATGTGGGATATTCCACCATTCATTGGCATCATCAGAAAACAAGTAGGGAACAAGAGAGGGAGCAAACACAAATTTGTTCATTTTGTGGCTCATTACCCATGGTTAAGGGCTTAGGAGTTGCAATGAACTGCTAAAATAATCCAAAAACTTTATTTCTATTTTCATGGGCAATTGAGTTCATCACACTTGCTAATTTCTAATCCTGAGTAAACAATGGTTAGGGGGCTACCTCAGCAATGACCTTCCGGTTCTCCCTGCAAAGAAATGGATTGCCCCAGAAGTACTATGGTCCAATTTCAAGACCAACTAAACCAAAACATAATGAATTTAGTAATCTTTCAAAAGCACAAACCCTGAATATTATCAAAGGCCAGTCCTGAGCATGGAGACACTTTAGATTCTTTTGTGTATTGGAATTCCCATTGAGACTTTCGGTCAGTCCTCCACAGGATTTTAAGTATGTAATGTCTTGCAGATTTCAGTGCTGGCTTCTGACAGCTCTGACATATCTGAACTAAGGCTCACCTCGGCTATTTACTTTAAATCCTGATAAGTTATACTGTACCTGTCAGAGTCTCTCTCTTGACTCAGAGACCCTCTTTTCCAGGATGAAAAAAAAGAGGGAGGGAAGGTGAGAGAAAGAAAGAGGGAAGGAGAAGTAGGGAGTGGGAGGCTTTTTCTGACTTCTTTGGATATGTCTATGTTACAATTGCCATTGTTTGATTCTAATCTTGATTCATACTAAGAAGGAAACAGTCTGGGGAGAAAACTCACTAAAGCTATTCCCCTATCTTTATTGAGAAATTCTGAGATTAGACTTGGGATTTGGAATAGAGGGACAGGGACTTGGACCTGGGAGTTCATTGGTTTGAGAACTCCCAGGCAAGGAAACTCTCTATCAATATAGGCAACTTAGACTAATAAAAAGTTGATTAAGGGACAGCTAGGTGGATAGAGCACCAGACCTGGAGTCAGGAGGACATGAGTTCAAATCTACCCTCAGACACTTACTAGCTGTGTGACCCTGGGAAAGTCACTTAACTGTTTGCCTCCCCAAAAAAGTTGCCTAGATCAGTGACTTGCCTAGGGTCACATAGCTAGTATGTATCAGAGGTAGGACTTGAACCCAGGTCTTCTTGGCTTTGAAGCCAGCCATTGGCAAACAATTGTATTTTAAAATGTAAAAACCTTTCTTAGCTGACTGGTGGTAGGCCACATTTGGCCTTGTGTGCAGTCATTTGTTGACCCCTGCCTATATCATGAATAATGTTCGCTTGTATATGTGTATTAACAATCCGGCTAGCAGCTTCTGTGGGGGCATAAGATCCCCCCCACAGCCAGCACCCAGGAGGCTGCCGGGACGCTGGGAAAACACAGGTTCTTTTTATCTGCTTAAACAAGGAAAGCACGGTGAAGGGGTTGACCAGCTTACTTTAATCCAGCATTCAGTTAGCATACAGACAACATTCACTTAGTTCAGGGGTAAAAACGCCAGCATTCAGTTGGCATTCAGTTAGTTCAGGGGAGCAAAGAGACAAGCATCAAGAGACATACCAAATACAGATTCATTCACGTACTTCAGGGGAAAAAGCCAGCACCCTGAGGTTCAGAACATTCATTTAGTTCGGGGGAAACGAACCAGCACCCCGAACCTCAAAACCAAAATACAAACAAATTACAAATATCAACAGACAGACCCAATACAATTCATAGTTACCAACATCTGGGCTCGGCCTGAGAGCAAGGGCTGGCCCAGAGTCACACTTGCCACTGCTCCCACACCAACCGGAAAAGGAAAGAGAGCTCTTCAAGCTGTCCTCTCCCCTCTTATAGAGTTTTTGACATCATCAAGCGCCACCTGAATGACCAGGGCAATTGGTTCTTGAGTTGGCCCCTTCCCCTAGGTTAACACCCAGTAGGGTGTGGCTCTGGAGTCAACACCTCCCCTCAGCCAGCCCCATGACTCATCACACAGGAAGTTCTCTGCTTGCAGGCATGAGTCTCTCGGCTTCCTGCCCCAGAAGAGGTCACACAGGAAGTTCTCTGCTCCCAGGCATGGCCCAGAGAGGCTCAATGAGATAAACTGAGTCACTCAAAGAAAACAAAGGCCACTCTGGCCACAATATGTATGTTTACATATGCATATGTATGTTTTTATATGTATGTATTTATGTGTACATTTATATATATGTATATTTATGTGTGTATATATAAATACATACAAATACATACATAGGTAAGGGATCATTGGTCTTTGACCACTTGAATTATTACTTACTCCCTTACCCCCACTTCTTCTTCTCCATTGAAGTGGCCACAAAAAGCAAATGGCAGATTTGATCAACAAATTAGACTCATACAAACTGAGATCCTGGTATTCTTGGACTTTCAGCTAGAAGTGGTCATCCGGTCCAATCCCATTTTACAGATGAGAAAACTGAGCCCCAGGGAGGGTCTTGCCAAAGTCATACAGGTAGTAGCAGAGATAGGTTTCAAACCTAGGCCTTCTCGACTCTGAATGGAGCACTCCTTCCACCATCATGATTTGCCCCCAAATAGGCCCAATTCTAGGGATATATAGAATTGATCACATAAAGTTAAGACATCATTGATAGAACTTAGTGGTAAGTAATTCCTGCCTCCTATCAGACAAGGAGAGAAGCTCAAGTGGGATGGCGGCATGCAGTACTCACCCCTCCCTACCCCAAATGCCATCCCAGGGGAGGTTGGCACTGCCAGAGCCTGCCATCTCTACATCATTTGGGAACAATGAAGTGAATTCCCAGGAGATCTCTATGGTAGCCACAAAGATTGGAGTGAAGATCCAATGACCCCTTCCCTCTGCTTGCAGGTCAAGCTTCTCTGGGTCCTGATCAGCAGAGACTTCTCTTCAAAGACGAGGGAATTTCTGAATCTACACAATTGCTTTGATCCAGGCAAGTATAATAATTCTTAAAAATATATGACTAACAGATCATAATTGTGTAGAACTTTTACAAAACACTTTCCTTACAATAATAAAAACGTTAGCCGGAGCCCTTGTAGGGCACTGAGATTGAGAAAATCCCATACATACAAAATCGTATTTGATTCTCGTAACAATCCTGGGGAAGGGGGCAAGATTTTACAAGCATTATTGTCCCTGTTTTACAGATAAGGAAACACGCTCAGAAAGTTCAAGTGACTTGCACATGTTTGCACAGTTAGTATATAAAGCAGATTCTGGAAAAGCTTTCCTGACTCCAAGCCCAGTGCTTTCTATACCACACTGGCTCTTTTATCAATAAAATCACAAATTAGGGCTGATGTTCAAAGAGGATTTTTCAGAAAGGATTCTTTATGGGAAAGCAAAATTAAGAAACTCAGATAGAACAGACTTGTCATTAGATTAAAAATTATTTCCCTTCTTCATGCCTCAGTTCCTTCATCTGTAAAATGAGCATTTCAAATGCCTTCCTCACAAAGGCTTTGAGAGAAACATAAAATAGTTTTGGGAATCTTCCACAAATGCAAATCCAAATGCTATTGTCAACTTTTCCTTAGGAAACAGAATTATTGCAGTTAAGCAAATATCATTGATGAAATCAAATCCATTTGACCCACCCTGAGATACAAGAAATAACTAATTCTAGGATCCAGAGACTCAGCCTGAAGCCCATAGTTATTGATGTGAACATCTATCTAAAAGTTAATCTCAGAAGCTGGCTTGATCCATGTTTTTTTCTACAAGTTGACTCTCTAGGAAATTGAGATTGATCTATGTTAGTGACATTAACCCTCTCAGTGATCCAAGAACTGATTTTCAGCTTCTTTTTTCTAGTGTTCAGTGCCCACCTTTAGGCTACTCCTTATCCAGGAAGAGGGGCCAGGTGAAATTGAAGGATTATAGTCGAATAGTATGCTACTTGTTAGCATACTGCTTACCTGTGCTAAGTGGTTCATAGGAAGTGGAGGTAAAGGCAATTAGCTAAAATAAAGCTCAGGCCTTGTCTATAAGGTTTCATTTGTGTATGGGGCACCCCCACACCCCCATCAGCATAGATAATCAAGAGTTGGCTATAGCCAAGATTTATGGGGGAGTATATCTGGATTTCCCTCATCTGATGATATCCCAGTTGGCCTACATTCAAGGCACAGTGCCAGGCCTGTGTTTTGGGGGAAGGATAGTCCAGAAAGATAGGGGCTGATATGATTTGGCTGCTGGATTAGATCTGGCATGTGTTGTTACGTGCTTCAGTGTTATGTTTCCTAAACTCTGTACATGCACTTAGCTGCTTTTTCATCATCATCAGAAAGTTTCAAGGCAGCACCTTCTTGGCACTGGCAGCCTTCTGAATGTTTTTTAAAAATCATATTTTAAGTGTGGGGCCCAGCAGATACAAAATGTAGTGGCACAGCATGGTACTAATAGGTTACTGTGGTACTGAAGTTACGTGGAAAATTAGAATATTTTCTGTTTCTGGAAATCAGAAAGCACTGTGGGAAGACATGAGATAATAACATACTTTTTTTTTGGCCACATGTATAAACATTGGCAAATACTTTTTGAAGACTAGAAAATAGGACCTTATTACCTGGGTTAATTAAAACATCTAGGGAAAGAAAAATAAACAAACAAAAAAAACCAAGGAAATGTTAGAATTACTTAATAACTTTTTCTCCTTTACTCCTAACTTGCTTAGCCAATCTGCAAATGACATGAAAGAGGAAAAATTCTTCCATTCTCTTTCTTAGAGTAAGCCTGCCTAACTGATATTTGAAAATTTTTTCTAGATTTCCCTAATCAGATTAACTCTAATTGGGATTTTCCATTGGTAATAGTTGATTCTGGCACCAGATTCTCAGAAGAGGGTGTCCATATGCTGTATAACAAGACCTCAGTATTTCATCGAAACCAGAGGTTCTTAAGCAGGGAGCCATGAGTTTGCTTTTTCAAATATTTTGATAATGGTGTTTAAATATACTGGCAAATGTAGACATAAAGGATGATACCATAAGCAAATTAGGAGAGCAAGGAATAGTTTACCTGTCAGGTCTATGGAGAAGAGAAGAATTTATGACCAAACAAGAGATAGAAAACATTATGAAATGCAAAATGAATAAGTTTGATTACATTAAATTAAAAAGTTTCTGCACAAACAAGACCAATGCAACCAAGATTAGAAAGAAAGCAGAAAGATGGGAAACAATTTTTACAGCAAGTGTTTCTGACAAAGGCCTAATTTCTCAAATACATAGAGAACTGAGCAAATTCATAAGAATACAAGTCATTCCCTAATTGATAAATGGTCAAAGGATATGAATAGGCAGTTTTCAGATGAAGAAATTAAAGCTATCTATAGTTATATGGAAAAAATGCTCTAAATCACTACTGATTAGAGAAATGCAAATTAAAACAATTCTTAGGTACCACTTCACACCTATCAGATTGGCTAATATGACAGAAAAGGAAAATGATAAATGTTGGAGAAGATGTGGGAAAATTGGGACACTAATGCATTGGTAGTGGAGTTGTGAACTGATCCAACCATTCTGGAGAGCAATTTAGAACTATGCCCAAAGGTCAATCAAACTGTGCATACCCTTTGATCCAGCAATGCCACTACTAGGTCTGTATCCCAAAGAGATCATAAAAAAGGGAAAAGAACCTACATGTATAAAAATATTTATAGTGGCTCTTTTTTGTGATGGCAAAGAATTGGAAATCAAGGGACTGCCCATCAGTTGGGGAATGGCTGAACAAGTGGTATATGAATGTAATGGAATACTATTATTCTATAAGAAATGATGAGCAAGCAGATTTCAGAAAAACCTGTGAAAACTTACATGAACTGATGCTGAGTGAAGTGAGGAGAACCAGAAAATTGCACTTTTTTTCCCTTTTGTTCTGTTTCTTCTTTCACAATATGACTAATGTCATATGTTTACATGATTGCATGTGTATAACCTATATCAGATTTCTTGCCATCTTGAGGAAGGGGGATGAAAGGGAGGAAGGGAGAAACAATTTGAAACTCAAAATCTTATAAAAAATGAATGTTGAAAACCGAAAAAAGAAGAAGCATTCAGATGCATGAACTCGGAAAAAAATAGTAAAGGTTGTCCATCTGATCGATATTCAAAAAATAAATAAATATACAGGCAAGTCCTGATCAGTGTGAATAATGAATCCCCTAAAGCAGTTGCATATTCAAATTAGCAATATATGAAATGTGAAGGTTCTAGTCCAATGGAAATTCACAGTGCTGATTCCAGTAATGCCACCATTTCCTTATTTGAAAAAATAGAAACCTACCTATAATTGGTTTCCTTTGTAATACTATGAGTTTTATTTTATGCATTTAAAAAACATCCTGCTGAGAAGAGAATTAGGCTTCACCAGACTGACAAAGGGGTCCATGACACAAAAAAAGTTAAGAACTCTTGATCTAAACAATTGCACTTTTTCTTCTGTCATACAAGTTTTTGCAGACTTTAGGTAACGAAGAACTGTCCCTTGCTAAGAAGAAGACCCAACTCAAATACCTAAGAAAGCATAAGATGGTCAGTTTTAGAAGGACGAGAAAACAAAATATTTAAAGCATGCTTGTCTCCTTATTCTTAAGATAAACCAATAACTTTTACTATGTAGAACATGTTAATTCCACTAATAGGGCATTTAAGAGGCAAGGTGATAGAAGGAATAGAATCTGCACTGGTAGGAATGGTTTCTTTGTCCTCTACATCAGTGAAATCACAGGTCTGGGGGAAAAAAAAGTCACCACTTCAAGTTTCCCCAAAAGAGATGACAGCCTGGAAGAGCAGGAAGAGCACCAGGGAGAATCAGGTCAGTCCTGTCACACATCCCCACAGAGAAATCAGCATTTTCCACTACCATAGCCTTATCTTTACTACAAATGAAATCAGAAGAAACCAAGAAATTGCAGCTCAGTGGAAAGACATCTCAGAGGCTCAAATATCTGGCTATCTTGGTTGCACTCTGAGTCTAAACGCAACAAGTAACATAATTTCTTGCTTCTCCTGTGGGCAGCTAGGTGACACAGTGGGAAGAGCACTGGAAGCAGGAAAGACCTCAGTTTAAATCCAACCTCAGATACTTTCTAGCTGCATGACCCTGGGAAAGTCATTTAACCTTTGCCCACCTCAGTTCTTCATCTCTAAAATGATTGCAATAAATAGCATGTAACTTCCCCCTGAGTTGTGAGGATAAAGAAAGAGATAATATTTGTAAAGTGCTTTGCAGACTGTATAGTGATACATAAATATCAACTATGTTGCCTTGTAGCACCTGGGAGATAAGAAGTTTATGTATGTTATCGACCTTTTACTGCTGAGAGTGAAGTAGAGAAATTCTATAAAGACGTATCATGGAGCATAAAGGGCATAGCGTCCAGTATGGCACTCCATTTCCTTGTCTCTTCTTAGGCTGTCTATTTTACCTCAACCTACTCTTATTCTAACAGATATGAGGGGTTTTCCAGGGGTGGGAGTGGGCTACCTGGGTGCTACAACTTAACACTCAGGGTCCTAGGGGTAACCCTGGTTTAGGAAAAATACATATACATATTCACAACTGTAGCTCCTGAGCCCCCGTATGTGTGCTTTTATTTTACATAAATCAGTCACAATGACTCCATTAACTCTTAAATATGACACATTTCCTAAGCTAGAAAGTAAAAACAAGAAAAATCATAAGATAAATTCATGAAATAGAAGGCAAAAATAGGAATAATCAAAATATAACAGTCCACCCTTCATTTTCCTCATGGCTCTGTTTCTGATTTTCCCTGAACACTAAAATCATGACTTTCTTCTTGTCTCATCCTAGACCCTCTCCCAGCTATGTGAGGTATCCTTGCCCTGGAACAGTCTCTAATGCCTGTGGCCCGATCACCTTAAACTCAAAAACTAAAGGATCCTGAAATCTGAAATCTGCAGAGCATCTCAGGTCTGCTCCTGTGGCTAGGTGCTAAGGCAGCATGACACTTTTTCAGTGAAAAGCAGTTTTCTTTAATCTTGGGATCTGCAGAGTTATTCAGGTCTTGCTCTGTATAGGCTTTAACAGATTTTCCCTCATCTCAGACCACTGAGGGAGGTAAGGAACAATGTAGGCAAGCCTTTGTGGAGTTTCCCCTCTCTTAAGCTGTAGATGGCACTAGAGAGCAAGTTCCTCAGCCAGCTCTCCGTGTAGAGTAGGATACTGCTTCCACCAACTAGGTAATAGATGGCATTCTCTGCCTCATTTCTTACCCAGCCTTAATCATTGAATGGGCATTGCATCAGTTGGACTGAGATCTGTTAAAAAAAAAACCTTAGCTTAAAAAGGGCCAAAGTCTCCCACTGCATCCTGGGCCATCTCCAATTGTCCTGATCTATATTTTGCCACTGGACCCAGATGGCTGCAGAGCAGAAAGTGAGGCTGGTGACTTTGCACAGCACTCCTCCACTTAAATCCAATTCACTTGCAAGTCATGGCATTATCTCCTTGATGTGATGGTCCTCTTCAAGAACGAATGACAAACAACAACAACAATCCAATATCATAGCTTTCTTCTAGTCAGATCAGCAACCTGCATCAATTGCAGAGCCAGCCTGCCTCTAGCTGGGATTTGCTAGGCTCACTTCCTATCAGCTTCTCAGTTCCATTAGTTTCTGTATTCTGCCTTCTATAAGCAGTTTTCTTTCACAGGCTTTTCTAGCCAGCTTCTTCAAGTGGCTTTTCAACTAGCTTTTAATGCCTCAAATCAAATCCTCATATATAATTTCTGACTTGGGGTGAAAAGCCAAAAATCTATACTTTCGTCAGAGATGAAACAAATAGTTATTATACAATGGTCCCATGGTTTCTCTTTTAAATAATATTTTATTTTTTCTCCCCAATTACGTGTAAAAACAATTTCTAACTCTTTCTAAATTTTGAGTTCCAAATTCTATCCCTCCTCCTTTCCCCTCCCCTCGTCCCTCTCTGAGATGGTACACAATCTGATATAGGTTATACATGTGCAATTATGTAAAATATTTCCATATTAATCATTTTGGAGAGAGAGAGAGAAAAGAGAGAGAGAGAGAATTGTATGCTTCAGTCTGTCAGATCACATCAGTTCTTTCTCTGAAGGCAGATAACATTTTTCATCATGAGTCCTTTGGGATTGTCTTGGATCATTGTATTGCTGAGGATAGCTAAGTCATTCACAAAATTTTTCATCTTGCAATATTGCTGTTACCACGTACAATGTTCTCATGGTTCTGCTCACTTCACTTTGTATCAGTTCTTGTAAGTCCTTACAGGTTTTTCTGAAATCATCCTGCAATAATATTCCATTACAATGATATGCCATGACTTGTTCAGCCACTCCCCAACTGATGGGTATCCCCTCAATTTCCAGTTCTTAGCCCCCACAAAAAGAGCTACTAAAATATTTTTGTATAAATAGTTTCTTCTTCTTCTTCTTCTTCTTCTTCTTCTTCTTCTTCTTCTTCTTCTTCTTCTTCTTCTTCTTCTACTACTACTACTTCTTCTCTCTCTCTCTCTCTTCCTCTCTCTCTCTCTCTTCCTCTCTCTCTCTCTCTCTCTCTCTCTCTCTCTCTCTCTCTCTCTCTTCCTCTCTCTCTCTCTCTCTTCCTCTCTCTCTCTCTCTCTCTCTCTCTCTCTCTCTCTCTCTCTCTCTCTTCCTCTCTCTCTCTCTCTCTCTCTCTCTCTCTCTCTCTCTCTCTCTCTCTCTCCCCCTCTCACTCTGTCCCATAGTTTCAAAACAGTTCTTCTAGCAGGAAACTTCCAAGTCCTAAAAGCAGATCTATATAAATGGGACTGCTGGGAAACAGCATCTTGAACTGGATGTCCTGTAGATATCTTAAATTCAACATGTCTAACACTGAACTCATTACCTTTCCCCCAAAATCCTGCCTACATCCAAACTTCTCTATTACCATTTAGGGTACCATCATCTTCCCAGACACCCAGGCTCACAATCCAGGTGTCATCTTTGAATCTCTCACTCCCATATCCAATATATTCCAATTTTACCTTTATAACATCTCTCGAACCTGTCCCCTTCTCTCCTCTGACACTGCTACCATCTTTTCAGGCTCTTATCCTCATGCCTAAACTATTGCAAGATCCTGTTGGTTGGTCTATCTGCCACAAGTCTCTCCCTACTCCAGGCCATTGTCTACTCAGCTGTCAAAATAGTTTGGTAATTGAAAGCCTGGCCTCAGGGCAAATGAGAAAACAAGATGTACAGATCAGTAAACACAAAGCACATACAAAATAATATAATCTTTTCCATGAGCAAGAGAGAAAGATGGAGGTGGTAGGGTGCAGAAATCAGGCTCTTGTAGAAATTGGTGCCAGAAATGCACTTTGAAAGAAGTTCAAGATCCCAAAAGAGACAGGAGCATTTTTTTCTTCAATGAAAAAATGAGAAATAACAGTCTGACACATGTTACTCAAGTCGCATGGGCACTACTACAGTATTATGGGATATTTGGAAATTTTATGACTTACTCATGGGAAGCTAAAGAAATTCTCTCACTGCCCTTTCTTAGACTGGCTATTGTTGTTATTCAGTCATTTTTCAGTTAGGGCCAACTCTTCACGATCCCATTTGGGATTTTCTTGGTAAAGAAACTGGAATGTTTTGCCATTTCCTTCTCCAGTTCATTTTACTAATGAGGAAACAGAGGCAAACAGGATTAAGTGACTTGCCCAAGGTCCCATGGCTAGTAAGTGTCTGAGGCCAGATTTGAATTCAGGAAGATGAGACTTCTTGACTCCAGGCCTGGCACTCTATCCATGGTATCACGTAGACTAGCTATGCTTCCCAGCAATTCATTTATTTGGTGTCTCATGGTTTATACCTTTAGACCAATCACCCAAGAGCGGTGATAATTTTTCAACTGAGGAGGCAGAAAGTGGGTCCCTACATTATCTGCTATAGCTAAAATATGTTGGGTTTTTAATTTTTTTTTTTAGAAAAGAAATCAGTTTTTTTCTCGAACTCAACAATGAAAAAAACAAAAGAAAAACAAAGTCCTTGAAACAAATATCAATAGGCAAAACAAATTCCTTCATTGGCTACTTTCAAAACACGTATGTGTCATTCTGCCCTAAGAACTTCACCTCTTTGTCAGGCAATGGGTAACACTCATTATCATAGGTTCCATGGAATCACAGCTTTTCATTAAGTTGTTCAACATTGTTCAGGCTTTCAAAGTTGTTGGTTTTTATACCATTGTAGTTACTGTATAAATCATTCTCCTGGTTCTGTTCACTTCACTCTGTATCAGTCCATATTAGTCTTTCCAGGTTTCCTTGAAACTGTCCCTTTTATCATTTTTATAGCACACAGTATTCCATTAAATTCATATGCCATAAGTTGTTTAACCATTCCCTGATTGATAGGCATTCCCTAAAACACATTTTAGATACCAGTGTCCTAGGAGACACTAAGGTTCATTGGAAAAGCCAAAATGAATGAGCTTCTCTTCAGCTATGGACAAATCCTTACTGAATTGTAACCCATAGTTTACAGGCTTTGCATCTTATATCAGTATTTCCGACTTTAGAGATGTTTACATTATAGACATATAGGCACATTTTTAAAGTAAAAGCAAACACTGAATTGGAACTTTGTGCCAATCAGTGGTTCACTGTCACATGGGAACCAAAGGATAGTGTACAGGTGCTCAGTGACGTCAATAAATAAGCTAATTTTAGATGAACTTGCATAGTGAAGGAGACAAGGTAAGCTCTATACACCCTGTTGCAATAATTCTCATTGCCCTGGGTTATAGGTGGTGAGTGGCTGAAAAAAATCTGAAAAATGATTTCACAAAAGGAGTGTTTTACTGTCCCCTTGTGGGAAAGGCAGGTTGCTACAACCAAATAAAGGTCTCAGATGATGCTGTTCATTTTTCCTACCATCCTGCAACTGCAAAATCCTGAGTGGAAAGTGAAATAGGTTTCTTAAAATACACATTCTATTCACGCATCAACAAATCATATTTTTGGATACTCATCAATCCATGTCAATGACATATTTCAATGCTCTTTTTTTAAACAGCAATATAATCACTTAACAGCCCTGTTTAGTACAGTACATAAAAAATGAAACTAAAATTTGAGGTGAAAAACAAAACGGTTACTCTTTAAAAATAATTTTAGATAATTTTTCAAGGTTTATGATTAAAGCAGCATGGTACACAGAATATAGTGAGTACTTAACAAATGCCTTTTTCATTCATTCATTCATTGTTAAAATACACAGACAAAGAAAAGCTATTATTTCTTCCAAGCCTAGAAACTTGATTTTTTTTAGGGCATATAGAATCCAAAAAAGGGGGTTTGGGACAAAGGAGAGCACACTCCAACCAAGTAGATGGAGGAGGGAGAACCTTGTTGGAAAATGGAGCTGATCTCTCCCAAGATATCTAGGAATTGGGAGAGATGTACCTTTGCTCTTTTGCATATTCATGCTCCCAAAGACATCTTCAACAGCAACCTGGAGAAGTGCATCTTTTTTTTTTAAACCAAAATATTTATTAACATGTATTGTGTAACACTTTGTAAGAATCAACCTGTGACACGATTCTGTCCATGGCCACAGTAAGCATCTACTGGAGGGGTGGGATTCCAACAAGTCTTTTCTTCATTCCAAGTCCAACATCAATTTCCCATTGATGATATCCTAGGATGGAAATGTAAAGGGGAAAACGGGCAAGCTTTTACAGATTATCTTCTGTAGTAAATCACATTTGTCAGACACAGCTGACTTAAGGAGTAGATGATTCACAATCCCACTGTATTGATAGTTTCTTAATTAACAAAAACAAAATTGGCATTTGCCCTGGTAGCATTCAGCTTCCAATTCTCCCCAACAAGGCCCCCTTTCATACACATAGGATTAAAAAGTGGGATACAGGGGGCAGAGCCAAGATGGTGGCTGGAAAGCAGGGACTTGCATCAGCTCCCCCCCAGTTCCCTCCAAACACCTATAAAATGGCTCTGAACAAATTCTAGAACTGCAGAACCCACGAAATAGCAGAGGGAAGCAGGGCTCCAGCCCAGGACAGCCTGAATGGTCTCTGGGAAGGGTCTATCGCACAGAGCTGGGAGCAGAGCAGAGCCCAGCCTGGGCCATGCCAGGACCAACCAGACCAGGAGCTGGGAGGAACAGGTGTAGCATCCTGAATCAGTGAGCTGTGGCAGTTACCAGACTTCTCAACCCACAAACGCCAAAGACAACAGAGAAGGCTAGTGGGAAAAGCTTCTGGGACAGAGTGAAAGGAGTTCGTGGTCGGCCACCACCCCGGGGGCAGCAGAGGTGGTACAGCTCTGAGGCTGCTTCCAGAGCTACAGCTGCAGTTGCCTCCGGCCCCAGGCCCACCTAATGGGAGGAATTAAGCAGTGGATTAGAACAGGAGTGCAAAACCTGCTTTGCTCTGCCTGGATCTGGGCCACAATTGTGGTTGGTGGTTCTGGGGGAGAAGGAGCACTGGTGTGGCAGAGCTTGCTGTGTAGAAGTAGCTCTGAAAATAGCAGCACAGCCCCTCAAACTTGGGACAAAGTATTCTCTCCTCTACAAGCAGTCGTACCCAGACAAAAAGCTCAAGGGTCAAGTAGTTGGCTGGGAACATGAACAGGCAGCAAAAACGGTCTCAGATTCAGACTCAGACTTTCGAATCTTTTTTTGGTGACAAAGAAGACCAAAACATACAGCCAGAACAAGTCAACAAAGGGGTAAAATAGAAATGGAAAGAATCCACTGATCGCCTCCTGAAAAAGATCCCAAAAAGAAAACTCCTAGGAATATTGTCGCCAAATTCCAGAGCTTCCAGATCAAGGAGAAAATACTGCAATCAGCCAGAAAGAAACAGTTTGAGTATTGTGGAAATGCAATCAGGATAACACAAGATCTAGCAGCTTCCACATTAAGGGATCGAAGGGCTTGGAATATGATATTCCAGAGGTCCAAGGAGCTAGGATTAAAACCAAGAATCACCTACCCAGAAAAACTGAGTATCATGCTCCAAGGCAAAATATGGATTTTCAATAAAATAGAGGACTTTCAAGTTTTCTCAGTGAAAAGACCAGAGCTGAAAAGAAAATTTGACTTTCAAACACAAGAATCAAGAGAAGCATGAAAAGGTAAACAAGAAAGAGAAATCATAAGGGACTTACTAAAGTTGAACTGTTTTGTTTACATTCCTATATGGAAAGATGATGTGTGTAATTCATGAGACCTCAGTATTAGAGTAGCTGAAGGGAATATACACACACATACATACATACATACATACATATATATACATATGGACAGAGGGCACAGGGTGAGTTGAATATGAAGGGATGATATTTAAAAAATAAAATCAAGGGATGAGAGAGGAATATATTAAGAGAGGGAGAAAGGGAGAGATAGAAAGGGGTAAATTATCTCACATAAAAGTGGCAAGAAAAAGAAGTTCTGTTGGAAGGGAAGAGGGGGCAGGTGAGGGGGAATGAGTGAATCTTGCTGTCATCAGATTTTACTTGAGGAGGGAATAACATACATACTCAATTGGGTATCTCACCCCACAGGAAATTAGGAGGAAGGGGATAAAAAAGGGGGGAAGATAGAAGGGAGGGCAGATAGGGGGAGGAGGTAATCAAGAGCAAACACTTTCAAAAAGGGACAGGGTCAAGGGAGAAAATTGAATAAATGGGGACAGGATAGGAGGGAGCAAAATATTGTTAGTCTTTCACAACATGAGTATTGTGGAAAGGTTTTACATAATGATACATTTGTGGCCTATGTTGAATTGCTTGCCTTCTTAGGGAGGGTGGGTGGGGAGGGAAGAGGGGAGAGAATTTGGAACTCAAAGTTTTAAAAACAGATGTTCAAAAAAAAAGGGGTTTTTGCATGCAACTGGGAAATAAGATATACAGGTAATGGGGCAGTTTTACATCAATGTTGTTCTAAAGTTCCCTTAGTACTTTGTGCCTCTGTAACTATATACTTGTTGTTGAGCTGTTTCAGTTGCATTGGATTCCCATTTGGGGTTTCCTTGGCAAAGATACTAGAGAGGTTTGCCATTTCCTTCTCCAGCTCATGTGACAGATGAAGAAACTGAGACAAACAGGGTTAAGTGACGTGCCCAGGGTCACACAGCTAGTAAGTGTCTGAGGCCAGATTTGAACTCAGGAAGACGAATCTTCCTGACTTCAGGCCTGGCACTCTACCTGCCGCCCCACCTAGCTGTATTTATACATTTCCCCTCAAATTAGAGTTCCTATTTAGGTCTTACCTCCTCTACTAAATTGTAAGCTCTTTGAGGGAACACTCCCTGTCCTGTTTATCTTTGTACTGCCAACAAGCCTAGTACAGTGCTTATTACAAAACATGTGAAAAGAAAATGAGAAGAGCCCCAAACAACTTTAAAATAATACCTCAAATCAAATTTTTGAGGGGCAGGGCCAACAAAAGGTCAGGGTGAGGTGTTTTTCCAGCCTAAGAAAACTTAGGAGGTCAGCAAGAAAAGTCTCTGACTCCAGGGTGAAGACCTGTCCAGTATGCAACCCTGGCAGTAGCAGCAGCAGCAGCAGCAGCAGCTTTGAGAACTCTAAGCCCAGAGATGGGAAAGGGGTCAGAAAACAAGTCAGACAGATGTTATAGGAGACCTGTTGCTGACACTGGATGCTGCTGGAGATGATTGGCAACTCTATTGCCCATAAGCAGTTCTGGATATAGAGAAGTGCTGTGGTCAGTCACAAGGGAACAGGGGCCCTGGTCACAGTTCCAAGGCAGAGAAGAGTGCTAGCATTTACAGCTACAGGGGAGCAAAGACCCTTTGTGCATAAAGACCAGAGTGCACACCAGGAGGGCAGTGGTCATACCTCTCCCTGCATCACACCACCTCAGGAGAACCAAAACCTTGAGAGTCTCTGAATTAGCTCTGAAAATAGCAGCATGAAAAAGCCTGAAACTTGGGATTGTGCCTTCCCTCCCCCAGGAGAACAGAGCCCATCTTAAAGTTCAAAGTCAAGAAATAATCTGGAAAAAATGAGCAAGTGCCAAAAAAAAAAAAAAAAAAAAAAAAAAAGGAACTTGACCATTAAAAGCTACTACAGTGGCAGGGAAGAGCCAGACACAAACTCAAAAGAAAATAATAACTGAAAACAGCTACAAGCAAAGCCTTAAAGGAAAATGCTAGTTAGACACAAGCCCAACAAGAATTTCTGAAGAGCTAAAGAGATAAGAGTGGTAGAGGAGTAAGAGTAGCACAGTAACAGCAATGTTGTAATCATCAGATCAATTGTGAAAGACTTGGCTACTGTGATCAATACAATGATGCAAGATAATTCCAAAGGACTTGTGACGAAAAATACTATCCACCTCTAAAGACAAAATGGATGAACTCTGAGTGAAAATTGAAGTATAATTTTCTCACTTTATTTTTTTTTGCTTCTTTTTTGCAATATGGAAATATATGTTGCATGATTTCACATATATAATTGACATCATATTGCTTGCCTTCTCAGTGGGTGGGGGAGGGCATAGCAGGGAAGGAGAGAATTTGGAACTCAAAATTTAAAAATAACAAATGTTAAAAATAAATAATAAAATTTTTAAAAAGAAAAAAAGTGAGAAGAAAATTGTGGAAAGATAGTGACTATTAGAACCTAGAGGACAGTAGATGCCAGGGAAGTTCTAAAAATGCACTAGGAGGTCAATGATAAAGAAAACCAAAGAGAAATACTTTTACTGGTCCAGAATTGCACAAAAGATTGTTAGAATTCTGTGGAAGCTCTGAGCACAGACAGGGCACACCCAGTAGGAGGCATTGACCCAGAGCAGGAAACAGAGCTAGGCTAATTCAGGGCATAGTGCCCAGGCAACTCAGAAACTTATAAAACCCTGCTGGAGGCAGCAACAGCTGAAGATGGGGACATCCCAGTAAAGCCACAGTGCCCACACAGTTTCACCTGAGGCACAGCAGGAGACAGGGCAGACCAGGGAGCACAAAGCAAATCAAATCAAGTCAACAAGCATTTATTAACCATTTATTATGTGTCAGGCACCTTGCTATACTGGGGATACAAAGTAAGGAGAAAAAAAAAAAAGGTCCTGCCCTCTAGAAGCTTACATCCTAATGAAAGAGGTGTTGTGCCAAAAAAAAAGCGAGCGAGACCCAGATATAAATTTAGATGTGGATTTACTGAAGCGCGCGACTGTTTGGAGTAATTACTCAAATCGAACAGCAGCAAGTAGGGGTAGGGATAGAGTATTTAAAGGGAAAGAACACAACTAGATTTCCGTGGAGATGGGGATACAAACAGTAGGACAAGCTGAGGCAGGATTATTTCCGTGGAGAAGGGAACACAAACAGTAGGGTCTGTGGAGATGGGAGTAAAAACAGTGGGGTCCGTGGAGACAGGAGTAAAAACAGTGGGGTGAGCTGGGGCAAGATGGAGAAACTGAAAAGGAGGGGGCAGGGCATAACAGAGGCAACATACTAACAACCAAGTGGAAGTGAAAGGTACATACAGAGTGGATAGAAAGCACTCTGAGAAGGGAAGGCTTTAGCATCTGGGGAAACCTGGAAAGGACTCTGTGATTAGGTTAGATTTAAGCCCAGTCTTGAAGGAAATCAGGAGAACTAAGAAATTAGGTGAGAAAGTAGAACCTTTCAGGCATGGAGAATAGTCAATGCAAAGATATAGAGACAGGAAATGGAATATTATATATGCAGGGGTGTGCTGGAACCAGCTCTAAGTGGCTTCCATAGTGATTGTTAAATTTTTAGTAAGAGCATTTATACCTCAGAAATAGCAAATCAGGGCTTGATTTTTTTTACATGTGTGAGTGTCTAGACTTTAAAAAGTGTTAACAATGCAGATTAAATTTAGAAGTGTGTGCTTTTTTTCCCCCAGAAAGCTCAGTTGCTAAACATTGACCAGCAGCACACCCTTGCTTATCTACAAAGTATACCAAGTAGTCCAATTTTGCAGGACCACAGAATGCCTGGAGGGGAGTGAAGAGGAAGAAAATTGGAAAAATAGGAAGGGATCAGGTTATTAAAAGCTTTAAATTCCAAACAGAAGAGTTTACATTTGATCCTGGAGGTACTAAGGAGCCATTAGAGCTCAATGAGCAGGGGAGAAGTATGGTCAGACCTGTATTTTAAGAAAAGGGTTTTTGGCAGTTGAGTGCAGAATTGATTGGAGTGAGGAGAAATTTGAGGTAGGGAGACAAGAGCTATTGCAATAGTCGAGGCAAGAAGTGACGATGGCCTAAACAAGGGTTGGAGCTGCATGAGTGAAGAAAGGGAATGCATAAGAAAAATGTTGTGAAGGCAAAAAACAAGATTTGGCAATGGATTGGACATGTAGGTTGAGTGAGAGGAGGCTGTGAGCCTGGGTTACTGGGAGGATGTTAGTACCTACCCATGGCAGTAATAGGAAGGTTGGGAATAAGGGAGTGGTTTTTTGGGGAAAAAATAATGAACTCTGTTTTGGACATGTTGAGTTTGGGATGCTTATGAGATATATAATCCAAGACGTACAAATGGCAGTTGGTTATTTAGGATTATAAAGCAGAACCAAGAAGATAATTTATATTATAACAACAACGTCATAAAAACAATTTTGAAAAACTTAAGAATGCTGGTCAATGAAATCATAAATGAACTGGGCATGCAATTAAAAAAAAAACTAGAAAAGCAACAGATCAAAAGATCCCAACAAAGATCCAAAGTAGAAATTGTGAAAATCAAAGAAGAACATAACAAAAATTAATAGTTGAAAAGCCCCAACCCATTGAATTAAAAAATAAAACTAGGAGCTTTTTTTCCCCTCTAATAATACTAATAAACTATATAAGAAGTTAGTGTGTCTGATTTGTTTTAAAAAGGTAAAGTCAATTTGTGTCAAAAATGAAAAAGAACTGAAGATAAAAAAGACCAGAAACAATTTTGCACACTTATATGTCAATAAAAGCAAAGATGAAATGGGTGAATATTCATAATATCCAAATTAGTAGAACTACATTATTTAAATAGATCAACTTTTAAAAAATGAGCCAGCCATAAATGGTGGATGTGCAAGTGAAATCTATCAAATATTCAAATAATTCATCCCAATATTACAAAAATTACTGTTTTCAAAATAGGAAGCAAGACACTTTTTAAATTTCTTTCCATGATACAAATATAGTCTTGATACCTATATCAGCAATAGAGTGGAGCTAGAAAATTATAGGCCAATGTCCATAGAGAATATTAATGCAAAAATATTAAGTAAACATTAGCAGAACAGAACAGCAGAGCAGTATGTTCAGGATGGATTTATACCATGAATGGAGGGTTGGTTCAACAAAAGGAAGATGATAAATATAATAAACCATGTTAATAACATAAATATTAAAAACTACATGATCATATCCATTGGTGCTGAAGAGGTTTTTGACAATGTTCAACACATATCTGTTAAAATACTAGAAAGCATAGGAATGAATGAATCTTTGCTTAATTCATTAAGTAATGTCCATCTAAAACAAAAGCCAGCATTATATGTAATGGAGACAGGCTAGAGGACTTTCTAGTAACATTAGGGATAAAGCAAGGATGCCCATTATCATTATTACTATTTAAAATACTGCTAGACATGCTAGCTATAGATATGAGACAAGAAAAAAAATCAAGAGAATAAGCACATGAAAAGCAAAAACAAGGTTATCACTTTTGCAGATGATATGGCAATTTACTTAGAAAAACCTAAGGTCAACTAAAATTGTTTGAAGCAATTAATAAATTCAGAAAAATTATAGGATGAAAAACATATTCACACAAATCATCAAAATTCCAGTTTATTACCAACAAAACTCAGCAAGAAGAGATAGAAAGAGAAATTCCATCCCAAACCAACTATACTGAGGAGTCTATTTACTGAGATCCAGAAATATATGAATCCAGCTACAAGAAACTTTACAAAAGTAAAAACAGACCTACATAATTGGAGAAATATTTATTGTTCATGGGCAGGCCATTCCAATGAAAACTAACAAAAATGACAACACTACTTAAGTGGACTCACTTATTCAGTGCCATATAAACTATCAAGAGATTATTATATAGAATTAGAAAAAATAATAGTCAAATTCATCCAAAGGAATATAAGGCCAATAATCTCAAGCAAAATAAGGGAGAAAAGTGGAAAAGAAGAAGGTCTAATACAGCCATATTTCAAGCTTCAAAACAGTAGTGATCAAAGCAGTTTGATACTGATTGAAAACAGAGACTGACCAATGGAACAGATTAAGTTATCACATACAGAAACAAATAAATACAGTTGAATAGTGTCTGATAAACACAAAGACCTCTGGGATAAGGCCTCAGTGGTGGACAAAAATTGCTAGGAAAACTAGAATGCAGTAGCGCAGAAATTAGACGAAGACCAGCAATTCACACTATATCCTAAGATAAAATATAAAAGGTGACAAGTGTAAAGTGATGGTTGTTGCAGGGTCTGTGAGAAAACAAGAACATTAATGCTTTGTTGATGGACCTGCAGATTGGTATACTTTCAGGAAAGCAATTTGTAACCATTACCAAGAAGCCGTTAAACCAGTGGTACCACTAGTAGTTCTATACTCCAAAGAGATCAAAGAAAGAGGAAAAATACTTAGATGTACAAGACTGAAAACTAAGGGGAGTATCTATCAATTGGAGAATGGCTGAACAAATTATGATTTATCAATATAATGGAATATTATTATGTTATAAGGAATAACCAAAGAGGATGGTTTTAGAGCAACCTGAGAAGACTTGCATGAATTAATACAAAATGAAATAAGCAGAACCAGGAGAAAATTTATATGACAACGTTCTAATAAAAAGCAACTTTGAAAGACTTAAGAACTCTAATCAATACAATGACCAATTTATGACTAGAGTATACTAATTATAAGGTATGGTACTCATCTCTTGACAGAGATGTGATGGACTCAAAATGGAAAATAAAACACATTTTGGAAATGGTCAATGCAGTGATTTGTTTTGCTTGGCTATGCATATTATGAAGGCTTTGTTTTTCTTTTTCTTTCCTTTCTTTTTTTTTGCAGAAGATTTGTGGGGAGTCAAGGGTAAAGTATCCAACAACAACCAAAAAAGCAAACAAAATAAAAGAGGACTGTTTAAGCATGCTTTCATTTTCTTCCATTTCATTTTATAATTTTTTCCAATTAACAAGAACTTATTTTCTCTCCCACTCACTCCCCACCCGCCCTCCCTGCCAAAAAACATCAGTTAAAAAACCCCTGACCAAAAATGTAATAGGAAACAGGTACAGCAAAAAGAAAAGAAAAGAGAATCGTCGAACTACATATATTTTTAAATGCACAGAAGAGAACAGAAGGGAGGCTCATACGAATCACAAGTAAGATAGTTTTGAAAGTTGCACATTGGATTTATTGTAAATTAACAAGAAATGTAAGCTGTATATATAACACAGACCTGCATTTTCATATATAATCTTCTTTTTTCTGCTCTCCCATTTATATGGAAATGCCCGTATTGTTTTTGTTATGTTTAATTTTTTTTTAATGTGCAGAGACATTTTATAAAAGGAAGGGAGAGAAAGAAAACATATGAAAGAAAAGGGAAACAGAGGGAGAAATTTTAAGTCATTTACATGCTCTATTGAAAGAAACTTTCTATAGCCACATGAGATAGGTTATGGAAGTTCCCCAGTAAAGAAATCAACTCTGACTAATGAATTTTTTCCCTCTTTTCTTTTTTTTTTCTTCCTCCTCACCCCCCTTCCCAAAGGAAGAAGGGCAGGGAGACACAACTGAACAGAAGCCCTGGAGGATAATAGATGAGCTTGATCTGAGGTAATTGAGCCAAGCCAGGATAGGCTATTAGTAAGTGTTCCAAACTATATTTAACCTCCTAAGTCAAGCAGCGGTAACCTAATACCAGGGGGGGAAATCTTTTCCTATGTGTTACAGGCCCCAAAATAACTTCCCTCTCCTCCTCTCCCTAGACAAAAATTGTTTCAGCGAAGCTGTGGGTTAGATTAAGGAAATGAATTCTGAGTTGTAATTGGCAGATAGACTTAGTCCTCCAAAGTGTTAATTGCCCAAATTAATCGCCAATTCATTAAATGCATAGGAAATTTTTTATTTGGGGGTGGGGAGGAGGAAGAAATGGTGGTTTATTGTCTTCCTTACCTCTCCCAGGTAGCTGCTCCCCAAATAAGATACCCAAGGTGTAAAATACCCGCTGTGGACATTGTTCAGGAGCAGGCTGCCGTGTCCCCCATTTTACCAAGAGCTCCCTCTGGGTTGTTCATATAGATGGCAGAGAACATTCAAAACCTCAAATTGAATCTGCACATTCCAAAGGGTCTCCTACACTAAGAAAGGGACGATATAGGGGAAGGAAAATTTCAAGTCAGAGGACTTGCATTCAAATCCTGGCTTTGGACAAGTAAACGACCTCTCTGTTTCTCTCAATTTCCTCATCTCTAAAATATTAGACTGAAACGATCTCTAAGATCATTTCTGGCTCTAAATCCGTTACTAAATTCTAAAAAAAAAATATTCAGGAGATAGTGAGTTCTAAAGTTAAAATTTCTTAAGAAAAGATGTGAATTTACCCTCTACAATTATTCTTTTGAATTTTCTTTTCAGACACAGGGATTGAAAAACATGGAGTGGGGAAAAAGATATGCAAAGTTGACTTTGAGTTATGGTAACACAATAGCCAGGGCAGCTAGGTGGTGCAAAAGATAGAGTACCAGGCCTGGAGTTGGGAAGACCTGGGTTCAAATTCAGCCTCAGACACTTACTAGCTATGTGACCCTGGGCAAGTCACTTATCCCCTATTTGTCTTAGTTCCTCACCTGTAATATGGGAGACACACTGGAGAAGGAAATAGCAAACCATTCCAGGATCTTTGCCAAGAAAATCCCATGGGGTCCATGGTATCGCAGTGTCAGATGCAACTGAACAACTCACCACTAGCACTATAGCCACCACCACCCCCCCCCCCCGCAGGTTGGCAGCAATAACCTGAAAGCCTGGATATCTAATAGTAATCATAATAGTAATAGTAAACAAAAAGTGCTACATGTCAGTAAGTATCAACTATTATTATCATCTAGTTATGAACAATAATCTCCTATATGGGAAGAAATATGAACTGATGCAGAATGAAGTATGCAGAACCACGAAAAAATATTCACGACTGCACCATAAAAAGAAAGTACAACAACAAAAGAAACTGCATGCCATTAGATTCTAATGTGAGATTATGGTTGTGGCCATTGTTGTGTTGTGCTTACTGACACTGGTATTTTGCCTTGGGGGTTACTCATGCAAAGGTCTTTTTGACTTTTTGACTTCCTAGACAAGACTCTGGGTAGCCGTCATTAGGTAGGGGAGAGGAAAGGGATATATTTGGAAATGAAGGTCGGTTAACTATCATTTATTTATTAAACATCTACTATATGATAAACAATGGTGATACAAAGAAAGGTTAAAAAAATAGTCCCTGCTGCCAAGAAGCTCACAGACTGATGGGGGAAACAATATACAAAGGGCTATGTACAAACATGGATGGCTAGGTGGCACAGTGCATAGAGTGCCGGACCTGGAGTCAGGAAGATTCATCCTACACAAGTTCAAATTTGGCCTCAGACACTTACTAGCTGCGTAACCCTGCGCTTAACTTAACCAGCCCTGTTTGCTTCAGTTCCTCATCTGTAAAATAAGCTGGAGGAGGAAATGGCAAACCACTCCAGCATCTTTGCCAAGAAAATTCCAAATGGGGTCACAAAGAGTTAAACACAACTGAAATGACTGAATAATAAAAATGTACAAATAAGATATATACAGGAAAAAACGGAAATAATCTCAGAGTAAAGGCACTTAAGGAGAATGTGAAAAGCTTCTTGCAGAAGGTAGAACTTTAGTTGAGACTTGATGGAAGCTAGGAGGCAGGAGACAAGGAGGGATAGAGCTCCAGGTGTGGAGGGAAGCCAGTGAATAGGCTAAAGGTCCAGAGATGGAGAGTCTTGTTCAAGGAATGATAAGGAGGTCAATGTCGTTTGATAACAGAGTATGTGGGGGGAGGGGAGGAGTAAGATGTAAAAACTAGCAAAGTAGGAAGGGGTCAGATTATGAAGGCAATAGGGAGCCACTGGAGTTTATTGAAAAGGAGGGGAGAGTAGTGGTACAATACAACTTGCATTTTAGGAAAACCACTTTGATAGCTGAATTGATTGCAGTGGAGGAGAAACTTGAGGCAGAAAGACCAACCAGGGGGAGATCACAACAGTTGAGACCCGAGGTGATGAGGACTTGTACTGAGGTGGTAGCAATGTGAGAGGATGTGTTCATAAGAGATGCTACAAAGATAGAAATAACACGGACTGACTAATTGGATGAGGGGAAGGGGGGAAGGGTGTGAGTGATATGAAAACTAAAGCTTTCAATAAAATAAGATAAATTTGAAAAAAAACCTTCTGAGAGATAGTCTGGCATAATAAAAAGAAGGCACCCAAGTTCAAGTACTATTTCATAGATACTAGCTTCTTAACCTTTCATTGTCACCAGGTAATTCTTTAAGACTTAAGTCACAAAGCTCTGCTTCATTGGGGAAAATTTCTACATTTCAGGTCTTGCACAACAACTGAAACTTAGGTCCAGAGTAAAAAAAAAAGCACCAATCATTTGAATTACTATTGCAATATTTCTGAACGCTCTCTTTACTATAATATTTTCATGTTTAAGTTGAACACAGAAAAAGAAAGTCATTTTTTGTTTAAAAATTTCTCAGAGGTTTTTGAAGGGTAAATACGGAAGAGGGAAGCTAGGTGGCACAGAGAACTGGGCTTGGTGTCAGGAAGATGAAGTCTTCTTGAGTTCAAATCAAGAGTAGTTCCACTGTGCAACTAGAAGAATGACCCTAAATATTAACAAAAACTCATTTCCCTGTCCAAGGAAAGATACAAAGAGTTCAAAATGGAATGCCTTGCTCAAAAGTTCGAAATATTTCAATCTGCCAGCAACAAACTCTAATCAGGATATTTGTGGGCTTGGTATTTGTGGCCACATTATGTTGTTTCTGGGTTTTTCTTGTTGGTTGTCAAGTCCCTTTTCTTTGTAGACAGTGACCCTGTCTGAGGTCACTTTAATTTGCCTGATATAGTACCCAGCTGGCACAAGACATGTGAGTATACTTAATAAATGTATGGCATGATGCTTTGGTAGATTTTTTTTTTCAGAAAAGAAGCTTACATATAAATTGACCTATTTCACTGGGCCTTTGCTTAATGTTAATGGAGTCTTGGGAGCAGGAGACAGAACCTGGCTAATTAGTGCTTCTGATCAGTCAGAGTTTTCTTCTTAAACTCTCATTTACCCTGAATGGTTGGAAGTCCAATGGTAAAATGTTCTGTTGAACTATTTCAGCTAGCATAGTTGTTTTATAAACTCCTGTGGACCCATGAGTATTCCCTTCAAGGATGCAGGTTGCCTTTCGTCTGTGACTGCTAATTCCATATCTCTAGCCTCTGTTTGTTAGAGGGAATTCACTGAAGTTCTGGGGTGGTGGCAGGGAAGGAGCTTCATTGCTTTCTCTTAACAAGAATACTAAGGGGAGTGTACTGTTACCCCTCAGTTTGGGAACAGTATATTCTTTTGATGACAGCCATTACATCCTGCATAATCCCTACAATGTAACGTGTCAATGTAACATGTTTTGCCCTGCTCATGCACGTCACGAACCTCTTCTTTGTCTTTCAAGTAATCTTCAAATTCAGCTCTTCAGTAACTCATAGTCACATACCACCACGAGGAAGAACATATATGTTAAATAGATGGGCCTTTGTTTCAAGGAGAAGTTAGAGGCCATTAAAGGAACTTTGCCATTTCCCAAAGGCAATCCAGTCCCCTCTGGGCAAGCCAGCCTGCCATCTTCCTCCTGTTCAATTCTGAGCTCAGCTAATTTTCCATCTATAGGGTCTGCTGAAGATTTTATACACACACACATATATGTATATATATATGAATATATATATATAATTACATACATATATACACATATGTTGATGGATAAGCTCTATAGATTGTTCATTTAACTGGACCTCATGGTCTGGATAATAGGCATTCTTCATCCACTTCATTTCTCTTACGTGGATAGTTAGGTCAAACTCTGTAGAGTAACTATGGATCCAGTTTAGGGAGTTCTGAAATGATACACAAATCACCAGTTTTCCAATGATTACAATGAATGCAACATTAAAATTTTAACTAGCATAGTGTAGCTGGAAGAGTGCTACTCTCACAAGAAGGCAGTAAGCAGTAGGGGAAAGAGCTCTGGCCTTGGATGGACTCAGATGACCTGGGCTTCAATCCTGATTCTATTACTTACTACCTATTTTTAACTCTAGTGCTGCATTTCTAAATGCCTACTAGACCTTTCCACTTGGATAGGAATGCAGGAATTGACATACAAAGTCAGATGCACACTCCAACTGCCCAAGTATTCTCTGGTCAACAGAAACTGATGAGATATGCCTTGGAGGGCAAAGTTGTCCTCTCTGACGTTAACCTGAAAGGCTCACGAAGCCATTTGTGGTCATCATTTGTAAAATTGTACAAACCCTTGTTGAATCCACTCATAGTTATTATACCATCTCTTAGGAGTATACATTTATAAACAGTTATTACCCCCATGTATTTTTGTCCCAGACTTCCTTCATTTAGGTTCTAAAGGGTGCCCTCTCTTCCTGATATTTTGGTGAACAAGTCTGAATTCACCTTATCCATTTGATTCATAATGTATAGATTTAAATAATGTACTTTCCTTCCTGTTTTCCTTCTTTCCTTCCTCTCCTTTTTCTTTCTTTCTTCTTTCACATAGCTAATGCAAAAATATATTATGTTCAGATATATATATATACATATGTATATATGCACATATACATATGTATATATATATATATTTGTAATGAGATTTTTTTGACTTCTCAATGAGTGGAGGAAGGCAAGGTGGGAGAGACAAAATTCAGAACTGAAAATAAAATTGAGTTAAAAAAAGATTTAAATGTTGTTTCTCATAGCCTTTGTTTTCCAATTCTAATCTTTTTTAGTTCTGTCCTCAAACATGAACCAACCCAGCACCATAGGCATTTGCTTATAGCCTTCCTGAGATTCCACAGTGTTCCAAGGGCAAATAGATGACATTTTATGGGAGGGCTGACTTTTCCCTTTTCCTTTCCCTACCCTTCTTAGTATGTTATAATTATTATTTCCTCCAAGCCACAGAAACTCTTCTTCAGGAGTTAAGATTTTGATCCTGCTACCAGAGAATGGAGGGAAGAGAAAAGGAGGAAGGCGGAAGAGGGAAAGAAAAATGAGCAGGATGGGAGCACATGGTCTAATGTTATCTATCTTATAATGATTTTTAAAGGTTATAAGAATGTTGTGTTATCTCATAGTGAAATTATAGTGTTCTATGTAGCCTAAATATAAAGCTATTTTATATAGGGCTTTTGGGGGGGAGGTGTCAATAAAAATATATTTTTAAAAGATCTAACTTATCTTAAATTCAAAATATTAAACAACATGCCCTCCAAGTGCCTCCCATTTCTTTATTTCTGTTGATGGCACCACCATCCTTCCAGCTACCCAGGCTCACAACCTGAGCCCTCTCTTTGATACTTCCCTCTGCCTCAGTATCCACACCTGGTCAGTTGCCATACCTTCTGGATTCTATCTCCACATCTCTCGTATCTGTCTCCTTTCTCTAATTATATGACTGCCACCCTAGTTCAAACCCTAAGGGCCCCTCACTTGAGCTGTTACAGCCACTTTTTAAGTGGTCTCCTGGCCTCCAGTCCATTCTCTACACAGCTGCCAAACTGATATTACTAAAGCATAGCTCTCTGCTCAGGTAGACCTGCTCAAAACGCTGTACTGCCTCTCTGTTGCCTTTAAGATCAAATACAAAGTCCTCTATTTGGCATTAAAAGATCCCTACAGTCTGGCTTTGGCCTATCTTTTAAATTATTTTTAAAATTTTTGTTCTGAACTTAAACACCAAATAGAATAGGCATTTGCATATACACTGTAGAACAGAAAACGAGGATTATACACAAAACTGCAGAACTCTGTTATATATAGCTTTCTTTTCAAGTTTATGATAACATCAATCTGTAGCTTTTTAAAATAATGAGTATTTTTAAAAATCAATCTGCCCATCCCACACCTCCCTCTAACCTTGTATTAAAAAATCAACAAATACGTCTATGTTTTATCTTTTTCTGCATTTTAAGTTCCCCTCTCTGTCAGGGAGTGGTGGATATCATCTACATACTTCTGGATTTGTGGTTTATCATTGTGTTAATCACAGTTCTAGGCTTTTAAAGTTGTTTTAGATGTTTTTCTCCTGACTGTTATCATTATGTAAATTGTTCTCTTGGTCCTGTCACTTTGCTCTGCATCAGTTCATAAAGGTCTTCCCAGTTTCCTCTGAAATTGTCTATTTCATAATTTCCAGTGGTATAATCATATATTGTTTTATTCATATACTACAATTAATAAAGCCATTCCCCAATAGGATACCTTCCCCTTAGTTTCCAATTTGTGGCTACCAAGATCACAAGCATTAATATACTTTCCCATGTCTACAAGAACATAGTTTTGTCTACAGAATGATATGGAAGGAGGAATGAGAACCAGTTGAAAATCTCTTTAATTAATGGAGCCTGGGTCAGGATGGTAGTCAGGAAAGGAGAACAAGGAATAGATACAAGATCTGGCAAATGAGAAACCAGCATTTATTAAACTCTTAGTATATATAGTCTAGGCAGCTTGGTGGTACAGTGGATAGAATGCCAGGCCTGGAGTCCAAAAGATCTAAATTCAAATCCAGTCTCAGACACTTACTAGCTATGTGACCCTGGCCAAGTCACTTAATCCTGTTTGCCTCAGTTTCCTCATCTGTAAAATGGGCTGGAGAAAGAAATGGCAAATCACTTCAGTATCTTTGCCAAGAAAACCCCAAACAGGGTCAAGGAGAGTCAGACATGATTTAAAAATGATTGAAAACATACACATATTATAGGTATGTGGAGGAATAACACAAACATAGCTAACTACAAAGTAATTTTGGAGAGTGGGAAAAAGCACTAACCAAGTGGGAAATGGGATCAGGAATGCCCTTGTGCAGAAGGCAGCATATGAGCCTTGAAGGGAGCTAAAGGAGAGGAATGTTTCATTTTCGTTTTTGTGTTGTCAATGCCTGGAAAACAGCAGGTGCTCAATACATGCCTGTTGAATTAGCTTCAAGAGTCTTGATGGCCAGTACAAAGTAGAGAGACAGAGGATGGAACATTATGAGTGAGGAGCGTTAAGTAGGCTGGTTGGGTTGAAACAGTGTGAGTGGGAGTAATGTGAGAGCAGTAGAAAAGATCAGTTGAAATCACATTGCAAAGTTTTAAATGCCAAGCATAAAAGTTTGGCATTTATCCTAGAAGCAAGAGAATGGCTAAAGCTTCTCAAGCAGGGTATAGACAGGGTCAGAACTGTGCTTTTTCTTTTTTCAAATTAAAGTTTATTTTCAAACAGAGATCGGCCTTTTCACCCTCCCAGATCTCTCCTCCACCCCACTCCTTGAGAAGGCAAGATAAACAACACTCCTGTTACAAACATGTATAGTGGCTAAACAAAATTTTTCGATGCCATGTCTAAAAAAGTATGTTTCAGTCTGTGCTCTGAGTCCATGACCTCTCTGTCAGGAGATGATGTTTCATCACGAGTCCCCAGGTGTTGTGGTTGGTCATTGTGTTAGTCAATTTGTAAGTTTTCTTTTTTTTTTTTTTCTAATAGCCTTCTCACTCTCCTGTGCCAATACCACTACTCCCATTGAGAACACAAGAAAAACAAAATCCATCACACACATGTATAGTCAATTAAAACAAATTTCCATATTGGCCATGTCCTGAAAAATATTTGTCTCATTCTGCATTCTGTGTTCTTTGCCTCTCTATCAGGAAGTGGGTAGTATGTTTGATCGTTAGTCAACTATAATCATCTCCTCTACTTTTCTCTTTTCTCACTTCTAAACCTTCTGAGATCTGGCTTCAGATCTCATAAATCAACTGAACTGACCTCTCTATAGTAACCAATGATCTGAATCACCAAATCTAATTGCCTTTTCTCAATCCTGATCCTCCTTGACCATCTATAGTATTCTACACAGTTGATCACTCTCTACTTTCTAGGTTTTCCTGACACTTCTTGTTAGACGGATAATACACAGGAGGTACTGGAGGTTTGGACTTCAGCCTCTAACAGGTTCGCTCTTGATTTGGTCAGACAGGAAAGACAGCTTCAGAGGGGTTAATAATAAGCTTTATTCTAGTCTAGTTTTCTCTAACAGTATTCCTGATAACAGATGCACTACAAACTCCTACAATACTCCCTAATCACCCTTCTCTCAGGGACGGCGAGAAGTGGGGGTGGGGGCAACTACCCCTACGTCTGGATGGGGACAATCAAGACAGGCACAACTTGTGTATTCAACACTAAAGGGTTCCCCTAAATCCCCTCAAGCCTCAATGGGAGCCGGTTGAGGCAAACACAGATTCCCCCCTCCTGATCCTTGATGGGGGCTGATCAAAGCAAACAGCAGCCCAGCTTGTGTATTCAACCATAAAGTTTCCCCAACTCATTAACCACTGACCACCTGTTTTATAGGGCATCAGACAAAGAAGGCATATTGCCAGCAATAGCCTCACAAGTTTACATCACCTCATCCTTATATCTCACTGTGTAGTTGCAGTGGATGTTTAGTTTCAGCACACATGTTTATATTACTTATCCTTATATAATGCTGTGCAAGCGTGGTAATGTTTTGAACCATGAGCCTGGGAACTCATATCTAATACCTGGGAAACAGAGATTGTTATGGTCATGGAAACTGGGAAACCGAACGCTAAGAAATAATGGCAATAATCCACTTTATACACACTAAAATCTACCTTACACTAAAATTCACCTTACTTACACTTCTCTTCCTAGTTCTCCTCTCTAATCACTACTTCTCAGTCTCCTGGGTCTTTATCCAAGTCACACCCTGTAACGCCAAGCAAAGTTAGACTTTTTGATGGTTTTTCTTTTGGGGTACTTCTCAGCACTAAGTCAATCAGGGGCCTTTGATTGAATCTTGCCTTTGTTTGAATCAGGAGTCTCTGACTGAATCAAGAGTCCTTGATTGGAAACAGTATATATACTCTGAGGTTAGCATTTTGCTTTGGGGCTCACTCCTTGAAAAAGTGTTTGTGTGATTTGGCCAGATGAGACTCTGGGTAGCCATTAAGGAGCCCTCTCCCAGATGTTGGTGCTTCTCTCTCTGGTAAATGTATGTATTGCTATAATCAGACAGAAGCCGTCTGTTGATTTATTTTTTCTGTTTGTAATTGCTCTGAAGTTCAGGGTGCTGACTTTCCCCCCTGAACTAAGTGAATGATGTATGTATGTTTAATTAAAGTAAGATTGTTAACCCCTGAAACAGCTATCTTTCCTTAGTAAAGCAGATGAAATAACCTGCACTAGCAGCCATCCTGGGTATGCCATTGTGGTTGCCCTTACACACCCACTAGCCAAGGGTAAGCTCTGTTCTGGGTCCTCTTCTTTTTTTACTCTTCACAATATGCCTTCGTGATCTCATCAACTCCTGTGGATCACTTGTCATTTCTAAGTAGATAACTTCCAGATCTATTAATCCAACCCTTATGTCTCTCCTGTACCACTGTAGTGGTACAAACCTCCAATACCATATCACCAATTGACTCTTGAATATCTCAAACTCAACATGTCCAAAATAACACTCATTATTGTTCCCCAAAACTCTCCCATCTTCCCAACTGCTGTCAGAGGCACCACTGTCCTCCCACTCAAATCTGCAACTTTGGAGACAGCCTTCATTTATCATTCTCATCTCATACATACAACCCAGTGATGTTGACCTCCTTGCTGTTTTTTGTTGACACAAGACACTCTATCTCCTGACTTAGGGCACTTTTACTGGCTGTCCCCCATGTCTTTGAGTGAATGCCCTCCTCCTCTGTGCCTCCTGAAATCCAAAGTATCACCATCTACAAGAAGCCTTTCTTGATCCCCATTGATGCTAATGTCTTTCCTCTGCTGATTACCTCAAATTTATTCTGTATATTACTTATAGTTGTTTGCATATTATCTCCATAAGACCGATAACTCCTTGAGAACGGGCTATTTTTTGTCTTTCTTTGCATTACCAGTGCCTGGCACAGAAGGGGCACTTAATAAATGCTTATTGGCAGACCTTACATCCCCAGGTCTTTGCACAATGCCTGACACATAGCAAATGTTTAATAAATGGTTGTTGACTAGTTGTTTTCTTCTGGATACTCCCCAGTTTGTCACTGTCCTTCCTAAATGGTGGTGCCTAGAACTGAACACAATATATATACTGCTTGACTAAGAAGCACGCGGTGGGACCATCGCTTTTCACCTTCAGTACCTCATACCTCTCTTTGTGAGGCAAAGATCATTAACTATTTCAGCTGCAATGAGATTGCTGACTCATTAAACTTACAATTTACAGCACCCAGGATCTTTTTCACACAAACCCTTTTCTAGCTGCAATTACTGCATCCTGAACTTCGAGCATATTATATGTTGAAAATCTCTTTGCTAGAGGGACTGAGGGCCTATATACTAGGTATAACATTGCTTTTGAGGAAAAGTGAATTCAGAGATCCACATCACAAAATTAAAGGAAAATAAGCTTTTAGTAAATTGGGAACTATCTCTACAGTTATTGATGTTGGTGAGACTCAAATTACATATTGTTTAATTTACTAGCATTAACATATATATTAAAATTGTTACAATACATGCTAATAACTTGGTTTCCTAACCAAGATTTCTGGTTTCCAACCAGATTCCTTCCACTATTCTCAACTTAACAGCAAGAGAGCACACAGTAAACATGACTTATGATTCTTACATAAGGAAGATAGAAACAAGGACAGGTAACACAATAAACGTGTGGCAAAGTACTGTAAGAAGTGTCAGTAGTACCAAAACTCAAAGTGAGCTGAGGCTGAAGAAAGCTAAGAACAGCAAAGAAGGCTTTTTTAAATAATATTTGGAGGAAAAAGACCTTTGCTTGGGATGGGTGGGATAATGGTAACATAACAGAAGGTAGAGCTACTCATTTCTCATTTCCTTTGTTTTCTCTTCAAAAGAAAATGACCTTGTTATGGTAATTAGGGTGGGACTTTTTTTTTTTTTTTTTACTGTTTTCTCTTTTGGAATGATGAGGTAATCAAGTACCTTTGATGAGTTTTGCTTTTCAAATGTAATGGTAAGCAAAGTGGACTTTTTCTTGTCTTTGTTTTGGAGTGCTTCTTAGCACTAAGGAATCTTTGAATCAGGAGCCTTGATGACCTGCTTACATCAAAGGAAGGCCTAGTTCACATGGGTTTGAATCACATGGTTGTTGATGCCCTTTGACCCTGAAGTATATATAAACTCAGAGGTTAGCATTTTGCCTTTGGGGGCTCACTCATTGGGTGAATGTTGGTGTGGACACTGTGGGTAGCCATTGAGGAGCCTACCAGCTTTGTAAACCCAGATATTGGTGCTTCTCTCTCTGGTAACTATGTATGTATAGCTTTGGTCAGACAGCTAGCAGCCTGTCTGTTGATTGTTATTTGCTCAGTTTATATTTTCTGTTTGTAATTTCTGTTTGTATTTGCTCTGAAGTTCAGGGTGCTGACTTTTTTTTCTAAACTAAGTGAATGATATATGTATGTTTAATTAAAGTGAGATTGTAAACCCCTTAAAGTTGCTTTCCTTAGAAAAGCAAATCAAAGAACCTGTGCTAGCAGCTCTTCTGTGTACTGGTGTAGTTGGTCTTACACCCCCACAGCAGCTGCTAGCAACATTGTTGTTACAGACCTTCATACTAGAAATGAGAGAAGAAAAATTATCTGGTAAAGTGGATATCCAAAATAACCAAGTAACATCTTCATGAATTCAAGTCACATGGCCCAGATAAACTACATCCTTAGGTCCTCAAATAACTGGCAGATATGACTGCTTACCCATTGTCAATAACTTTTGAAATATCATGGAAAACAGAAATACCATAAGATTGGAAGACAAATGTCCTGACTTTAAAGAAGAGAGAACAGACTGCAAACTACAAGCCAGTGAGTTTGACTTCAATTCCTGGTAAAATCCTAGAATCAGTAAAGAGAAGGTAAGCAAATACATAGAAAGGGAAGTGGCATTTACAAAAGGTCAACCTGGCTTCATCAAGAGCAAGTCATGCCATCCTAAGCTCATTTCTTTTTTTGTCAGAATTACTAAGCGAAGAAAATGCTATACTGATACAACTTAACCTAAATGTTAGTAAACTATCTCATACTGTACTTTTAGATGATAGAGAAGCATGGATTAGAAGATAATATAATCAAGTGGATTCAGAATTAAATGGATAGCTAGATTTAGAATGACTGATTAACAGATCAATCTTAACCAAGCTCAAAGTTCATAAGAGCACACCCAGGGATCTGTGCTTGGTCCTGTATTATTTAACATTTGAATCAATATCTGAGAAAGGCACAGATGGTATGATCATCATGTTTGCAGATGACAGTGCTGGGAAGGATAGCTAACACAATGACAGATTCCAAAGGCATCCATAGGTTAAAGCATTAGGTCGATTCTAATAAGATGAAATTTAACAGGGGTTGTTGTTTAATCATGGGGTTTTCTTGGCAGAGTTACTGAAGTAGTTTGCCATTTTCCTTCTCCAGTTCATCTTACAGATGACGATACCGAGGCAAATGGGATTGACTTGCTCGGGACCACACCACTAGCGTCCGAAGTCATATTTGAACTCAGGTCTTCCTGACTCCAGGCCCAGCCTGTACCCCACGTGCTCCCTTGCTACCCTTAAAAGGGATAAGTGTGAACAAAAAACGGGTACCAAAAACTCTTCTCTACAAATATAAGAGAAATGTGGATCGACAATAATCGTTCTGAAAAAGATCTGTGGGTTTTAGTATACTGTGAGCTCAATGTGTCAGCTGTGAGATGTGACATCCACAAAAGAGATAAAGCAATCTGAGGCTACATTAGGAGGAACTTAGATTCTAGGAATAAGGATGTTATGATTCCAGTGCACTCTGTTTCTCAGACCTCATCTGGACTCAACTAGGATGGTGGAAGGCAACCAGGATGGTGAAGGATCTCGCGGTTTATGACATATGGATGAGTTGAAGAAACTGAGGATGTTTAATCTGAAGAAAATAAGACTTGGGGAAACATGAGAGTTGCGATCAAATATACGAAGATCTGTCAGGGGAAAATGTCATGTTCTGCTGGGCCCTAGAGTAGAATTAGGAGCAAAAGATGGAATTTGAAAAGGCGGTCAATTTAGGCTTGATGCTAGGAAAAACTTTCTAAGAATTTGAACCCTCCCAAAGTGGAATAATCTGCCTTGAGAAGTCATAGGTAGCCTCTTCTTAGAAATCTTCAAGCAGAAGGTGGACAACCATTTGTTGTGCAAATTACAGTGGGGACTATTTTGTGTATGGATTAGACTAGATGGCTGCTGGAGCTCCTGTGATTCCTTCAGTAATATTTCAGGCATGGTCACAGATATTTTATTTGTTCATGTACTCCATATTACACTGATTTGCCCAAGTCTCAACTTCCCAATCAGATTGAAGATTATATCACCCACACTCATGTTAGGTATTAATTATTCATAACTTCTGCTATATGAAAGTTTATGTCAAAAGTCATAAAGCTTCTTCATAACCTTCTTCACAAGTTTTAAAAAATCAATGATTAAAAATTAAATCATTTTAAAGATTTTGTTAAATGTATTTATTTTAAAAAAAAAAACCACCAAACCTATGCAATTTTAATGTAATCAAAGATAACTTAGAATTATACAGTGTTTAAAAAAAAAGATTAACCATGACCTAAATCCTAGTTCTTGAACTGGTGATCACTAAGATTGCTTTAAACAGTTTAAGTAACTATTTTTGTTGTTGTTACAGTAATCATCTTTCTAATCTATGCTAGCAAAATCATCCTCAAAAATCCACGATTAATTGGTTATACTAGAAGTAGTTCCTACCTCCCAATGACTTCAGAGGTAAATTCTTCAGTTAGTTTTACTAAATAGAATAGTCCAATGCTGTTCTTCTATGATGTAGCTACAAAATGAATTTGAAAACTATCAAAATAATTTACTGCTTTAAAATGAGTATTTTCTAAAAGCAAACTTATACCAGTTTTTGAGTTACAACACACTTTTAAAGAACAAAAATTATTAAATCAAGTCTAATTAACTAACGATATCTATGGTAATGTTTCTGACTGAAATCAAGTCAAATTCACTTACTTATCTCTTACAAAAATCTTCAATCCTAATTGGGAGACAGACAGTTATGATGAAACTAAGTCCCTAGGTTCTTTTCATGGTACAGTTTTGAATACAAACAACATAATTTGGATATGGACATTTTTTTCTTCTACAAAAGTAATTAAGGGCGTGTTTTCTCAAAGCCAACAAAAGGTAATAACTCCTTGCTTTCTCTATTGTTAAAGATTTCAATCACAAGTGAAGTATGAAAGGAATAAATATACCAAATGCCTGAAGCATCCAACACTCATGCATATACTTTTTAAAATAATATTTTTCAAAAGAGCAGATTAAGACATTATATAATAAAACTTTATTAACAGGAAGATATTAGCATTTAATTTTAAAAGCTTAGGACTTGCTAAGCATTTCTTAAAAACTCAGACTAAAAAGCAAAATCATTCATAGTACAGAAATTAAGCTATATTCACACAAAAGACTTCAAATTCCATTGAACATATAAGTCTAACAACTGCGGGGGGAGAGGGAGATGGAAACAAAATGTTACAATGAATCAATAAAACTTATCTTATACTGAATATACTGTATATTAGGCTGATGATCATACTAAGCATAGTAAAAAGAAAAACTTGTGAACTCAGACAAAATAAGATTACTATTAAGAAACACCATGCGGATTTTTTTTTTAACGTTAATGTTAGAACACAAAAGATTTTTTGGTGGGGTATAGGGAAAACCTCACTGTTTATAGACTGAATCCTCCTTCCAAAATAAACAGGTATGATGTAAAATACTAGATCCTCTCCCCAGATATTTCATACATGTGACTTTGCATGAATATAAACACAGAATTATTCTGTCTACTCGTATAGTTGTCATGGACATGAATGATCAGTTTTAAAAAAATAATCTTCAAATTTAAATCTACAAAACTTCCTTTACAGAATTACCAATGCCCAGTACACACATGCACTCTCTTAAACGATGAGACACACATGTCTGCATATACTGACAGACACAGGCACACTGTAACGGTCTAATCGTTGTTACCAAGTCAATAATTCTTTCAAGGCACTAAACAATGATGTGGGTGGAGTGTTTCAAAAATTTAACAAACATATAGGAATTTGCTTAAACTGTTAAAAAGCCCTGAGTCAGAACTTTAAATGACTGCAGTTATAGCTTTAAAAGGAAATGACATGTGGGGAGGGAAGAAAACATGTAAATGAACAAAAAACATTGTGGTTTTGGAGGAAATTAATTCAAGCAGCCTATAAAATGGAAGAGAACGGTATGTGTAACACTTGGCAATTTTGTCATTATACATTTAAAGATCAATTTTAACCTTTTGTTATGAATTTAGGCACCAAACTTAGGTGGTAAAACCCCAAAGCAGTGTCTTAGGGGTGGGTTTTGTTTTGTTTGCATTAAAAAAAAAAACACCACTAACAAAACTCTCCGACTCCAGGCTTCCACTTTTCTTTGACTCTAAAGACTAGAACAGTGGCAAAATGTAACACTTTGACAGAAAGGAGGTAGAAAGTTTCAAAGTCTTAAACTATGAAACATTAACTGATCAACACTAATTGTCCATGTTTCTACCATTCACCAGCAATTACTAAAGAGAAAATTCAAACAATCTAAACATTTTTTCCTACTGCAAAGCAAACACATCTAACCAGTTTTAAAAACCTTCCTCAAACATGATGTTTTAAACAAGCCACAAAATATCATTCTTAATACTGCTATAATTTTGCTTGAGTAAAATTCCATCTCTACATGATTATTAAGTGAAATCAGTATTACTATTGCAACTTACGGGTAAAGTCAAATTCTTCTGTTTTAACAAAAATAAATTCACAAATTGATTTTAAAATCTATTTACACTGTTACCATCAAGTTGTCTATTTGTGACAATGTTATAATCCCACTCAGTTCAAATTCAGAGCTAACAAAATTGATTGTAATTTAATTTTTTTCTAGCTAAAAAAGGCGGGGGGGGGGGGGGGGGGGGCAGGGGAACTATGTTCCAATGAATAGGCATTTTTAAACTCCCTCCAAAGTAACTGTATCAAAATTAGTAATCATTAGTGATGGGAAGGAACCTTGGGCACGCTGTTTTCAGTCTGATGGAGTGCCAAAAATATTTTGTGAGGTCCATGTTTACCAATACTTTAAGTCTTTTGAGTAAATCATTAAGAAATGCACACAAGCAAGTTACTATTGATAGAATTTCTCTAGGACTTCTCTAGGACTGTTTTCTTCATGAGCAATTATTGTTACAAACATTTGAGTTATTTATGAGAGGGGTTAAATTATTTCCCCTTTAAATTACTTCTCTTTCCATTTTAAACTTGCAATTTACAAAGCAATTGACCATTGGGTGAAATATGATTAAAAAAACTAATTTTATTAAATGAAATGGCTTTTTTGGTATTAAATATTTCCCACAGGCTGCCGTGGTGAGGCCTCAATAATCCCTTCTCTCCTCTATGTTCACACACCAACCTCCCCGTCCCGTCCCGCCCCAGCCCTGCTCCTCTACTTTTCACCACCTTCCTTCACCATTTCCTCTTCTCTGAAATCCTACCACTTCTTTACTAGTCTAAGTTTAAGTGAAGACCCTATAAGAACAAGCAAGCAAAACCCGATTGAAAAAGGCAAGAGTAATTTGGCAGCATCCACAATCTAAATGGCACAGGTGTATTGTGTGCACATATGGCAGAGTTAACTTCTTAGGCTACCTAGATAGTGTGCTTTGATATAGATATAATGAGTTGTACAAAAGTTAAGTAACATAGATTTACATATGTTAAAAATGGTCTTGCAAACCAAATCAATCATTTAAAAAAAATTTAGGAAAGTTAGACTTTGACAAACACTTTCACAATTTGTCAATTTGTAGTGTTTTAACTTTAGCATTATCCTTAATTCAGCTTTTAAAGCTGTATTACCTATTATGCCAATGAAACTAATTTATTGGTTAGAACTAGTATTATCCTAACAGAATTTTGATTTGCACTAGGGTTTTCATCTTGGGCATGAAGGTTTTTACAAGATATGTATATGGTACATAGCAATAGAAATAAGTACATTAAAATGATTGTTTAAAGAATAGCACCTTCAGTAAGTTTTCATTTTAAACTTACCAATATTATTCCAAGAATTGGCAGTGTTACAACAGAAAACTCCAGTATTATAATATAGAGAGCAAAAAGAGACAAATAAGATATATTCTCTGATGTCCAAGTAACAGGGTTCATGTTTTCTCTAAATGTTCTATTTTCCCCAGCACTATGCATACCACAGGTGCTTAATGGTACAACCATATTGTACTTCTTTTTCTTATCAAAGCTAATTTTAACATCTACTTCTAAGATGTTGAATATAGAATGCCAAATCAAATTACAGCAGTAACTATATAATTATCAGCAGAATCTGACAGTATTAAAATTCTGACACAACATTGAGACAATCCTGACATACCAGGAATGAATATGTGATCTAACACTGAAATTTGAAAGGTTGGTGGTTGACAGAAGGTCTTATAGAATAATTTAAGGTTGGGGCATTTAATAATTTGTCACATGGTAATGAATAAGAAGGACTAACAATAACGAAATAAAAATAGCTACACATATCTGGCTAAATATGTGTAGGGATAATTTAGGTAATACATGTAAAAATAAGACAACATACTTGTCCCCTCTACAACTCCCTCAAAAAAAAAAAGCACACACACAAAACAACAAAAGATGGGTATTAATGCACTGGAAAGAACATCAAATGAGAATGCTGGGAAGGATGTCAAAAGACAAGGGAAACTGGACACATGAATGAAGATTCTGCCTATAGAATTTCAAAGGCCCCCCAGTGCAGGAAATGGCATTGACTAAAGTTACATTAATAGTGTCTGAGACCCATTTTCCCTAGCTCAAATTAGGGTAGGGAAAAAAAAACTCAAAAAATTAGTTTAGCAGCTGTTTCATAACTAATTAGTGTTTGGAAATTCAAACCGAAGTCATCAAAAAGGTTGGATATCTAACTCAGTGCAATGTGATATTGAATATATAACTACTTGATTACACTGAAGAAATTAAGGAAATGGCATAATTGTGACCATGATTCTGAAAAACATTAAGGCAAAACAATATCTAAGTGGTCCTGCATCTTTTCCAAAACTAGAGTCTTCCAGAGATCTGACCAACTAGTAAGAGTTCAACACATAACTGAAAACAGTAAGAAATCCTTAGTGACTACAGAATTAAAAGAGATGGTTAGCAGGATGAGAAATAACTTATCAGGAACCACTGCTGGGAGATACAAAACAGAAGTCAAAGTTTCAAACAGCTGGAGAACATGTTAATTTCTGCTTCTCCCCATCTTCCCTCACAAAATCAAAATTATTAAAAACAAAAGAACTTTCAATTGATTATTATCTGTTCACAAAAATAACTTTAGAAATGTAATAACTGACATAGATTCACACATACATTAACAATAACTACCAAAAATTATGAACTTTGGGACAGAGGTTTATAATATTATATTTTAAAACCATAAACAAAATTGTTGAGAACAGTCTGAAATGGCTGATATTCCCCTTTAAATTCCAAAACTAGGAGCCAGGGAACAAAGAAAAGGTTTTGTTAAATAAAATTACTATCTTCCGAACTAAAATTATGACTACAACCCTCAGGTTAGCCAAAATGAGTGCTTAATCAGTCAACATAATACTTTAGCTATTTGGAAATAGTATTTGGTAGAACAGGAGTTTCTTAACTTTCACTGACCCCTTCGATAGTCTGATGAAGCCTACAGACCCTTCCTCAGAATAATGTCTCTAGATATGTAAAGTATGTAGGGTTTCCAAAGGAATCAGTTATATTGAAATAAAGATGTAATTTTTTTCCATCAAAGTTCACAGACCTTCTGAAATCTATCAATGGACACCTTTGGTATCCAACGGCCCCAAATTAAAAGATTGTGCACTTTCTAATTAGGAAAATTTTGAAGAAGTAATTGTCGTTAATAGAATAAAAATTTTTTTAATCCACAGGAGAGATGTTTGTGTGTATGTAGTACATGTGTGTGTGCATACACACACACACACACACACACACACATATAAAAAAGCTTAGGTACTAGTCAATAAATTGTCACTCTAAACTAATGACACTGCACACTTGTACAGCAACAAAAGGTCTGAAAACACTTTACTTCAATCCATTTTTTCTTCTGTTATGCTAGTATGCTTCTACTCATTTAAAGACTATGAAATCTTTAGATTCTCTACACAGCCAATGATAGTGTCAAAGCAAATGATATCACCAATAAAAATTATTCCTATCCTTGTACTGACCACCAGAACCCAACTCTTCCCCCCAAAATGAAAAATTCATTTTTATTTTGTTCTCAAACATTTTCTGGAGGGCACTGGCAGCAATGGTTGAAATAGTCATTTATAAGTACAAAGACTTATAAACTCAAAAAAATACCCCCAGTAACTTGGGGTGATAACTTTATCATGTCATATAAGACCTATGAAGATACACAGAATTAGCAACACTGTCAAACGTAATGGAACTGATCCTGCAAGAAGAAAGAGAAAACTGCTGCCTTCTAGAACGTTCATTATTCTAAGTGTGCTGGAAAAGTTAATTTGATAAGAGGAAATTCAGTAGCCCGTGAAAGGAGCAACTACTTTTCTTAATGGTCAGATCAAGACCAATATTGGCAATTATGTAACTGTTAACTGGAGTACTGAGGTGAATATGCCATGTACTCACACCATTTTTTCTATAAGGCTTAATAATAACAGCGTACTAGGTCATAGAAGAAGGTCAGTGTCTTTTAAAATGGCCAGAAGCTACATATACATACATATAAATAAATAATTCTACTTTGCAATGTTATAGGGAAATGATCCTTAATATTATTTTCTTCAATTCCCCATTGTGATTGCCCATTCTTATTTGTTTTTCCAATAAGAATATTAATTACTTTTAGGTTAACTAATAACAAGAATCAAGTGACTAATTTTTCTTTTACAACCTAAGAAATAAACTATTAATATGAAGTTGTGATTGTTCCTTCATTATTCCACATTCTATTTTGTTTCTTTAAAAAATTGGAAAAATAATCATTGGAAATTAAAGTGAAATTTGAGATCTTTCTGTTTTTGGAGCACAGGTCATGTGATCTTAGCTCTAGAGTTGGAAGAAACCCAAGAGGTGGTCAAGTCCAACTCCCACATTTTACAAATAAAGTAACTAAACTGCAGTGAGGTTAAAGGACTTGCTCAGTGCCCCCAGGCAGTATGTGGCAGAATCCGGTTCAAACCTGTGATTCTAAAGTTCATAAGTCTTTCTACTCTCTCAAAACATTTCTCAAACTTGTTTACATTATGTAAAGTTCAGATAACAATTATGATTTTTTACTGGGTGTCCCAAAAGTCTTAGTGCAGTCTGCAGCTATTTTTTAAAGCCTCAAACTACACCAAGACTTTTGAAACACCCTGTTTTCCTAATATAAATGAGGTAAAGGTTTAACTTGCCTACTTCACTTGGTGCCATATGGCATTTTAAAGAGGTGTTAATTTCTTGGTATCCACGTTAGGCTTCATGTGAAAAATGTGACTGTTAATGTTAAGAATAAGAGAAAACACAAAAAAGTATATCATCTAAGGGCTAATGAAACTGAATAGTAAAAGAAAATTTAATGGAAGTAGTAAAGAATTAGGAATTAAATGTATTTTTAAATCTGTTCCATTACAAACCATACTCTACGAGACTGGAGTAAAAAAAATTTTTAAATTAACTGCAGCTTACATGGATTTGATCCAAATTTTAAAATGACTGTCCAAATACCGTTTTGTGGTTTGTTTGGTTTTAGCGCATTCAGTCAAAGTAATTATAATGTATTACATAGGCTATGGTATTATACAGTATTCCACTAGAACTGCCTTATTAAATGCATTTAAATTTCATTTAGCTAACAAAACACACTACTATCTCTCATTTAATACAAAAGGATCCTTCGTTCAATGGCTTTGCGGCAAATAGGGCATTCACTCATTCGATCTCCACAAAGTTGACATGTTCCATGGCCACAGAGGAATATCATATTCTTTAGACGATCCAAACATACAGGACACATTGTCTGTAAAAGAATGTGGTAACAGAAATAGTATAATTACTGAGGAAACATCAAATTGCAACTTCTCACAACAGTGATATCATTAGAGTTCCCATATTACTTTTCTTGAGAATTTGTTATTGTAGCCCTTTCTAAACATGACAAGCACTTTAATTATAGGTATCCTTTTTTTTCTTCCCTATGTGTAGCAAATATTTACTGGTGTTCCACAATTTTTGGAAAAAAATATCCACGTGCTTTTAACATAAAGGTAAAACAGAAGCTGCCAAGGTGAGAAATATTATAAAGAATGTAAAAAAAATGGCTCAATATGGTCATTTCCTTGATCCTGCCATTACCCACAAATGCACCACCTTCAAGAATTCTGAAATCCCCTTATTCAACCACAATCTATTACCTCTCCCAATGACTTCCTTTACCCAAACCTACTCTTCATCTACATTGTGGCTTCCAATCCCCCAACTCCTCAAATACCCTCCCATGCCATCTCCTTTGCAATAACCACTCTCTCCTCTTATCCCCATTTTGACCTGTTGGTGAACTAATTTAACTCTATAACAGCCTCATCTCTTGAATTCTTAGGCCCCTTGTTTCACCAGTCACACTCTGCCAAGTCTCAGCCTTGGATCACTCCCACTGTCTGACACTTTTGCTCCTCCAACATGCTGTGAAATGAAGATAAAGAAAAGCATACAATCATTCTGATTGGGTCCACTATAAATTTATACTATACAACCTCAACTGGGCCCTCATTACAGCTACGTGATCTACTTCACCAGCCTTATCAACTCATGATAACACTCTTCATAGTGGCTATTCTAAACCATTTCACCTTTCCTCAAACCTCCCAGGGTTCCTTCTTCCCCCCACCCTCTCAGCTGAGAACCTAGCTTCATATTTTACAGTTAAAATTGAAGGCATTCAACATGAGTTCCCTTTTCTCCTATCGCTCAGAAGCCTTTTACCATTATCTCTTCCTTTACCCCTATCTCTCATGATGAAGTGGTCTTAATCCTTACCAAGGTTATGTCTTCTATCTGCTTAAGTCATCACATTCCATCCCTTCTCCTCCAACATTCTTCCCCACTGTGTCATCCCCATTCTATTACTTATTTTCAATCTTTCCCTGTCTAATAACATGCCCATATCCCCCTCACCCTAAAAAAACACTCACTTGGATCCTTCCACTCTTGCTAACTACTGACCTATATATCTTCTCCTCTGAAAGGCCATCTACAATAGGTGCCTTCACTTTCTCTATTCTTACTCTCTTCTTAACCCCCTATAATATAGCTTCTGACCTTATCATTGAACCAAAATGGCTCTCTCCAAACTTACCAATGATCTCTTAGTCGTCAAATTCAACGGCCTTTTTTCAATCCTTAATTCTCTTTGAACCTTCTGCCAATTCCAATATTGTTGATCATATTCTCCTCCTAGATACTCTCTTCTTTTTAAGTTTTCAAGCATCTCCTCTCTTGTGGTTCTCCTATCTATTTTACCACTCCTTCTCTGTCTTCTTTGCTGGATCCTTTAGTGTCCTTCAGGGTTCTGTCCTGGGCCCTCTTCTCTTCCTGGTGAAGTCCACCAGCTCCCATGCTAATGGGATTAGTCTCTATGCTAATGATTCTCAAATTTATAGGTCCTGAACCAGATCTCTCTGCTGACTTTCAATCTCCTAGCTCCAACTGCCTTTCAGACATGTCAAAGTGGATGACTAGTAGACATCTTAAACTAAATATGTCCAAAACTTATCTTTCCCCCAAATCCTCCCTACCTTCCACCTTCCCTATTATTGTAGAGAACAACATTATCCTTCCAGTCCTTCAAGCTCCCAAACTAGGAGTCATCCTGGATTCACCACTATCTCTTGCCCCTCATATTCAGAGTTATTGTGAGAATCAAATAAGATAATTTAGTATGTAATGAAAATTATATAAATATCAGCAACTGTTAAGTCCCCTGGAGCCCCCAATTCTATAAATATCCCTTTATATCTCTTCTTCACCCTTTCCTTCCATATTCTAAGACTCATGAAAACAACCTCAGAAGGCTGACAAACCTCTCCCAATATAATAGGTCTGGAAATGGAAGATCCCTTTGTCTTCACTTCCACTACCAGACCTTCCAGATGCTATGATCACCCAGCAACCTCTCCTACTTTGGAGATCATTACTTTCACCTGTATCACCCTTTTTAAATCATTAAGTACAGTCACTTACCAGGCCTCAGATCATTCCTCCTCCCTATTTCAAGGAACTCAGAACCTGGCTTATAATCTTTTCCTCCTTAATCCCAACTTCAAATTTGGAAACTTCAACACACACACACACACACACACACACACCCCCCAAAGTCCCCTCAAATATTTTGGCTTCATAGTCTGTCAATCTCTTCAACTCTCATGATCTACTCCTTCATTCTGCATAGCTTACACACATATTTTGTGCCCCTGATCTTACCATTAAGAGCAAACATTTACATAGAGGTGTAAGTGCTTCTACAACCTCTATGACCCAGATCTCTGATCACAACATGCTATTCTTCCATCTCTCCCCATGCCTATTCACATAATCCTGAAATTTCAAAGTTGGAAAGAATTTTAGTGGCCATATACAACCCAATTCTGAAAAAGATTTCAAAACCTTTGTCTGAAGAACTCTGATAAGGACAAAGCTACAACCTCCCCAAGTAAGCCCATTCCATTCTTGGGTAGCTTTAATTATCAGTAAGCTTTTTTTTTTTTTGCCTGATATAATGCATAAATTTGCTCAATGTGCATAAATCTATCATCTGGGGACAAACAAAAGATTAGCCCCTCTTCCAACTGACAGACTTTCAGTTAATCATGTCCTCCAACACCTTTCATCTCCCAAGATAAATATTCCTACTTCACAGGATCACAGTTTAGAGTTGGAATGGATCACAGGAATATGAATTTAGGTGTGAAAGAGATCAGATGTTATCAAATCCAATATTCTTACTTTATTGATGAGGAAATTGAAGTACTAAGATTAAATGACTTGCCCCACATAGTGAGATGAGATTTGAACTCAGGTCTTCCTAACTCCAAATACAGAATAGGGAGATTGTTATGGTAATTAAGGTGGGACATTTTTGCTTTTCTTCTCTTTGGGAATGCTAAGGCCATCAAGTGCCTTTAATGAGTCTTGCCTTTTAAATGTCATGACAAGTAAAATGGACTTTTTGCTGTTTTTTTGCTTTGGAGTACTTTTCAGCACTAAGGCAATCAAGTGCCTTTGATTAAGTCTTGCTAAGTGCAAAGCCCCAGACCCACACCCTTTTGCTAACTAGATGTGAAGTCCCATGCCCACACCCTTTTGCTGATTAGGTATGAAGCCTTCAGGCCCTAAGAAGGGTATATATACTCGAGGTTAGCATTTTACTTTGGAGCTTTCACTCACTGCAAGAGGGTCGTGTGATTTGACCAGATGAGACTTTGGGTAGCCACTATTAAGAGCCTCCCAGCTTTGAAAACCCAGATGTTGGTGTTTCTCTTTTTGGTAATTATGTGTGTGATGTCTTGATCAGACAAAGCCTGTCTGCTGATTTGTGTTATTTGCTCTGTTTATATTTTCTCATAATTTCTGTTTGTATTTGCTCTGAAGTTCAGGGTGCTGGCTTTTCCCCCTAAACTAAGTGAATGATATATGTATGTTTAATTAAAGTGAGATTAAACCCCTTAAAGTTGCTTTCCTTAGAAAAGCGGATCAAAGAACCTGCGTTAGCAGCCCTCCTGTGTGCTGGTGTTGGTCTTACACCTTCACAGAAGCTGCTAGAAACATTGTTGTTACAGAGACCAAATTCCAAATACAGTGCTGTACCCACTATACCGTGCTGCCTTTCCGGGTCCTTCAACCAATTTTCATATGCCATAAATCAGATGCTTTTTTCTTTTTGGCCATCTTGTTGCTCTTTTCTGGTCATTCTCTAGCTTTTCATTGTCCTTCATTAAATATAGTACACAGACCTGAGCACAGTACCCTACAACAAGACTACTGTACTCCCTTATTCCTGGAAACTGTGCTTCTCGTAAAGCAGTCCAAAATTTCATCAGCTTTTTTGGGCTTTGATAGCAAGACTGTTGTCTTGTACTGAGTTTAGGCGAACACTGAAATTCCCAGATCTGTTTTATATGAAATCATGCCTGTGACTAGGCCATGGACACGGCTACTGAGTGTCAGATGAGAGCTTTTAATAAAGGTTTCCCCTGATTACAATTCAAAATTGACAACTCTACTACATTACGAATCTATTTTAAAAAGTTTTGAAGATATTTTAAATATTTTTATATCTCCCAATAAAAGGAACTTCAAAATAAAATGATATAAAATAACTCATGAAAAAACTGTTATTTTCTTCAAAAATTAGCTTCTCTGTTGTGCATGTGAATTTCTTACATGAAAGAAAGATTCTGAAAACTCAGCACCAATCTTAAATTTGTTTTAGAATGAATCTAGTTTCCTACCAAAATTAAGAACTTATAAGGCCACAAGCACATCAAGAAAATAGATCTAATTATATTAATTTTGACTCTTTCAATTAAGGAATTTTAATTAATCAATTGTACATAATTAATATATAACTAATCTAGTAAATGAAAATATGCACTGCCCTACATCACCATTTATTATGGGACTGCTTTATAAACATAGGTAGAAAAGAAATGGATAACCACTGTTCCAGCAGCAAGATAACACTATTTCAAGTATTTATCAACATAATAATTCCTATCGACCAGATTTAAATTAGAGGACAAATGTGATGTATGGCATAGAGCTTTAATTCCAGGATACAAATAGATGACCTCTTCTCCTAAGTCATTCATAAAAATCAGTGTTTTAACATAAAGATATTTTTTACCTGCTCTTTGATATCTTGTAGCTGTTGTTGTAACTTCTGTACATCAGCATTGACATTGGTGTTGTCTTTGTCCTTCTGTAAAACTGGAATGTTTCCACTTGCTGCAATATAGACAGAGTATTTTTAAATCTCCCTCACCCTAACTAGATGTAATACTTTATATGAATTATTTATATTGAAAAAAATTTTATTGAAATGGCCATTATTATTAGTCTGGTTTTAAAAACAAGACTCTTTTAACTAATGGGTATATTCAGCACAGAAACATAAAAAGCAGACTGCTTCACGTGTAGTGCCTGACTACAATAAGCCACAACAAAGATTTTAAATTGGAGTCAACGCTTATCCACTCAACACTCTTTGGGATAATTTCTACACAACTTTCCTCACTTCCTCTTGTCAGACTCCCAAATATTTCCATTATTCTCACTCTCTCTACACTGTACTAGCCTGAGAGTAACTAGTAAAAGCTATGGGTCTGAAGACTTTGGGAACGGATTGAGGGAGAAGATAATTCTACCCCAAAGTTCAGTTTCCTTTTTTAAAAACAGATTGAGTTTTTATCCATATTTTCTGTTTTTTACATCATCATAGTTGTTCCAACTGTTCCTTCCCCTCCCTCTGCCAGAGAACCATCCCACAAAACAAATCCTGTTTTTTAGAGAGGGAAAAGAATCCAGTACAACTAATCAATCCATTGAAAAAGTTCAAAAACACGTGCAAAATGTAACACCTGTGGATCCACCCTCCATGAAGGAATGGGTTGGGCATGTCTCCTCATATCTCTTCATTCTAGTCATGCTTAATATTTATAATTTTGTTAGATTTACTCTTTTTTTGGGTGGGGGGGATATGTCATTGTTCTTTCCATTTACAGTGTTGTAGTAACTGTGTATATCTGCTTTCTTGGCTCTGCTTACTTCACTCTACATCAATTCATACAGATCTTTCCATGCTTCTCTATAGCCATCGCAATAATTTCTTACAGCACCGTGATATTCCATTATGTTCATGTACCATAATTCTGTTAGCTATTTCCTAATGGATAGGCATCCACTTTATTTCCAATTCTTAGCTATCACAAAAAGTGCTGCTGTAAATATTCTGGTGTATATGGTGACTTTCTTCTTATTGATGGCTTCCTTGAGGTACAAAGCTCAGTGATGGTTCAAAGGGAATAGACATTTTCCTAACTTCCTTTTATGTAAAAAAAGGCCTTTGTTCAGCCAGGGAGATCGTTTTTATAGGAATCTTAACTCTTGTTAATAACGGTGTAAGATGAAAAAAATGAAAGGGTACTAAACAGATAGTCTTATATCAAATAGAAAAAAGAAAGGTGTCTGATTTCATTACCAGCCCCATCCTGCCATATTCTCTCTCTCTACTTGAAGATACATTTACAGTTGTATTTGAAATGAAGGAAAAAGTCTTGAATAAATATCTACAATTCAATATTCAGTATTATCTGCATTAATGCTCCCTTCTGCCATATCGTAAGAAATAACTGTATGCTACCAATATATCTTGGAGTCCCAGATAAAAACAAAATGCATAATTCTCTCTTTACACAAGAAGTGTGTTTTGGGGGAAAAGTTGTACATATATTCAATTAGGTCCAACTGTATCATTTTCTGACCCACATTTATAATTTACTGAAACAAGGATATAGCTATAATCTTTTAAATTTATCCTTTTTTTTTTTTCATTTTGGAAGAAAATATTTTGAATGTTTTCAGTTTTGTAATCACCATACAAATGGTGTTAAAATAACTTTTTTTCTCACTACTAACTTATAACAATAGACCAACAAGCATATTAATCTTTTTTTTATGTGTGAGAAAATAGTTTAAGAATCAGGAGATATAGAAGAAAATAGAGCATAACCTCCCTGAAGACAAGAACTTTCATTTTTGCCTTTTATTCCTAAAAGCAGGAGTTTGAAAAATGCTTATTGAATTGAATTATTGAAATGGGTCCAACTGGAAAGAAAAAAATGAAGAAAATAAACTTACCAATATCATCAGTGTTATCTTCTGAGCCTTTGCCACCGCAACACATAATGAAAGGTACTCTCCGTTCAACTACTGCCCGACATTGCACACACTTCTTCATCAGGTTAGCACAGTCTGGAAAAATAGGGGTAGACACATCATTTAGAGAAGAGACACGTATTACCCTTTTCTCTGCAGTTGACTGTTCTTCTATCTAATCTAAATAACTTTTAAGGTAAGCCCTACTAAACTACAACTCTATCTACTAAATGTGTAATGAACCTTAGGAAAAAAAAAATCAAACCCTTCCTATATTTTTAGGACACCAGAATCAGCGGTCCAAAATTTAAAGATTAACTATACTCCCTAGTATTTTTGGTAAACAATTTTTTCTAAAAATAAATAACATAATGTTCATTTCAGGAGTTCACTGTAACAAAGAAAGAAAAGGGAGACTTCCTTTCAAAATACAAATTAATACCAGAATGATCCTGGTATTGCCCACCTCTTACCAATACACTGTACTGCCTTGGACTGGTGACTGGTTGCTTGTAAACCCACTGTAGTTTTCTCTAAAATTCTTTTCTGATGCAAAATACTGTACTCCAAAATTTCTGCATTATGTTGAACCATTCTCTTCCTGCTGTTTCTATTGAAATGAGGCAATAGAGTAAAAATAATAATAGCTACTGTACTGAAAAATAATTTCTATGCAAAGAGTAGCAAGATAATACCATAGTAATAAACATTCTTAACAACCAGAGCAGTTCAAAAATGGAATGGGCTGCCGTGAGGGTGGGGCTGGGGAACACATGGGGAATAGTAGGTTTCCAACCATGAACTCTTTCCAGAAGCAAAAGCTACATGATCACTTGTTAGGAATATCATAGATGGGATTCACAATCTGAACAGGAGATGAACTACGTGAACACTGAGATTTTTTTCCTATTCTGATTCTATAATGCCATTTTTCCACTACTCAAATATAAGGTAACTCATGGCTTGTAAACTAAGTCTGAATAAAACTCTTTTTTTCTCCCCAAAGAAACACAATAGGTAGGTACCACAAGTCCAGTTAAATAAGAAACTTTACATATTATTCATAATTCTATTTGATCCATGGTTACAAAGATCTAAAATTATAGGTGAAGTGAAAGAGTATCTTTTCCAGTATTTAAATATTGATGCAAAACATACATCTTAAAAAAAGGAATAGTAAAAGCTGCTGAAGTGACAGCACAGGAGAAAAGTTATAACATCACAGAATTTAGAGTTAAAAGGGGCCATAATTATAGTCTCATTTCACAAATCGAGGAAACAGGCTCAGAGCTAAAGTTTTACTCTATGTGGATCATTCCATGGCCTTCTAACTCATTCCTTTGCCTGGAGAAGAGTCTGGTGAGAAGCTTCCTATCACACATTAGTATTTGGAAAGGAAAATACACTGAATGATTTTGGGGGTAAACAGGATAATCTCTAATTTGACATTATCTGATTCTGATTTTGACTTAAGGTGCAACAAAGATGTACTCCCAAAATACAGTGTAACCCAATAAAAAGTGGGAAATCACCTGTCCATGTAGAACATGCTACATAGGAGCTAAATGTGTAAAGAAACTTGGAATTGTTGTATGGTTTTAGGGAAAATATCTTTTAAATTTAAAAGGTTGTCAATTATCATGCTATACAGGATGTTCCCAAAATAAATCTTATTTTTGTAACCTTAAGTTGGACTTTTCTTTAATTACCTTTTAAGACCTTCCAAAGGTTTAACTGTTCACAAAAATGAGTTCACTACTCTCTAAACCTAATTTACTAGCTTTGTCCTTATTAAGAAATATGTTTCATAATGATGGGCCAAGATCAGGCCACTTCACTACTTTAATTACTATCTTATTTAGATAGTTTATAAAGAGCTGCTTACTAAATTACTTAGGAGTATAACTTACTGTACTCTAAAGCTGTTTAAGTGAGGAGAATGGTTTTTAAAACCTTTGAAAAACCTTCAATGAAAACAACAAAACAGTAGAGAGAAGAACAAGGTACATAGCACAAAAACTGGACCTAAAAAGGACAGAGGAAATGCAAGGATTAGGGGGAGTGAAAAAAGGAATACATGTTGCTAATGAGATCTAATCTTTGTCTGTATCTCCGAAGAAACTAATTTTATTGTGACATCATTTGGCACAAAGTTATGGAGAGTAATGAAGAGGTGGAAAACTAAAAAGGCTCAAGAGCAGAAATATAAAGGTTGGTGTACATTACAGGTAGATATGTTAGTTTGGTAAGTGTACTTTAAGTGGTTCAAAGTATTAAAAGGCAATTCTCAAAAAAAGTTATTATTAAAAACAACCCCTAAAATTGTTCGAACTCTTTAACTGGCACAGGTACATTGCTGGTGAGGTAGTCAACTGATGTAATCTTTTCTTTTTTTTAACTTAATTAGCAAGTGTTACAAAAGTAATAATAACCTCTAACCCAGTGATCCATTAGCACTATATTCTAAGGATACGATCCACAAAGAATAAAACACAGGGGAAAAGAGGGTTTTGTTTTTTTTTTTACAAAAATATTCATATCAACATAATTTCTAATAGCAAAAAAATGAGAGCAATCTATATGTCCAATGTTTGGGGGAATGGTACACGGCAAGCAGGGTGAGACTTTGCTGTTTTTTTTCTTTTGGAGTGCTTCTCAGCACTTAGGTAATGAAGAGTCTTTGGTGATCTGGTTAAGTCACGGGAAGACCTAGGTCACACGGGTTTGAGTCACGTGGTCATGACACCCTCTGATCCTGAAGAAATAAATATATACTCTGAGGTTAGCATTTTGCTTGGGGCTCACTCACTGGAAGAGTATTGGTGTGGAGACTCTGCGTAGCTGTTAAGGAATCTCCCAGGTTTGAAAATCCAGATGTTGGTGCTTCTCTCTCTCTCTGGTAACTATGTATATATAGCTTTGGTCAGACAGCTAGAAGCCTCTCTGTTGATTTGTGTTATTTGCTCTGTTTATATTTTCTCTGTAACTTCTGTTTGTATTTGCTCTGAAGTTCAAGGTGCTGACTTTTCCCCCTAAACTAAGTGAATGTACATATGTACGTTTAATTAAAATGAGATTGTAAACCCCTTAAAGTTGCTTTCCTTAGAAAAGCAGATCAAAGAACCTGTGCTAGCAGCCCTCCTGTGTGATGGTGTTATTGGCCTTACACAGCCACAGTAGCTGCAAGCAGCATTGTTGTTACAAAAGGTTAATTGTGGAATATGACTTGAAAGATTATAGTATAAGAAATGACAAATGAAAATAACATAAAGAAATACAGGAGGACTAGATGCAAAGAAAGCAATACCAAAACAATATGCACGCTGCTTATATAAATAATAATAGGAAGAAAAATTTTAAAAAGAAAAATAGGAACAAGACAATTGTTATCTTTTTAAAGCTTATACATCTTTCTGTATTTGTATACAAATATGGATACACTTTAAAATTTTCTAAAAAAAAAAAAACAAACCCAAACTACATACAAATATAATACTATATAAATAAAAACACCACCAAAAAGCAACTAAACTCATAACAAATATAATGACCAATATTGAATCTAAGGTCAGATGATAACATATGCCAAACATTAGAGACACAGTTTATTATATCAATTAGTTATGTTTCCCTGCTTTTCTTTGTTACAAGGGAGATTTGAGGCAAGGGCAAAAGGAAAAAAGGTACATGAGGAAACTAACAAAATACCCTTTAAATGAAGTTTGTTTGCATACATTTTTTTTCAGTACTAAACTTTGCTGAGTGATAAACGATCACTTATGCAGGATGTCCCAGGAATCACTGCAGTTTTAAGGTACTAAGCTGCACTAAGACTTTTGGGACATCCTGTAAACTATAGAGACATCTACAGCTGATACTGTGCAAAGACAGGACAATAATTTCTATTTAAGAGTTCTGCAGCTAACATAAGGACACAGGAAAAACTTATACTAAATAGCGAAGCAAATGCTAAGCAGTGAAATACCCTCCAAATACTAACAGATTAAGGTTTTTAGTGAGGTAACATCTGAGGACACAAAAGGAGCTAGACTTCCTTTTTTATTCTATTCTTGCAACACACTATAATGTAGTATTGCTTAGGAATACTTACTCTCACAAGCACACATGTGGCCACAGGGCTGAAAAAGAACAGCAGCTTTCTTGTCAGAGCACACCACACATTCTTCAATCTGCAGGAGGAGGCCATGGCATTAGGGCAGATATCCAGTCAATGTATCAGTCAAACAATAAGTATACACTTAGCACCTTCTATGTGCTAGACATGTGCTGGATTTGGGGACAGATATTTGAGAATCCCTGCCCTCCAGGGGCCCACATCCCACTTAACCTAAATCATACATGAACCTAGTATCTAACATTTTATTTCTACCCAAATTTGTTTCTTCTAAATGTAAAAGTTCCAGGTGGGACTGGGATTTCAAAATCCACAAATGAAGTAGCTATCAGAGTCCAAAATGGGGTGTGACATCACTTCTCTATGCCTCAGAACCACTATCTATTGCTGACATCACCACCCCTGAATTCTAGATTCACATTCCCTACCCCCTTCCCATTCCACGTTGCTGTTCTCACTTTATTTTTCTCAAAAAAGATTGGATATTTTTCTAAAGTAAATTTTCTTTTTTTTTAATTTTTTTTTTGAGGGGGGAAGGCAGGGCAATTGGGGTTAAGTAACTTGCCCAAGGTCACACAGCTAGTAAGTGTGTCAAGTGTCTGAGGCCACATTTGAACTCAGGTCCTCCTGACTCCTGGGCCTGTGCTCTACTCACTGTGCCACCTAGCTGCCCCTCTAAAGTAATTTTTCAAGGAAATTAAGGGAAAAAAAATTCATACAAAGGGACAGAAACAGGCAAGTTTACAGAATACTTTTCTTATCCTAACAGATGAGTTCAATCCCAGATGTCTACGCCAGCATTTTACTTGGTTCCTTTTCCTTGATTCAGCTTATATAGGGAATTCCTGCCAAGTGTAGTGGCTAAACACTGCAACTGGAGTCAAAAAGACCTGAGTTCAAATCCTGCCTCAGATACTTTCTAGTTGCATGACCCTAGGCAAGTCAATTACATCTATAAAATGCCACCTATTTCTCAGGATTTGGGGGAAGATCAAATGAGAGAGAATATAAGTGAAGTGCTGTCCAAAAATTCAAAACACTATAAATGGGAATAATTATTATTATCATCTTTATTATTACTACTACTGACTACTCTGAAGTTTAGTGGTCATCACCTCCCGGATAGTCTCTCTTCTCCCTGAGTTTTTAAAACATTCCTCGCTCCTGGCTCTCCTCCAACATATCTCATTCTTCCTTTGGAGTCTCCTTTGCAGGATCAGGGCTCTAACCTACGCTTTCTTCTTTCTACACTCTCTCTAGGTGAACTTATCAGTTACCATGGGTTCAACTATCATCCTATGCAAATAACCATCAAATCTATACCTGTCTCCTGGGCATCGATCCAATAACACCAACTGGACATCCTTATAGGCCTCTCAAACACATCACATTCTCTTTTACCCTAAATCCACACACTTGCTCCTAATTTCCCTATTTGATTGAGGGCACCATTATCCTTCCGGTGACCCCCTAAGTCGCTCTCATTCTTCATTCTCCCTCACTTCTCTCCCATATCAAATCAGTTAAGTTTTCTGTTTTTAGTGTTTGTGGTTTTTTTTATTCTACATCCACAACTCTCTCAATCTAACCTGTTTTCTCCACTGACATAGCCACCACCCCGTTCAAGCCCTCAACCCCTCTCCTTAGATTATTACACAACCCCTTCTAATTGGTCTCCCTTCCCAGTCTTTCCCCTATCCAATCCATCCTGTACATAATGACAAAATGTATATTCCTAAATAAAGCACAAATGTGACCTTATCATTCCTCCGCTTAACAAAGCTTCCATGGCTCCCTATGGCCTCCAGGAAAAAATACAAACGACCTCATTTGGTCAACCATAATTTGGCTCCAACTTACCTTTCCACAGTGACCGCACATTATGCATCCTTGTGCGCTCTATGTTCCAAGTTCATTTCTTATGCCATCTTCCCTCTGTGCCTTGACGCCGAATGTCCCCAGGGCCTGTAATTCTTTCCCCCCTTGCCTCTACCTTTCAGAAACCGTAGTTCCCACCAAGGGTCACCGCAACTTCTATCTCCACAAGAGACCTCTCCTGATTCCTCTAGTTAATGTTCTCCCAACCCCTGCAGTTGCTTCATATTTATTTTTTTATTTACTTTGTGTACATGATGCTGCTACCATTCAAATATAGGCTCCACGAAAGCAGTTTCTGTTTTGCTTGCAACCCCAGAAATTAGTGCAATGTATTGCACAAGCATATAAGCAATGCATGAAGAATTGAATTTTTTTTGAGAACCTAGAAAACAGGAATTCCTCTCACCCCTTTGCCTTTTCTTATAAGAGAGAACCCTGCCTACAGCTCAGTTGCTGGGCTATTGCAGATAGCCAAAAAAAAAGCAAAACAAAACCATCATTCACTCTATGCAGGTTACTGCAAGTTTCTTCTTTCAGAATAGCAAGTATGAATCAGTCCAGAAGGCCTGGATCCAACTTCCAGATCCACCACAAAAATGACCTTGAGTAAGCCACAATCTCTGAGCATCAGTATACTCACACATATAACATGGATAATATAAGGTTGTGGTGAGAAAACTTAAACTTCTTGTTTGTGTCCCTGCCCTTCACCACCCCCTCCCCCATCATCTGAGAACCCTGCCTCATAACTTACCAAAAAAAATTAGTCATTCTTCCCCCACCTCCTTATTTTACGTCACTGAGATGCTTTCTGCCATTATCTCTCACTTCACCCATCTCACCTGATGAGGTAGCCCTTCACCTTATGAAGACAAAACCCTCTACATGCACAAAGGTTACCATTCCATCCTGTCTTCTCCAATATATCTTCCCTTTAACATCCCTGCTCTCACTTATCTTCAGTCTCTCCCTGACAACTGGTTGCTTCTGTACTGCCTACAAACATACCCAGGTCCTCTCCATCTTCCAAAAGCCTTCATTTGAGACCATCCCCACTAACTTTTTATCTTTTCTACCTCCTATGGCTAAAAACGAGAACTCTATCTTCTATAGATACCTCCACTTCCTTTCTTCTCGTGCTCTTTTTAACTCATATCTATAGACTAGTTTCTAACTTCATCAATCAACTGAAATTGCTCATTCCAAAGTTGCCAATGCTCTTAATTGCCAAATCTAGTATTGCCTTTCCTCAATGCTCATCCTTTGACATTGCTGATCACCTTCTTCTCCTTGATACTCTCTTCTCTCTAGGTTTTTTGTGACACTCTTGTGGTTCTCCTCCTTCCTGTCTGACCACTCCTTCTCAGTCTCATTTGTTGGATCTTCATGGGCTCTTCCTGGCTCCTCTACGTCCATACTAATTCTCTTGGTGATCTCACTAGCTCCCATGGGATTCAATTATAATCTCTGTGCTTGCTGCTGTTGTTCAGTCATCCAGTTGTGTCCAACTCTTTGTGACCCCATGGCCAGGTCCTTCTATCCTCCACTCCTTCTCAAAGTCTGTCCCAGTTGATGTTTGTTGTTTCCATGACAGTAACTATCTAACTCATCCTCTGCTGTCCACTTCTCTTTTTGTCTTCAATATTTTCCAACATCAGGGACTCCTCCAACAAGTCCTGTCTTCTCACTGTGTCTAAAGTGTTTAAGCTTCAGTATTTGACCTTCCAGTGAATAGCCTGAATTAATTTCTTTAAGTATTGACTGATATGATCTCCTCGCTGTCCAAGGGAATCTCAAAAGTGTTTTCCAGAACCACAATTCAAAAGTGCCAATTCTGCAGTTCTCATAGCCATACATTGCTACTGGAAAAATTACAGCTTTGACTATATGGTCCTTGGTTGGCAAGGTGATGTCTTTGCTTTTTAGTATGCTGTCCAGATCTGCCACAGCTTTCCCTCCAAGGAGCAAGCATCTTTTAATTTCATGGCTGCAGTCACCATCTGCAGGGGTCTTTTAGTCCAAGAATATAAAATCTGCCACTCTTTCCATTTTTTTCTCCCTCTATTTGTCAAAAAGTGATGGGACCACTTGCCAAATTCCTAGTTTTTTTAATGTTAAACTCCAAGCATACACTCTCTTCTTTCACTCTCATCAATCAGAGTAGTATCATTTGCATTTTCTACTCCAAGGCCAAACCTGCCCATCACTCCAATTATCTTTTGATTTCCTACTTCAGCATGCTAATCTCCTATGATAAATGTGACATCTTTTTTGGGTGTTATTTCTAGAAAATACTGTAGGTTTTCATAGAATTGATCAACTTTAGCGTCTTCGCCATCAGTGGGGGAGCGAAGACTTGTATTACTATGATGTTGAATGGTCTGCCTTCAATTCAAAAAGATATCATGCTGTCGTTTTTGAGATTATACCTCAGTACTGCTTTTCTCACCCTTTTATTGACTACGTGGGCTACTCCATTTCTTCTAAGGGATTCTTGCCCACAGTATTATGTATAATGATCACTGAATTAAATTCACCCATCCCTGTCCACAGGCCCAAGATGTCAGTGTTTAATATTTCCATCTCCTGTTTGACCACATCCAGCTTACACCTTGGTTCATAGATCTTATATTCCAGGTTTCTACACAATACTGATCTTTACAGCTCCCGACTTTCTTTTGTCACCAGATGCATCCACAGATGAGCTTCCTTTCAGTTTTGGCCAGGCTGCTTCGTTAGTACTGGAGCTACTTGCAGTCGCCTGCACTCTTCCCCAGAAGTGTACTGACACCTTCCAACATGAGGGGTTCATCTTCCAATATCATCTTGTTTATCATCTTAATACTGTCCATGGGGTTTCAGGTTTTTTTGGCAAAAATACTGGAGTGGTTTGCCATTTCCTTCTCCAATGGATAACCTTTTGTCAGAACTCTCCACTATGACATCTTGGGTAACCCTATATGGCACAACTCATAGTTTCATTGAGTTATGCAAGCCTCTCCACCATGACGTGCATTGATCCAAGAGGGGTACCTCTGGGCAAATGATTCTTAAATCTATATGTCCAGTCATAACCACTTTCCTAACCTCCAAATTCACATCTCCAACTGCCTACTGGACATCTTAAACGAAATGTTGCTGGCTTCCTTTGCTGTTCCTCACAGAAGAAACTTTATGACTCAGATCAAAATATTTTCACTGGCCCTCCTCTATGCCTAGATTATCTTCTTCATCTCCATCTCCTGGCTTCCTATAAGTCCTCCTCATAATCCCATCTTTTATATAAAGTAGATACCCCTTAATACTAGTGTCTCACCCATTAGACTGTGAGCTCTTTAAGAACAAGGACTGTCTTTTTACCTTTCTTTGTGTGCCCAGCACTTAATGTTATGCCTGGCACATAGTAGGTGCTTAACAAATGTTTGTTACCTTGACCTCTAAATTACAACACAATTATATAAAACAAAGGTATGCTTACTCAAAGAGCCATATCTAAAATAGAACCACACTCTTTTTCAGAAACACTAGAATTTTTCTCTGTCAAATATTTAATATGCACAAACCTCTATATATGTGTAAACGTAGAATAGGAATGCAATATATATATTGCTATTCCATTCCTATTCTTGAGTTTTGTTCCACTGAGGAGTAATTTGACAAAGTGGCAATAGACAATATCATTTATCATTAAAATTGCCTAAAAGAGCTAAAAAAAGGATAAAAGAAACAAAGGATAATATAAACGTTACCTTTGTTCTAGACTGAACTTGTTCTTTACAGATGAGACATTTCTTGACACGTGGAGAACACAGTGAACATGTAGCAATATGTCCACATGGGCCAAAAAGAGTATCTCTCTTCATATCTGAACATACCATACACTCCTCCAAAGTTTCTGAATCATTACTGATCATAGAAGGACTCCGTGAACCCACCTGACCACTAATAAGATAAAAACATACTCAATCAGGCTTAGTTCATAATCATAGTTAATTATTCTTTGACCAGCTTCTAATAAAATTTCAACCAATGTATCTCTAGTTATTAAATAAAATATTAAGAACCACCTAGGGGTGGTACATAACTTTAGTTACACAATCTAGGGGTAGTCATCATTACCAGTCAAAGAGATTATCAAAAAATATTGTTAACTACACATAACTAAAACATAAATGAGAAGAAGATAAAGAAGAAGCCAAACTATTAAAAAAACTGTAATTATCCAATAAAATAGATGATAACATATATCCTCCATTTTCTCAGCAGAGAGGTAGTCTATCAGAGCAGTTTACTGCATATGGAATCAAACAGGGTCACTATAATTTGCAAAGTATGGGGGAAGAAGCATAGCACAAAACAGCAGTAATGTTAAAAACCAAAGTTGTCAGTAAAACTTACTTATTTTTTAATTTTATTTAATTTAATATATTTAGTTTTCAGCATTGATTTTCACAAGAGTTTGAATTACAAATTTTCTCCCCATTTCTACCCTCCCCCCCACTCCAAGATGGCATATATTCTGGATGCCCTGTTCCCCAGTCAGCCCTCCCTTCTGTCACCCCACTCCCCTCCCGTCCCCTTTTCTCTTCCTTTCTTGTAGGGCAAGATAAATTTCTACGCCCCATTGCCTGTGTATCTTATTTTCTAGTTGCATGCAAAAACTTTTTTTTTTTGTTTTTGAACACCTGTTTTTAAAAACTTATTTTTTAAAACTATCTTTCATTAATATTTTTCTTTTATAGAGCCAGCAGAGGGAGCACAGATACCTAAAAATCTAACTCCTATATTTCTTTAAATAGAGTATAGCTCATCAATAACATTTATTAAATGAGGAATGCTGTAGAACTTTAGGACACAGTGGGAGATGAAAGCCATAAAGGAAGTAAAATCCTGACATCCAGGAATACACAATTCATATAGTAACACTACAAAGAAAAGGAACTTTGAAAAATTTAAGAACTCTGAAAAATGCAATGACTAACTACGACTCCAGAGGACTGATGATGACATGTTACCCACACCTCCTCCTGATAACATGGGTAACAGAGTCAAGGAGCAGCAGGAAATAAATTTCTATACATGAAAAATGTACGTATTTATTTTACTTCACTATGTTTATTTACATAGGATTGTATTTTTCTTTCTTTATTGAAGAGAACAGAGGGGCTAGTGATAATGTTGGCACCCTCAAAAAGAAAAGATACGGGCAATGTAGTGGTCCTGCTACATTAGTTAATTGGTATGGGTATCTTAGAAAGGTACTATGGGTGGAAAATTAGCTGGAATTAAACAGGAGGAAATAGTAATGGCTTCAATTCTGGAAGTGTGCAGTACTTTCAAAGATCTCAAAACTTGAATCACTGTAAAAGCCATCTTTTCAATACCAATAATGACCTAGAATACTATGATATCAGAAGAATTTAAATTAGTATATCCCTAAGAGTAATGGAAAAGTGTATACAACAGCCCGTGAAATATCATAATATCAGAAAAATTTTAATTACAATAATTTAGTCAGTGAGTCAATTTATTAAGTCATGTATTACAAACTTTCTATGTGCTACATACTATGCTAAGCATAGGGGAGATAAAGAAAGGCAAAAGACAGTCCCTGACCTCAAGTGGTTCACAATCTAATATGGAAGACAACATGCAGACAACTATGTATAAACAAGCTAAATATGGGATGAGAAGGAAATAATAAGCAGAGCAAAGGCATGAGAATTAAGACATATGGGGGTAGGATGGGGATGGGCACTGGGAAAGGATTCCTGTGGAATACAGGATTTTAACTAAGACCTGAAGGAATCCAGGGAAGCCAGGAGGTAGAGCTGAAGAGAGAAAACATTCTAGGCATGAGGGGCAATCATCGAATAAAAAAAAAGCAGGGGTAGTAATCATGATCTTAGACAAAGTTAAAGCTAAAATAGATTTAATTAAAAGATATAAGCAGGGAAACTATACCATGTGTCACAAATATTATTCAATATTGTTTTAGACCCTTTAAAATAAATGGTGACAGTATAAAATACCTGGGAGTATGCCTCCTAAAAAAAAAAAACAGGAACTACATAAACACTATTATAAAATATTTTTTAATACAAATAAAGACAAATTTACATAATTAGAGAAATACTAATTGTTCATGGGTAGGCAAAGCCAATATAATAAAAATGACAATTTTTAATTAACCAACCTATTTACTCAATGCCATCCCAATTAAATGACCAAAAAATTATTTTACTTAGAAAAAATAAAATGTCAAGAATAACAAAGGAACTAATGAAAAAAAATATAAAGGGGAAGTTTAGCAGTACCAGATGTTAAGCTATATTAAACTGCAGTAATTATCAAAATTATCCGATATTGGCTAAGAAATAAAAAGGTAGATCAATGGAACAGAGTAGACATACAATACATAGTAATAAGTGACTGTAGTAACCTTGTGATTGACAAATGTAAAGATTTAAGTTTTTGGGAATAAGAATTCATTATTGAGTAAAAATTGCTGGGAAAGCTGGAAAGCAGTCTGGCAGAAATTAGACATAGACCAATATCTTAAACCATTTACCAAGGCAAGGTCAAAATGTATACATGACCTAGATATCACAAGAAAATTAGAAGAACATGGAACATATCACCTATCAGACTTATGGATAGGAGAACAATTTATGAATAAACAAGAGACAGAGAGCATCATGAAGTACAAAATGTTTAATAATTTTGATTACATTAAAGTTTTTGTATAAAAAAAAACCAATGTAGCCAAGACCAGAAGGAAAGCAGAAAATTGGGGAAAAAATTTTATAGTCTCTTAGATAAAGGTCTCATTTCTCAAATTTATAAAGAACTTTGTCAAATTTATAAGAATACAAGTTATTTCCCGATTGATAAATGATCAGAGGATGTGAACAGGCAGTTTTTTTGATGAAGAAATCAAAACCGTATATAATCATATAAAAATGCTTTAAATCATTATTGATGAGAGAAATGCAAATTAAAACCACTGTGAGACATCATCTTATACCTAAATGGATTGGCTAAAACGACAGATGCCCTTCAACTGGGGGCTAAACAATAAATGGCTAAACAAGTTGTGTTATATGATTGTGATGGAACACTACTATGATATAAGAAATGATGAGCTGGTTGATTTTAGAAGAACATGGAAAGATATGCATGAAAAGTGAAATAAGCAGTACTAAGAGAATGCTGCATGAAGTAACAGCTTTGAACAACTAATTCATCCTGAGTATCATAAATACTCAAACTAACTACAAAGGCATAGTTCCTACAATTATGAAGGAAGATGCTATCCACCTCCAGAAAAAGAACTGATAAACAGAAGTATGTATAGTACTGTTTTACATATATGTATTTAATTGTACATATGTGTTTAATTGTAGCCTTTTCTAGAGTAGGGTGGGAGGAAAGGAGGGGGAAAAGTACACAGCAGAGAACAAAAGAAAACTTAGAAGGAAGCCTAGAAAAGCTTTGAAAACAATAGTAAATAGTCTGAAATGGAACTTCATGGTTTTATATTGAATACTCTCTTTATATTGTGCTGTGTACATGTAAATGTTCTTTTTTTTGTCTTTTTGCATGTAAGTTCAAAATGAATAAAAATTTAAAAAAGAAAAGAAAAAGAAGAAAGTGAGAGGAGGTAAAGTGGAGGTATCAATGGAAGACAGTCTTCTCAAGGAGTTCTGCCACAGCAGGCAGGAGAGAATTGAGACAAGAGTTAGTATGGATGGAAGGATCAAAAGAGTATTCTTGAATGGGGAAGAACTGTAGGCAGCAGCAAGGCAGCCAGGACTCAGGAAGAGACTGAAGATAAGTGGAGAGTGGGAATGACAGAGAGCGCAATCTGCTAGAGGAGATGAGATAGAATGAGTTCCCTTGTGCCTTAGGACCACCTCTTCATCTAAGACAGGGGTGGAGGAGATAGTAGGAGATGGTGGCACAAAGCATCTGGGTGATGAGAAAAAAGCAAATGGCCCAATTTTTTTTTTCCAGGAAAATGAGGCAAGGTTCTCAGTTAAGTAGTTGGGGGAGAGGAAGCCAAGGAAAGTTTGAGGAGGGATGAAAAGATTTACAAGAGTCATTGTGGTGAGAGAAATAGTGAGTTAGAGCAGTATAAAAAAAATTGCCTAGCAGCAGTGAGGACCCAGGTTAGGTTACGTAAAATAAATTTGTAGTAGAAGTTGTTAGAATGGTTGCATGCATTTTTCTACTTTTTTTCAGCTGCACATGTATAGGAATGAAAAAAGTAGATAATGGAAGAGATGCCAGGCTAAGGGTTGGTAGGGCACAGTCAGTAATATAAGGGGCAATGGACTTAAGAGAAGAGGACAGTATAGAGTTGAACTGGTTCACTAAGGAATTAAGATAGGGAAAGGTGGGGAGTGTAGCTACTTCAGGGATGAAAGACTGGAAAAGAACTAAGGAGTCAAAGGATTGGAGGTCATGATGCAGACAAAGAGAAGGAGTTGGTAGAAACGGTAGAAGAAGTGTAATTTCAACAGACTATGGTCAGATAAGGGGATTGCAGAATTCATGAACATGGAAGTGAGGCATTTGTGAGTGAGTGTATGTGGCTGAGGCGGAGTAGAGGAATAGATAATACTGAGTAAGTCAAAGTACAGGGAGATTATGGTATTTGAGGGAATGTCAATATGCATTATATAACAAGTCAAAGAGAGAGATCTAAAATCTGACTTTCAAAAAAGATATAAACTATATAACTGATAGCTCACGTACAAAGATCCACAGTGAACAAGAACTGTATTAGATTGCTGGACAATGAAGATTGGACACTGAAATAAAGTTATGAGAACAAAAGTAGTTATTGAGAGCTGTGGTAACTCTAAGTGGGAACTAAGATTTTAAAGATATAATCAAAATGGGGTAGTGGTCAGGGAACAGGTCAGTTTGGCAGTTAGGGAGGGGCAATACTTGAACACACTTAACTAGTGAGGGAGGGAGTCTCATGAATTATAAATTGATGATGAAATGAAGGCAGGAGACACAAACACTTTCATGATATTTATTAGGATCCAAATGGTAGATGAAAGATTGAAGTTTCATAATATGTGTAAGTTTGGGTTCTGCTCAGTGATGAAGAGAATTCCTACTGATGTGCACATGCTGACACTAATATCAACAGTTAAAGACATTACACGTATCTAACTAATCTTTATGCCTAAGATAGTGCAGAAATAAATTAGTAGGCTACTAAAATTCCTTCTAGATGAACTAATTAAAACCAGGTTGTCCAATATGAGACATTTAGCAAATATGTAACAGCATTTGTTCTGTCTCTTATTTCACCTGCAAAAAGCCCCAATGACTTATTTTAAAACTTGGCAATAAAATAAGGTTTTTATAGTCTGGAATTCACATTCTCATAAAATACATCATATTCAATGGATCAAAACTTAATCATACCTGACTTTTTCTTTGTGACACTTGGCCAATGCTTTGCAGAGGCTAGGGTCAGGACACAGATCAAGTGGAGACTGACCCTTCTTATTTCGAATGCTAAGATCAGCTCCGTTGGCTGCTAAGAAGCAGGCAATAGAAGCTGCACTCTTCTTCTCTGCCCCTTGTGTACCAAGTCCCATTATTAACTGCAAGAAAATAAGAATAGTGATCATCCCTGTGAGAACACAGTATCACATCTTAACACAAAAGAAAAGATGGCAAATTTAAAGTAGTTATAAGAACTCCCTCATCCTATGTGTTTAATTCCTACATATTTAAAATTATTTCTACTACTCAAAGAGAAAGCATGCTTTACAGCTATATTCCCTGTATTAATTTGCATTAAGGATGAATAAATAAAAATTGTCAAAATACTATGCATTTACCATCAATTGGTTAGTATTTACTAAAGGCTTGATGAGCTTTGTTTACAAGAAGTATGTGATCTACCTGTTGAGAACAAATTAATGTATTATAAACAGAGTACATAAGCTCTGAGATGGCATGGAACAAGGATATAATCAGCAAATGTTTCTCGGAGATGAGTTATGGGGAAGTAAGGTTCAAATGAATAGAGGTGGGAACAAGTTGAATGTAGAGGGGTCAGGGAGGCAGAGAGCAAAGTAATCTAATGCTTCTTAGAATAAATGAGAAATAAGGCTAGCAAATTTTGAACCTTTCATAAAGTTTAAGTTTTTGTGTTGTTTACATGTGCTTATTAACACACTAGAATCTAACTTTTCAATGAAAAATTACTAAATTTTAAATACAACAGTATTCTTTCAATTAATATCTTTGACAAAATCATCTAGTACTACCATAATGATAGGTGGGCCTGATGTCTTAATTGTTTCCTTCCAACTATTTTAAATAAATTACTGTCATTCTATCACTGCTCAAGGGGAAAAAGGCAATTACTAAAAGAGTCTGCCAACAGTTACTGGAAAACTTAACATACTTCCTAGCAAGAATGAAGCACATACATCTATTTCCTTAAAATCAATGTTTTCAATCATCATTTTCATTTAGCTACTTTAGAGAGATGAAAACTCTATTGTTTAAGGGGAAAAAAAGATGACTACTCCTTTTAAATTTTATGTTGAAACAAAATAAAATAACATTCTCGCAAAATTAGCATTCTGATCTCATTACATCAAGGTATAAAAAGAAATCTTCCAGAAGACTTAATAGAAAGATTTTGCATCCTGTTTGGATAAAAATGTAGACCAATTATAAACTTTTAAAGGATAAAGTACTTATATTAAACACTAATGTTTAAAAAAACAAAACAAAACAAAACCCAAGACCCTCCTTATATTGCTCAGAAAAGAAAGCCAAGTAAGAAATCTAAAGGAAAAGTTGTTATTTTACATTTTTCCTATATGATAAAGTAGTACTTATCATCAATGAAATTCTATGCAAATATGAGATAGAAACAAGACTGTAGCTTTAAAAACTAAGCGGTGGAAGAGACAAGCAAATCTAGACACAGAATAACTCAAGCTATCAAATCTAAAAAGAACTGCAGAGTAGAATTAGCAAATGCTACAATTAGGGCTGTAGACGAGTTGCAGGAACCATTAATATTTGGGAAGGTGGTGCCCCCTGCATTGTTACTGTGTATGGATTTCTTTGTTGCTGCAATGGATTTGGCTTTCTGGTGTTTGAATAAATGTTTTGGTTCTGTCTTCCATATAGAGAGTCTGCTTTATTTTGCCACTCAGAACTATGCCAGCACATTCAAAGCCACCTTTGGCACTGTGAATATCACATTGGCGATACATGTCAAACTAAAGATAAGACTGCTTTGGTACTATGGAGCATATACCAAGGGCTCCAGAAAGTCTGCATTAGCATAGAGATCAGATTCAATATATACGTCAACAGGAATTAAGGTTTTGCTTTTTAGTGGAATTACTTTTGCTAAATATCCAAGTAGTTTTCTTTTGATTGCATGGGAATTATAACCTCACAATCAACTCTTTAACCATAGCGACACTTAAAACTATGAATTCTCAACAACTGGAAGAATAAAAGCAGAATCAAAAAATTTGTGTAGTTTGGGAGGCTGACAGTTTACTGCTAACATGACATCAAATTCTAAAGCAAATGCAAGATCTTTCAAGTGATATGTACAGAGAGACCCTAGACATATCACTGATATCTCATACCCTTTTTGTTTCTTAAACAATTTCATCAATCCTCCTAGCAATACTTCATTAGTACTTCAAAGGCCCATGATTTAATTGGTAGAAATGGTTTTGTAGGGCCTTCAAAATATTCATCAGGTTTCCTCTTTTATTCTTAAGGCTAATTGTTGGTACGGAGTACAACTCCTATGTAACTTTGCACAAACTCCTCAGTAGCCAATCGGGTGAACAGATTTTTTAAACTCAGCTAAGCCACTCTTTAGATAGGAGAGCCAGAACTTAGGCTCTAACAACCTGTGAGACACAGGGTTTCTTCCACCTCACACTGAGGCACTAAACTACAATTTTAGCAGAGATTATGAAAACAAATGAATATTAAACAGCAACACAAGATGACTGGTGATGTCTAGGAATACTGCCAAGTATGATACACTAGCACTGAAATGTTCATCAAAACACAGAAGTATTGAATCTTGGAATTGGAAGGGACCTCCAAGGCCATCTAACCATCCAATCCATGCCTGAACAACAATCCTGCCTATAAAATGCCCTACATATTGTCTTCCAGCCTTTTCTGAAACACCTCCAGTAAACCCATACTCTCCCAAGATGTTCCATTCTACTTTTGGATAGCTCTAAATATTAGAACTTTTTTCTTCAATTAAGCCCATACGTCTGCCTTTTTACAACTCCACCAACTGCTTCTGATTTCCACTTTGGAGGTCATTAAGAGTAAGTCTGATTCTTCTTTCATGTAACAGATACATAATATTAGATTTAGAACTGGCAGGGAACCAATCCCATTTTAAGTTTAAGGAAACAGAAATCAAAGAAGTAATGTGATTTGCCCTGAGGTCACAAAGATTATAAGAGGCAGAGACAGGATTAGAACTCAGACCATCTGAGTCTAATCCAGTAAACTTTCCACTACATTACTAATTGGTATCAGATACCACCGCGATCCTGCAAGTCTTCTATTTTTGAGGCTAAACACCAACTCAGTTCCTTCAGCCAATCCTTATATAATATGATCTTCAGTCATCTTTGTTCTGGAAACCAAGCCTCTTTCAACCTACTTACACTACCTTCAAGCATTGAAAGTGTGCACACAAGTAGAAAAACAGAATTGCTTAAGATGAATCATAGCCTTAAATGTACAGAAGCACATTTGTAGACTGCTAGCAAACAGAAGCAGGTAAAGTAGCCTTGAAATCAGCAATAACAAATCAGCAAAATCTTTTTGAGCAGCAAGGTTTTAGGCCAACAGAAACTTTAAGATGTAATTTCACAACAAAAGCTGCAAATCAAAATCTTCCCATCCAAACAATACAAAAGAAATTTAAGTGATTATGATTCCCTGCCCCACCCAAGATATAACTATAACAAAACCTTAATGGTTTCAAGGGTGCCTCTAAAACAACATTAGCTTCGGGAATTCAAAAGGAAATATAAGCCTGATGATGTTTTGAAGGTTCAACAAAATTATGGTATCATACATAAGAACAGGAAGGGATCCCAGAGGCCATATTGTCCAATTCTCTCATTTTACAGATGAGAAAACTGAGACCAAAGGAAGTTAAGTGGTTTATCCAATGTTGCAAAGATGTAATACTTTTATAATCAAGCTCTGAACTCAAGTTCTCTGACTTTAGAGTCAATACTCCTTCCAGGATGAGGCTGCCAACCATCAAAACATAATAACCAACAAAAAGAGAAACAGTATTAACACAGGCAAAAATCTACTTTGCTAATTGATTATTTTCACATTAGTATTTCAGACTCCAGTTGTGACTTGTAACTTTTCTAAAATAATCTGAATATAAGAATAAATACAGAGACTTCATGATCATGAATTAACCCTGTAATTACTAAAACTTTACGGACTTTCTTTTACAAAGCCAGTTGACAAAGGGTAGAACAGTGTTAGTATTTTATTTTGAAGGATTGTTACTGAAATAATTTAGTAAAAATGTCAAAACTTTATACAAATTATATATGGCAAATTACTTACTGTGTTTTTGGATGGTTCCCAGGCTGTATCTACTTTCCCCACATCCTGCATATCCTGGAGCTGGCGGAGTTGTGATAAAGTATGATGTCTCAGAGCTTCATGCAATGGAGTATCCCCATCTTTATCCTGAATATCCAGTTTAGCACCTGCACGAACCAAAAGCTAAGAGGAAGAAAAAAATCTCATTTAGGCAACACAAATTATTAAAGTTTGATCAAGGACATTTAAAAAGTTTCATTAAGTGACAGACCAAAGCATCAGCACTAAGTTATACATTTTTTATTTACTCTTACAACTATTACTTTTTGTATTTCTGGGTTCTGACATGAGTGATAACATCTGATGATTCAAGTTAATATGTTAACCATATTCACTTAATCTACTGACTACAAGGACACATTAACAGTATAATTTACAGGTTTTTAATATTTTTTGCAGGGTGTAATCAATGTATGTCAACCATTTCCATTAGGAGAATAAACAATAACTTTTAGTTTCATTTGTTATAAGTGCTTGTTATTGATCCAATTTTTCCCCAGTCAATTTCCTCTCAAACAGGTTCAAATATACACAAGGCATAATAGCGATGTTCTGCTGCTCCATTAATTCCTGGAATGAAGCTATTTCCTCCAAAATGATGTGGTCACTCTCACCAAATACAAATTCTAAAACCTTTAACAATGCATATATGGCATATTACAAAGGACCACGATAGCAAATTGCGTATGTATTTTGAAAATTATATCAGATGTCAATTTTATACATTTCAACAGATATGCAGCTATTATATTATAAGCTTATATTTAGGATTTTGATGGACAGGGTTTAGTGAAATCTATCTTTTCTTAATGCTTTTTTCCCCCCTAAAGCATCCCAATTGTGAAACACACAAAGAATAGTAGACATGAGATTTCACGTACACAGAGGAAATTACCAAACGTATCCTCCTGCTATTTGAACTGGCCCTTTACAGAAAACCATAAGGGCCTAAACAAATAATTGGCAAAAAGTAGTTTTAGTTGCATGATGAAGCCAAATTGCAAAGTGTTTAGAAAAAGTGGAAATGGAAGCATTAAATATAGAAAGATTTTTATAGAGCTTGATTGAGAAAGGGAAAAAGGATATTATATGATAGGTAGCAGGACCATTAAGACCTAGTGAGAAATATGGATCAATTGTATAAAGGACATCACAGGCTGAGGCACTTTCATACTAATATTCTAATCAGAACACCGGGGGTCTATTTGGTCTGTGCTTCTCGATATTTGGCACTTTTCCCTGTGCTGGTGATCAAGAATCACTTTCTGAAGTAAATCTCTCTACTATGACTTTTTCCCACATTGTTCTTCTTATCCCATTCCTAACCTCTGCTAATCTTAAAATGATACAAATGTCTGGTAATTATTTTTCTCTGATGTCTGGTACCCTAGTTCTATACTGTTAAACTCTTCCTTCAACCTTTCACAACAGTTCAATGTCTGAAACTGAGAGAAACCTGACCTTCTCTCAAAGACAATTAAAGCTCATCCTTTGCCATCTTCAACCAAAGCTGGGGCTCTTTCTCCTCCCCTCTTAGCTCCTTCCATAACCAGCAACACACAAGGTCAGGGAATACCGCATCCTCATTGGTTTCCACTGCTATAACTCTTTAGCATGTTCTATTTGAACTTCACCCCATTTGTTTGCCTGTCCAATCAATGACCCTAGAGTTGATTCATTGCCTTGGTGTTGAAACTTAAGGACTGCCAGGCTTCCACTGGATTTGCACCTGAAAACCTTTATGTCCTGTGCCCACTCTCTCTCATTAGAATGTAAGTTCCTTGAGAGCAGGGATTGTCTATTTGTATGCCCAGTGATTACTACTGTGCTTTGCACATAGTAAGTGATTAATGAATGTGTTTTTTTTTCATTGATCTCACTTTACTGGGAAAATTAGAGCCATGCTGTGAGTTCCTTTAGAGTAAAAACTAAGAGAGAGAAAGAGCGAGCAAGAGAGAGAGCGCAAGCATGCACGTGTGTGTTTAAGTGATCAATGCAGTGATGTGTTTTGCTTGACTACACTTGTTTGTAACAGGTTTTGTTTTCCTTGCTTTTTCAATGTGGGGTGGGGATGGGAGGGAAAGAATATAGTTAAGAAAATAAAATAAAATTTTATGACCAAAAAACCCCCCTCATTTGACCCTGGCATTCCTTCCACCTATTAGTCTCCATTTCACCTCTATCTCAATGCTGAACTCTTAGAAAGAATAGCCTACACTTGTTGCCTATACTTTCATACACTATCTATTCATTATTCAACCCCCTGCAATCAGGCTTCTCCTTCCCACCCCCCACCCCAGAAACTGTTAAACTTTTCTCAAAGGCTGTCAGTCTATCTCTTAATTGCTACATCAAATGACTTTTTCTTAGTCCTCATCCTCCTTGACCTTTCTGTAGATATCAGCATTGCTGATACCCTCTTCCCCTATGGATACCTCAGCTTCAGTGACAACTCCTTTTTCAGTAACCTTTGCTGACTCATAATTCATCTTCTGCCCTTTGTGGTTACCCTTGGCCAAGGTTTCATTAAGATCATCTTCTCTTCTTTCTCCCTCATTCTATGGGTTCAATTATCACCTCTACAGAGAAGGACCTAGGGTAGTGTAATATAAAGCAGAACTTACACTAATAAAACTGTGGATTGAAACTCTGTCTCTAAAACTTATTAAATAATTTCTAAGGGGTATCATGATCCCTATATCCTCCTTTCAAGGATCAAATGAGATAACAGATATAAAGAACCTTGCAATCATAACAAAACATGTCAGGTATTACCATTATTATTAAAATTAAAATTTCCAGCATGCTGAGGGGCCGAGCCAAAATGGCTGTGTGAAAACAGCATCTTACCAGAGCTCTCTCACAAGCTCTGTCAGAAACCTATAAAAAAGTGAATCTGAGCAGATTTGCGAGAGTTAAAAGACACTAGTAGTCTGAGTGGGACAAATTTCCAAGCCAGGAGAGTCCAAAAGGTTGACTGGATGGATCTGTACGCTGGGAGATCACTCAGCATGCGGAGCTGCACCAGACAGCACCAAAGTGGAAGCAGTTGCAGAAACCAGCCAGTGACCCAGGCTGGGAGAAAGCTGGGCGCCCGAAACCAGCAGAGATCCCCAGGCCTCCCAACACAGGACGGGAGTCTGTAGAAGCAATGAGAGGCAGCAGTGCAATGCCACTGGCTGTGAGACATCAACTCCTGAGGCTTGCAGCCCGAAGGTTAGAAACGCGTCTTCTTGAATAGAGGAGACAGAAGTGGGGCTTCAGTAGCAGAGCAGTGGGAGTTCCTGAGTCCCAGGGGGGCAGAGCCAGCAGGGGTCGACACCAGGAGCCCAGACGTACCTTTGCACAGCCGGGGAAGTGGCAGACAACAGCACAGAAAACAAACAGCTGAGACCATTGCTGAAAAGCAACAGTGCTGGGGAGCAGCCCCAGGTGAAAAGGAGACTTCAGCCAGCCAAACCCATCCCTCACACCTCAGGAAACTAAAGGCTATAATATAAGAAGCCAGTAACTAGACTCACAATCCCCGGAACAAGAAACCTGGGACGGACAGCCGTGAGCCCCAAAAGCAGAAATTCACTGTAAAGCCAGGAAAAAGCTAACCAACATGAAGAAGAACATGAAAAAATTGGGGACTATTGATTCTTTTTATGGAGACAGGTATGATCAAAATACCAATTTGGAAGAGGATACCATTGACATATACCCACATCTGATACCTCAAAAAGGAATGTGAACTGGTCCCAAGTCCAAAAAGCATTACTGGAAGAGCTAAAGGAGGATTTTAAAAACCAAATTAGGGAGGTAAAAGAAAAAATGGAAAAAATGGAAAAAAAAAAAAACCACTGACAGAATCAAGTCTTTAAAAAATAAGACTGGCCAAATGGCCATGGAGATTCAGAATCTAAATAGAGAAAATGACACGCTGAAAGGTAAAATCAACCAGTTGGAAAAGGAGACTCAAAAGCAAAATGAAGACAGCAACTCATTAAAAATTAGAATTGAGCAAGTGGAAACTAATGACTCTATGAGGCATCAAGAAGTAGTAAAACGAAATGTAAAGAATGTAAAAATAGAAGAAAATGTGAAATATCTGATTGGAAAAACAACCGACCTGGACAACAGATCCAGGAGAGACAATTTAAGAATAATGGGTCTACCAGAAATCCACAATGAAAAAAACAGCCTTGACAGTATCTTCAAAGAAATTATCAAAGATAACTGCCCAGAGGTACCAGAACCAGAGGGTAAAATAGTCATTGAAAGAATCCACCCATCACCCCCTGAAAGAGATCCCAAATTGAAAACACTAAGAAATATTATAGCCAAATTTCAGAATTACAAAGTCAAGGAGAAAATACTTCAAGCACCCAAAAGGAAACAATTCAAATACCATGGAACTATAGTCAGGATCACACAGAATCTTTCAGCTTCTACATTAAATGACAGGAGAAATTGGAATATGATATTCCAAAGGGCAAAGGAGCTGAGACTACAACCAAGGATCAACTACCCAGCAAAACGGAGCATAATTTTTCAGGCAAGGAGATGGACTTTCAACGAAATAAGGGAATTCCAGACCTTCCTGATGAAAAGGCCAGAACTCAATGGAAAATTTGATCTTCAAATACAAAACTCAAGAGAGACATAAAAAGGTAAACAGGGGGAAAAACCCCCCACAAACTTTATTAATCAATAAGGGCAAACTATTTACACCTTTATATAGGATTATATCATGTATGTTTTATATGTGTGTGTATATATATATGTATGTATATATGTGTGTATATATATACATACAAGTATGTGTATACATATATATATGCACACGCATGTATATATGTATATGTCAATCTTGAGAACAGTACAGTTATTATGACAATTGAAAGGGATACACACAGACTGTGGATGTCTGTATAAAATAACTGATATAAGGATAAAAAACATTATTAAGAGATGCAAAGGAAGGGTTCTGAGAGAAGAGGTACGGAGGTAGTAGAAAAGGGTAAAATACATCAAATGAAGAGGCACAAAAACACATTATAGTAGAGAGAAAGAAGGGAGGGAGAAAAGCAGTATTTGAGCTTTACTCTCATCGGATATGGTTCAAGAAGGGAATAACACACCCTGATAAGTATAGAAATCTAACTTGTCCTACAGGAAGTAGGAGGGGAAAGGGGGAAAAAAGGGAGGGGGGTGGTGTAGCCAGAATGGCCTTTGTTTTCTTTGAATGACTCAGCTTACCTCATTGAGCCTCTGGACACTGTGGCTTGCTCTTCCGGGGCAGGAAGCCCAAAGAGCATTCCAGGAAGCAGACAACTTCCTGTGTGATGAGTCATGGGGCTGGCTGAGGGGAGGTGTTAACGGCTACGCTAGGGGGAGGGGCCAAGTCAAGAACCAATCGGCCCTGGTCGTTCAGGCGGTGCTTGATGATGTCAAAAACTCTATAAGAGGGGAGAGGACAGCTTGAAGATCCTCTTTTCCTTTTCCGGTTGGAGCCAGAGACAGTTACAGCGACAGTTACAGCGACAGTTACAGCCACAGCCACAGCTGAAGCAGGAGCTGCCAGTAGCAGAGCTGACCTACGGGAGGAAGCTGAACAAAGACTTCAGTCCAGTGGGTAATCTTATTACCATAGAGGGGGAAACATGATTTTGCTTTACGCAATCATGCTTCTCTGTAGCCTCCTGGTTACTCTTTCAAGGCGTACTTATTGGGCCCGGAAGCTTTTGATCAATATATCAAAATGGGGTTGCTGGTTCATGGGTTGGTTACTGTGGAGCCTAAATAAATGTTTTGATTCTTCTGCCTTCTACTTTGAGAGTTTCTTATATCCGGCGGTTCCGAACCTTTCAGACATGTTTATGATCCTCTTTGAGATTATAAACTCTGCCCTCCTAATACATTTGGCGACGAGGATGGGATCGCTAGGTATAAGATCTCTATTTAGAAGCAGAACAATTCCAGAGGAAGAGATGAATATCCCAGGATGGGAGGATCCATTTTATTCCTCCCTAGCAAAAGAATTGGCTAAAAAAGCTGGACCCTGTGAAAACTGGGAACCAAGGCTACGGAGAGGAGATCCTAGGGATTTGGAAAAGTGTTTACGAGAAGTTGGGATTCAGTCAGGGGCATCACTATCTAGGCAAAGCTGGATAGTGTTATCAGCCTACCGGCTAGTATACGAAAGACTGAGATTAAGTGAAAGACATGGGGGCACTCCTACCCCACAGGAAGAAGGGGAATCTCAGATAGCAGGAGACCAAACTGACTCAAATGAGAACTTTTCTATTAATGTGGCTAAGAGCAACAGGAGACCAAAAAAGCCCAGAGTGCATTTCAACCCAGCCCAGAAAGAGCCTGACTGCCTGCTTCGTCCTAGCCATGGTGGCAGAGGAAGTGAGTGGGGAGAGAATGAGACAATGTTAGGGGCTGAGGCACAAAACACTACTGGGGTTCAGGATGTGCCTCACACAGAGAATAGGAGATGGTTAAATGATCAGACAAGGGCTCGACCCATACAAAGGAGGAAGACAGAAACCCGAGGTGAAGATTCAGTTACAAGGGAAATTCAGGAAGATTTCTCACCGCAAGAGGTCACAGATATTTTGAGTAGATTCAGCCAAAGAATAGGAGAACCATTGATATCTTGGATGGTAAGACTCAGTGATCAAGGGGCCAGTGGAATATCAGTGGATAGGACAGACTGCATGAGATTCATAGGTATCAGCCATGATCCTCTAGTTCAACAAGCTTTTAGGGAACATCATCAGCAAGGAGATGGTGATAGCAGGACTACTCTGTTGGCATTAGCCGCTGTGGGATGCAATAAGAGATATGCTACTGATTCTATGTGGCCCACTGAGCACAGACCCTGGTATTCACTTAGAGATTGTATCATGAGACTAAAGGAGGAGGTAATGAAGACTGCCATTATGATAGGAACTGCAGACAAATATTACAATGATCCAATGGGACTGCCTCATAGGAATTTAATAATTAGGACAGCTCCCCCTGCTTATAAACAACTAATTTTGAATTTATTACTTGGAGAAGTAGGGAGCCGTCTTACAACAGTGATAAATAAGATTTTACAGTTACATGACTTAGGTGACTGGGGAAGGGATAGATCTCCTCGAGAGAGAAGGGTGAATAACCAGCAAACTTGGCGCCAAAGGAGAGTAACAAGGAAAGAAATGTTTACTGCTTTATTGAGAGCAGGGGTAGGTTTTGAAATGATAGATGGAATTCCAACCAATGAATTATATAGAATGTACAGAGATAAAGGACTTGATAACACGAGAAATAGGGAAATAAGAACTGCTCCTGCAAGCCCACAAGCCACTCAGACTGAAGGTGACCTTGTGTGATTAACGGATGAAAACTTGTACATTTGGGGAAAGGCTGGGAGGACAATCTTAGTCTCTATCTAGGGTGGGATCCTCTTGGCTTCCTCATTATGTTCCTTTTGAAAAGAAACATTTCCCACCTGAGTTTGGCTCTGATGTTGGATCTTTGCATAACTGAAATCTCAACCAAACTTGAGATGATTTTATTTGAAGAATTATAGTCCATACTTGTCTATTCTTTTTGTCCTTTGTTTTGGCTAACCTTGTTGCTAGTTTTGTTTCCTTCAGGCTTGAGCACCCTGCACTTTCCGGTGACTGCCTAAGCATGTAGCATTCTTGGAATTCCTGCCAGCTCGTTAAAGAAATGACCTCTGGAATGGGACTTTTTGGGGGCAGGGCCATCTCTACATCCAATTTCAGCATGAAGAAGCTATGGAAAATGAGACCTTCACCCCTCACCCCAAGATTTTGAGCCCCAATCGTTCAAGGGGGGTGGAAATGATGATAGTGTTCTGTTTACTTATTTTGTGTTATCCTTGCTGTGTTGTTTTATTGTTATGATATTATTGATCCTATGTAATGGATACAAGGATTTAGGGGTGGACATTTGAATTATTAATAATTATTTTGGGGATGATTGATTGAAGAGATTATCTTGCTGGGACCTAGGGGTGGATCACATTTGAATCATAAACCAATATTTGGGAATGTCACTGAATGATATGTTTTGCTTTATTGTGAATGATATGTTTTAGTTTCCTGCATAATTGAATCACAATGTTCTAGGATATATAATTTAATTTGAATTATGATTGGATTGTGCATCCTAGAACATTGTGAGGGGTGGAGTGTAGCCAGAATGGCCTTTGTTTTCTTTGAATGACTCAGCTTACCTCATTGAGCCTCTGGACACTGTGGCTTGCTCTTCCGGGGCAGGAAGCCCAAAGAGCATTCCAGGAAGCAGACAACTTCCTGTGTGATGAGTCATGGGGCTGGCTGAGGGGAGGTGTTAACGGCTACGCTAGGGGGAGGGGCCAAGTCAAGAACCAATCGGCCCTGGTCGTTCAGGCGGTGCTTGATGATGTCAAAAACTCTATAAGAGGGGAGAGGACAGCTTGAAGATCCTCTTTTCCTTTTCCGGTTGGAGCCAGAGACAGTTACAGCGACAGTTACAGCGACAGTTACAGCCACAGCCACAGCTGAAGCAGGAGCTGCCAGTAGCAGAGCTGACCTACGGGAGGAAGCTGAACAAAGACTTCAGTCCAGTGGGTAATCTTATTACCATAGAGGGGGAAACATGATTTTGCTTTACGCAATCATGCTTCTCTGTAGCCTCCTGGTTACTCTTTCAAGGCGTACTTATTGGGCCCGGAAGCTTTTGATCAATATATCAAAATGGGGTTGCTGGTTCATGGGTTGGTTACTGTGGAGCCTAAATAAATGTTTTGATTCTTCTGCCTTCTACTTTGAGAGTTTCTTATATCCGGCGGTTCCGAACCTTTCAGACATGTTTATGATCCTCTTTGAGATTATAAACTCTGCCCTCCTAATACATTTGGCGACGAGGATGGGATCGCTAGGTATAAGATCTCTATTTAGAAGCAGAACAATTCCAGAGGAAGAGATGAATATCCCAGGATGGGAGGATCCATTTTATTCCTCCCTAGCAAAAGAATTGGCTAAAAAAGCTGGACCCTGTGAAAACTGGGAACCAAGGCTACGGAGAGGAGATCCTAGGGATTTGGAAAAGTGTTTACGAGAAGTTGGGATTCAGTCAGGGGCATCACTATCTAGGCAAAGCTGGATAGTGTTATCAGCCTACCGGCTAGTATACGAAAGACTGAGATTAAGTGAAAGACATGGGGGCACTCCTACCCCACAGGAAGAAGGGGAATCTCAGATAGCAGGAGACCAAACTGACTCAAATGAGAACTTTTCTATTAATGTGGCTAAGAGCAACAGGAGACCAAAAAAGCCCAGAGTGCATTTCAACCCAGCCCAGAAAGAGCCTGACTGCCTGCTTCGTCCTAGCCATGGTGGCAGAGGAAGTGAGTGGGGAGAGAATGAGACAATGTTAGGGGCTGAGGCACAAAACACTACTGGGGTTCAGGATGTGCCTCACACAGAGAATAGGAGATGGTTAAATGATCAGACAAGGGCTCGACCCATACAAAGGAGGAAGACAGAAACCCGAGGTGAAGATTCAGTTACAAGGGAAATTCAGGAAGATTTCTCACCGCAAGAGGTCACAGATATTTTGAGTAGATTCAGCCAAAGAATAGGAGAACCATTGATATCTTGGATGGTAAGACTCAGTGATCAAGGGGCCAGTGGAATATCAGTGGATAGGACAGACTGCATGAGATTCATAGGTATCAGCCATGATCCTCTAGTTCAACAAGCTTTTAGGGAACATCATCAGCAAGGAGATGGTGATAGCAGGACTACTCTGTTGGCATTAGCCGCTGTGGGATGCAATAAGAGATATGCTACTGATTCTATGTGGCCCACTGAGCACAGACCCTGGTATTCACTTAGAGATTGTATCATGAGACTAAAGGAGGAGGTAATGAAGACTGCCATTATGATAGGAACTGCAGACAAATATTACAATGATCCAATGGGACTGCCTCATAGGAATTTAATAATTAGGACAGCTCCCCCTGCTTATAAACAACTAATTTTGAATTTATTACTTGGAGAAGTAGGGAGCCGTCTTACAACAGTGATAAATAAGATTTTACAGTTACATGACTTAGGTGACTGGGGAAGGGATAGATCTCCTCGAGAGAGAAGGGTGAATAACCAGCAAACTTGGCGCCAAAGGAGAGTAACAAGGAAAGAAATGTTTACTGCTTTATTGAGAGCAGGGGTAGGTTTTGAAATGATAGATGGAATTCCAACCAATGAATTATATAGAATGTACAGAGATAAAGGACTTGATAACACGAGAAATAGGGAAATAAGAACTGCTCCTGCAAGCCCACAAGCCACTCAGACTGAAGGTGACCTTGTGTGATTAACGGATGAAAACTTGTACATTTGGGGAAAGGCTGGGAGGACAATCTTAGTCTCTATCTAGGGTGGGATCCTCTTGGCTTCCTCATTATGTTCCTTTTGAAAAGAAACATTTCCCACCTGAGTTTGGCTCTGATGTTGGATCTTTGCATAACTGAAATCTCAACCAAACTTGAGATGATTTTATTTGAAGAATTATAGTCCATACTTGTCTATTCTTTTTGTCCTTTGTTTTGGCTAACCTTGTTGCTAGTTTTGTTTCCTTCAGGCTTGAGCACCCTGCACTTTCCGGTGACTGCCTAAGCATGTAGCATTCTTGGAATTCCTGCCAGCTCGTTAAAGAAATGACCTCTGGAATGGGACTTTTTGGGGGCAGGGCCATCTCTACATCCAATTTCAGCATGAAGAAGCTATGGAAAATGAGACCTTCACCCCTCACCCCAAGATTTTGAGCCCCAATCGTTCAAGGGGGGTGGAAATGATGATAGTGTTCTGTTTACTTATTTTGTGTTATCCTTGCTGTGTTGTTTTATTGTTATGATATTATTGATCCTATGTAATGGATACAAGGATTTAGGGGTGGACATTTGAATTATTAATAATTATTTTGGGGATGATTGATTGAAGAGATTATCTTGCTGGGACCTAGGGGTGGATCACATTTGAATCATAAACCAATATTTGGGAATGTCACTGAATGATATGTTTTGCTTTATTGTGAATGATATGTTTTAGTTTCCTGCATAATTGAATCACAATGTTCTAGGATATATAATTTAATTTGAATTATGATTGGATTGTGCATCCTAGAACATTGTGAGGGGTGGAGTGTAGCCAGAATGGCCTTTGTTTTCTTTGAATGACTCAGCTTACCTCATTGAGCCTCTGGACACTGTGGCTTGCTCTTCCGGGGCAGGAAGCCCAAAGAGCATTCCAGGAAGCAGACAACTTCCTGTGTGATGAGTCATGGGGCTGGCTGAGGGGAGGTGTTAACGGCTACGCTAGGGGGAGGGGCCAAGTCAAGAACCAATCGGCCCTGGTCGTTCAGGCGGTGCTTGATGATGTCAAAAACTCTATAAGAGGGGAGAGGACAGCTTGAAGATCCTCTTTTCCTTTTCCGGTTGGAGCCAGAGACAGTTACAGCGACAGTTACAGCGACAGTTACAGCCACAGCCACAGCTGAAGCAGGAGCTGCCAGTAGCAGAGCTGACCTACGGGAGGAAGCTGAACAAAGACTTCAGTCCAGTGGGTAATCTTATTACCATAGAGGGGGAAACATGATTTTGCTTTACGCAATCATGCTTCTCTGTAGCCTCCTGGTTACTCTTTCAAGGCGTACTTATTGGGCCTGGAAGCTTTTGATCAATATATCAAAATGGGGTTGCTGGTTCATGGGTTGGTTACTGTGGAGCCTAAATAAATGTTTTGATTCTTCTGCCTTCTACTTTGAGAGTTTCTTATATCCGGCGGTTCCGAACCTTTCAGACATGTTTATGATCCTCTTTGAGATTATAAACTCTGCCCTCCTAATACAGGTGGTCAGAAGGGAGGGAAGAAGTAGCAAGTGGAAAATGGTAAGATAAGGGAGGGGAATCAAGAGGGAGGGTAAACTGAGGAAGGCAGTGGTCAAAAGTAAAACTTTGTTGAGGAAAGGAACAGAAAAGGGAGAAATAAAAGCATAAACAGGGGGAAATAGGATGCAGAAAAAGACACAGACAGTAATCATAACTGTGAATGTGAATGGGATGAACTCTCCCATAAAACGGAAGCGGATAGCAGAATCGTTTAAAAACCATAATCCTACAATATGCTGTTTACAAGAAACACATTTGAAACGGGGATACACACAGGGTAAAGGTAAAAGCCTAGAGTGAAATATATTGCGCTTCAGCTAAAGTAAAAAAAGCAAGTGTAGCAATCCTAATCTCAGGCAAAGCAAAAGTAAAGATAGATGTAATTAAAAGAGATAAGGAATTCTACATCCTGCTAAAAGGCACCATAAACAATGAAGCAATATCATTGTTTAACATATATGCACCAAGTGGTGTGGTATGGCATGCAAATTCTTAGAGGAGAAGTTAAGGGAGTTACAGGAAGACACAGACAGCAAAACTATAATAATGGGAGACCTCAACATCCCCCTCTCTGAACTTGATAAATCTAACCTCAAAATAAACAAGAAAGAAGTTAAGGAGGTGAACAGAATTTTAGAAAAAGCAGATATGATAGACCTCTGGAGAAAACTGAATGGGGATAAAAAGGAATACACTTTTCTCTCAGAAGTACATGGCGCATACCCAAAAACTGACCATGTACTAGGGCATAAAAACCTCACAACCCAGTGCAGAAAGGCAGAAGTAGTCAAAGCATATTTTTCAGATCATGATGCAATTAATTCCTATACTTTATAGACTATTTGGGAAAATAGGTGAAGAAGGAGTCCTACCAAATTCTTTTTATGACACAAATATGGTACTAATACCCAAACCACAAAGAGTCAAAATAAAGAAAGAAAATTATACACCAATTTCCCTTATGAATATTGATGCAAAAATTTTAAATAAAATATTAGCAAAAAGATTGCAGCAACTTATCACTAGCATGCACTACAACCAGGTAGGATTTATTCCAGGAATGCAAGGCTGGTTCAATATTAGGAAAACTATCATCATAATTGATCATATCAACAACAAAACTAGCAGAAACCATATGATCATCTCAATAGATGTAGAAAAAAGCCTTTGACAAAATACAACACCCATTTCTACTAAAAATACTAGAAAGCATAGGAAAAAATGGAACGTTTCTTAAAATTATAAAGAGCATCTACCTAAAACCATCGACAAGCATTATTTATAATGGGAATAAGCTAGATGCATTCCCAAAAAGATCAGGGGTGAAACAAGGATGTCCATTATCACCCCTATTATTCAATTTGGTACTAGAAATGTTAGCTGTAGCAATAAGAGAAGAAAAAGAAATTGAAGGAATTAGAATAGGTAAAGAAGAAACTAAATTATCACTTTTTGCAGATGATATGATGATTTACTTAGAGAATCAAATAAAAAACTACTTGAAATAATAAACAACTTTAGCAAAGCTGCAGGATATAAAATAAACCCACATAAATCCTTGGCATTCCTATACAGTACTAACAAAGCCCAACAGCAAGAGACAGAAAGAGAAATTCCATTCAAAGTTACTGTAGACACTATAAAATATTTGGGAGTCTATCTGCCAAGACAAACCCAGGGCCTTTATGAACATAATTATGAAACACTATTCACGTGAATAAAGTCAGACCTAAATAAATGGAAAAACATCAGTTGCTCCTGGTTAGGCCAAGCTAATATAATAAAAATGGCAATTTTGCCTAAATTTATCTATTCAGTGCCATACTAATTGAACTACCAAAGAATTATTTTACAAAGCTGGATAAAATAATAACAAAATTCATCTGGAAGAACAAGAGGTCTAGAATATCTAGGGAATTAATGAAAAGAAATGCTAGGGAAGGTGGCCTAGTCATACCAGATATTAAACTGTATTATAAAGCAGCAGTCATCAAAACTACCTGGTACTAGCTAAGAAACAGTAATCTACTCTTTGATAAACCCAAAGAATCCAGCTTCTTAAATTCACTATTTCACAAAAACTGCCGGGAAAATGGTAGGAAATAAACTGGGCATAGACCAATATCTTTCATCATATACCAAAATAAAGTCAAAATGGGTTCATGATTTAGGAGTAAAGGTTGATACTATAAACAATTTGGGAGAGCAAGGAATAGTTTACCTATCAGATTTATGGAAAAGAAAAGAATTCATGATACAACAAGTGATAGAGCGCATTATAAAATGCAAAATAGATAATTTTGATTATGTTAAATTGAAATATTTTTGTATAAAAAAGCCAATGCGACAAAGATTAGGCAGGAAGCAAAAAACTGGGAGAAAATCTTTACAACCAGTGTCTCTGATAAAGGCCTCATCTCTAAAATATATAGGGAACTAAGCCAAATTTATAGGAATACAAGTCATTCCCCAATTGAGAAATGGTCAAAGGATATGAACAGGAAGTTTTCAGAAGAAGAAATTAAAGATATCTACAGGCATATGAAAAAATGCTTGAAATCACTACTGATTAGAGAAATGCAAATCAAAACAACTCTTAGATACCACATCTCTCCTGTCAGACTGGCTAAAATGACAAAACAGGAAAATGATGAATGCTGGAGAGGATGTGGGAAAATTAGAATATTGTTACATTGCTGGTGGAGTTGTGAACTGATCCAGTCATTCTGGAGAGCAATTTGGAACTATGCCCAAGGGATATAAAAATGTTCATACCCTTTGACCCAGCAATACCATTTCTAGGGTTGTATCCCAAAGATATCACACAAGTAGGAAAAGGACCCATATGTACAAAAATATTTATAGCGGCTTTTTGTAGTAGCAAAGAATTGGAAATCAAGGGGATGCCCATCAACTGGGGAATGGCTGAACAAGTTGTGGTATATGAAGTTAATGGAATACTACTATGCTATAAGAAGTGGGGATGATACAGACGTCATAATAACCTGGAAAAACCTACAGGATATAATGCTGAGCAAGCCGAGCAGAACCAGGAGAACATTATACACAACCACAGATATATGGATTCTGTGATGACTAACTCTGATAGACTTTGCTCTTCTCAGCAATACAAGGCGCAAAGACAACTCCAAAGGACCCACGATGGAGAATGCTATCTACATCCAGAGAAAGAACTATGGATTCTGAATCCAGATTGAGGCACACTTCATACTCGCCCTTTTTTTCCCCTTTGTTTTTTTTTCTTTTTTTTTTTTGGTTCTGTTTCTTCTTTCTCATAATTCATTCCATTGGACATAATTTTTCTCTACAACTTGACTATTGTGTAAATAAGTTCAATGTGAAGTTATATGTAGAACATATATCAGATTCCATGCTGTCTTGGGGAGGAGGGGGGAAGAAAATCTGGAACTCAAAATTATGTAGAACCGAGTGTTGTAAACTAAAAATAAAAAATCTCAAAAAAAATTAAAATTTTCAGATTTATATATTCAGTCCCTAATCTCTCACCCAAACTATCTGGCACTTAATAAATGTTTGTTCCCTTCCCCTCTTCTTATCACCACCAGTACTTCAAAATCAAAATGTTTAAAATGGAAATAATCATCTTTCCCCCTAAACTCACCTCCTTTTTCCAACTTCCCCAATCTGTTGAGAGTACCACCATTGTCACAGGTGCCCAGGTTTAAAACTTCTGAGTCATCCTTGCCTCTTCTCTCTCCCTCACCCCTTTACCTCGTTGTTTGCCAAGTTACATCAATTCTGCTTTCACAATCTCTTTCATAGCCATCCTCTTCTATCCACTCTTGTACAGGCACTATCCTATACAACCTCATGCCCAGACTACTTTTAACATCTTCCTGATTGGTCTGCTAGTCCTCACTCTCTCCCTTTCTCCAACATACCTTCACACAAATGCCAAAATAATCTTTTCCTAAAGCACAGGTCTATCTTGCCCTCCTGCTCAGAAATGTTCCATATTGCTTCTAGGATAAAATACAAAACCTTTATTTAAATTTAGCATTTAAGGCTTGCCAAACTTACCTAATATTTATCTCTTGTCTATCTTTCTGGTCTTATGTCACATTTATTTCTTCTGAAGCCCTCTAAATTCTAGCTAAAGTGGACTATTTGCTCTCCTCCCTGCCCCCACCCACTCCCATGTCTATGCATACAAAGCAAATATCAACCATGAATATAAGGTACTCTGTTCTGATCTCTGCCTTTTAGAAGCCTTATTTTCCATCAAGCCTTTGCACAGGGAGCCTTCTTCACTGTACCTTTCCCTGATCCTCAAAGATAGCTCTCCTTCAGATATTCCTACAACAATACATCTGGATCTCCCCTTCTTCCCCTAATTTATATTTTAGGGATTTACACAAGCTTTTCTTAAATCCCTGAGATGCACTCCCTCTTCCCCACCCTTTTACAGTCCTTATGCACCTCGAAACCTCAGCTCAGAGAATCTTCCCTGAATGCCCCAGCTGAAATTATTCCCACCTGCCTCAAATATTCCTGAAACACTTAGGCTACATCTCTCCTTTGTCTCTATTATATCCTTTTTTCTATTATATATATAGATGTGCATGTCACCTGATAGAAACTCCTTTAAGGACAAGGACTACATGTCATTTTTTCTTTTCATATCCCCAGTTCCTAAAGCAATGTGTGCCCACAACAGACAATTAGTAAGGGCATGGTAAATTTCTTAGGGAAAAAAGAAAGAAAAGCACTTGTTAAAAATAAGCAACCTAAAATACTTATTGAGGTGAATATTTTAGGAGATAATCCATCTAATAATTTCATTACTAGAGTGACCAAACTGCTGAAACATAAATCTTTCAGCATTTTAATATTTGCAATAGTAGATGTGTAAGATCAAAGATACAAGATATGGTCAAATCTCCATTATAATCTGCCACCCTCTAATTTAAAATCACTTTCTATCCTAAATTGAAATTACCCTTGGTTATCGTATTTCCGCAATAGCCAGAATATCAAGTGTTTCCTGGTTAAGGTGATTTCTAGGTGCTTTTGTGGCTGGCCTCCTCATTGTATATTCATCATACTCTCCTATGCTCACCTTTGCACTAACATCACTGAAAATTCAAGTTTAAGATGACTTAGTTTTGAAGGTTTTATTGAATTCTTTATAAAATTTCATTACCTCTTCAGTCTCTGCAAAAGATGTTGGCATATAAATACTATTATTTTCATGGTAATACTTTTAAAATGCTCATTATAAGCACTGACAAATAAAATAACCAACTGTTTTACAAAATATTTCTTCTTGCCTTAGGGCATACAATAAAATTGATTCCACCAACTTTTTTACCAGCTTCTTCTAGGAAGATATGAACTATTCTTCTCATTTCGAATGCAGCTTCTTTTTGTCTTCTAATATCAAACATTGCGAGAATATCAACATCGATAAGATTTGACTTCTCTAGTACTGTGTTCATTCAATGGTAACTGGACAAGGATCTCACATCTGGAACAGCAAGATCTAAGTTAACTTTTCTTTTAGATTCTCTACAAATTACATGATTAATTGCTCTCTGTCCCCCTTTCCACTACTTGAACACCACTTCTGCAGAGTAGAACACCACAAAACTAAAAGCCATTTTAGTTTTTTCTTTGCTTCATGGATTGCCATTACCAAATAACTTACCACCTAATGCCAATCTCCTGGAGATGAGCCTCTCTGAACTTAGCTAAGATGGTCCTGCAGACATTCATTTATTACCAGGACCTGACAGAATTTGACATACATTGGCAGAGCTTCCAGTAACCCAGGGTTCCCTCTACATCACAGTGAGACATTAAAGTAGGCTCTTATGGAGTGAAAAACAAGAAAGTTCAGAAAGAGACAGACCCAATTAAGACCTTTTGCTGATTCCCCATAAGCTAGTCCCTCTGACACAAAAATTACCCTGCATTTTATATTTTGCACACACATCCTCTGAAAGAATATATGCTCAATAAATGCAGGTACTGTTTCATTTTCTGTCTCTCTATCCTCAGGACCTAGCATAATTTCCAGCACATAAACAAAACTCTCATCAATTAAGTGATCCTTAAGCACTTAAGGGCTAAATTGGAAAGATCACAAAACACAAAAGTTAAGATTACTATACCAAAATAAGTTCTCTATCGAAGATAACAGAAGCACCAAATTTAGACTCTAACATCAGTTCCCAAGGTGCTACATAAGGACATAAAATTGACATTAAAGAAAACAAAGATAAGAAGAACTTGCTAGACTGAACATATACAATGAAAGTCTGTACTAGAAAGCGATACAATTTCGAGTGCATTAGGGAGATTAACTTGAGAGAGATTAAATTAGCCATAAGAATTTGAGGGAGATTAAATTAATCTTGAAAATTTCAAGATAACTGAAAGAGGAAAAAATGACCCTTGGAAAAATAATTTATTTTATTGTTACTGGAAAAAAAGATGATCTGCTCCAATATACATATGTACACACACACACACACTATATATATATATATATAAAAAGTAATAAAAGGATATGAGCAAGTACTTTTCAAATAAAGAAATGCAAGTTATCAAAAAATCATATAAAAGAATATTCATAATAAGAAAGAATTGCTCATGAGAAAAATTAAAATAGTAATAGCTAACACATTTTTAAATAGTACTTGACAATTCCACAAAGTAGGTGCTATTATTATCCCCATCTTACAGGCTATAAAACTGAGGGTGAGAAAGATTAAATGACTTGTCCAGGATCATATAGGTAGTAAGTGGCTAAGGGAGTCAAAGTCAAACCAGCATGCATTTTGCACCCAAAATACTAGCAAAGATGACCCAAAAAGGAAAAATGGCAGTTGTCAGCAATAGCTGTAAGAAGACAGGCCCACTGATCGGATAGCTGTGAAGTGTTCCAATTATTCCCGAAAACAATTTTGGAGCTATACACAAAAAAGTGAATAAACTGAATATCCTTTAACTCAGTAGTATGACTATAAAGCACATACCATAAAGAAGTCAAAGAGAAAAGGAAAAGGATCCACATGTACAAAATATGTCTGTAAACACTGCACTTTGTAGCAAAGAACTAGAAATAAAGTGGGTACCTCCCTCAATTGAGGAATGGCTAAATAAACTGTGGTATATGAATACAAAGGCAGCTAGGTGGCGCAGTGGATAAAATGCCAAGCCTGGAGTCAGGAAGACTCATCTTACTAATTTCAAATCTGGCCTCAGACACGTACAAGCTGTGTGACCCTGAGCAAGTCATTTAACCCTGTTTACCCCAGCTTCCTCATCTGTAAAATGAGCTAGAGAAGAAAATGGCTAAACTACTCCAGGATCTTTACCAAGAAAACCCCAACTGGGGACACAAAGAATTGGACACAACTGAAAAATGACTAAATAACAATAAAAATATGAATATAATGCAAAATGACTGCCACATAAGAAATGATGAATATGAGGGGAGAATTCAGAAAGACTTGTATGAACAGAGAATGAATCAAGAAGAGAACAATTTATGTGATAACCACAATAATGTAAAGGAAAATGACTCTGCAAGACTTCAGAACTCTGATCAATGAAATGACCAATTGGGACTTCAGAGATGATGAAGCCTCCTACCTTCTGGCAGAAAAACTGATTAGGTGTATAGGATGAGACAATCACTTTCAGAGATGGCCAAACTGATGATCTGACTGCCTGGATATAATTATTTGTTACAAGGAAGAGGGGGAGGGGCTGGATGTTCAAGAAAGAATTTATATTTCCCAAAAATCTACCCCTCCTCCCAACTTCACTATTTCTGCTGAAGCTCCCCTAGGCTAGCAACCTATGAGTCATCTACACCTCTTCCCTCTCTCCTCCCACCCAATCAGCTGTTAAGTCTTCTTGAGTCTATCTCAACATCTCCTCTCACATAATTCTACTGAAGACAGAATTACAGAGCCTCTTCATCAGTTAAGGCCCTCATTACCTCCCAATGGACTACTGCAATAGTTTCACATTTACTCCACTTCCAGTTGCTCCCTTCTGTAATCTACTCTTCACAGTGATGCTAAACTGATATTTCCTAAAGCATGTCTGATCACATCACAACTTCACTCAAAAAAGTATTAGTATCTCTCAACTCTCAGAAAATGCAAAATAATCAGTATGACATTTAAAGTCCCACTCAGGATCCAGGAGAACATTGTACACAGTAACAGCAATGTTGTATGACAATCTACTATGAATAAGTTGGTTATTCTCAGCAATAAAATGATCCAAGACAGTTCTGTAGGACTTATTTTCATGAAAGGTGCTGTCCATCTCCAAAGAAATAACTGGTAGAGCCTGACTGCAGAACGATACTTTTTCTTTAATTTCCTTGGTTTTTTTTTTTTTGGTCTGTGTTTTCTTTCACAGAATGACTTACATGGAAATGTGTTTTGCATGAACTCACATGTACAACCTATGTCAAATTTCCTGCCTTCTCAATGGAGGGGGAGGGGGGGGGTGGGAGCAGAGAGAATTGGGAACCCAAAATTTGTAGAGAAAAAAAGAATGTTAAAATCGTTTTTACATGTAATTGGGAAAAAATATTAAAATTAAGATAAAGTCCTGCTTAGTTTGGCTACCACCTCCTTTATAGTTTTGTTTAATTTCATATTAGCCCCCTTTATACTCTCCATTTTAGCCAAACTGGCCTACCAGCTGCTCTCAATACGGAACAAGCCATTTCTCACCCCTGTACCTTTGCAAGGCAGTCTCCTTATGTTTAGAATGCACTCACTTTTCACCTCCATATCTCAGAATCTTTAGTTTGATTCAAGACAGGGATTACTGCCCACCTCTTACAGATGGCCTTTCTCATTCCACTATTCCCTCTCTAACCCTCCTACCTCAACCCTAGCCCTCTTTCTTGAATGGAGTTTGTGTTACTTGCTATTTTTTTTTTTGCTTAAATCTGTAACTTCAGTGACACAGAGAATTCTTAGTAAAGAAACTCTCTCTTTTTTTTTTTTAACCAATATAAATCAGCAAATGCTCTTCAATTTGAAATCTTAAGAGAGTTTCCTGAGGCAATGAGATGTTAAAGGACTTTGCCCTTGAGCCACTACATGTGAAGACCTGAGTCTTTCTGATTCCTTGGCCCAGCTTTCACTTCATTAGAACACAGTTGCCTCTTCATTACTTTAGATTGTATTTGGATAATGATAATGATGATAGCAGCAGCATTTATATAGTGCTTTAAGGCATACAAAGAGCTTTGCCATGATTATGTCATTTGATCTTCACAACCACCTTACATGGCAGGTGCTATTATTATCTTTTACAGAAGGAAAATAAGCAAACAGTGGTTAAGTGACTTGCCCAGGTTCACACAGATAGTAAGCATCTGTTGCAAAATTTGAACTTGGGTCTTCCTGGATCTAAGTCCAGTGTTCTATCCACTGTGCCACCTAGCTACCTACCCATCTGTATCCATGTGTCTAACAAGCAGAACATAAGCTCCTTGGAAGCACAGCCTGTTTCATTTGTTTTTGTATTCTCAGTGCCTAGGGGCAGGGTCTTAGACACATTATATACTTAATAAATGGTTCTTTAGAATTTAATGGAATTAAAGTAGAAGGAATGCCACTGCATTTGGGAAATTGCTCAGTCCTTTTAGCGACTTCAAACTTTTACCTAAAACAAAGGCCCATCTTTGAATACTAATATATTCTAAACCATGCTATATAGCCATAAAACATTGATTATCCCAGCCTTCCAAAAATTAAAGTTGCTAGTCCCACCCAAAGATCAATGGAGAGATATACAGGAGGTTTAAGTAGGCTGCAATATATTACAAATATCTAACTGTAGAGGAGAAAATGTATTTATCAGAAAAGAAAGGCAGCATAACTTAAAGAGAGACCCCATGCTCCACTGGCACACATGCTATCAAATGATCCACAAGTCCCCATCCCCTGTACCCCCATCCAGCACACAGGATATACACCTTGCACCCCACTGAGGGCTTGGACAAGAGATGCACAGGATGAGAAGGGATGAATAGGTGGAGAGGTTGTGAAATGAACTACTGGAGTGAAAGAAGTACCTACATCAATAAGACCACAGATCCACTGAAGCATCCAAAAATGAAGGGGGAAAATAGAAATATATATCTCTTGGGAATGCATTTTTATTCTCATATTTGAATACAGACATATTTGACATTCCAAGAATTTGCAATGCAGCTAGCAAAATAATGAAGCCACACAATAAATACTTCACTCAATAGATTCCTACAGATACATACTGTTCTTTCCTACTTTCTGTTCAATTCATCCTAGCTGAAAATTAACATCAATTCTCAGAATGCCACCAAGTATCAACCAACCCAACTGTAATGGCAAGCAAAGTGGGACTTTTTGTTTTGCTTTTTTCTTCTGGAGTTCTAGTTCTTCTCAGCACTAAGGGAATCAAGTGCCTTTTTGAGACTTGCTTTTGTTTGAATCAAGAGTCTCTGATGACCTGCTTAAGTCACAAGAAAGTCTAAGTCACATAAATTTGAGTCACATGTTTGTTGCGCCCCCTGTGGGCTGACCCTGAAGAATGTATATATATATATATAAAAATATATATATACTCTGAGGTTAGCATTTTGCTCCCAGGGGCTCACTCATTGGGAGAGTGTTCATGTGATTTGACCAGAGGAGACTCTGGGTAGCCATTAAGGACCTCCCCCAGCTTTGAAAACCCAGATGATGGTACTTCTCTCTCTCTCTGGTAACTATGTATGTATTGCTATGGACAGAGAGTTAGAAACCTTGTCTGCTAATATGTGTTACTTGCTCTGTTTATATAATTTCTGCTTATAATTTCTGTTTGTGTTTTCTCTGAAGTTCAGGGTACCAACTGTTTCCCCTGAACTAAGTGAATGATATATGTATGTTTAATTAAAGTGAGACTGTAAACCCCTTGAAGTTGCTTTCCTTAGAAAAGCAGATCAAAGAACCTATGCTAGCAGTCCTCCTGTGTGCTGGTGTTATTGGCCTTACACACCCACAGCAGCTGCTAGCAACACTGTTGTTATACCAACTCCCAATCTACTGTCTCACAAAGTCAACAATTATAAGGCTTAAAACAGGATTCGATATGTCCAAAATGCCTGTCCAATTAAAACACAAATATGTGCACATAAGAAATATCTTACCCTGACTATTTGAGTGTGTTGTCGTTCAACAGCAAGGTGTAGTGCTGTTTGCTGGTTCACATTCTGGATATCCAAGTTTGCATTTCCCTGAAAAAAACGGGGCATATATATTTTATAAGAACAAATTTCTGTAAAAACCTTTATAAAAATGTATAAGCAATTAAAACAATAGTAACTAAACTAATAGTAACTATTTATGGATGTAATCATAAGGAAAAAAATGCCTTAAAATACACACAAAAAATAAAGGAATGGAAATATACCCCAGGTCTGGTACACAGACAAGCCCTCAATGGTATCTTCTTATCTCTTTTCCATTTTAGTCCCTTTTAGTATAAGGCAGACATATTCAATAAATGTTATTTACAGACCATGACCCATCTCTTCTCCACTTTGCATAGATACATCCTTATTAAAGAATACAGCTCACATATATACGTACTTATTTCCAAAATAGGTAAAATAGAGCAATGTTGCTCTTTTCTTTCTTTAAATGGACATGGCATCACACTATTCTGGGAGAGGGATGACAGAAATGGAAAAAGGTGAAAGGACACACAGGCTGCAGAATTACAAGAGATTTTCAGAGCACCCTAGAGGAAATCTCTTAGTCTACACCATTGACTGTTCACAATATAGTGCCATAATCATTTAAGTGCCAGTTACTATGTATACAAGACACTGTAACAAGCGCTGGAGTTACAAATCAAAAACTAAAAACAATCCCTGACCTCAAAGAACTTACTGTTTAATAGGAGGATATGGCATGTAACGGGTTAAGAATCAGCACGTAATATGAGGAAGGAGAGAGCATCAATTATGAGGAAAAATCAGGAAAAGCTTCCACTTGGAAGTGGCACATGAACAGTGTCCAGTAAAACTAAGAATTTTTGAGCAGGGACAGTAAGGAGAAGATTCATCCCCACCACTGGGGAGCCTGAGCAAAGGTTCAGGGACAAGAGAATGCTTGGTTCAAGAAGTGATTAGGCAAGTTTAGCCAAAACAAAGAATATTTAAAACATAAATGAGAGTAACGTGAACTAAATTTATCAAGGGAAGCTAGAATCATTTATGCAGGACTTTAAATGCCAACCTAAGGAATCTGTTCCACTTCCTCACAAAGCTGACCAGCTGCATAGCACCTTAGGGACAACTCCAGGATAAGGCTGTTAGATAGTCCTTGCCCAGCTTCTCCATTCTCACTGTCGCCTTCCAGCCTGCTCCCTCCTCCTACACCAGCTCCCCTTCTGGCCTGCTTTCTCTTTTCTACACCCCACTTATGCTGACTGCCTCACCCCTCCTCCTTTCCTCTTCCTTTGCTCCCCAATTATCTTCCCCTAGTAGAATGTAAGCTCCTTGAGAGCAGGGACCATCTTGTATTCTGGTTTTTCTATCACCAGTCCTTAGCACAGTGCCTGGCATGTAATAAAAACTTAGTAAATATACAATCTATCTAGCTATGCCAGAGAGGCAAAAAGTACCAGTCAAGGTTCTCCAACAAGAGAATGATTCTTAGACTTGTGACTTAGAAGGATTATTTTGGCAGTTGTTTGAAAGACAGGTGAAAGAAGAGTGAGAAGGAAAAATCTACTTAGGAAAGCAATGTAGTAGTCCAGTCAAGGGGTTATGAAGGCCTGACCTAGGGTAGTGGTCCAATGAATAAGGAAGATATTTCAAAAGACTTTAGCAAATGGTTGGACCGAATGGCGGTGGGAAGGTCAAGGAGAAGGTGACTAGAGAAACAAAGATGTTTGTTTGGAGGAGGCATAGGTTTGGGAGAAAGATAAGTTTCCTTCTGGAAGAAACTTATACCAGGTCTCTATTTACTTCTTTTTTTTTTAATGTCCATATCACTTCCCTGAAGGCAGAGACTGTCTCACTTGTTTTATATCTGTATCCCCAGGGACATGATAAGAGCTTAACAAACACTTTGTGATTCATTATATCATGAGAAGGTAATCTTACTTCATTAAAAGGAATCTAGCAGTCGGCTTGAGGTTTTTTTCCCTCTTTTAAATATATCTTTTATTGATGCTTTGAATAATGATTTGTCCTCAAAATATAATCAATTTTCATGAGAAATGACCAAAGCTTGGGAAAAAAAAATGGTTATCAATCAACAAGGATGTATTATGTGCCAGGAATAGTGCTAAACCTGGGAATACAAAGAGAGAAGTCCCTGCCTTCAAGAAGTACACATACATTCTAAGCGATCCGAATTTTCTGGTTGTTTCCATTACAAATACATTTTATTGACCATCTCTGATAGTTGGAATTTCTAAGCAGAAGCTTAGAATTAGCCAAGAAAACCTAGTACAGATTCACTTCTTATCTACTCTCCTTTTTGATGTGATACTGTGGTTTTTTCAATATTAGTCTTACTCCCTCAAGTATGCTATAAGTTTCCTGAGGACAGAATCTGTCTTCTATTTATTATTATAAACACAATGTTAAATATAAAGTAGTTATCTGGTAAATTTTTATTATCAGAAAGTTCTGAGTTCAAATACAGCCTCAGACACTATCTGTGTGACCTTGAGCAAGTCACTTAACTTCTGTCCATCTCAATTTGCTCATCTATAAAATGAGGATAATAGCAGCATTTTGATAGGACCAACAATTTCCTGACACAAATTCTTTCAGCCCCAGTTTCTTTAATCCAGCTTTCTCTCCACCACACAGCTTCCTGGTCAAGCTGCATGTAGTCTGGGCTCTTCAGACTTCGTAGGTGCCTGAGACCATGGGAATCACTGTACTCTGATGACGAATTTCCAAAGAGACATGAGGGAGATCTCGTCCAGAGAAGCTATCTTTGTTGCATATTCTTACTGGAGTAAGGCAAAGTCAACCTTGTCTCAGAGTGTCTCATTTTGTCCCAGCATCAAAAATTGAATTAACAGTGCTAGAGCCAGGCCTACAATAAGTACCTACCCACTAGGGTTGCTTGAGGATAAAATGAGATATTTGTAAAGTGCTTTGCAAAACTTAAACAGCTACATAAATACTATTATTCTTAACTGATTCACCTGCTTACAATTTACATAATGAAAAGTGCTAACAGAATTTATGATCAAAGTTTATGACTATATTGAGCATCTATCTCACTGGACTAAGCTCACAGGTAAATCTGAACTTGGTTTTTCTGACTCTAGGCCCACAGCTCTTTTCACTGCACTACACAGCTATAAATCTTACATTGTATACCTTACCTGATGCACCAAGAGTTCAGCCACTTCTACGTGATTATTAAGTGCAGCTAGATGCAAGGCAGTGTAACCATCATCTTTCTTCTCATCCACAATCCATGGTCTTGGCAGTTTGGATAGTAACACACGCATCGCACTGAAAGTCAAATTTGATAGGACTTGTTTGGAAAAGCCTATTCTCTACCACATATATCAAAACTGTCATAATTGCACTTTTATAATAGCAAAAAGATGGAAACCCAGTGAGTACTCACTGATTAGACAATTACTAAACAAAAGGTAACATATAAATGTAACAAAATATAATTATGCCATAAGAAAGAGCAAATGTAAGGAACTCGGAGAAATATTAGAAGACTAAAGAACACTAAAAGGAAGTCAAAAACTGTATAATCATAATGACCAATACTTGCTGGGAGAAGAGATGAGGAAATGTAACACCACCTCCCCTCCCAAGGTGAGAAGGACTATCTAAATGACTGAGTAAAGTAATCTCACTGAGCTTTAGGTTTTCATCTGCAAATGGGAACAATGTTATTCATCCTGCCTAATTCTGGGGTAAAATGAGACAGTCAAACAAGAATGTAAGTTCAAACATCTTATCTCTTAAATTTATAATACCAGGTAGTGTGGTACAGTGAGAAGAGGGCTAGCCTCAGAACTAGGAAGACTTGGGTTCAAGCCCTACCTTTGATACATAATGCTTCTATGATTTTAAGTTGCTTAACCTTACAATGCTTTAGTCAACTCTAAGACTATAAATTGCAAAGAATGTGCTGAACTACATCATTAAGGAGAGTTTTTCATTTCAGGAATTCTGTATACCAATGAAATCATAAGCTCAGTCCTCCCTATCCCTATAATTCATCTAATATGACCTCAGACAAAAATTAGGCTCTAATGAATAAACTACTAAACCCAAGTTCACATGCTATTTTATCCCAAATAATGTGAAAGAATATCACTGTTAAACTACCCCCCCCCCAAAAAAAACTAAACCTTAAAGAAAAATATGTAAGTCACCTTTGGTCACATCTATTTAAAGTTTCATATTCTTTTTAGAGGCCTGAGGGGCTTTTCTTGGTCTATATCTTTAGCCTATTTCTCCAAGACACTACATTTCTCTATTTTATATTTCTCACACTAAGGTAAAAGGATAAAATATTTCTAGATTTTTATTAGGTGTCCAAAAATCAGTTAGCATTATTTTTCAAAAGCTTTCTTATTAGTAATTAAATTTTTTCCACTTGAGACTTTTATTACTTCCCACTTTTGTCCTGAGCCCACTTCTATCTCTATACTCTCAACTGATGATCTCAGTTCCCTTGGATTCAATTACCATCTCTTTGAAGATGACTTAAGTATACAAAGCTATTCCTCATCTCCCTCCAGAGTACCAATCCAAAATCTCCAAATGCCTGCTGGACATTTCAGTCTAGATGGCCTTAAGTCAACAAGCATTTACCAGGTACTGTGCTAAGCACTGGGAATACAAAGAAAGGTAAAAGAAAGTCCTTGCTCTCAAGAAACATACAGTCTTAACAGGGAAGACAACATGCAATGGAGATGATCAGAGAGGGAAGACACTAGCATTAAGGAAGATCAGGAAAAGCTTCCTTTCAAAGGCAGAATTTTTAGGTAGAACTTGAAGGAAGTCAATCAATTGCTCAACATTTTTTAAGAAAAGCAAGAATACAATGAGGCAAAAAGACTGTCCCTTACAGAGCTTACAATCAATCTCATGGGGAAGACAACACGTAAACAAAAATATATAAAGCAAGCTATAATATGATAAATAGGAAATAATTAACAGAGGGAAAGTACCAGAATTAAGAGAGGTTGGAGAAGGCTTCCTGTAGAAGGTGGGATTTTAGTAGAGCCTTAAAGGAAGCCAGGGAGGTTAGATGTTGCACTGGAGGAGGGAGACTGTTACTAGCATGATGGCCAGGCAAAGTCAATGCAAAGAGTTGAAAGATGGGGTTGTCATATTCATGGAATAGCTAGGCAGCCAGTATCACTGGATATAAGCATACACGTTGGGGAACAAAACATAAGAATGGAAAGGTAGGAATGGGCCTAGGTTATGGAGGGCTTTGAATGCCAAACAGAGTATTTTGTATTTGCTCCTGGAGGCAATAGGAAGTCACCAGAGTTTACCAAGTAGGGCCAGTGACATGATGAGACCTATATTTTAGGAAAATAACTTTAGTGGCTGAGTGGGAGAATGACTGGAGTGGGGAAAGACTTGAGGCAGGTTACTGCAATAATCAAGGTATGAGGTGCTAAGGGCCTGCACTAGAGTAGGGGCAGTGTCAGAGGAAAGAAGGGAGCATTATTTGAGATGTTGCAAGTAGCATTTAACAAATGCTAATGAAATGAATAAACAGGTGAGGTAAATGAGGCTCATAGTGGTGAAGTGAATGAACCAATGGCAAACAGGTCTTAAAAGTATTAGAGCTCAGACTTAAGCTCAGGTCCTCTAACTCCAAATTTAATGTTTTTTTTTACATTATAACCCTAGGAGTCAGATGAATTTAAATTCCAAGTGAAGGGCTTTATATTTTATCTTAGAGGCAAAAGGGGAACACTGGAAGTTTTTGAGCAGGGAAGTAACAGGGCCAAGATTGGAAGGGAGAAAAAACTGATACACTGAGATAAGTTAGTAGATTATTACAATACTCCAGGTGAGAGATGCTAAGGAATTAAAACTAAATGGGACCTGTATAAATATCAAGGAAAAGGCAAAATACTAATGCTATAGAGCTAGAACAGAGAAGACTTGACTTTGCTTTGATATGACATGTAAGCAAAAGAGGAAAGTAAAAAGCTACTCAGCTTTTAAGCCCAAGTGATAAAAGTTCCATCAAAATACACTAGCAAAATTGGGGCAAAGATAATGAGTTTAGCTTTAGAAAAGTCAAGATTGCAGTGCTGACTTTCAGGTAGATTCCAAGAAGGCAGATGGAGATGAGATACAGGACTGAACTCGAACCATACACTGGTGCAAGATATATAGTTTCTGTAGTTATCTACAATGGAAGTGGATCGAAGAGTCAAAGAAATTAAACAGAAAGATAAGGTCAAAGCCTTGAGAGACATTCACACTTTGGAGTCTGAAGGAGAAGAAACCAACAAAAGAAACTGAGAAGGAATGGCAGGACAAGTAGAAAAAGGAGCAGGAGAGGACAGTGCCATAGAAGTCAAGGAAGAAAATATCATGCAATACAAGGTAGCAAATAGTATTGAGGAGGTTGAGAACTGAGAAAAAGTCATTGTTTGGGTTTTTTTGGAGGGTGGGGGAAAAGGAAAGTCACAGGGATGTGTGTTGTTCTTGTTTTTAAAAAGCATCAAAAAATATCTTAAAGTAATTGGTTTTAACCATGGAAGTCATTGGAAATTTTGGAGAGAATTGATCTGCAGCCTGATAGCGCTGGAAGCCGTATGGCTAAGGGTTGAGGAGTAGATATTGGTTTTTTTTATTTAATTTATTTAATATATTTAGTTTTCAGTACTGATTTTCACAAGTTTGATGCACTGTTGGTGAATTGGTATAGCCATTCTGGAAAGCAATACAGAACTATCCCCCAAATATTAGTAAACTATTCAAACCCTTTGACTCAGCAACACCACTATTAAGCCTATATACCAAAGAAAAGGAAGAGAAAAAGGACTCATGTACAAAATCAATGTAATGATTAAGCATGAATACAGAGAATAGATGAAGAATGTTACATACCTCCTGACAGAGAGGTGATGGACTAATATGTGAAATAAATATATAGTTCAGATATGGCTAATGTGGGAATTTGTTTTAATTGATTATGCTTATTTGTTAGAAGGGTTTTAGATTTTGTTGGGGAGAGAGATAGTCAAGGTGCAAGGAAGGAAAAATAAATGCTTGATAATTGAATTAAAAAGTAATCTTAAATTTAAAAAGAAAGAGGCAGGAGAAAGGACAACACTTATCATTTAAAGAGACCAAATATATAGTATCATAGCATGAGGGTATCAAGGTCAATGGAACGGGTTTTTTTTTTTTTAAGGATGACAGAAACATGAGTATGTTTGTAGGGAGCAGGAAAGAAGCCAGTAGTGAAGGAGAGATTAAGACAGGTGGGGGGTGGGAGGAGAATATTTTAAATGCTGACTCAGGATGTACAACTTATTCAATGAAGATATTAAATTTTTTTCCTTGAATGCTATGACTCAGAATAATTGTGTATGCATAGAATAAAAACTATTGGGCTTTATTTTTTTTAAAGCAAAACTAGAATATCAGAAAAACATGTTTAGAAAAATTTCAAAGGAGAAAATTTTGAGGGGAAAACAGGAATAATCTATACTATTACTACTACTACTACTACTATTAGTATTAGTACTAGTAATGATAATAACCCAATTTATATGCCATTTTTTCATTTGTGGTTTTCCTCACAGCAACTTTGTAAGGTAGATTATGAAAGCATTAATATCCCCTGTTTCTCAGATGAGGAAATGGAGGTTGATTATCTTGCCATGGATCATATAGCTAGTCTACACTGAAGAAGGAACCAAACTTAGAACATTCTGAATTTAAGACTAATGCTATTGCTGTAATACAACGTTCTATCATTCTCTAAAGTTACATCATTATTGAAACACTTGACACCATTAAATACACTGACATTTCCCCCCCAAATTCAATTTCTTCTCCCATCCTAATTATCTACCTCAAAGAAGCTTCAATCATGACAATCACTAAGAATCTGATCAATGTCTCATTATTATATAAGATCATGTTGAAATTAGCAGACCAATGTCAATTCCTTTCTCCTGTTCAAAAATTTTTAAACACCTATGTAAACATGGCTAATATGGAAATGTTTTACATGATTTCAAATGTATAATGGGTATCATAATTCTTGCCTTTTCAATGGGTGGGAGGAAGGGAAAGAATTCAGAACTAAAAATAAATTTTAAAAAAGTATTTGGATAATGATAAAAAAAATACCTCAAACATGTATAAGGTACTCTACAAGGTGATAATGATTTAAGTATAGGTAGATTCCCCCCCCCCCCCCAAAAAAAAAGTCTGGCACCAAGGGGCTTACATTCTACCAAGAGGATGCAACATGTAAACTGAAATATAAAGTATATTCAAAGCAATCTGGTTTTCAATTTCTGTATGAAGGAGAGGGTAACAGTGGGAAAAGAATTGGTTTTCGAGACTAAAGATCTGGTTTTATTAAATCCTGGCTTTGTTACTTACTATCTGTGGGATCATGGGCAAGCAAAAATCTCTCTGGGACACAACCTCACCTGTAAAAGGGGAAAGGTGGGGCACTAGACTATGAGACTAGACTATGTGATGCTATCCACACAGAGAAAGAACTGTGGAGTCTGAATGCAGATGAAGCATACTATTTGCTCTCCTTTTCTTTTGTTGTTTTGTTTTGTTTCTTTTTTTCTCATGGTTCTTTCCATTAGTTCTAATTCTTCTTTACATTATGACTAATGAGAAAATGTTAAATATGAACATAAAAAAAAGTAGACCATGAAGGAAAAAGAGAAATTGTGGAGGAGGCTGGGCCTTGTAGCACCCTTTGAATCACCAAAAAGAGATAATAACACCTGTCCAAGTATAGCAACTAACCACTAAGAAAATGATTCCAAATATAATACCTACTCACTTGTTTTTAACCAATAGCTAATACTCACTTGTAATCAGAAGCATCTATTTGGAAAGTGGTCTTTTAAAATATTGCAAACAGTAGTTTACTTTAGTAGGTTAACTATGCCCCAGTGTTTAAGCTACCTTAATTTGATTATTGAATTCTACTTTGTTACTGTCTATGAAGAAAAATGCTGTTAGTGAAAATATCACAAATTCCTAAATTGGTAATTCCAAATTAATGACATATATATTATACAAGTCACAAAAGACAAGAGAGGTTCAAAGCAAATAAAGCCTACAAAAGAGCCAGGAAAGCAAGGAAGCTCACTGAATAAGACCAGAGGTCAAGGTTCCTAGTCCTACCACTAAAAGAGTGGACAAATCACCTAAGTTCTCTGAACCTGTTTCCTCATGTGAAAAGTAAGGATACTACTACTTGCCCTGCCTACTTCTCAGGTGAGTCATAAGGATCAAATGAGAACATATACAATACAAATGCATCCTGTAAACTGTAAGGCACTATGTAAGAATATATTGTTAGTTAAAGGTGTTCTTACAACTGAAATATACTTCTTTCAAATTTCCGCCTATCAAAATAAGTCATTCTTTCACATCCAAATAAAAAATTACCTTCTCAGTCCCAAAAAGCCAAAGGTTCTTTCTCCTTCTTTTACTTCAACATTCTGCAAAATGAACTTTTCTATTTTCCCTCCTGTTAGAAAACTGTCTTATTTATCCTTGGAACCCCCCCCCATCAGGCTAATTACATAGTAGGTATTCAATAAATGCTTTTCAACATTGAACAAAGACACACTCTCGTTGAAGACAACTGAAATCAGTTCTTGGTTGAATAGAGCAAGGTGAATGAACAAGTTATTTGTCTCTAACTTTAACTAGGCCGAAAATCTCTAGCCCCATATTAACTTTTGAATAAGTATGTGATTTTTGTCCCAAAGAGTAATTGCCTAACAGTAGCAACAGCATACTGGTTCACCATAGAATCAGTATAATCTTAACCTACTACTTACCTTTCATTATGGTAACCTCAAGCCCATGTTGTCAGAATCTAATGACGGTTGATCACAGAACTGCCACTACTACTCCCTACAACCACTCTAATGATCCAGCTTTTTTTCTCTGTCCCAAAACTCATTTTTACATCCTATACTGAAGGTGATCCTTTTCAACTCCATTAAAGAAAGTAGTGTTCATAACTTCATACACATAATATTCCCGAAGTCTGCCCTACTGCCTCCTCTATAAAATAGGTAGAGGAATAAGACAGATAACGTAACTATCCACCAAGATTTCCACCCTTTGGTAGGAACAACCCACCAAGAAAACTAAGCATCTTAGCCACATACTGCCGCCTCCACCAGCACCACTAGTGTAGGCACAAGTGAAGCAGTTACCTATTTCTTTCTATATGGTCATGGTTATTCTCTCCATCTTCTAATTTATCAACAATATTCACTAAGTGCCTATCGACTACACTAAATGCCAATCATCATTACACTAGACACTATGGTAGAGATATCTATCAGTAGCAAGAACAGATTTTATAAATGATCCACAAACAAGCCATTTTGACAGTCTGGAAATCCTGAACCCCCTAAACCCCGAAAATTTCTATTTAAACTATATGTGTAGTTTGTTCAACTTCTGATATGAAAAAATAATCAGATAGCAGAAGCTGCAAGGAGGTAATGTGGTATTATGCAAACCCTCAAACTATCCCAAATGAGCCTCCAACAATATAAACCAAATTCTAGTCTTGGTTCTGCCATGAAATAGCTGTTTGACATTGGGCAAATCACTTAGCCTCTGGATTCATCTGTAAAATGAGGGGATTAAACCAGATGACCTCTAAACTCCCTTGTAACTTGCCCAAAACCAGCAAAGGCAGAATCTCAAGGGCAAATTTGTCCTACACCAGAATGAGCCTAGAAAAGTGACTGATTTTTTTTTTCTGGGTTGTTCTCTTAAATGATACTTCTGAGAAAAGCTACTGATAAAGGAAAGATATAGTTGGTTTTCTAGGTTTGTAGTTTGGTTGGTTTTTTTTAAATATGTTGAAATGAGTTTTTTTCCCCATAGGGTTACATAATTTAATATCAGCATTCTGCTTTCTCCTGGTTAAGAGTGTGTGTGTATGTGTATAACATGATAAAACAAAAATTCTGTATATGCTGCCAACATTTAGTATGTAAACACTGCTCTCAAGAGTTATGTTCTATGCCATAAAGTTGTGGGTTATTTGGTCTCTGTGGTAGAAGAAGCTGTAATGTTAATAAATGTTCTGTTTTGTATTTTAAATTAAAAAAGGTCCTGAAAATGCTTCAAATTGTTTCTGAAGGACACAACTATTTTACATTTAAATATAACAGTGAATTTATTCATATTGAAACATATTCTGCATATACTTTGATACTTCATTTCAATGTAAATGTACACTTAATAGACTGTTCATGAAAAAGCATTACCTGGTTTTTAAAAAAAAAACAATAAAAGCTGTTTGTGAATTACAATTATCTATATTTTAATAAAGGTCAGTTTCATTAGCCTCCAAGTATTTTATTTGAACAGAACATTTTTTTTCTTTAACTTCTTCCTTCCCTCCTCTACTACACAAATTATCTATCTTATGGATCATCTATTCAAATGTAATTGGATCAAACTATATTTATTAATTGAAAAATATATGCAGGAACAGTTAACTACACCTACTCAGGCCTATAGCTTTATAATATATTACTCTGACACTTGTCACTACCAAAAAAAGTCAGAATGTAAAACATGTGACAGTAAAGGAGTATTTCTTGTTCCATATATGTCTAAAGACTGTCTTGCTACTCTAGTCAAGGTGATGTGTTTCTTTTCTCTTTGCTTTTTTGCTCTGCAGTGCTTCTAAGTATAGTGACAGGCTTACTAGTAACAGCGCAAGCTCAGTGAAAATCTGGGAAATATAAGTGGAAACATGAGAGACCGCTTTATTTGGCAGTGCTAAAAAAAAAATTGCAGGACAAATGGCAAAGCAGTGTGTTGGGACTGCAGGATGAACAATCAATAGGCAGAAAGCAAGATAGAGGCTTCCTCAGCTTCTGGATCGACAATCGACAGCTGAGAGACTATTTTTTGCTATGGTTGACTAAATATGGTCAGGGAAGAGAGAGGCACAAGAGAGCCCGTTTGCCTGGGAGTGCATGTTTTAAATGCTTAGCTGCCTATAAAGCTGTAACAGTTTAGCTCAACCCCTCTGAGTGGGAAATATGGTTAGCTTCTGTAGTGTCCATGTGGAAGTCCTGACCTCGCTTGCAGACTTGACCTCTGGAGATGAAAAGGTAGCCTCAATTCAGATCTGCCTACCCTTTAATCTTGGAAACTAAAAACAAAACAAAAGCAAAACCTCAAGCAAGAAAAGATGCAGAGTACTTTTTAAGAAGCCAGAAGAATCCAATACATTATGGTGGGGGTAGGATAATGGGGGAGGGGGTAATTTGCTGTTGCTTTGGGGGCGGGGGGAAGGTATGCTTTTTTGTCTTTTAAAAATTATAAAGTAATTTCCTCTGCAACTTTTTTTCCTCTTCCGGAGCTCTTCATCTGAGAAATGAGCTAGGTTCATCTTCCTTGGACATTCTAGCATCCTTAACTTTCGGTCCAGCAAGCACAAGGTACTCATTTCTACGCAGTATTAGTAATTTGACATTCCAAGAAAGATAGCCAATGATGATTAAATTTTATTGTAGACACTAGTTTTGGGGGGAAGGAGGGGGACGGGAGAGGTTAAGTTTTATCTGTTTAAGAAGGTGAGGTACTATATTCACCGACACTTCCCCCTTACCTCCCCCCTCCTGTGTAATGAAGAGCTGAATCAGCGAATAGAGTGAACGAACACTCAGGATGAGATGGCTGCTGCTGATGGGTCTGTCTCTCTAGGTCATTACCTCTCTTCCAACTGCAAATGCTGCATGATACTAAGCTTACAGGTAACAGCATCACAAGGCCTATGTTATTCTGTACTTTTAAGGATTCCTTTGACTTTCTGCATGCTTACCTATGATTTACTAGATGGTTGCTTTTATTAATTAATTACTGTTTGGGCACAGTTTAATTTTAGAGTTCAAGTAGAAAGCCTTAGTAGTGTAAAAAAGAGGCTTTGAAAAAGCAGCCCAATATACCATGCCAGACAACTTATTTGAAAGATGTTATAAGTGTAAAGGTGCTTTCCTGCCATTTATTAATTACTAAAATTAAAGGTTTATTCTTGGTAATAGCTGTGTAGTGGATCATTTTGTCGCCCCAGTAAATTATAACCTATTTTCAGAGATGTTATCTTAAAAATTATTAAATGAATATTTCAAGATACAGGCCACTGAGAAATATAACCATGAGATATTTCTTAAAATGCTTAAAACTGAATAGCCATAAAGACAATAATCCAGTTTAAACTCAGAACGTGCATGCTGTAATTCTAATACTGCATTGCTGTTTCTCCTTGTAGTATTGGGCTATCTACAGCTACATTCTGATTTGTTCTCCATCAGCTGCACTAGTTTTTTGTCACTGGCTGCAGGAAATCCAATTTCCCTGGCCTTCTTTTAACTACAAAATTTCCTGTGATACTTTATTTGCAATTAAACCTTCAATGTTATAAGAATTAAGTCTCTTCTTACTATAACTTATTTTCATGTCTGACAAATGCACATGGCTAAAATTGGGCTGATACTATCCTAAAACCTTTCAGTTCTTTTAAGTCAGACCTCAGTCATATACTTAGTTTACTGTTCAATCGCTCTAGCATGTTCAAAGAGTTTTTTTTTTTAAAAGGAAACTTTTAAATGACTAGCAACTAAATATTTTGTATCTGGTTTTTAATTTCTAATCATCCTAGAAAATGGCATGAAACTTTGGGTAAATAATGACAATAAAAACATTAAGGAAGCATTCAAATAAGCACTATCTACTATTTTTGACCTATGGCCTACTAGTAGCTTAAATCTTACAATAATAACTATTTCTTTTCTCTTTAAACATAGTCATTCTCTTGAAAGTTTGTCCTTAAGGCACTTTGGATAGATTTTTGTTACTTACAAATTATAATTAGGAAAAAAGGGTATTAATTTGGATAAAGCGGGAAATTTTTATTAAGATGTAGTTTCTGAAAAATTTATTTTCCACTGGACTACCTGCTTTTAGAATTCAGAAGCACAAGTCAGAAAAGAATTCTGCTGAGAAGACCAAGAGGAAACCTTTCTAATTACAGAAATACACCCTGAACAACTTCATCAGGTCAATGAATCATACAAATTTGGTCAAACCAGGATGAAGAGCAACAGATATGTTTGGAAATGACTGTGCTCAGCAACAACAATGAAGTGTAGTAAGGCTTAATGCCAAATCTGCAGGTAAATGACACTATAAAGTTCAGTCCTTGTGAAAAAAGTAATCTGTGCAAGTAATTACACCATTTTTGTAAATAATGAACAAGTTCAATGTTACTCTAACGATACAGGAATAGGGAAAATGAAACATTTCAGGTTTATCTGACAACCATCTAGACCTACTCAGAGTACATACTTCTTTATGTACCCATATGAACATACAATGCTATGGAATGTAAAGAAGTATGTATTTTTGGTAGGTGATAAACCACCAAGGGGGAAGGAACTAGCCTGCGACGAGAAGGAGCAACATTTCTTTTGGAATGACCTTCATGTGGCAAATTAACCTGGCAAGAAAAAGGACATTTTCAGTATTGCCACAATAAAATGTGAAGCAAAATATTCTATTCCAAAGACACTGATTGTATTTATGTAGAGGAAGAAAGATTTCTGTTGAGAGAAAGGTAAAGAATGAGTATTTTGGTTTATTTTCTTCTATTTTAAAGCATGCTTTCTCATTTAAATCCTTTTTAAAAACAAGAAAGATTCAGATGACTAAAATTTGAAAGCAAAAAAAGAGAAAGTTGTCTTAGTGCAAAAAGAAGAAAAACACACTTAACTTTCAAATCTGGTATCTACCAATAATGTTTTGATTCAACTAATACATTTTAATTTAGGTATGTCACATTAATAAGATTTTTCGATTTGTCAAATCCTGGCATGCAAAAAAAGGTTTAAAATGTTAGCAAAATTCTCAAAATAAAAATAAGCTGTTGAAATCTGACCTACAGATATTTGGGGAAATTTTTCATCAAAAGGCTTTTTTTTAAATACTAAATTCTAAAATACTGATGATTAACAGTGACCCCATTCTCCCCATCTCTGCCCCCCAAAAGAAAAAGTATCTTTGGTCTTGTTGCCTTTTAAGTTTGTTAGATCACTAATCAAATCTATACTTAAATATTTTTATTGAGTAGTTAGATGGAATAAACTGAAATGTCAGACTTAAGTATAGAAAATGATAGTCCAATGATTTCTAGGACCCAACTGCTAATCACAATATTAATACTACCAACAGAATCTTGAAATCTAAAAAAGAAACGAGGGGGTTTTCAGGTCATTTTACTATGTATCTTTGAGCTTTGTTTTGTCCCAATCAATTATATTTAAGTTAAACTGGATTAACTAACATATGGATACCAAACTATTCCCTATTTGCAAGGTGTAATGTTATAATTCAACTTATTATAAATGCTAAAGACCCACTATTTGTAGAAAATTGCAAATATAAGAAACCTAGAAAAAATTAGCATTAAAACTGTCAGTTGTTATGAATAAGCACTATCGGGGGATGGGGACAATGGGAGAAAAAAATCCTATATGCCCACCTAAATGAACAAAATAAGTACTATTAAGGCCGTAAAATTAATGCTGGGACATCCCCTAGACAAGCACACCCAAGTGATACTATTTCAACTTGGATAGCTAGGAAGATCTTACCTGAGGTGTGGGATTTTGTTTGGGTTATGCTGGCTTTTTAATATAGTGTTCTTTTTGTGTGTTAGAAGTAAGATAGAAATGCTTAAAAGTTGCCATAGTTCATTTTCTTTCTACCCATTAATGTAATTAGTCAATCAAACAATAGAGAAATCATAAATTACAACTGTAACCTACAGAGAAAATGAAACTGACTCTGTGGTGTTTGAGAGAGATTATAAATCTTTTCAGGTTGATTCAGGATAATCCTATGTACAGAAGAAATATCTAAAATGACACATTTCAAAAATATTTCCAATGATTTTTTTCTAAAAATAATTCTATCAAAGACCAGTGTTCATCTCTTAATAACATTTTTAAAAGAATTTTATGTTACCTGATAAAGGTTGACCTTTAGAAGTTGAAAAACAGTAACTCCATGACTTACTATTTCAACAGTGGTTGGTGTTCTCCAAAATTACTACTTTGCTATGATTATCCCCTTAAATTTTGTAATGAAAAACCTTACAGATAAATTATTCTATGTGTTCTAAATTTTATTTTTAAAAATTACTCAAAATATTCCAATGACCCATTATTTCTTATAATCTCATATTAAGATCATATGATACTTTGAAACAAAATGACAGCTTGTCCAATATATATGGTTATATATTGATACTATTATATACTAGTTCAAGTTAACATATCTAAGAGTATAGTCAGTCATTCTAAAATGTCACATCTATCACTTAGATCAGCTGTTCATTTTTAACTTGAGTACACATTAAACTCTGGGCATCTGCTGACACTGTTGTAACTCAAATATTTCAACTGTCTCCCTGACAAGGATAACAGATGCTGACATTATCAAATGCTGTACTATGTGTTTCTTTTTTTCCATGGCCTCTTTTTGCCCCGATATGGCCAGTATATGAAAACTGAACTGACATCCAAAAGCACACTTGAGCAGCTGGATCTCCTAAGTAGTTCCCATATAACTGATAAAAATAGAAGTCCATCTGAATGTTATCATCAGTGCTTAAGTCCAGGCAACCTGACACCCGCTATGTTTTTATTAGAATACACGGTGTAAAGAATATATTTACATAAATATCTTCAGCAACATTATACTTAGCTACCAAACAGATGCAGAGTCTACTTGACAAAAGTAGTCTGCACTAATGCTGACCCCCCCCCACCCCAGGTTCCTTAACTCCCTCCGGTCAGACAAAAGAGGAACAATAAAGAATTCTGCTTAAGCTCTGTATGACTCCTCTAACTAATGCCCCTTTTAGGCTGTTTTTTTATTGGGCCTTTAACTTTATATAGTAATACTTCAGAAGACAAGCTTGATAGTCTGACCCTTGCCAAGCCAAATCCAAACGTAAACCATGTTAGAAGATGTTGTTCTACTATTTTCTAAATTGTCATCATTATGCTAACATGAAATAATGTTAGAATAGAAAATTCTAGCTTTTTATTTTCTTAAGACATTATATCTTTAATACTGAGATTTCTTTGGTCACGGTACTCTTTCCACCAAAACTAATCACAATCCCTCTATGCTAGGGGGTCAACCTAGTGATACGTCTCTCCAGAATTAGTTAGGCTGGTCATCAAATTACAGAGTTGAAAACTAAACCTGTATCCAATGCTTCACCAGCAAGATAGGATCTGCCTTGCCTTGAAAAAATCCAGGGTCACCTCTACAAGAAAATGAGGCAGCAGAGATTTTGGAGAAGGTAAAAAATTAACCTCATGAGATGGGATTAGGTAACTTGTACTCAAAATTAGTGTACCTGTACCAAAATGAAATATAACTAATTTGAGGAAATCAAATGATTATTTTAAGAGAAGACTAGCTAGCTGTCTGCGTAAGGTTAGCAACATTGCATAAGGGATACACTGGCATAATATGGTAGTTCCTTTCACCCACATAGGCTCAAGCAATACTTTCAATATACGCATGGTCTATTTATAAACCAAAGGGCAGAAGTACTTCCTCAAGGCCACTCTCATTCTTCTCCACCCCTTTTCAGCAACTTGCTATTGGTCCTCAACAGTTTAAGACTAAAAAAAGCAATGGTGATAGAAAAGGTGTGACCTGTTGAAATCAAGAACAGTACTTATCCCCACTTCAAATATACAGACATCAATTTTCACTGCTTAAGCAATCTGGTTTGCTGCCTAAAGATTTAAATTAAGTATAATGTGTTATTCTGAATGCAGTTACTTAAAAAATGAGTTACTTTCTGTATTTATAAATTATAATAAGTCGTTCTAAAGATGGACACAGTAACAGCAACAATGTAACAGTCCACTCACTTTTGTTCTTCCCCTAAACAAAAGGATTCATTCAACCAGTAGTCATCTTTAAAACAGAAGTCTTTCAACTCGTCTAAACAAAGTACAGATCTTATCAATTTCTATATCTTACAAAGGGGTACATGTTTCTAAAGGTAACTAACACAAAAAACTAAACTGTTTCAAATCAAACAGCTCTATAAAGCATGACAATGCTTTGCTAAAGCTGGTAAAATGGAACCAAATCACCTATTCAATGGATTTGGTCCCCTTCAACCAGCTGTAGCTATGCATTGATTACTACAAGAAAGCAAAAACTTTCAATAAAAGAATATAATTAACAAATACATGTCAACTAATTTTCAACTTGTGTAAGTTTTTCAGTAGATGGTTAAATATAGTACAGATAATATTTACAGTAACATTTGAATTTTATATTTTATCAAATTGTATTTCAAGGTATATTTGTTAATAATGCTCATACCGAATGATTTTTATAATAGTCAAACATGTTAATTAAAAATTTTATGAAAAATAAATGTTGACTAAGTTTCTCAAATATAGCCTTTTACTTATTTATTTACTTCAATGTTTCTTGACACTAAATTTATTTCCCCTAAGATGGTAAATCGTAATGAAATGAAGGCATACTTCATAATAGAAAAACTAAACTTCTGTGCAACCTGACAATCTATAGGCACACTAAACCACTATTCATCAATACATATAGTTGAGTTTGAGACAAATTAGATATTTCATATCAAATTACATAAGAGAAAAAAGGTTGTATTACATAATGATAGGAACTGACCCTATGATTTCATTGTTATAGGGAACTCTTCGGTGAGTAAAATTCTTATCAATTCACGTTGGCACACTCTCAGCAATTTATAGCCTTAAAGGGTTGCCTAGAGAAGACATTAAACAAGATTTCTGAAACTGAACTTAGCCTACTTAGCACTACTCTGAGAATTCTGCCATTATTCACCTTAGCTAAAATTCATTTTGATTAAAATTGGAGTGTAAGGAAAGGGGAGGGAAAGAGACACTTAGAATATAGCATGCCTAGTTAGGAACTGTAATAAACTAGAAAAAACACAGGACTAGGAGTAATTTGGTCCTGGGTTCTAGCCTCAGCTTTGTCCCATACTAGCTTTGTGATCTTGGAAAAATTGGGGGTCAATGTATCTTTACCCATAAGATGAGGTTATAGCCATAAGATGAATTATTTCTAAGATCCCTAAATACTCTAATCAGCTATAAAATGCAATAATTTACCAGATTTACTACTGCCCAAACTGGTATACATTTCAACCCTATTTCAAACACAGATCTGGTTCTAGGAATAATTACAAATTCCTTTTTCCAAAAACCGTTTACAAAACAATCACTATTTTAAACTCTTACCTATTTCATTAAACACACATTTTACAAAGAAAAATTCAGAAAATTATTTTGCCTACATAACTCTCCCCTATCAATTATTTCTACTTTGAAATAGCAGTTACTGAAAGGAGCAGAGACTCCTCTAAACACAATATAATATATTCTTCTCCAGACAGCCAAAGGACTAAATTAAGAGTTAGCAAGCTACTTAAAAGCTGGAAAGGAAGAAGGAAGTGGAAAACTTAGTGGAATCCTTATTCAACTACTCCTGCCCAACTGAACTTCATTATCTCAGCTTCCCTTTGCCTTAAAGGACAAAGGGCTATTAAGTTTCTTCCAAACATCTTGCTGTTTGTTACTGCCAGCCTTGCTTACCACCATAGCACCCCACAATCCTGTCTGGTAGTCTGTGCAGTCTTTCCCCTGGTACAAAGTTATTTAAGTTCCATGTGTGATGGGAAGGGAACTTTTCAATCATTTACCAGTCTTCCCCTATTCCCTTTCACAGAAAGACCTTGAGTCTCACTCTAAGCAAGAAGGAATTTCTTAAGAAAGGGATAAATTCTAAGTGCTCTCTAGTCCATTCAACTTTGCCACTCCTTTGTATAAAAACTATATTGTATAAAAATTAACAATTAATTTAATAAATGGAGGCAAGTATTTCAAAGATTAATGAAAGTTAGTAAAAAGTAGGCAGCAGCCAGATGCTCACATATCCTTCTCATTTTTCTATTCCCATCACTTTGTAGTGAAAAATACTGGAGAAAAGGGAGGATGGAGAGGACATGTGAGTAATTTGACATTGCCCTCAGTTTTTACAAGGCCTCTTCAGTTGACAGCTGATGAAAACAGTCTATCTGAATGCCACACATTTGTTTACATGCAGAATGCTCTGAATTAGGTAAACAAATAGCAAAATCAATGTGTTCAAGGGCTCACATCTTAATGGCATATCTACACATACAACGAAAGTAGGTATCAAATAAGAATAGGATGTCTGCTTCATTTCCTTTCTCAGGTATTTTTCTAATGCTAATCTAATTCTAATTTCTAATCTAAGCTGACTCTAGATCATCAATGTACCAAACATAAGTAAAGCCCCTAGTAAGACAGACTGCCTGAGAAAAGGAAAAAAAAAAGCCTTTAACATAAAAACTCAAGTTTAAGATTCAAGTTCCTACAGCTAAATTATTATAAAAATTGTATTATACTCTTTAGCAGATTCATTACTAGCAATAAAAAAGTTAAACAAAAACAATAACTTTTTGGGGGCAGGAAAGAGAATATTTATAAGTTTGGCTGGCAATTCAGACAAGTCTTAATATGTGTCTTTTAGCGACTAATAAGAATTTTTGGCTAGATTCCAATCATAAATGAAGAAACTATTGGAAACATCATTTACCTTTAGGACTGAAACACCTGGTTGTTTGTTTTTTTTAAAGGCAGGGGATTCTATATATATAAAGTAAAAGAATTTCTATAAATAGCAGACTAAAATAATGAAAGCCATGTATAACTGATAGCATATTGCTTGCCTTCTCAACAGGTGGAGGAGGGGCTGGAGGGAGAGAAAGAATTTGGAACCCAAACTTTTTTTTTAAAGAATGTTAAAAAGAAGAAAAGGAAAAAGAAGGACAAAGAGGCAGCCATGACACAGTAAATAAAGAGCTGGCTTCAGAGTCAGAGACTCTGAGTTCTTCTGATACATACTACCAACATGTGATTCTGGGCAAGTCATTTCTAAACAAGCCAGGAGACTCTCCAGAGTTTGGCAAGGCAGGTGCCAATCCAAACTGGTAGAGGTAGTTTCCTCATCATTAGTTCCCTACAACAATGAAATCACAGATCTGGTTTTTTTTTTTAAAGTAATTTTCTATACAAGTTTTATTCAAGTTTCTAAATAGCTCTGTGTAATTCCTACATTACCCAGAATATTTTAAAATGCCAACACATGAAGCAAACTGCTCAGTGCCTATCTATCCATTTCAAAATTCCCATTTTTCTTTCCCAAAGGAATACAGGGAATGAGTTTACAACTAAAAACAAAATTATCTTGCTAATAGGCAATAAGTTGTTTACTTGCTAACTACTAGGCAAATAACAGAGAATGCAACAGATTTAGATCAAGAAAATCTGAATCCAGGGGCAGCCAGGTGGATGCAGTGTGTAGAACACTGGCTCTGGAGTCAGGAGGACCTGAGTTCAAGTCTGTGCTCAGACACTTGACACACTTACTAGCTGTGTGACCTTGAACAATTCACTTAACCCCAATTCCCTGCCTTCCCTCTTCCAAAAAAACCAAAACAAAAAAGAAAATCTGAATCCAAATTCCACCTCAGACAGTGAATAAACCATTTTTTTTTTCAGGCTCGGTTTCTTCATTTGCAAAATGAGGACACATGACTACCAAGGTTGTGAGAATCCGATAACATATGTAAAACATTTTGCAAACCTTAAAACACTATATACATGCTAGCCATTTTAAAAATAATGCTTATTGTTATTAGTAGTAGTATTATTACTAAGGCTTGTCTGAATATAATCCATGGCAGGGACTGGCAAACTCAGGCCAATCTGTCCCACAGCCTGTTTCTCTATACGGCATAAAAAGCTAAGAATCGTTTTTGTATTTTAAAGTACAGTTTTAATGTATTTAAAGGTAGTAAATTTGGCCCTTGGGCTGTAGGTAGTTTGCACTGTTATATATTACCACCAAGCATTTTGTTTCTATCTCAAAATGATAGCTGTAAACCTAGAAATACTTTTTAAAAAAAAATAATAAGACATCCACATCTTCAAAAAAAATACATTGGCCGATTATGAATTTCTAATTTTCAAGAGGAATAGCTAAATATGTATTCCACCATATTTCAGGTAGTAAGTAATCATATTCTGACAAGTCAAGGGAAAAAAGAACATGAGAAAGGGTATGGGCTCACATCCTAGTTAAAATTCCTTTGATTCTTAAGTTTTGGAAACTTTCAAAGATTTTTTTAATATTAGAATGGAAATTTTAAAATATGTATCTTGCTAAAGCTATGTTAACTTCAATGATGAATCTTTACGAGAACCAAATAGTTTAGTGTAGAAACAAACACTTTGCTCAAAGTGTAAGAAAACAAATAAAATAGCATAAATTGTAATAATCACAAAATTAGGATCAACATATTGATTAGGAAATGGCTAAAAAAACTGTGGTACATGAAGTAATGGAAAATCACTACACCATAAGAAATAATGAATATGGAAAATTCAGAGAAGAGTGGGAATAAAACAAACTGACATAAAGTGAAGTAAGTATATATTCTCTGGTATTTCCTATGCCCAAAACACAATTTTCCTAAAATGAAAAACCAATCTGAAACTCTAGAAACAACAAAGCATACAGTAGGTACTTAATTTTTGTTGAATAAATCAATCTGATTTTCTAAACTCTTAAGTGACATGACCATACTCAATTATTTCCTCAAATACAGAATAAATCAGTAAAACAGATCCTTCTTCCCACTCTAGCTTTATTCAATATTCATTATTTTCATGGCTCAGTAAGGAAAAGAAATGGTAAATTTAAAGATATGAAGCTTAGATTTTAGTAAAGATGCATCAACTTAAGAAGCAAGCTTAGAATTAGGGCAGACAGACTTTCAGGACCATTTCTCTATGGGCAAATCAATCCATGATCCTTTCCCAGTAACCCAATAATGCCAACTAACTATCTGAAATGTATGAAGTAGATGTCTCTTCAAATAAAACACTGCCAAGTCCAGATAGTAGAGGTATTTGTTGTTGTAATTAAAATAGCAGTGTGGTACAGTGGAGTAGAGCTGAGTATCAGAAGATCTAGGTTTGTTTGTATACTGGATTTGTCACCTACATAACTCTGGACAAATTACTTTCCCTCTCTGGACTTCCGATTCCTCATCTACAAAGTGACAGCACTGGACTAGATGACCTCTACAATCCTATGATCATGTCATCAGCACTTGTGGACCTAAGAGTGCTGTATGCCTGAAAACCCTTAGAAGTAAATCCTAAAGAGCTAAGGCAGAAGCAAAGGCTATGGAAGAAGTCAATATTTCTTCCTCTGTATAGGATCAGAATCAAAAAAGTGGCCTTTTCTCTGCATTATCACTCCTTATATTTATTAAGGCTTACGCTACACCAGGCACTGTGCTAAGCACTGGAGAAACAAAGGAAGGGGCAATAAAATAGTCCCTTCTCTCAAAGAGTTCACTCACAGTCTAACGAGAGAGACAACACACAAAAAACTATATATAAACACGATGTACTGGATACATTGGAGGTAATCTCAGATGGAAGGCACTAAGATTTAGGAAGGCTGGGAAAGGCTTTTTGGCAGAAGGTAGGACTTTGGCTGAGCCTTTAAAGAAGCAAGGGACGACGAAATGAGCACAGATAGCATCCCAAGAACAAACAGATAACTGTAGTGAAAACTATCAAAGTCAAGAGATCCTTGCGTATGCAAGGACAGCCACAAGGACAGTATTCCTGAAGGTGAATAAGTACAAGAAGACTAGAAAGATAGGACGGGGCCGGATTATGAAAAGCTTTGAAAGTCTAGCACAGGAGTTCATATTTTATCCTGGAGGTTTCCTCATCTGTAAAATGGGGATGATACTAACAGCACCTATCTCCCAGGGTTGTTGTGAGGGTAAAATAAAATAATATTTGTAAATCACTTTGCAAACCAAAGACCATTTTATATATGCTAAATGTTAACGATGATGTTGATGATGATAAAGCTACTCCAAGCTAAACATTGTACACATTGTAACAATGATTTTGTATTTTATCCATGAGTCAAGAGGAAGCTAATGAAGGTTTCTGGGCACACTAGTGACTTAGTAAAACATATTTATCAGGAGATTTTAGCATCTATGTGGTAGGTAGATAAGAAAGGGAAGAGACAAGAAGCAGGAAGATCAATTAGGATACTATTATAATGATGAAAGACTTTACTAGGGCCCAAAATAGGATGGTACCCTTATAAGTGGAGAGGAGACGAATGTTGGAAATATTGCAGAGCCAGAATTAACAGGACTTGGCAAATGATTAAATAAGGATTATTCCAATGACCTCGGAGAATGAGAAAATGGTAGTGACATCTATGGAAATGGGGAAATTTTTAAAAAGAAAAGGTTTATGGTTTATTTAATATCTATCTGTTAATTTAGTACCACGAAAAAAACAAAGTGCACACCAAAACAGTTTCAACTGCAAACATCTGCCTAACTTCACAAGAGATGTTAACTAGTAATAAACATGAATTTCACTTCTCCTTTCTTGTAATCATTCATTTTGTTATAAGTTTATCTACCTAATGCAATTAGAACACATTCTCTGTAACGTCTAAGTAAAGTTCAGGATAATAGGGCAATAAGTATGAACTATCTCAAACGTATGAGAGTTACCATCAGAGTTGAGCATATCGATCTCACAAAAAACACAAAATTCAAAATGCAATTTGCTTCAATGAAACATTTGTTCTAAATAAATACACCAAATATTTTTATAAACAGGTTTTTATGCTCTTAATTTACTTTACAATAGCTTTGTTAGGATAACAACCAAAAAGCAAAAGGTTACACACAGGAAACAAACTTATTAAATAATTATAATAAATATTTGAATGAATGATTATTTAACAAATAATCTAGTCAGTGTCATAAACACCATGACCAAGATTTGAGGAAGCCACTTTCAGTAATCTATAGTTATTTTAAAAGTAGCCATACTCTACAAGTATATGTAACATAAAATGTATAACATAACCAAAAAAAGGTTAAATATCACATCTTTACCTGGGGTTTCCTCGTAGTGCAGCATGGTGTAGAGCATTAAACCCATTGTTGTTTGTGATGGTAACATCTGCCCCAGCTTCTAGAAGGACTGCAAGGATATCATCACGTTTTTTACTTATTGCATCATGGAGGGGAGTATCACCTTCAGAATCCTTAATGGAGAAAATTTTTAAAAGGTTACAGATTCATTATAACCTTGCATTTAATGACTTCAAAATATTATGAATATTAGAGACCCAATTATTAAACTAATAAAAAGCATGAAAAGATCATATTTTACCTATCATTGAGGCAGTATTTTTAACATATAGTACAGAAATGTTTTTTTTAAAAGTTTCAGTTACCTTACACAAAAATCATACTTCATTAACAACAGGCAGTCATAATTAGTAGAAGTATTATATTGCGAAAGGGCAAGGCAAGGAAAAAAATCAAGAGGAAATGAAAGACGCTCTAGTGATACAACTCCATCCAATAACACAGTATGAAATGGAGTCTTCCCAAAAAAATCAGCAGTAAGAAAATGGACCAACCAAAAACAGTATTTCCCCTATCTGTACTACCTTTAAAATCTCTTATCAAATTTGTACCTGCTCTAGGCCCTACCAACTAGCACTGACCTAAATCCCCTTTATTAATCCACCTTTGATTAATACAATCAACCTAAAGCCATCAAAAAGATGTCTTTTTTGGGGCAGCTAGGTGGCGCAGTGAGTGGAGTACCAGCCCTGGAGTCAGGAGGACCTGAGTTCAAATCCCGCCTGAGACACCTGACACACTTACTAGGCTGTATGACCTTGGGCAAGTCACTTAACCCCAAATGCCCTGCCTTCCCCCCTCCAAAAAAAATAAAAGAAAGAGACTGAGAATGGGGAGAGAGGTGTGGAAAATGTCTTGCACAAATGTACAGATCATGGAATTTCAGAGCTGGAAGACATATTAAAGATTATTGAGTCTAACTCTCTGATCTTACTAGTGGAGAAGCTCAAGTAGAAAGTTACAGTGATGAGTTTAGCTGGAATGTAGAACAGATACAGAGAGAAAACAGAGCAAGCCAGATTACAGAGGGCCTCAAAAGTTTTTCAATTCAATTCAAATGAAATGAAATTGAAGTACTTTATACTTCTAGTATAGATGTATACTAGTATAGAACACTGTTAGATATGAAGACATACACAAAATAGTCCCTAACCTTAAGCAGCTACTGGAAGAGAGGCAGTATATACAAAAATAAATTCAAAATATTTTAAGGCAGGAAATAGATAACATTAACAACAAGAGGATAAGGGAAGGCTTCATGAAAAAGGTCTAAGCCTCAGGAAAGCAGAGAGTAAAATGGAGGGGAAGAGACTGGAAGCAAGTTATTCTTATTGTCCAGGCAAAAGGTAGTGGAGGAGAAGGAAACATATATAAGACAAATTGTGAAGACAGAATTGACAAAATTTAACAACTGACTGGATACAGAAATTATGGGAGAGACAAGGGTCAAGGATGACTTCAAAAGTTACAAACACGGCTAATGGGGATGTATTAAAATAAATACAGAAATTTGAGGAATGGGTAGCTTTAAGTGGGAAGAGAACTCATTCTTCCCCCTGCCTCCCCCCAAAAAATCATTAATTAATTAATTTATTTATTTTCACATTAGTCATGTTGTAAAGAAGAATTAGAACCAATGGGAGGAACCACAAGAAAGAAGAAACAAAACAAAACCAAAAAAAGAGAGCAAATAGCTTCGATCTGGATTCAGACTCCACAGTTCTTTTTCTAGATGTGGAAAACATTTTCCATCATGGGTCTTTTGGAGTTATCTTAGATCCTTGCATTGCTAAGAAGAGCTAAGTCTATCATAGTTGATCATTGCACAATGTGGTTGTTACTGTGTACAATGTTCTCCTGGTTCTACTCACTTCACTCAGTGTCAGTTCATATAAGGCTTTCCAGGTATATCTGAAGTCTGTCTGCTCATCATTTCTCACAGCGCAACAGTATTCCATTACATTCATATACCACAACTTGTTCAGCCATTCCCCAAATGATGGGCATCTCCTCAATTTCCAATTCTTGGCCACCACAAAAAGAACTGCTATAAATATTTTTGTACATGTGGGTTCTTTTCCCATTTTTATGATCTCTTTGGTATAGACCTGAACTAGTTCTGTTTTGAACATAGTGAATGTGAGATGCTGACAGGACAACTAGGTAGAAGTGTCCAGCACATAGTTAGCTGCTGATAAAGCATCGAAACTCAATTAAAAAAAAAGAGATTAAGGCCTGGATGCGGGGGCAGAGAGTCATCTGGATGGAGATGATAATTGAGAATGATTATGCCCATGTATTAGGAAAGCTACTTTGCCAGGAGCATGAAAAAATACCAGAGAGGTTAAGAGGTTGGCTGTAGAAAGATTAGTCACAGGCTAGAAAGACAGTTGAAATGAGAGGTAATAAAAGTGCAAAATAAGGAGGGAGATGGAAAGGATAGGTCAGATGCAAGATAATGTGGAAGAAAATCTGTAGGACTTAGCAAATAATTGAGGGTACAGATAGAAAAAAAGATGAACAATGTTTTTAAGTACTGAGCTGAGCTAGGTGACTAGGAAAATGATGATGTCACCAACGGGAATAGGGAAGGTGGGTAGGAGCTACAGATGGACATGAGGACAATTTAACCTTTTAAATCAGCAGAAATGAGGATAGAGAACACCTAGAAAATGTTCAGTGTTTTTAATCATCCTAGACTGTCCACTGATGCAAAAGCCTCCATATAACATCAATATTTTCTCCCTGAGGTTAATATAGCTCTGAAACATGGAACATTTTAATAGCTGAAGAATTTAAGTGACAAATAAGCCAAAGATCAATGTAAAAGCAATGGTGGACGTAGGTAGACTGTAACATGCTGTTGCCAAGAATGACCAAGTAAAAGATGTGGCATAAAAGACAATCACTGAGAATATGACTATAGGGTTTGCCTTGGAGCCAAGATGATATGGGTTTAATTACCAGCTCTGACACACGACTGTGTGACCCTAGAAAGGTCACTTAACCTCTAAGTAACTTTTTTTTTTTTAAACGTTTAGGGGCATCTATTATCCATGTCCCTGCTGGAGTCTTGTAGGCCCAAAATAGCAGCCAGAGACTTTCAGTAACCTAAATCAGGCCCCAGGAAAGAGGTCACCAAAGCCCAGAAGGGAGGGCCCAGCTCTACACCACAATGAACTGCAATTCGGGGCTTTAACCCAGCAGTAGCCAGGACCACTGCAGCACCTTCACTTCAGAAGGTTTCTTCAATTTCAATCCCTCTTCTCCTCTGCCCCTTTCCTGCAGGCACCCCTTTTTGTCACTTTAGTAGTGGGGGAAAGGGGTTTTGGTATGCGTGCATAAGTGTGACCAACTGAGACTCAACTGCCCTCAGCAACAGTGGCCACCAATCTCTCCCAAAGGTCTCACAACTGTATTTAGAAAAAAGACAAAAATGATTTATTTATTTATTCTGCCAAGTCCTGGCAGAAAAGAATATCATTGTCAAGAAAATGAATGAAAGTCTCTTCCATTTTCCTCCTCCTTCCTGGAGGTAGGGAACCACTGAATCCTTTCCCTTTTCTTTCCATTTTCTCAGCAGGTTGGAGGATGAAGCTTTTCTGAAAATGGTCCAAGACTTCACCTTTGGTACCAACCAATGGTCTTAGGAAAGACTACAACCATGCTGGGAAATGTGGACGCACTCTACTATCCACCAGAAGAGAGGTGACTGCCCCTGGGCTAAATAAGCGTTTGCTTAGAGAGACAGGGAGGGCTCAGTAACTCTGGGATAATGGGTAGTGGGCTGGGAAGGTTATATATATGTGTCATTTATTTTTACTTTATTAATAATTCAGCTTCACCCACTTACTAGCTGTATGGAACAGGGCCAGTCATTTATCCTCTCTGAGTTTCAATTTCCTCATTTGCAAAATAGGGATAATAACACCAAATACATCACAGAGCTGTTACAATAAACAAATGAAATATCTGTAAAGAGTTCTGCGAACTTTAAAGTTCAATATAAATTATCTATTATTATTATTCTAAATGCTCAGAGTTATAATATTAAGTGTTCGATTCATATTTTGACATTTCAGTAGGGGAAGACTAAACCCCTCGATTAAATGACTTTTCTTAAATTTGACAAATTAAGATAAACACTCTGAGGCATGCAGGTAGATGGTGCAATGTACATACTGCCTGCCGGGGGTCAGAAAGACCTAAGTTCAAACCTGGGCTCACTTACTAGCTGACCGATTGGTCCTGGGCAGGTCACTTAACCTTTGTTTGCCCCAGTTTCATCAACTATAAAATGGAGACAACTACAACACCTACTTCACACGGTATTTGTGAAGATGAAACATTCAGCACAGTGCTTGGCACAAAGGAGGCACTATCTAAATGTTTATCCCTTTCCTCTTCTCTTTAAAAAACAGCAACAACACCACAACGTAGGGTAAATCCCTATGACACGCAACGATGGTCCAAAAACCTCATTTTCTTTTTTTCCCATCTGTTTACCAAAGAAACAGAAAACAAGAACCAAAGTGGAACTGCCAATGTGACAATTTTAGTTGTAGCTATAAATAAAAGTCAAAGGAAGGAAGCTAATGCATTTTATAAGAAGAATATGAATTTTAGTTAAGGTCTGAATCTGAAAAAGGCAAGGAAAATGCAAAAAGGTTCATCGAAAACAAGAAAAGAATCAGAAGGAAAAAAATTAGTTCTTTCTAGTCCTCTCTCTGGAGAAATCCCCACTATGAAAACAATGAGTAGAGGGTGTGATGCTATAAAAAGAACAACCAAGAGCTGAAGTGGTTTTATAAGAAAAACCTGAATACAAGTAGGATGATCAGGATACTTCACTGACAAATTTGATGTTCTTAGAGGGAGTGAGATTTTATTTGGCACTTTTAATGCATCTCCAATTGGAGGATATGGACATGTCTTCAATGAGACCCTCAATGGGTCTCAAGAGATTCAGGAAGAATCCACTGGTTCAACCTGCTGGGTTTGGGCCATTCTTTAAATGAGAGTCATTAAAAAAAAAAAAAACAGGTAACAGTTTTCACCTTTTTCTGAACACAAAAGGTTAGGGACTTGAGAATGAACTTTAATCCTTGGGAAATTCCTATTCATAGTATCCCAAGGACTAAAGCATCTCAGAACCAGAGTTGGTAGCAGCCAGATGTGATAGAGAATAATTATATGTTGCTGGACCAAAAACCTTTATACTCTGGGTACTATGGGAAGGCAATGACAGAGGCACATATGTACTCCACCATGAAGAACAGGACCCTACAAGAGCCCAGTGCTGAGAGGTCCTGAATTCATTTTCATAAATCACATTACTAATCAAAATAAGAAGCAGAGCTTGATAAAAGATGCAAGGTTTTAAATACTTTTCAAAAAACCTCAGCAAACTTACTCTATGCCTTCTGCTAATATATCCTAAGAGAAACAATATATTCTAAGATAGAGAAATACTATATTCTAAGACAATTTGCCAATTATGTATTCCTCATTCTATTTCCATTTCACACTTTTCTAAAGCTTTATAGAAATAAATCTTATAAGAATAGGTTATTTACTACTAGAATCTAAGATAAGATCTTCATAAAGTGATTAACTATACCTAAGGAAACGTTTTAAAATCGATTTTACCTGAAGACTTGGATGACAGCCAAAGTCCAGTAATGTCTTCACAACTTGAAGGTGACCTTTATTCACAGCAATATGAAGTGGAGTCTGTCTGCGTTTGTTTCGAGCATTCAAATCTGCACTACCTCTGTGTAGCACTTCTATGACAGCACCTTCATCTCCAAAAGCTGCATGGTGAACAGCTCTATCTCCATCTTTATCCTAAACATTAAAAAATAAATAAGTCTGCAAACATTTCTACAGAGCAAAATGATTAAAATTTGCTAAAGAGTAAGACAATAATGGCTTACAAATGAAAATGAAGTGTCACTATGTCCTAAACCAGACTCTAATTTTGATAACCAAATTTCAAATATAAAAGGGTGACTAGAGACAGACACTGTATGTTTACAGTAAAAGGCTATATCTTTTTACAAAGCATAAAAACAATGCCTTATTTTTTTCCTGCCTACTTTAGGTATTTTAGGATATCAAACCTATAACATGCTATATAGCAAAACCCCAAAGAATCATATTTTAAAATGCTGTCCTAATGATCTTAGATACATTCAGGAAAAAATGATCATTATTGGATAAAAGGTATTTTTTTTAAAAAAAGCATTTTAAAAGCACTAAATACCATACCATCTATTATACAATTTCAGAGGAAAAATATGAATAGCACCTCACATTAAATAATAATGAAAAACCGAGCATAAAATTAAAATTTTTAAAGTACAGTACAGAAACTTTAAATAAAAACTCAATGAATCCTCTTGTAAAGTAGAATCATTCTACAATGAACTCACCGAGCCCAATGTTATCTATTTGTAAGACTAAAATTTTCTACCTTAGAATGGATCACTTAAAAGGAAAGCATAAATGATAAGATACATGTCAAAAAGAAGCCTCAGTTTCCCTACTAGATATGGATGGAGAGAGACATTTCCGGCACAGTACATTTATACTCCTATGTCACAAATTTGAACAGCAAATACTGAGGCACATAGCTTGGTACTTTCTCAATCTTTACTTCCATCTAATGAGGGTATTTTCTCTTTTCACTCCCAAGACATAAGGCAACACCAAGTCAGATCACCCAGTAACCAACAGTAACCAAACATTGTCCTGGACTCTTAACTCTCCCTTCAGCCCATGCATCCATTCAGTTGCAAAATCTTGCTGTTTTTCTACCTTCCCAACATACCTATCATCTTACTGTTCTCTCTGCTCATACAACTACCGCCCCACCCCACCCCCAGTTCAAGTCCTCTCATCACCTCTTGCCTAGTTTGTTGTAACAGTCTTTTAGTTGGTCTCCCTGCCTCAAGTCTTTGTCCACTCAGACCATCCTAGAATTCTCCTTAAGCACAGATTTGACTGCCACTCCTCTATTCAACTAACATGAGTGGCTTCCTATGCCACTAGGATCAAATATCAACTCTTCTATTTAGCTTTTAAGACCCCTCACAACTTGGCCTCAATCCATTTTTCCAGCCTCCATGTACATTACACAATCCAACCAAAATGGCCTTTCTAATTCTACACATGACCCTCCATCTCTCTTTGCTTTTATGCTAGCCATGCCCAATGCCTTCTTACCTCCATCTCAGAGTACCACTCTTTTCTTAAGACACAGTATAAGCATCATTTTTTTGCATGAAGCCTCTCTTATTGACTCTAATGCTAGTACCTTATTGACCCTATTGTAGAGCCATGCAAACCACCCTATACTTAACAACCATGATTAAGTTTGTATGTTAACTTTATGTTTATTTATATCTATCTATGTACTTGTTATGTCCCCATTAGAATGTAAGCTCTTTGGCAAGTAGGTATTTTGTTCTTTGCATTCTTATCTCAATGCCCAGCATAGTGCCTGAGACACAATAAATGCTTCATAAAGACTGCTAACTTACTGAAGATTGAAATACTTAATTTAGTATAGGGGGCTAGGTGGTACAGTAGATACACTAAGCCTGGAGTCAGAAGACCTAAATTCAAATCTGGCCTCAGACGCTGAATAGCTGAGTGATCTTGGGCAAGTCATTTATCCTCTCTGTGTCTCAGTTTTCTCATCGGAAAAATGGGGATGGTAACAGGACCTCTCAGTGTTGTTGTGAGGATGCAATATTATTTGCAAAGTGCTAGAAGACTACAACCAAGTTTCTTTTTCTAGCTCCTCAGACTTAGAGAGACTGCCTTACTGACTTTACTTCTTCCCAAACCTTTTATAATTTCTATTGCTTTCCTGAGTAGTCGCTTCAAATTCTCCAGGTATAAATATAAAGGTCAATATTAGGTCACACAACAACATGGAAGAAAGAACAATAATTGCTTTCTAAGGGGTCACCCTCGAGAAATTAGGGATATAACCCCAACATCATAATTTCCCTTAATCTAATATTCAAGAATTTAAAATCTTAAAACTTTTTTTGCATTCTCACACTACGTACAATCTCTGTAGATGAGTTTCAGACCCAATACAGTACTCCTGGATTCTCACTCCATTCAGAAATCCTTCTGTTATACTCTTGCTGACTCCCTAGCTCACAGCAATTGTCCCAAACCCCTGTTTCTTCCCATCTCTAAAAATGCAATCCCACACTCCACGCATTTAGCAGATGATTGTGTCTCCTACTTTCACCAAGTCTGAGGCCGCTCAGCAGAGGCCTCCTCAACATCACATTTCTATTCCCCTCTACCTGAGAGGAAGAAGTGCCAATGTTCTTGCTAAGAGTATGTATACTTGTACCATCGATTCCATTCAGTGCCATTCCTTTAAAGATTGTGCTCCAACAGTTACTATTTATCTCATCCAGTCTCTTCATCTCCACTGACTTCTTAAAACATGCCTACAAACATGCTAAACAAAACAAAAAAAACCTCCAGTCCTCAAAGTCTTCTGTTGCTCCTTCCTCCTTCATTCAGCTACTGACCCATCTCATTCCTTCCTTTCCCTGCCCAAGTTCTTAAACAAGCCAGTTAAAACTATTTCCTTCACTTTCAACCCCTCTGCCAACTACAATTTCTGTCCCATGGTTCACCAATGACCAACTAGTTGCCAAATCCATGGTCCTTTTTTAGTCCCCATCCTTTACAAAAAGAATGAATTCCTGTCCATTCTTTAGAATCCACCTCAAATCCCCCCTTCTCAAGGAAGTCTTCCTCATATCTCCTACCTGATCACTAATGGCCTTTTCCTACCTCAAATATCATACAGAATTTAGCCTGGTCTTCTCTTATCCAATTATCATTACTATTTTGTTTTATAGTAATTTATGTAAGATGAAAAGTAAACATGGTGTTACGGATAAAAATTTGTAAATCCAAAACTGATATATAAATGTGAGGCAATATCACAAACAGGAAAGGGTGCTGAATGCAAAGTCAGGAGAAACCCAGGCTTGAATCCTGGCCCTGGCATTCACTACACTTACTAGTTATATACCTTTGAGTATATTATAATCTCTCTGACCCTGTTTTCTATTCTATAAAATGAAAATAATACTTTCTATCTCTCCCTCATAGGGTTGCTACAAGAGGAAAGCACTTTGAAAATCTTAAGGTACTATAATATCATAAGTTTGCTTATAGATTCCTACCTAGTCTCTCAGGCCCATGAGAAAAAGCACCAGGGTTCATGTACATGTGATGTGCAGAATTTACAGAATGCTCAGATCCAGGCCATACAACTGCTACCTGAAGGACCCTGATCAAGTCACTTCTCTGAGCCTGTTTCCTCAACAGGAAAAGAAGGAGTTTAGATTCATCTCTAACATCCCTTCTAGCTCAAAATCTATTTATGATCAGGAACTACATAATAAAATCTGTTTCTGGAATTAAGTTCTCATTAATATGTATATAACTGCTACACTCTTACAGCAACTCAGTTTTGTGTCCTAAACAGTACTAGAACCTAATCAAAGGTTTTTTTTTTAAAGGCTAGACTATACGTTTTTGTCCCACCTTACTTTGTATCAGAATTAGTACCGCTTTCACTTCATTTATGAGAGATATCAACAATTTGATGGGTCCAAAATTAGTAGACTTATACAGCTAAGCTATCTTTTCAGTCTCCACAACAGCTTTACCTATATATTAAAAGGAAAATAATATGAAATCTTACTGTACTGAAAAGGAAAGGTAAATTCCAAGAGACAAACAATTTCCCAGTATAGGTCTTTGAATTTTCCCTAAAGAGAAATAGCAAAGAATAATCATTCTATAACCGACCCCTCAAAATTTTAAATTTACCAAATTATTTGGTTTACTAATACTATTTCCCAAACCAAATTAAAATTTTTAAATGGTAACCAATATTATATGGAAAGTGTAAAAGGTTAAAAGTTAGACACTTTAATTCAGCAAAGAGCAAACATTTATTCAGTGCCTACTACACATGCTAGGCCCCCATGCTAAATGCTCAATCATAAAGACAAAATGGAGAAACAAAATAAAAACAAAACAGCAAGTGATTAGATATAAAAGGAAAGAGTTAAAGACAGTCCAATGCTATAAACCTAGGTGACTACATTAAATAAACCAAAAAGGTAGACAAAATCTCAAGATATTTTTATTGGGTTGTTGATAATGTCGCTTCTTATAATTAATAGACTTAACAAGTTCATAGGAATTACAAAAATGCAAAAATATATTTTTCACAAAATTAAAAATGTTATAATGTTGTTCAATTAATGGTTAAAAAAATAATGCTTATAACCTAGACAAAGAAAAATATTTTTAATAATATGAAACTATTTGTTTTGGTGAAAATTTGTTGTTTTTTAAATTTTACTATTAAAGAATATTTTAGATTTTTTAAATAACATTATACATTTTTTTCTTTTTGTGTGTGTCATATCTGTTCTATTGCCTCTAGCACATTTCCAAAGGAAAAAAAAACCGAAAATGCTAAAGAGGGACCCCTTAAGACAATGCCACACATTCCTTTTCTCTCCTAATAACTTCAGATTTCCTACAGTGAGATATCATTCTATACCATTTCTCATAGAGTTAACTTTACTCCCACTCATTGCCTTTGCTTTAATAGTAGCTAACCAATTCAGTCTGTATTTGAGACTCCATTAAAAAAAATTTAAAAGAACTATGCCGACTGTTCTCTTTATCTTCAAAACCACAGGATACACCTCAGCCCCTCATCACTTTCTGTTCATATAAATAAAAGGAAAGCACATCAGGCACCATCACCCACAACATTCAAAAACTCCAAGCCTGACAGCATATAAAAATTTGTCAAAAGCCTCTATGCTGCCAGTCTTAATAACATAATTAAAAATCAGACAAATCTTTACTTAATCTTTAAAAAAAAAACAAGCATAAAAGGAACTCAGCTTTTCTGCCTTTTATATTATTAGCTGAAAAAGCAAGGTTTTTTATCCACTTTGGCACTACTCAAATTAAACTTGAGAGTCTTATCTATAAAGATTCTTACCTCACACCCCAGATCAAAATGAAATAATGCAATCCTCTTCTTAGTTAAAACTGAAGCTATTTTAAATATCTTTACAATCACCATAAAAAAAATCACTAGGTTTACACATTAATGAAAAAATGAAAAAGATGACTATTACTAAAGTAAACTCACACTGTATGTACAACTATCAAAAAATAATAGTATTACAAAGGAACAATATGAAGCAACAGGAGCTGTATCTCCCAATTCAAGGCAATCAATGTTTGCATCACCATTATAATCCCCCAGAAAAAAAGTGACACTTTTTTAGCTAAAGATGACAGCAAAACCTGTAAGAAGTGGGATGCGCATTCCCATTTTTAAGGCACTACAGATTTATTTTTCATTATTAACATAACAGCAGTTTTACATTCAAAAAGTAAAGCTGCTGCAAGGAAAGCACTTACTTAAATGATACTGCTCTTTAAACAAGGTGTTGAAATAACCTAAATTATACCAAACGATAAAGAAAATGATGACTCGTTACTAAATGAGCCTAGAAAAAATTATCCAGGCCAACACAGGTCAACATGATTTAAGCAGGAAGAAAGGTGATAATGACAAAAACAAAGTCATTCTCTTTTCCATCACAATAAGCAGAAGTCATATCTGGACAAAAAATTTCTAGAGATAAACTTACCTAAAGTTATAATAAACTAAACAGATATGATATTTGGTACACACTACCTTCAATCTCTGCTAATGGAAGGGAACAATAATGTGGAATAAAAAGATACCCACTGAGCTTGTCACTCAAATGCTGGAAGGCTCTCACGTTTGGAGCAGTTTGGGGCTAACTAGTGATAGTGAACTCCAGGCTCCATCATAAAGAGTCACACCAATATCAATGAATTTCCTTCTGACCAGCCGGTAAATCTCAGAAGATGGGCATGCAATTAGCATTTATTCTACTTCTTAATATACTCATCCATTGTTACTGAAGAAAACAAGAACTACATAGAGAACAAGCCTATCCCCCTGTTCTACGTCTTCATTTCCTCACCTAATCTGAAAAGGTTCAAAGAAGGTTCTCTTGTGGTTCTCAAATAGCCCAGTGGTTATTGTGGGACTTAAGGAGTCAGGAAGACCTGAATTTGGATCCTACGTCAGACACTAGCTGTGCGACCCTGGCCAAGTTCCAACTTCTCTGTGTCTCTGTTTCCCTACCTGTAAAATGAGGATAATAATATCACCTACCTCACAGGGTTGTTGTAAGGATCAAATGAGTTAACACCAGTGAAGCACTTTGCAAAGCTTGAAGAACTACATAAATGCTAGGATTATTTCTTTCCTAGTTTTCCTTGCTCTTAGTGCTTTGCATCTAAGATTATCTCAAATTTATCTGGCATATATCTTGTTTATTGTACACAGCTATTCATATGATTACACTTCCTTCCCCCGCGCGCCCCCCCCCCAAGTCCCATAAGACTGTGAGCTTCTTGAGAGCAGGAACTGTTTTTTGTGGGGTTTTTTAGGGGATGAGAGGAGGAATCTTTGTATGCCTAGCACTTAGCACAGGGAGGCACTTAATAAATATTTACTGACTTGACTTTTTAAAAAAAATCAAAAAAGTACTGATGGCCCTGAGGTGAAAATTAAAAATAAAATTAATATAGCTACAGGAACAGGAGCATATAATTCAACTATATTTCAACTATAACCTTATCTCACATGTGCTTATATTTTTGTTGAGACTAGTTATTTAATTACCTCTGCTTCTACATCCACATTTTGTTTCAAAAGCAGTTTTAAAATGTCAACATGTCCATTCTGACTAGCAGCTTGCATGGCAGTGTGCCCAGCACATTGCCCATTTACCTGAAAAACAAAATAAAATAAATGTTAGGATATCGAAGCATAACTCTAAATACCAAAAAGATGTTATATGCAATCGTCTCTAAAATTCTAAAATGTCAGTTATCTTCTGTGATATATCTGTAATAAGACGAGCTAATTCTTTTCTTAATGGCCACAAATTCAGTGTGTATAGAGTATAAAGCAAAGTTTTTGATACTAACCTTATTTTTCCATTTGTATTATTAAATCTGAGCTATGTTTCTATCAGAAAGTTCCTCCACGGTCATGGAAGTAAATAGAATATTTGTCTTTTTATAAATTTGTTATTTTACAAATTTCTGAAACAAACCGCAAACAACAGAATTCATATTTTCAAGTCTCATCTTTTCTGGTTTATTTGAATAAGCTTTTGTTGATAGTTACTAAGTTTAAGAGTAAAAAATTTTCTTGAAGTTTTCAAATGGACTCAATAGAAAATTTTTCACAAAAAACAGTCTGAGATGTAGATCTACCACATCATGCTGGTCTGGCCATAATAATATCAAGAATAATGGGGGCTGAGATTCTGTTCCCATGCATGTTCACTTCTAGAATCTGAAATCAATACCTTCTTCAAAAGCAACAAAACCAACAAAAATTTGATAGCACAGCAGGGAGTTGCTTTTTTTTAGCACAGTGACAGGTTCACAGTCAATACTTAATAGATGTCTACTGACTGCTTTTGGCTAGTTTTGCATTAGAAGGAGGTTGGAACAGGTAAAATGTACAGGTATATCTCACTTTAGCAAACAGATACAACATGCTAAAGAACTTGGCTGAAGAACAAACTGTATTTTCCCATTGCCTTCTATTACAAAGTGGTTTAAGTTATAAATAAGCTCTAGAAAAACAGGAGGAAAGAAAAGAGAGGGGGAAAACACCCAACTATGTTTCACAGGAATATTCTACTGAAAGCCAACACAGTTTACAGGCAAGCAAACTGAGTTTACCTTGCAGAAAACCACTGGCTTTGTTGTCACAAATACTACAAGAAGGGTCATGCTGCCTAACTTCCTTTATAGGCAACTGCATCTTTGTGACAGCTACCTATGAAAAGTTTAGTAAGGTTAAGAATCAATTATGTCTGCTTAAACAGCAAATTCCCAAGAATCACTCACTGAGGCACCATAGCACAGGTCTGTGACCAAGAGAAAACTATTATGATAGTCTCTGCCTCTTACTGCCACTTGTAACTGCTATCATTCCCTAAACCTTAAACAAACAACAAGCAGCTACAATTCCCCCTCATCACTATTCTTTATACTGTGACTATAGAAATGAAGGAATTATATACTTTTCTAAGAAGCCACCAAAAGAATCCAATTATGATGCACAAAGGGGTATTCTTTGTAGTTATGAATTAGTAAGAGGTAAATTCATATAAGTATTGAACTAGGGGAATTCAAAGTGTTTACAAAACTTCTCTCTCTCCCTTAAATTTAAGAGATTCAATGGTGTCATAACAAATACAATGAATGATTTTTATCATTTGCCATCACCACTAACCTAATCTCACCTAATGGCTATACTCCCAAACAGTAGGATGAGGACCCCTAGAGGACCAAGGAGCTACTACAAGAGATACCAGATTGCACATATGCCTCAAGTACAGTCATTTATTTATTTATTTAGCTCCATAAGAATATAGAATATTTGTAATGGAGTTTTTGTAAACATTTTATATTAACACTTCTTCCTTTTTTCTTAAATGGAAAAGAAATTTCTTGCCCCTTTAGGAATAAAGTATGACATTGTCTTTGGACAAGATGCCCCTCCTAAAGTAGGCCATCTGAGTTGTTTACTAAGATTTCATGAGGCCCTTCTTATGGAGATGTACATTTTAACTGGATTAAATTAAAATATCACAGTGGAACTGGATTATGTTATAGTGAAAGGGAGAAGAGAATACAGTCACTGGAATTTAGTCTATTTTCTCAATGGATGTTAGTAGTATAAATAACTGATCACTTATAAATTAACATTTGCAAACAATTTTACATACACTGTCTCATCTACTATAACTACCATTATGTGGAAAATCTGAAATTCTTTTTAAGTTAAATAGGTGTTCTACCTGAAAAAATTGGGAACTATGGGTCTATACCAGGCCTGTACAGCCGGTGCACGACAAAGGATTTCGGGCTGCCCACAAAAAGTGTAGAGGAAAACATCCTTTACATTTTTGGTGGGCCATGGGTTGTACATGCCTGGTCTATACCTATAACTGTTTGATGAGACCTTAAAAGGCAAGATTTGAAAACTACAATTACTTTATTTCTATGAGCAAGTTGATATTTTGCTTTTTGGAAAACATCAGAGTCCTGATGATGCCTTATGTTAAAAGAATTTAAGAGCTGGAAAGAACCTCAGTGGTTCTTCCCCTTAAAAATTTTAGTCCATGAAATTCTACCTATTTTTTCTCTGAATCTTTTGAAATCTGCTTTTCCAAATCCTAAGGTGCACATAAGACTATTTCTGGATTTCCTCTCCTCTATCAAAAACCGTAGGAGGAGTGTTTAGTTCCTCCGGTGGTTCCCTTTATTTCCACCCCAGCAATCAGTACCACCCTGTTAGTGAGAATCAGATGCGGAATAGAATTTCCTATTATTGATTCCTTCTTCATTTTTTAAAGGATAAAACTATCATAAAGGCAAATCAAGAAATTATAAGCTACTTCACTTTTGGTAGAAAGAGAAAGCCTCAAAAATCCAAATAACTAAAGTTCCTCACCATTACTACTAGATCATGCCTCTTAGTCACACTAGTGATCTGTTTCCCAAACTCCTCTTCTATTTTCTCTTTCTGTCCCTGTCTTCTATACTCCAAGGATATAATCACTTTTGATTCTCCCTCCATTTAGTTTCATCCAAATGCTCTCCACCATGCTTCTTTCCCCTTTCTTCACATGGGTATACCCTCTGAATATGTAATACTATACCAATCCTCTCCCCACCCCCACCTTTTTAACTATCCTGCTTCTTTTGAGTAGGAACAAGGACATATCTTTGCATAGGAAGAACAGAGCCTTAAGTTGCAATGACGTCTCCTTGATCATAAAGACTTTGTAAAAACAGTCACAGTATGATGCTAATAAGGCCAAATTCTCAAAAGTTAATCCCCAAATGTCCATTTCATTGTTATCAAATGTCAAAGAATTCACCTTTAACCTAAGCTAGTTATTTTGCATATATGGGTTTTTGGTGACAAAAGGGACTTGAGAGTATATAGCTTGATTCAGGGAAAATACATGGAAAAAAACCTCAAAGTATATGTCCTACTGACAATGAGATAATAGTGATTCTATATGCATATATACTTTATATACAATTATATATATGCATACATACACTATCAAAAGAATTTAGCTTGACAGTTTTCATACAAAATAAGCTGAGAAAGCTTATCAATCCCTTTAAAAATAAGAATAACAAGCTGTTTAACATAAATAAAGGGAAACCTAGGTCAAACTTTTAATTTTGTAAGAGAAAAATTGATATTAAATTTCCCCAAAAGGAAACAAACATTTGAAAGTGAAAAGGTTGTTAAGTCTGGAGACATTTATAAATTACAAATGCTCACGTCAACATCTGGTCTCTTTAACAAATCTTCTACTTTAGCAACATCTCCATTAGCAGCAGCTTTAACTAATTCTTCATTAAGGTCCCCAGACTCTTGAGTTTCAAACAGTTTCTTCAAGAGTTGAGACAGTCTCTCTGAAAATATAAAGTGAAATTGTGGTTATAGGAAAATGATGGAATTCAGAATTTAGAATATTAAAAGACATGTTTTCCTATGTTTTACTTCTAGAATTATTATGTTTCAAACTATTTTCTTTTGTACTATATTACAAATAATTTATCATATAAACCATAATTATACTACCTGAAATTATGGTAAACTGCAGAAACCAGTACTATGTGTTTCTTCAAAATCATCAGTGTTTCATGAATTTGGAAACAGATGTGCAGAGTAAAGGCAATTCAAAAATTAGTATTCATAACAAAGATATTATGTACTGACATACTATGATGGAATTCACATTGAAAATCAAATTTTTCTCCACATTGCTAAAAGATTGGTATTTGACAAAATGAAAATAATTATCCCAACTTTGACTTTCTAGCACAACAGGTTTTATAGCTAGCCCCACTAAAGTCTTAGGAATTCTATGTTTCACATATATTAAGTTTTTGTAAAAATGGCACTTAATCTTTTTTTAGTTGAGACTAAAATCCTAAATCCTAATGATATATTTTTAAAGTTACTGTCTGCTTTGTTTTAATCAGAATAAGGCATAACCAGTGACAGGGTTACCACTTCCATAAGCTATTTTCACAGGCAATCCTCATTCCTGCCAATCTGAACAAAAATAGCTGTCAGCCACTATAGGTGCTCACCATCAAAAAGCCCTATGCTACCCATTCTTAGATACAATTGCTGAAAAGGAAAGCAAGTAGAGGAAAAATGGAAAGACACCGCAAACATTACTATACTCCTTCCATCTACTTCTTTTATTTACTTATCACTGACAGAGGACGATTTGCTCCAGCTTGAAGCAAACTATCTAATTAAAACAACAGAAACAAAAATTGAGCGCACTATAAAATAACACAGTAGGTCATCCAAACTTTTTATATAACTTATTTATAATTAAAATTATACCTTGTCCTCAAAGACATTTAAAAAATAAACCATATATTTTTTAAAAGTACATACCACCAGATGCATTGCTAATAGCTGATCCTGCTGATGCCACCTTGGAAACAGCTGCAGGATTATATGTCCAAGATGTTCCACAAACTTCTACTTTTAAATCACTGTCTGAATAAATCTGTTGTACACGGCCAACTTTGCCTAGGGTCTTAAAGACATGACAGCCATACATTTTTGCATATAAAATAACTGTTACAAAATTATTTATCATATTAATATTTTTAAATGATACCTGATTTTAGCTTCTAGCTCAAAGAAAAAAATGCTAATCCTGCTGAAGCAGGTTCTATGTCTGTGAACTAAACAGTACAATGTACTAATATATGAAATTAGTACCTGTAGTTTTATTAAAATTTCTCACTAAAGAAATAAAATCAGAATTATTACTGAATAGCTTCACAGAGAATGAAAACAAAGATTTAACAAAATCAACTTATTTATTTACTTTCAATCTATCATTTTTCATAAAAATTCCCCTTTATCATACACTGAACTTTTTTTTTAAACTAAGACAGCACTACCCCTTCTCTTCCTTACAAGCTACCTTTTATATTAGGGCAATTAGCCAAAAAACAAAAACAAAAACCAACCCACAATAAACAACAATCAAGTTATGCAAATAAGATCTTTCTTCAAGGACATCATATAAGGCAAGTGTTCAAGCTAATTTATCACTTACAGAAATTAATGTTGTTAAGTAGTTAATGTAAAATATTTCATCTTCAAATAAAGGTCTAAAGTGAAAATACACTTAAGGGGCAGCAGAAACCTTCTAATAAAATAGATAAATAAAATAACTACTAAAATCACTAAATCACAATCACTGCAAGCCTTCTCCTGAGAGGCAAGGTCTTGAAACATCATCATGTTAACCGTCAATGTTTCTTCACCTCAGAAACCACCACAACACTGAGTACATCTGCAGAGCTAGTAACTACTGCATCAAATCAATAAAATATCAGTGTACACAACAGTTTTGCCCCATGTTAAAACTCATTTTCAAACCAGAACTTACAATGAAGTTCTAGCATACAGCTGATTTTTAAAATCAAAAATGAAGCTTTGGTTTTGTTTTGTTTTTGGAGAGGGAGAAGGCAGGGCAATTGTGGTTAAGTGACTTGCCCAAGGCCACACAGCTAAGCTAGTACATATGTCAAGTGTCTGAGGCCGGATTTGAGCTCAGGTCTGCCTGACTCCAGGGCCAGTGCTCTACTCACTTCGCCACATTAGCTGCCCCCAGAAATGAAGCTTTAGAACCTTGAAAAATTATGCTTATGAATGACAGAAAATATTTAAGTGCTGCAGCCTCAAAAGGGAAGCAGTATCATTTTCATAACTCATATTTCTATAGCTCTTAAGGTTTACCAAATTCTTTCCTCCCAGCACTCCTGTTAGACAAGCATTTATCCCCATTTTAGGAGGGAAACTGAAGTCCAATTGAGGCTAAGCAATTGTTTAAGGGTCACAAAGCAGGGTCTACATCAGGCTTCTAATTCTCCACAATGCCTCTCTAGAGAAAAAATTTAGAGGACAACAATTTTCACTGTAAATAATAACAAAAAGGATCCCAAAACAAAACCTTTCAAAAATACAATTAATTATATGTGAAATGCCAATTAATAATGCTCTTACTCAGTGCCTAACTCAGGCTACAGGGAATTCTGTCTTTTCTATTGACCATCTCTGGAAGGGGTGGAATCTATAGTCTGTGAATTCTAAGTCTGAATCTTGCCTTATGCTTACAGTAATTGCATAAATGTGACCAAATCACTTAACCTCTCAAAGCTTCAGTTTCCTTTTACGTAAAATGGGAATAAAGTTGAGCTATTATTATTGTTAGAAAGTAAAGCAATAGATGAACTGTCTCTGGGAAGGAAATTTAACTTTTTAATTTTCCTTGCCTTCCCCCCTTCATTAATTCTTAATTGAAAAAATTAAAGGCTCAGCTTTCAATAAATAATAGCTCACCCAACTCTGGGAAGTTTTACACTGTTGCGGTTTTGAGAATTTATCTGCTTACAAATCTAAATAAAATATAAACAAAAAAGTTCACCTAATCAAATGTCCCATTTTTATGTACTTACAGGAAGCATAGCTTCTGCCCATTCACCATGACCTCTTTGTAGAAGCTTAATTCTTTCTAGATCGTAACAAACCTGAACAAGGTCACCCACTTGAAATTGTGAAGTACCCCCTTCTGCACCCTGTGCAGCATCCCCACTTCGGACAACATTAGCTTTAGTGAGAACGGCTGGATTGAAGGTCCATCTGTAAAATAAAAATGAGTGGCAAACTATATTTAATTCTTTAAAAAAAATTCTTCATGTTGAACTATTTTTTAAACAACTAATTTGCTAAGAAGGAAAATATTTTTAAATGTCACCAACTTAAAGCCAATCTTCAAAATATTTGCAAAATATTTTAATTTTTTTAAAGAAATAAATTGCTGCAATAATCTTTTTAAATCATCTTACAATCAATTTGTGAGCATACAATCCACTGTAATCAATTTATATATAATTATACAGGGTACACATTCACACACATACATAATCAATGTATGATATTTCCTCATTTACAAATTTTCAAAGAATAGGACCATTATTTTAAAGTGCATTCAAACTAAAGTATACATCTGCAAATTCATAAAGCAATATAATAGGTTACTGAAAATTCTGTCTGGAAAAAAAAACATACTTAAGTGATCTGGAAAAGTAATGGTGCCTTAACAGCATATAGAAATGAACAGCCTGCAGTTTGGAAAACAAAAAAGCTATAATTCAATTTTGTGGTGACAAGCTTATATAAGCTTAAAAGGAAAAAAAAAATAATCTTTTAGACTATCTTTAACAATTTTATTGAGAAGATTTGTAGCACATGCTATATATAACAATTCTTTATTATCCACATTTGAGAAGAGGAAAACAAGCATGAATAAGGCAAGAAAAAAATCTAAAATTATAAAGTGAAAAATAATGTATGTGTGGTTTTTAAACTCACCAGAACAAAATTTGTGGCTTGCACACAAAGTATGTTGACCCCTAAACCCCTCCTGTCTTACTGTCAGACTGATACTTCATTGCAAAATAAATTTTACTACAACGTATTCAATGTATCCTTCCAAAAAGGGGAAGGGGAGAGTCTCTTCTCAAAGTATTTACATGGTTCTTAAGAAAAATCAGAACCAGAAAATAACTCCAGTGTCATTCTATGCTAGAGTCTCTTCTTAAGGCAAACCATGCCAGAAGCTAACAGCCATGTAAGGAGGCAGCACAAGAGAATGTAATAACATTAGATTTATAGTCAGAAGGCACAGGTTTGACTTGGAGCTTTGCCAATTACTGAGCAAGCCCATTAGCCTTGTTTCCATGCTAAAAAATTATGATAGTATTGCTAACAAGTATACACTTCTGAGTATTGTTTTGGCATTAAATGACATATATAATGATATAAAATTTAAGCAACTATTAACATTGTGCCTACCAATTTTATTTTAAAAATACCTTCAGAAATGGAAATTCCACAACTTCCCTAAGTAGCCTATTACAGTAATTCATTGTTATCTATAATCAATTAAATCATTTAACTAGATTCCTTTGCCTGTATAAGGAAAAAGAAGGAAACTGGCTAGTATCCTACTTGAATAACCCTTAATATAATGATAATCCATAACATAATCAATAGGATGTTGGCCTTAGAGTCCATAAGAGCTGGGTTCAAAAAATGACTCTTCCCTGTCCCCAACCACCACATATACTGGCTGTTACCTTAGGTATGTCATTAAACCTTTTAGCTTCCATTTACTCATCTACAAAATAGGGATAATATCTTCAGTACTTACCTCATGGGGCTGTTACAAGGATCAAATGAGAGAATCTATACAGAGTACTTCCCAAACCTTAAAGCAGTTTTTAAGCGTCCCTTCGTATTACTAATATTATTATTAATCTCTTTCTTCTTCCATGGAGTTCAGAAAGAAACATTCCTGGGACAAGTCACTGTCTTGCTATTATTCTTTTATTATTAAGGTTCTTCAAATTACTGCATAGGTAGATAAAATAACTGCTTTTTAATGAACAAAAGGCACTGGAATTGGTTTTATTATTATTGTCATGGTTAAACAACTTGAGTTTACTTCACAATTTCTTTACAAGGCCCATTTAATCTCTCTCAATACTCTCTTAGTCATTTCTACATCCTCTTAGGATCATCACATCTCTCAAAATTTGACTGCCAAAATCAGATATTCAAACTCTTAGGACCTGACCAAAGCCAAGCAAAACAGAATTATTTTCTGATTTTTGAATATTACATTCCTATTACCTTTCTAATAATATCCAAATGTAAACAAAAAGGTACATCACTTATTCAGGGCAGTGTTGAATGATATGATACAACTTCTAGCACTTTCTCTGCTTCATTTGTTCCTGGTCAGTCTTATAAAATCTATTTTCCTTAGGGACAGAAAGAGGGACTAGATCTGGAATTTCACTAGTATAAGGAAACTTCCTCTACCAATGTAGGTCAGTACCATCTTTGTAATGTATAGTATTAGAGGGCTGCCTAGGGTACATACAGGTTAAGAGGCCTGCCCAAGGCCACAGTTAGAGTCAGAATTTCCTTATGGTTTATTTTTCCCCCTAAAGTGGAAAACTTTAAGTTAAATTCTACTTGGTTTCTACATTAAAAAGCTTTTTAGTTACATCCGTTTTATTTTCTAACTTTTATGTATATGTATATGTGTATGTATAAGTGTGTTACTATCTAAAATTGAGTATCACCAACCTATTGCCACTTGGGTACTGTACTACAATGTCATGATCTTCATCAATGCCACAAACTGTTCCAGTTGTAGTTAAAGTCTCAAACATGCCATCAGTCCATCCTCCATGCCCATGTTGCAAAGACTGTACAATTTCTAGATCAAGATCTATGTTTACTAGGTCACCAATCTGTAGTCCACCAGGATTCCGGTTACCATTCTGCTCACCTGCAATTGGGGGGAGAAAAGGGAGCAGTCATAGAAATGACCACTGAATTATAACAAGCATAGTTACCATGATTCTGTAGAGTAACAACTCTAGCTGTTATCTCCACTGAAGGGGTTTTTGTCTCGTATTTTAAAAAGTACAAACTCAAAATCAGTTCAGGCTAAAATATGAGATGCTTGAATCAAACATTTAATCTTCCTGTTTTTCAAAAAGGTCAAGTAAATCATGTGATTTACTAAAACTTCTTATACTATAGAGAGAAAAAAACAGTTCGCTACCTAAATTTACACATTACACAAGCTATTCTACGTTGGCAAAATGAAATAAGTAGATGGCCATAGGGTAATGAGTCAAAATATAGTTAATTGGAAATAATTCACTTAATGGAATTTGTTCCACTGATGGTATTTTTTTGCTTCTCTTTCCCAAGAAAGTATACCCAAATTTTAAAACAAAAATAAAAATATTCCTGTAAAGATTTAAGTTCATGTTTTACAGAGTTTTACTACATAATTCAGATGAATTCTTCTTGCTAACTTTTTAAAGAAATCTTAGTGAATTCTTTTCACATTTGTCTACTTGGTAAATTCAGATTTTTGAAAAAAGTATCCCTAAAGAACCCAAAACACAATTTCTTTTGCAACTTTTAAAAAAGTAACTAGACTCAAATGAGTTCAATTCAAATATATTAACTGCCCATTAGCTGTAAGGAACTACCCCAGGCACCAGGGATACAAAGACATAAACAAAAATAGTCTCAACTCTTAACAAGCTTACATTTTACTCAGGAGACGCAGTGAATATGTATAAAGATAAATACAAAGTCATACAATTTTAAGTAAGGTGAATTTTAGTGTAAGGTAGATTTTAGTGTGTGTAAGGTGGATTTTTGTTATTCTTTATCTTAGAGTTTAGTTTTCCAGGATCCACAGCCATAACAATCTCTTGTTCCCAGGTATTACATATGAGTTCTCATGACTATGGTTCAAAATATCTCCACTGCACTAGTGCAGCATTATATGATGATAAATAATATAAACATCTGTGCTCAAACTATAAATATCCACTGCAACTGAGCAGTGTGATACAAGGATGAGGTAACGTAAAATTGGAAGCTATTGCTGGCAATATGCCTTCTTTGTCTGTTGCCCTATAAAGCAGGTGGGCCACTGGTTAGTGAGTGAGGAACTCTTAGAGTTGAATGCACAAGCTGGAATGCTGTGTGTGCCTTGATTGGCCCACATTCCCTTGGGGGAATCTTCGTTTGCCTCAACTGGTCTCCATTTAGGCTTGAGGAGATTTGGGGGAGTGCATAAACTGTGCTTGTCTCTACTGACCCCATTGAGACATAGGGGTAGTTGCCCCCCTTTCTCACTGGCCCCTGCGAGAAGTGCGATTAGGGAATGCTGTAAGAGTTGGTGCTCCCATTATCAGCAACAAACTTGTGAAAAGACTAAAGTAAGATTATTACCTTCTCCAAAGCTGTCTTCCTGTCTGACCAGATCAAGAATGAACCTGTGCTAGCAGCCCTCCTGTGTGCTAGTGTTACCTATCTTACAGTAATTTAAAGACAGAGCATTTACAACTGGGAGGACTGGGAAAGATCCCCTGAAGGAGATAGTACCTGAGCTGCATTTTGAAGGAATCTAGGGATTGCAAAACATGAAGACTGAGTGCTTTAAGAACAAAGGGGACAACCCGTTCAAGGGCACATGGATGAGATTAAATGTTAGCAAAAGCTAACTGAATACTTTGACTGGAATGAAGAAGCATGTAAGGAAGTAAACACAAAATAAATAACGTGAAAGGTTATGAAAAGGTTATAAATTATGAAAGACCTTCAATAACTGACTTGGTATTTTTTTAAATATCACAGGAAACCACTGAAATATCATCAGAATGGTGTTTTAGGAACAATAATTTGGCACTGGGAAGAATAGATTAGAGATAAGAAGGCCAAGAAAAAAATTTTAAGTCCCACCACACACCCCCCCGCCACGCCCAGAACACAGTTGCATGTTCTTTCTCTAAGCATCTACTATTTACTTCTCAGTTTCTTTGACTTTTAGGATCCAGAACAAGGGGTCATAGTATATTCAGAAATATCTGCACAATATTACTGCCTGACTAGCATAAGCATAAACCTTTTGGCCCCATGGAATGGCTGTTTAAGGGAACTGTGATGCTAATGAGAAAGGAGAATGGGAATCATGATATGATTCAGGTCCTGGGCAGCACCTGAATAAAATGCTATTTCCTACAAAAAGTATAGTAGCTGCCTTTGACAGTATGAAATGTACAACTGGTATGTGCCCTACAGTTGTCTCTCTGATCAGTATTTTTCAAGTAGGTGGGATCTCAAAAGATTTGGTTCTGATCCAAACAGATACATATTCCATATATTATTACAGTGTTTTGTTTTTCAGAGAAACAGCCACACAGCAGAAAGTGTTTACTTTGTTGGATAAACCAAATCAATTCTCTCAAAAATGACAGGTGTTTTCAAAAAGCTATTCTTCAGGAACTCTAGAGCAAAACACCTGGGGCCACTGGAATGCATATGAGCAGGAAGGAAACAGCCTGTGTCTAATACTTACATCCAACACCAGTTCACTTATCGGTTACTTCTGTGAAAACTGGTACAGAATGTGTTTTTGATACCTTTTTTTTTGTAAAAATGATGAAGTTCTGAAAATAAATTGTTATTGTTGAATAATAAAAAAAAAGATGAGTATACCACATAAGGAACTATCAAAAACCATGCTTAAGAATATGGGCTAATTCAGGGGTTTCAAACAGTCTGACATTTGTGACACTAATTGATGATCAATTTACTTATGTAATCTGAGTCCCAAAGTCCACAGGTAAGGGATTCTTGCCTCTCTGATGGAGGTCAGTCAATACCCACACCTGTATGAGAGACAAGCAAAGTCAGTAAGAACAGGAGAGGGGAAAGCTCTGCTTCCTTTAGACTTTCTTTGAGAATCTCTTCAAGTCACTTCAGGCACTTCTGGCTTCTGGCTTTCAAGAGAGAAGATGGAAGATGCCAACCCACTTCAGGCCGCTGAAGAATAAGATTCTGTATGAAGGTTAGTGGGAAAAGCTGCTGGGGACAGAGTTTAAAACGGAGTTCACGGTTTGGCCACAGCCCTGGGGGCAGAGGAGGTGGGGCAGCTACAGAACTATAGCTGCAGTTGCTTCCCGCCCCAGGCCCACCTGGTGTGAGGAATTAAGTGCCGGATCACAGCAGGAGTGAAGAGCCTGCTTAAGATCTGAGTTGTGGTCTAGGTTGGTGGTTCTTGGGGAAGGAGGAGTGCTGGTGTGGCAGAGCTGGCGCATCCCCCCAGGCTTGGAACATAGTTCTCTTAACTCTACAAGCAGTCATACCCCGCTGAAAAACTCAAGGAACAAGTTAGTTGGCTGGGAATATGGCCAGGCAGCAAAAACAGCACCCAGATTCAGTCTCAGACTTTGGATTCTTTCTTTGGTGACAAAGAAGACCAAAACACACAGCCAGAAGAAGTCAACAAAGTCAAAGAACCTACAACAAAACCCTCCAAGAAAAACATGAACTGGTCTCAGGCCATGGAAGAGCTCAAAAAGGTTTTGGAAAAGCAAGTTAGAGAAGTAGAGGAAAAATTGGGAAGAGAAATGAGAAGGATGCGAGAAAACCATGAAAAACAAGTCAATGATTTGCTAAAGGAGACCCAAAAAAATGCTGAAAAATATACTGAAGAAAACACCTTAAAAAATAGACTAACTCAAATGACAAAAGAGCTCCAAAAAGCCAATGAGGAGAAGAATGCCTTGAAAGGCAGAATTAGCCAAATGGAAAAGGAGGTCCAAAAGACCATTGAAGAAAATGCTACCTTAAAAATTAGATTGGAACAAGTGGAAGCTAGTGACTTTAGGAGAAATCAGGATATTATAAAACAGGACCAAAGGAATGGAAAAAATGGAAGACAACGTGAAATATCTCATTGGAAAAACCACTGACCTGGAAAATAGATCCAGGAGAGATAATTTAAAAATTATTGGACTACCTGAAAGCCATGATCAAAAAAAGAGCCTGATATCATCTTTCAAGAAATTATCAAGGAGAACTGCCATGATAGTCTAGGCAAAATAGAAAATGAAAGAATCCACTGATCGCCTCCTCAAATAGATCCCAAAAAGAAATCTCCTAGGAATATTGTCGCCAAATTCCAGAGCTCCCAGATCAAGGAGAAAATACTGCAAGCAGCCAGAAAGAAACAATTTGAGTATTGTGGAAACACAATCAGGATAATACAAGATCTAGCAGCTTCTACATTAAGAGATCAAAGGGCTTGGAATACAATATTCCAGAGGTCAATGCAGCTAGGATTAAAACCAAGAATCACCTACCCAGCAAAACTGAGTATCATGCTCCAAGGTAAAATATGGACTTTTAATAAAATAGAGGACTTTCAAGCTTTCTCAATGAAGATACCAGAGCTGAATAGAAAATGTGACTTCCAAACACAAGATTCAAGAGAAGTATGAAAAGGTAATCAAGAAAAAGAACAAGAAAAAGAAATGCAAGGGACTTACTAAAGTTGAAGTGTTTTGTTTACATTCCTACATGGAAAGATGATGTGTATGATTCATGAGACCTCAGTATTAGGGTAGCTGAAGGGAATATGCATATACATACATACATACATACATATATATATATATCTTTATGTATATGTATGTATATGTGAGTGTGTATGTATGTATATATATATGTGTGTGTATACATATATATGGGGGGGCACCGTGAGTTGAAGATGAAGAGAAGATATCTAAAAGAAATAAAATCAAATTAAGGGATGAGAGAGAAATATATTGAGAGAGGGACATAAGGAGAGATAGAATGGGGTAAATTATCTCGCATAAAAGTGGCAAGAAAAAGCAGTTCTGTAGGAAGAGAAGAGAAGGCAGGTGAGGGGGAATGAGTGAATCTTGCTCTCATCAAATCTGACCTGAGGAGGGAATACCATACATACTCATTTGGGTATCTTACCCCACAGGAAAAAAGGAGGAAGAAGATAAAAAAGGGGGGGGATGATAAAAGGGAGGGCAGATGGGGGTGGAGGTAATCAAAAACAAACACTTTCGAAAGGGGACAGGGTCAAGGGAGAAAATTCAATAAAGGGGGATAGGTTAGGAAGGAGCAAAATATAGTCTTTCACAACATGAGTATTGTGGAAGGGTTATACATAATGATACGCATGTGGCCTATGTTGAATTGCTTGACTTCTTAGGGAGGGTGGGAAGGGAAGAGGGGAGAGAATTTGGAACTCAAAATTTTAAAAACAGATGTTCAAAAACAACAAAAAAAAAGTTTTTGCATGCAACTAGAAAATAAGATACACAGGCAATGGGGCATAGAAATTTATCTTGCCCTACAAGAAAGGAAAGGAAATGGGGATGGGAGGGGAGAGGGATGACAGAAGGGAGGGCTGACTGGGGAACAGGGCAACCAGAATATACGCCATCTTGGGGGGGGGAGATAGAAATGGAGAGAAAATTTGTAATTCAAACTCTTGTGAAAATCAACGCTGAAAATTAAATAAATAAAAAAAATTGCAACAAAAAAAAAGAAAGAAAAGCAGATCAAAGAACCTATGCTGGCAGCTCTTCTGTGTTACTGGTCTTACACAGCTACAGTAGCAGAAAGCAGCACTGAGACTTCAAAATACATTCGGGTTACCAATTTCCTGTGTACTTCTACAACATCTCCTACTGCAACTATTTTTACGTACGTCAAACTCCTCTCATAGATTTTAAGCGCAATGAAGACAGAGACAGTCATTTATTTTGATTGCATCTCCCCAATCATCTCCAACAGTGCTCCTGCAATACAATAGGTTCTTCAAGGTGAAGGTGAAAGTGAAAATCTAGAGATCCTTTAAAAGGCCTGTATCACAGGCTGGAAAGAAGACATACAAAGACCAGGGGGTGAGCCTAAGAGCACTGTAGGTAGTGACTTGATCCAGTACTGGAAGGCATAAAGACAGCAGATTTATTTATTAGAAGAACTACAATTCTAAATGTCAGAGTCTAAAGAAAGAGCTCATAGATTAAAGGGGAATGACAATATGAAACACCTAGAAGAGAAGCCTAGTACTTGAAATCTTTGACCTACTATGGAAGCAGCTGTAAGATTCAGTGACATCCCCCTCAGTAGAACTAAAGTGTAACCCAACCCTGACAAATGTGGAAGATGAAATTTCCTCACACTTCAATAAAGTTTAGTAAATAACTTGCATGTGCTAGAGGTTATAGACAAGAAGAAAGTACTGATGTTTCAAAAGAAGTCAGAAAAGCGGAGAGAAAGGCAGGGACCTACAATCATGGTAAGTAAAAGGGGAAAAAATCCCAGAACTTTATTCTTCACTGCTACTATCCAAGATTACAAATCAGAGATAAAAGGAGATTCTGTGTCCCATTTCATCGCTGATACAGTCAATAAAAATGCATAATCACTACCTTTAGACTGCATTATAGCAAATGGTGTTTAGGTTTAAAAAGATTTTTTCCTAAAATATTTATCTGAATTATTCTGTTTCACTTATTCTAATGCTGAGATATTTGTATTTCCTTAGCATATATTAACTGGTGTTAATATTTGACATGTGCCCTTTGCTTCTAAGTTCTTAAAATAAATTCTACACCCAGTTTTGAAACAATATGACCCTGATAGTCATTTAGCCTCTATGGGCTCCAATTTCCTTATCTGCAAAACAAGGGAATAGATGGTGTTTAATGTCCCTATGAGTTTTTTAAGATTATACTAATGTAGTATTAAATGTCTACTACGAATATTTTTATTATATTCTTAACATTAACTCTGCATTCTAGCTTAGAATCAAATATTATCTTCCCCATTTTGTCCATCACAGTATAGTGGAAAGAATGTTTGCTATGCAGTCAGGAGGACCTGGGGGCTTCTGACATTACTGGAGGTGTGACCATGGGCAGGTCACTTAACTTCTCCCAACTTTAGTTTCCAGTTTCCTCAATTGTAAAGTTGAGATAACAACAGTATTTACCTCACAGGGTTGCTTTAAGGATAAAGCAGTATACTATACAAAGAAAGATTTGAGAACCTTAAAGCATTAAAGGTTAGCTGAAAACCTAACTTCCCATCCAACAAACACAAGGCATTGCTGAAAACAGAATCAAGAAACTCCACTTTCAAAATCTAGCACTAAACCTTGCAGATAAACCATCTTCCCTTTGAGTACAGTTTAACCCACTAAACTCCTAAGAGAAAAAAGTAGACACTGAAAAAGACTGAAGCAGGTCTCTCTTCCCTTACTACAAACTGTAAATTCAGTTAGAGCAGGCCTGTATAGTCTGCAGCCCAAGGGTTGCTTATACCCTACCGGCCACTTGCACCCTTTGGGCCATTTGCAGCACGCCTCTACCTACAAAGGATGTTTTCCTCTACATTTTTCGAGGGCCACCCAAAATCCTTTGGTAGACTTCAGGCCAAAGGTTGTGCAAGCCTGGGTTAGAGATAACAACAAAGCAATAAAGTTCTTGGTGTGAAGCAATCAATCAACAAGCATTAAGTGTGTACTGCATGACCATCACTATGCCAGGAACCAAGGATAAAAAGACAGAAATAAAAAATTTTTACTCCAAGAAGTTTTAGAGTCTATCAGAGAAGACTACATGTAGATCAAAAAGTATAAAGAAAATAAATACAAAGTAAACTTTGGTGGGGAGGGGAGGCATGGCTCAAAGATCAAGAAAGCTTTCATGTAAAAGTGTCACTTGAGCAGAATTCTAAAGGAAACAGGATAGTGGGAGGGTATTCCAGGAATGAAGAACACCTAGTGCAATGCAAAGGTGTGGAGAGAGGAGACAGGGGAGGGAATAGAGGGGTCAGGAACAAGGAGCAGCAAGAGGGGCTAGTTTGGAGAAAGTGAAGAATGAGGAAAGCAGAGTGACTATTTACAATAAAGTTGGAAAGGTAGGTTGGACGTCAGGATGGAAACTCAGCAGCAAAAGATGAGATGGAATGCTTCACCATCAACACATTTATATAGTGCTTTAAGGTTTACAAAGTGTCTGGCAACAACACTCTGAGGTAGACAACATAAGTAATTTTACAAATGAGAAAAGTGAGGTGACCTAGTCAAACATATACCTGGTAAGTCTAAGCCAGGACTTAGGACCACAAAATTATAGCTGAGAAGGACCTTAGAACCTGTCCAATTCCCCCATTTTACAGATAAGTAAACTGGGGCCCATCGGCAAGGTCACAAAAGTTCCAAGTCCTTAGCCATGGGATATGAATCAGCATTTCCAACTCCAGATTCCATGTATGTTTCTCCCCATCATCCCATACTTCCCTCAAAACCAACAAAACCTTGAAAAACCCAAAATGAGTTTTTCATAAATTGCTAGTTATTATATACCCAAATCTCTCCTACAGTGAAGATATACTTGACCCTTAAAATTAAAAAATCTCCTTAGCCACATCAACAAAGGTTACTCACTTGTTGTAGAACTTTTGAATTAACACCACTTGCCTGTGTTTTTTCCTTACTTAGACCAATAAAACCCATTCATTCCTAAACATCAATATCACAAAGTGCCAGAAAACCATCTAAGCTGCCAAGGAAAAGTACATGTTTTTCTACTATGGACTATAGGCGAAAGGAAGTGTTACTAAAGTGATATATTATTTTAGTCCTACATATTTTGTTTGGTTGTCATTTTTTAAGTAAATATTTAAGCTATTTCAATAAAAAATAACCCTAGCCATTTTGCTTCATATTTTGATCCCCAAGTATGATCATTAATGTTTTTCATCTTTCTAAAAAATATATTTTGCTTTAAATATGTGATTTTTAAAGGTCTCCTCTTTTTGAAAAAATTAGATCACAAGATCACAGATTTAGAGCTCATTATTAGGGACCTCAGAGGCCTTTGAGTCCAGCCTCACCCTAAAGTTGAAGAAACTGAGGCAGAAAATTGTTAATAACTTGACAACAAAATTGTTAATAACTAGGATCAAAAAGTAACTCATGACTCAGGATGTGCACCCAGGTCTTTCTGCCTCCGAGTCTAATGCCGTATTTACTACATCTTGCTGCCAATAAAATAAGAAATGTACTCTAATTTACACAAGAGATGTGTTCCTAGAAAATCAACATTAAAATAGTTTAAGTTATTCTTACGGCTTGTATCAACTTAAATTAAAATTGCATTTACCGCCTTAACTAAAGTATTCAGGACCATTGACTGTATTCACATACCCTACCTGTATATTTCCCTCAAACCTAGAATCCTGGAAGATGTCTTTTATACTTGGTAATAGTTCTATGAGCACCATGCAAGGTAGTCATTGTACACACTTACCAAATCTTAAAAAATTCTACGAATGACAAAATCAGAAAGGCATTGATCGAAAACGCACTCAACTAAAAAATTAAATTCTTGAATTTAAGGACCTAATGAGCTAAGATATTTGACAAAACATTGGCTCATGTAAACAGATAATTAAAATTGTTGTGGGGCATATCACTAGGCAAGCTATTAAATCTAATACTGTTCCCAGTTACAAAAAGCTTGATAGCAAATAACCTTTTTCCTGTTATTTCTAAATATGACTCAATTTATAACATCCTGTATTTCCAAGTATATTTTATTCAAATCAACCTTATGTTATATGAAACCACTTGTAGTAGGCTTTTTAAATCATTTACAAATAATTTACTGTGAGGGTTCTGCCTAAGGTGTGTTTCCTGAAAGTAAAAAAAAAAAAATGCCACTACAAAACATCTAAGAAGCACATCCTAGGAAAAACTACGGAATTCATATGAAGCCACTGACTATTTATTTACTTATTTAACATATTGACTTTTCTGTAGGAATAACTTTTTGATCATCACTGTGGTCTAAGGGATTAGGACCATTTCTCCATAAATGGTCTCTGCTGCTAACAAATATGAGACACACTCTTATGAGACTACTTATGAGACCAAATGAAACATCTCAGACTCATGGGTCAAAACATCTCCACCATGCTTATGCAGCATTATATAATGATAAATAATATAAACATGTGTGCTTAAATTGTAAACATCCACTGTGACTGCGCAGTGAGATAAAGGGATGAGGTGATGTAAACTTCTGAGGCTATTGATGGCAATATGCCTTCTTTGTCTGTTGCCCTATAAAACAGGTGGGTACTGGTTAGTGAGCTGGGGAAGCGTCTAAGGTTGAATGCACAAGCTGGGATGCTGTGTGCCTTGACTGGCCCCCATCAAGGCTTGGGGCGGAGGGGGAGAATCTATGTTTCCTACTAAGAGGGCCAGGTATCACCTGTTTAGATTATAAAGGTCAGGACCCTGGAGGAGTGGAGTGTAAATATAAAGCAGGTGGCCACTGGTCAGTGAGCGGGGAGGGTTGAAATGCACAAGTTAGGATGTAGTGTCTGCCTTGATCGGCCCCTATCAAGGCTTGGGGGGAATCTGTGTTTGCCTCAACTGGCGCCCATTGAGGCTTGAGGGGTTTTAGGGGAATGCACAAGTTGTGCCTGTCTCGACTGGCCCCAATGAGAAGTAGGGGGAGTTGTCCCACCTATGAGAAGGGTGATCAGAGAATGATGTAGGAGTTAGTGCTCAGCAACCCTTGGGAGAAGGTTAGATACAATAAAGTCTGCATTATTTAATTGTTAACCCCTTTGAAGCTGTCTTTCCTTTATAAAAGCAGACCAAGGAACCTGTGCTAGCAAGACATCCTAAGAGTGCTAGGGTGCTTGCTAATGCAGGGAGGAAATCATTAAGAACAACTACGGGATTTTAGCAAAATGTGAAGTCATAGAAGTCATAAAATCAACAGGATTTTACAAGAATGATTTCAAACAAAGAAATTTATAGGCAAACATGATCTGCAAATTTTGCTCCTGGGTACAATTTGCATGAATAAACAAATCAGTAAAATCTAAGTTAGTTTCTCTATGACAGATGATGGTTAAGTCTTATACCATAGCTTAATGTTGGCTGTTTTGTTGTTTTAGGAGAAGAGTACAATTTTATGAGAATGTGATGGAATTCTCATAATAGTCGAATTTTAAGTAAGAAGACCTATTTTATATATTTTTTTCAATCCAACCATCATTTATTAAGCACCAGTTATGTGCAAGGTTCTGTGCTAGGTACAAAGATAAATATTAAAAAAACAGCCCCTGCACTCAAAAAACTTATATACTGTAAGAATGACTAATCTGGCTCCCTACCACCTGAAGACTGTATATAGTTCCACTCCTCACTAATTGTGTTACTTCCAGTTTTAGGGGTCCAAGCACTCCAGTTCTATTAAACTACTTAGCAGTCAGATTAGTATTTTATACAATGTTTAAAAAAACCAACAAATTTTTCAGAAAATTATTTCAGCCAATGAAAAGTATGTGAGTTCTTTATAAATGAATAGATGTATCCCTTTGGGCCAGAATTAGTAAGCTGGAAAAAAATGGCCAAGGCATTTTAGGAAACAGTGATTTTTCCAATCAACCTTCAAAGATAGTAAAACTTAAAATAATAAACTCAGTCCAATTTCTTACAAAACCAGACCAATTATTCAATAAATTGCTGTCATCTGCTAACTTACCTAGCACAGGGCAGTGGTCTCTGTAGAAAGAACCTCCTTTAGCATCCTGGACACACTTCAAGTCAGACTAAAGGCAAGAAATCAAAAGAATATATGAAAGAGTGACTTCAACAATGTCCGAAACTAGAAGAAATGTGGGCAGCTCGAAACTTATATTAAAAGGAATCCTAGAGCAGCTCTAGATTCACAATGGTCATACTATAACATGCTTTCAAAATTGCATATTGTGACCTCTAAAGCACCTTTTAGCTCTAAACAGATGATCATCTGCTTATTAAATACATTTAAGAATACATGTAATAATACCTTGTTTACTTTCTCAGCTTCATCTAAAGCCCCAAAGAATTTAAAAACCTGATGAATTGCAAATAAAAAGTCCAAATTATCTACTGGATTAAATAATTTTTAAATAGGTTGTTGAAAAGTCACAAGATTTTCTTTCTTTTTTTTAATAAGTATTGTCAGTTATGTTAATATACCTTAGTTGAGCTGTCAGCATCAGATTTAGTTTATCATAGATCATCCTAAAAGATGAACTATAACATTATTTAATATTTCAAAAGTCCATTTTCATTTCCTTCAGGCAAAGAACTGACTGAAAGAAGCATTTAACAAGGAAAAGATATTAAGGAAATAAGGTAGCAGCATCAGCACTCTCGGCATCAAAAAATACCATTTCCAAAAATGTGTGTCATAAAGGATTATTCTACTGAACATTTCATCCTATACAAGTGTGTATACATACATGCACACATAAGTTTATCCCAGAAGAGTCTTCCAATTTAAAGAAAAAATGAAAACTACTTAAAGTATAAAATGATGCTATATATTTTATCTAAAGTTTAGATTTCGAACCACATCTAAATCTATAAAGCTATACAACCCCCACAACCATCATATACACACATATGCCCACACACACTCTCTCATTTCAGCTTCAAAAACACATTGTGAGGCAGCAAGGCAAATATTACCAAGAAATGTCTATTTTGGGGTTTGATATGAATGTACATGTAGAGCCTATATCAAATTACATGCAGTCTCAGGGCAGGGGGAGGGAAGAGATGGGCAGAAAATTTGGAACTCAAAATCTTATGGAAGTGAATGTTGAAAACTAAAAATAAATAAATTTATAAAATAAAAAAAATGCCTATTTTTGAAATGAGGAAACCTGTTTTAACAAAATTAAGTCATGTGCCTGAGGTCACACATCTAATAACAGAATCACTAGAACCTACATTTCATAACTCCTAGTTCGAATCTGTCTACTATACTTATCTAATCTCTGATGTCACCTACTTATTTCCCCCCATTTCTTAATAACTTAATCATTTCAAGTCCCTTCCAATTTAACATTTTTAAAAAAGAACATTTAAACTAGCAAAAAAAGGGCAACAATATTCATATTTTAAAAAATGACAGGTTTTTTATAACATTGTTGTCTTACTGAATCCTAAAGAAAAAACAATTTCCCCTCCCCCATCCCCAGAGTATTGACAAGCCTCAGATTTATATTTATTATCCTACTGAGCAGGTAAAAAGTTACTGATCTCTGTGTTATATCCCACTTGTCACAGCCAATAAAAACTCCAATAGTTGGTTTCTTTGGTGCTATCTCTGACTACTGCAACTTCTAAATGATAGGGGAGATAGTTTTTCTTTCTTTAGCATTGCAAGGAAAATTAGTAGAATAGGCTACATACACCCCCATGGCTTCCTTTTAACTTCCTCCTCGGTTATCTAGGTTATGCCAGGTACTGTAGTAAGTACTTTGTGGTAAGCACTTAGTATTTTGCTAACACAAAGCGTGCTGCTAAAAATAATTTTGTACATGTCTATGATGGAGGCAGGTTATACAAGGCATAGAGGTGAAATGCTAAGTACTAAAAACTGGGCAGGTCTGGCTGAAATATTAAGAATTGTGCTTAAAGTAACTGAGTCTTAGGAAAGTCTCCATGTATACATACATACAAGGAAAATAATAGCATGTTTGCAATTAAAACTTTCAGCTAAAGCCTCGGAGAAAGTTTAAACCCCTTCCATTTTATTAACATTTCACAGAACAGACTTCCATCCCAATGCATATGTATAATCAGGACAGAAGAATTCACAATGGACTTCCTAACAGGATGCAAACAGACAGAAAGACACAACAAAAGGAGGAAGACAAAAGAACACATTAGGGGCTATTTTTATTACTATTCCTTTCCCCAACCCAACATTCTTATCATCAGTATTTTTTCCCAGCTTACCATGCCTTCAAAGCCAACTCTGTAAAGGTTCTTAGCACCATTGTCCCATAGAACATATGCTGCACTGTGTGGACTAGATGCACTCCAGTCCTGAATTTCAGTTACCTAATAGAGTTTAAGGGAGAAAAAAATAGTGAGGGGAAAAAGAAGTTAGTTCTTTTAACAAAGTTTAGTGCTTTTGGCTAAGAAAATCTCCTTTTGTTAACTGTCACATCTTCTATTAATGATTCATTTCATTCCAAGATCAATGCTAAAGTACTAAGGGACCAACTGGAGTTAGGTCTTTCCTCTATCACCATTCAAAAAAAGGCATTATGGCAGTCAACCAAGTATTTTATAACCAACTCAAGTATTTTTAAAACCCTTACCACATCCCCAGCACTAAGCTAGACCCTGGGAATACAGAGAAAAAATAAGAGACCCTGACCACAAGTAGCTTAATTCTATTTAATTATGAATATATCACAGGTGCTCTAGCATCTGAAAACTGTCATAGAGAAGTCTGGCCCCAGCAGGCAGAACCAAGAGTGGTGGATAGAAATTGCAGAGAGACAAACTTTAGGCACAATGTAGAGAATATCATTCTAACAATTAGAGCTGACCCAAGAGGAACAGGATGCCTCAAGAAGTAGGATTCCCCTTCTTAGAAGTCTTGAGGTGAGAGGTTGGATGTCCGCTTATCAGGGATGTGATAGGAAGGATTACTTTCTGGTATGGGTTGGATCAAATGTTAGATTAGTTCCTTCCAATTCTTAAATTCAGAAATTCTATAAGCAATGTCACTTTAAGGGGGCGGAGCCAAGATGGCATTTGGAAAGCAGGGACTCACTTAAGCTCTCCCCCAAATCCCTCCAAACACCTGTAAAAAATGTCTCTGAACAAATTCTAGAGCTGTGGAACCCACAAAATAGCAGAGGGAAGCAGGTCTCCAGCCCAGGACAGCCTGGGTGGTTGCTGGGAAGAGACTATTGCACTGTGCTGGAAGCAGAGCACAGCCCAGCATGGGCCACATCAGGACCAACCAGACGGGGAGTTGGGCAGAGCAGGCCGTAGGGCCATGAATCACTGAGCTGTGGCAGCTGCCAGACTTCTCAACTCACAGACACCAAAGATAACCACGCAGGTTAGTGGGAAAACTGCTGGACCAGGGTGAGAGACATGCCAGGTCTGTCCCCGGGCCCCAGGCCCGGGGGTGGCCAGAGGTGGCCCAGCTGCAGTAGCAGCAAGAAGCTCCAGCAGCTATTTCCAGAGCTCCAGTGTCAGCTGCTTCCAGAGTCCCTGGCCCACAGGGTGGAAGGAATCAAGCGGTGGCAATCAGAGCAGGAGTGCAGGAAGTGCTTTGCTGGCACAGAGGCAGGGTTCTCTTGCTTTGCCCTGCTTGGATCTGTGTTGAGGTCTTGGTTGGCAGTTCTTGGGGGAGAAAGAGAGCAGGTGTGGCAGAGCTTGCAGTGAAGGTGGAGCAGAAGTAGCTTTGAAAACAGCAGTGCAGCCCCTAAAGCTTGGGACAAAGTACTCTCTACTCTATAAGCAGTCATACCCTGACAAAAAGCTCAAAGGTCAAGCAGTTGGCTGGGAACATGATCAGGAAGCAAAAAAAGACTCAGATTCAGACTATAGAATCTTTTTTTGGTGACAAAGGAGATCAAAACATCCAGCCAGAAGAAGTAATAAAGTCAAAGAGCCTATATCAAAAGCCTTCAAGAAAAATATGAACTGGTCTCAGGCCATGGAAGAGCTCAAAAAGGATTTGGAAAAGCAAGTGAGAGAAGTAGAGGAAAAATTGAGAAGAGAAATGAGAGTGATGTAAGAAAATCATGAAAAACAAGTCAACCACTTGCTAACAGAGACCCAAAAAAATACTGAAGAAAATAACACCTTAAAAATAAACTAACTCAAATGGCAAAAGAGCTCCAAAAAACCAATGAGGAGAAGAATGCCCTGAAAGGCAGAATTAGCCAAACAGAAAAGGAGGTCCAAAAGACCACTGAAGAAAATACCACCTTAAAAATTAGACTGGAGCAAGTGGAAGCTAGTGACTTTATGAGAAATCAAGAAGTTATAAAACAGAACCAAAGAAATGAAAAAATGGAAGACAATGTGAAACATCTCACTGGAAAAACCACTGACCTGGAAAATAGATCCAGGAGAGATAATTTGAAAATTGTTGGACTACCTGAAAGCCATGATCAAAAAAAGAGCCTAGACATCATCATTCAAGAAATTATCAAGGAGAACTGCCCTGATATTCTAGAACCAGAGGGTAAAAATAGAAATTGAAAGAATCTACCAATTGCCTCTTGAAAAAGATCCCAAAAACAAAACTCCTAGAAATATTGTCACCAAATTCCAGAGTTCCCAGGTCAAGCAGAAAATACTGCAAGCAGCCAGAAAGAAATAATTTGAGTATTGTGGAAACACAATCAGGATAATACAAGATCTAGCAGCTTCTACATTAAGAGATCAAAGGGCTTGGAATATGACATTCCAGAGGTCCAAGGAGCTAGGATTAAAACCAAGACTCACCTACCCAGCAAAACTGAGTACAATGCTCCAAGGCAAAATAAGGATTTTCAATAAAATAGAGGACTTTTAAGCTTTCTCAATGAAAAGACCAGAGCTGAATAGAAAATCTGACTTTCAAATACAAGAATCAAGAGTAGCATGAAAAGGTAAACAAGAAAGAGAAATCATAAGGGACTTACTAAAGTTGAACTGTTTTGTTTACATTCCTACATGGAAAGATGATGTTTGTAATTCATGAGACCTTTCTCAGCATTAGGGTAGTTGAAGGGAATATACATATATATAGACAGAGGGCAAGGGTAAGTTGAATATAAAGGGATGATATCTAAAAAAAATAAAATAAAATCAAGGGATGAGAGAGAAATATATTGAGAGAGGGAGAAAGGGAGAGATAGAATGGGGTAAATTATCTCACATAAAAGTGGCAAGAAAAAGCTGTTCTGTTGGAAGGGAAGAGGGGCAGGTGAGGTGGAATGAGTGAATCTTGCTCTCATCAGATTTGACGAGGAGGGAATAACATACACACTCAACTGGGTATCTTACCCCACAGGAAAGTAGGGAGAAGGGGATAAGAAATAGGAGATGATAGAAGGAAGGACAGATCAGGGGAGGAGGTAATCAAAAGCAAACACTTTTGAAAAGGGGCAGGGTCAAGGGAGAAAACTGAATAAAGAGGGATAGGATGGAGCGAACGAGAGTTAGTCTTTCACAACATGATTATTGTGGAAGTGTTTTGCATAATGATACATGTGTGGCCTATGTTGAATTGCGTGCCTTCTTAGGGAGGGTGGGTGGGGAGGGAAGAGTGGAGAGAATTTGGAACTCAAAGTTCTAAAAGCGGATGCTCAAAAAAAAAAGTTGTTTTTTCCATGCAACTGGGAAATAAGATATACAGGCAATGGGGTATAGAAATCTATCTTGCCCTACAAGAAAGTAAGGGGAAAGGGGATGGGGGGAGGGGAGTCAGGTGACAGAAGGGAAGGCTGACTGGGGAACAGGACAATCAAAATATATGCCATCTTGGAGTGGGGGGGAGGGTAGAAATGGGGAGAAAATTTGCAACTCAAAATCTTGTGGAAATCAATGTTGAAAACTAAAAATAATGAATAATAAAATATTTTTTAAAAAAAGAATGCCACTTTAAAAAAGAAAAATACTACCTTCCCAAATCATGATGGAAATTGTGATTTTAAACTTGGCAAATTACAGTAGATTCATTTAAACTGAATCTACCCTGGTTTTAGACTACTTGAGATGAGTACCCAAAAAGCAGTATCACACAGAATTCTTTCAGTTGATAAAATTGCCCTTGTACTACTTCTCCCCCTAAGCTGCTACTACTTTCCTTTTAAATGTGGTCTTCCAACTAATCTGTAGGTATCCATTTAAATACAAGTCATCTGAAAGGCTCTATCACTTGAAAGAGGGATTAAACTTTTTCTGAATCAAAAGAGCAAAACAAGGAGGAACTAACATAAGTTGCAAAGAAGCAAACTTAAGCTAGATATAAGAAAAACTTTAACAATTAAATCTATTCAAACGTAGTATGCACAACCTCAGGAGACACCCCCACCCCACCCCCCACCAAACAAGTAGGCAGGATGACTACTTGGTGTGTTCTAGTACCAATTCTTTTCAGGGATGAGTTAACAGCTTAACTTACTTCCAATTCTGTGATTTATTCAAAACACATACACAAGCATTGCAACTAAAGTCCATCAAAAAAATTCACCACCTACTCATTAAGCCTCCAGGTGATAAGCCTCTCCACACTTATGCTGGATCTCAAAGAGAAAATGTGATCTGTAACCATGCTGATGATCAACACCTTCCCAGCATGGTAGAACTTTCTGGTTTATTCTCTGTTGTCAGAGCTTTTAAAAACTAAAAGTCTCCATACCAGGATGAAGCAACAGAAAATGATTTTGAATTTTTTTTTTTTTGACAAGAGCTCCTTTTTATTGTTATACTTTCTAGTGGTTTTAACTAGAATGTGTTTTATTTTGTCAAACAATGCTTCTAAATCTATTGCTATACAAATGATTTTTGTTGTTTTTACTATTGACACAGTCAATTATGCTTATAGTTTTCCTAATATTGAACCAGCCCTACATTCCTGGCAAAAACTCAACCTGGTCATAGTGTATGATCTTTGTGATATACCGCTGTAGTATCCTTGCCAGTATTTTATTTTAAAATTTTTGCATCGATATTCATTAGGGAAATTGGTCTACGGTTTTCTCACTCTGTTTTTGCTCTCTGATTTAGGTATAAAAATCATATTTGTGTTGTAAAAGGAATTTGATAGGACTCCTTTATCTATTTTTCAGTTTACATGGTATTGGAATTAATTGTTCCTTAAATGTTTGGCACAATTTATTTGTAAATCCATCTGCTCTTGGGAATTTTTCTTAGTGAACTCATTTATGGCTTGTTCAATTTCTTTTTTCCTAAGATAGGGTTATTTAAATATTCTATTCCCTCTTCTATTAATCTGGGCAATTTAAATTTTTGCAAATATCCACCCATTTCATTTAGATTGCCAGTTTTATTGGAATAAAGTTGGGAAAAAATAACTACTAATAGTTGCTTTAATTTCATTATCTTCCTTGTGTATTCATTCTTTTCATTTTTGTTACTGGTAATTAGGGTTTTTTTAAACCATAGCTTATCTATTTTATTGGTTTTTTCATAAAATCAGCTCCTAATTTTATTTATTAATTCAATGTTTGTTTTTCAAAACTTTCCACTTTATCAATCTCTCCTCTGATTTTCAGATTTTCTATTTCAGTATTTAATTGGGGATTCTTGATTTGTTGTTTTTCTTGTTTCTTTTAGTGGTATACCAAGAAAGGTTTTTATATTTTTAAATAAAGTTTTATTGTATTTTAAAATACAAAAACCATTCAGGCAAGTAGCAGATCAACCTTCTAGAGCAGGGCTGTCCAATAGACAATATATTTGAAACAATAGACAATATATTTTGATTTGCCATTTTAGTGAGAGCTCTGGGCTTCTTTACTAAAGCATTTATGTAAATTTCTATGCTTATAGGCACTGTGGGCTGCATACACCCGGGGCCAAATTTTGGACAGCCCTGTTCTAGAGTATAAGAGCCTCCCAAGAGAGGACAGAACCAAGTACGGTAACTGCAGTGGGAAATCCTGGGCTTTCCTAGGGGACAACATGACAACAATGCGTTCCAGAAAGGTCGAGATGGGTAGTGAGAAGCAAAGTCACCTTGCCTAACGATTTTGTTTAGGGTTGCATACAATGCTTTTTTGTAAAGATTTTTCCTTCTAGAAAAAAAGTTATCACTGTTTTAGGACCTTTATCATCTATTTTACTCTCTAATGTCCTATCATAGCATGGTAGTGATCCAGGGTTCTCCAAAGTTAATTTGGTGGAGGACAAATTCTGGCCAATCTTCTCAAGCAAGAAAAGTCTTTGAGTATGGGTGTGATAACAAAAAGTTATATTTACTGCCTGAGATCAACCCTGCTAATATTTGGAGAGGCTCATTACCAAAAAGATGGCCATTAAGGGATATTTTTTCATCCAAAGCAACTTATAATGACTTTAATCTCAAGTACAGAAAGGTAAAAATCTCTACTGGTGAAAAGGATAACCCTAACCAATAAAATAAAAGATCCCTTAAGAGGTGAAGTAACAAAATATTCTGGAAGAAATATTCAAAGATTTTTCAAAGGCAAGATATTTTCAAAAAGACTCCTTTACCTTCCCTCTTCTTCCATTTCCACCATCTTGATCTTCCCATTGCCAATCTACTCCTCGAACCACTCTGGCACCTGCAAAGATTCCTCTGGCTGTAATTTTCTTTGATTTCCGACGAGATTCTAAAAGTACCCTAAAGATGAAAATACATGTTGATATGCTTGATTCAGTGAGAAGAAATCTAATTAGTTCTTAAAAACAGCATCGACAAGTCATTTAAAATTTAAGAGATGTTAAAGATAAGGACTTACCACATAAGATCTCAAAATTTCCCCTCACTGGATTTCTTTTTTTGCCAACACAGAATAAGGAGGGTTAGCATAACAGCATCTTTTATCCCCAAGAAGTACTCTGTAATTCCAGACTGAATTCCATATCCAAAACAACTCAAAAATTAAAACTATAGCCAGGCAGCTAGGTGGCACAGTGAACAGAATGCTATCTCAAGGTTGTTCTTATTTACATTTCTCTAATCAATAATGATTTAGAGCATTTTTTCATATAACTATAAATTGTTTTGACTTCTTCATTGGAAAACTGCCTGTTTGTATAACATTTATCAATTGAGGAATGACTTGTATTCTTGTAGATTCGACAAAGTTCTTCATATAATTCAGATATGAAACCTTTATCTGAGAAACTGTATATAAAAATCCTTCCCCCGATTTTCTGCTTTCCTTCTGATCTTGGCTACACTGGTTTTTTCTCTTATTTGATTTTTGAAGTCCTTTTTAAGTTCTTCCAAGAAATCTTTTTGGGCTTGTGACCATTTGACATTTCTCTTTGAAAAAAGAATAGCTTTTTTTACTTCACTATCAACCTCTGAATATGAATCCAGGTTTTCTCTATCCCTATAGTAGCTATCTAATGGTCAGGCTCTTTTTTCCATTGCTTACTCATTTTTATTTTGTTTTATTTTCGTATTATTGTAATCAGGTTCTAGTCTCGAGGTGTGAGTAACAGTGCCCCAGGTTTCAGATCCTTCTATTATTTTCTGAACTCTATGTGTGTATTCGGGGGTGGGTAACAACCTCAGGCACTCCTCTCTACTCCTATGACACAGCTAGGGCCCCTAACCACGATGTCCTGGAAATTTTCTTGCTCCCTGTGGTCCCTCCAGCAGCTCTCCCCTCTGCCTTGGAACTAAAACCAGGGGACTCCACTCTCCTGCAAGTGTGTACAGTCAGCAAGGTCCCTGTCCCTCTGCTACTGTACTCACTGAGTGTATGCTGGCTCCTTCCTGCCTGAAGCCCAAGATGATGTCTGGTAGCACAGCTCTGCCTGGCATTTGGAGACAGCAAAGGGTCTTTCAATCTTCTCCTACTCAGCTATCAGACCCCAAACTGACCTGGTAAGGTGAAAGTTCCTGAAGCCCAGGATGCTTCCAGACCCAGCTGCCCCCAGGGCTTGCTGCCAGTTGATACAGCAGAGTCTACCTGAAGGTATTTGCACTTCACTAGGGCCAAACCTCCTCCCTTGGAGATGAGAGTCTTTCTTGAAGTCCTCTTAGGAGGACAACTACTTTACCCTGACTTTTTTGTTTATTTTTGCCACTTTACATTCACTTTAAGATGACGTTCTATCTTGTTTGTGGAGGAAATCTGGAGAATCTAGAATATTCTATTCTACTCTGCCATCTTAAATGGATCTCCCTAGGTAACATTAAGCCAAATCTAATAAGAAGAAATATGACATGGAAAATGTAGTCATATATTTGGGTTAAAAATTGAAATTCACAAGTACAAAATGGGACTGCCATGGCTAGACAGACATACTTCAGCACAAGATCTAAGAGATATAAGGATCAGCAAATCCAGCAGAAGTAAACAATGTGACAAGACAGCCAAAAGCTAATACAAATTTAGGTTTGATTAAAAAAGATTGCAGCGTTTGAGACTATAGAGAGATAACAAAAAATGTCCTAATACCTTTCTTTGTTTTGTTGAGATGTTTTTCAGTCATGTCCAATTCTTCATGACCCCATTTGGATTTTCTTGGCAAAATACTGGAGTAGTTTGCCATTTTCTTTTCCAGCTCATTTTATAGATAAGGAACTAAGGCAAACCGGGCTAAGTGACTTATCCAAGGTCACACAGCTATTACGTGTCTGAGGTCACATTTGAATTCAGGAAGATGAGTCTTCCTGATTCCAAGCCTGATGCTCTCTATCCACTGTGCACCTAACTAGCTTCCTTCCTGATAATTAGAGGTGTCCAAATGTGGAATGGCCTGTTTTGGTAAAAACAGATTCTCTCTCACTAATTATTAGCAAAGGTTAAATGATCATTTGTCAGTATGTTTAAAAATGGATTCTCATTTCAGGTACCATTTGGACCTAACATGACCTCTGAGGTCCCCTTTAACTTTTGAGATTCAAGGATTTTCTCTCTCCTACTTCTGTCAAACCTTGTCCAAAATTATACTAGAAACTGTTATTAACAGTAAGATAAGAGTTCATGACTTCCCTAATTTCATTTTTAAGACTGAATGCATTTTCAATATACAAGGAACTTATGTATGTAAAATTAAGATTTACTTCCTACCTTTCACTTCCTGGTGTGGTAATTCTGTAAAAACGATGCCTTAAGTGATGTTTGTCTCCATGATAACAGACTGTGCACAAATCATAATTTGTACACTCAGCACACTTCCATCGGATACCAATGATTGGCTGTTGGCGACAAGTATCACACATGGTTCCATCATGCTTGATGCCTATTTTAAAAAAGACACACACATTTTTCGTGTTTTATATGTTTTGATTACTTGACAAAAGCTACTGAAAATAAGTAAAACAAAAAATATTTAAAGAATTTGTAACACATTATATGGGGAAATAAGAATACCTAGTCTCCTTAAAGCAAAGATAAAAGGTTAATAGACTTCCCTTATTTTAATTAACATAAACTATAACGTTATTTTCCTTCTCAACTCACTGATTAAAAGAAAATGCTATTGTTCATCACCTTTTTCCTCATATACACAAAATTAACCTTATGTGGCAGTTTTATTTAGAGGAATAAGGAAGACAAAAAAATACTTCAACAAAAACCACAATTTTCAGTATTTCAACATTTGAATACTTGAAACCTATCTTGTAATTTCAACTGGTGTTCAACTATGATAAGTGACAAACCAAAGCACAGAGGATTTTATCTTTATACCACTACAGACACCAAGATGCATAGTGTTTTTCCCAAGTCTGTTTCTTCCAAAGAACAGGGGAAAAAAAATTGTAGTACATCCAAGTGGCAGTGAGAGAAAGAAAAATTACTTTCAAAATAATTATAGAATGAATAAAATACTTAGGAGTTTACCCGCCAAGACACACGCACACACATTATATGACTACAACTACAAAACACTTTACAGGAGAAAAAAAAGGAGCCAAGTAAAAGGAGAAATGTTAATTTTATTAAATTTCAAACAGAAACATATCCCTGAAGCCACATACTGACTTAGAAAACCACAAATTACCAATATCTATGTTGCACTGTATTTATATTTAGTTAAAAATTTCCTAATTACATTTTAATCTGGTTAAACCCATGCCTACAATATACCAGTATGACATCTCTGATCAAAACAATTTCGTACTGATGAAAAAAAAAATGAGAGGGTCAATCAGTGGAACAGATTAGGTAAACAACATACAGAAGAAAATGAACACAGTAACAATAGTCAAAGATCCCAGTTTCTGGGTTGACCAACTCAGTATTTGACAAAAACTACTGTGAAAACTGGAAAGATGTCTGGTAGAAGAAAGCAGTCACAGAGCAACATTTTGCATGATAGACCAAATTTAACTCCAAATGGATACATGACGTACATATATATAGTGACATCACAAACAAGTCTGAGGAGCAAGGAAGAAATCACCTTTCAGATCTGTAAGGGAAAAGTTTATGACCAAACAAGAGATAGAAAGGATCACAGAAGATAAAAATGGACAATTTTTATTCCATAAAATTAAAAAAGCTTTCTCACAAACAAAACCAATGAAATTAAAATTAGAAGGGAAGTTGTTAACTAGGGAAAAAAATCTTAGCAGCAAATTTCTCTGATAAGAATTCAACAGAAAAATGGCCAAATGATATTAATAGGCAGTTTTGAAATGAAGAAATCCAAGCTATCAATAACCATATTAAAAAAATCCAAATCATTACTAATTAAAGTTGACAAAGTTGGCAAAAAGGGAAAACGACAAATGCTGGAGAGGCTTGGGGAAAGAGGTGTAATGTATTGTTGGTAGACCTATGAATCGATTGAGCCAATCTAAAAAGCAATTTTAACTTGCCCCACCTGTCCCCTACCCAATCACTAAACTGTGCATAATGCCCTTCGATCCAATGATACTATGGAGGCTCATACAGCAAGACAGATCACAGAAAGAAGAAAAGGATCCATGAAAATTGATACACAGACATAGTGAGAAGAACCAGAGAATAACGTATAACATTATAAAGAACAACACCTTGGAAAGGTATGAGAGCTCTCATCAATGCAATGACTAATCATGATTCCAAAGGACTGATGATGAAGCATGATACTCATCATTTTGATGAACTCAAAAATAAGAGTAAGACTTGTGTTTTTTTACATAGCCAAAGTAGGAATTTGTTTTGTTTGATTATGCAATGATTCAAGGGCTTTATTATTTTTTTATGGGGGGAGGAGGGTGACAGGAAGAGGGGAAAGAAAAGAGAAAAGAGGGGAAGGAGAGAGGGAGGTTATTTAAGGCCTCTTTTTTTTTTTTTTAATTCACAAAAGAGAATAGAAAGACCAGAAAGAAAAACTGAGAAGTAGCTTTGAAAGTCACAGGTTAATTTATTATAGTTAAAAAAGAAAAGCAAAATATACATAATAGAGATCTACAGTTTTGTATGTTTAATATAAAAATAAATCTTTTTAAAAGTACAAACATTTGTGCACCTTTTTAATGTTTATAAAGCCCTTTCCTCAGAACAACTCCTTACCCGTACTACCCTAAATAGGCACCACTGCCTCATTCTGGGTCAGTTATAAAAGTATTATACACCAATTTAAAAACATTCACTGCTCCGTGACATTCATCTTACCTCTTATAACAGAAAAAGCACTAGACCTAGACTTGGTGGTAGAAGATAAGCTTTTGATTTCTACCTCTGCCACTCAGTGTGTCACCTTACGAAGAGGTCACCCCTCTGTGCCTCAGTTCTTTTTCAGTTGTTTGTTGTTATTTTTCAGTCCTGTCTGACTCTACATGACCCCATTTGGGGCTTTCTTGGCAAAAATACTGGAATGGTTTGTCATTTCCTCATCTAGCTCATTTCATAGATGAGGAAACTAAGACAAACAGGGTTAAGTGACTTGCCCAGGATCACATAGCTAGTAAAGTGTCTGAGGCCAGATTTGAATTCAGGAAGTCTTCTTGATTCCAAGCCCAGAAAATTACCCCACATCATCACATAACATTACATAAGTTGAAGAACTTTTGTATAGTCCTTCCATTTACAAGTGTAAAGTAGTATTGTTACTATCACACCAAAACTTGGAAGTCTTTAAACTTGGTCTTAATTATATTTAAGTCTCTATCTGTACTGAGCATGAAAACTAAAACTTAAGCAACCTGACAGCAGCTGTGCCATTATAAAGCATCAAAACCTAAACTGACTGTGCCTACTTCTCAGCTTGCCAGTTAACAGGTGAAAAATATAAGTAAAACTCAAAAGTCATTTATTCAAAAACCTTCATCCAAAAGTGTTTTCCACAAATCCCTATTTAAATATTTTGGTCTCCACATTGTTTATTCTTCTGAAAGGATGATAAAATTCATGAACTCATAATAAATGCCCAAACTTCCTTTAAAAACAGCTATTAAAAAAAAACCACAAAGACAACTGGTAAAATCTTCCATAATTCATGGTTTCAAAGTATACTTCAAGAAAGCAATATATATATATACACACACACACACACACACACACCCAATCACTTTCAAACCCAATTTAGTTTCCACAGCTCAAATGCTAACAAAACTACTCAACAGCTGTGAAACTGACTAATGCTGACTATTTGAAAGAGTAAACAAAGCAACCCATTCAGCTACCATAATCAACACTACAGAATATAAAACAAGAATACAATTAATTTGCTCTAAAAGAAAATCTGCCTATTTGATGGCATCATAAAACACATTAGGGAAAGGGCAGTTTAAGGATTTTCACTCTTTTCCCCCTTTATCCCTTATCACACCCATCAATTTCATTCCCATTTACTGTCATTCACTCCCACTCTGATCCTCTGTGACCACACGAGAGAATTGTTCCTTACCAATTTTACATTTCATACTACTTGACTGCATCCCTTCCCTCTGGCCAAGTCTATAAGCTCTCCTCATTTCCAAAGCTTCCTCTAAATGCTATGATCCCTGGAGGATCTTTGTGCTCTTTCTTTTTGTTCAGTTTTATGACCACATCTGCCATCTACTTTTCATTGATAAATGAATCACCTATGACAACAGCTTTTGACTCATTCCATTACTACTCAAATCACCATCTGTCCTGTGTTTTTGATGTTATCCTAAGCTAAACAATAATTTAAAGAATCTATATAATTGGAGGTTTGAGTGAAAATTTTACAACAGATTTAGTAATACATGCTAATGAGATAACAAGGAATAAGTTCATAGAGAGTAACAAAATGAGCCAAACTAATGAGATGGTAACTTTTACAAAGAAAAAAACTTTAGAGTAAAAAGGTAGATCTCAGAGGGTTGGGAAGAAGAGTCAGATTTCTGACTCCATTAACTATAGAACTGTATTAATATTGTTATCTAATCTTTCAGTGATCTCCATGCATGTCACCCTCTCAAGTTATTGATTTAACTTTGACAATTGATCCTAGGTAAAGATTCAAATAGTTAAAAGGCCTTATTTATGGAATCTTTCTTACCTAAGATGTTTCTTTTTTTTAAATTCTGTGTGCACTACTGTGTTTTTAAGAAGGTTTCAACGTTAATTAATTTTTTTAGTAAAGGCAAAGCCTTTGTGACCTGCCAGCTGGTTAATACATTCCACATTCATTAGTCTTGAGACAAAAAATATGGTGAACATCAAGACTTCTCCTTAGCTCAGATCAAACACAGCTGCCAGTTATGTGTTAAAGGAGTTGCGTGCTAACTATTCTGGTTCTCTCAAATCTACACATTTATAAATTGTGTCAAAAATCAAATTCTCCATACAAAAAAGGAGATGTGAGAATTTTTTTAAAAAACATTGCAGGGGGAGAAAAGTAGAGATAAAATAAACATCCTTTTGAGATAATGTTAATACTCCAGACTTTTAAAATAGTTTCAAACTGCCTGTCTTTACAATACTCTGCCTCACCCCTAAATCTCTTCTTCATTTATCCAAGTCACCCTGCTCTCTTATTCCATCACCCTTCTTCTGGCTTCACTTCCTTCACTTTGCAATCTCATTTTTACAGTTAATAAGCTCATCTATGCATTCTTCTCTCTCTTGCACCCTCCCCACCCTGATCCTACACACTTCCCCCTCCCTCCCCAAGGCTGTTTGATATCTCAAACGAGGGTCAAAACAACCACCTGTCTCTCCTTCACTCTCATTCTCCGCTGCTGAATGCTGCTAGAGAAAGCTACATAACCTATGCCCAAGTGTGTCCACTGCAGATGTATTACGCAATTTTTACATAATTTTATGTGGGTTCTCACTAGTATAGGGCAATCTACTTGTTCAATCAAATTGACACTCTTTTACCTTCCTCAGGGCAGCTACCGCAAACATTTCTTTTTCTCTCAAACCATCCTCAACAACTGCCCTCCAACTTCCTTGGCTTCATTCAAGACTACTCAAATTCCATTTTCTGCCAGAGAAGTTTCCGGGTACACCTCCCCCCCCCCCCACACACACACTTTCAGTGCTTTCTCTTTGAGATTATCTTCCATTTACAGTGTATTTAACTTGTATGTACAAAGCTGACTGCATATATTGCATCTCCCAATAGAATGTGAGCTCCTTGTGGGCAGGGACAATGTTTTGGCCACCTATTTGAACTCCCTACTTTGAGTCTCTCCTCTTCAAATCCATCTTCCACAGAGCTGGAAAAAAAAAAACTTTCTAAAACACAGGCCTGATCATGTCACCCCCTGCTCAAGAATCTGTCATGACAATACAAAGACATACTCCTCACAACTTGGTATTTAAAGCTCTTCTAAGTCTGAGGCGCCAACTCTCTAACCTTGTTTCACATTAATATCCTTCATGCATCCTATGTTGAGCTAAACTGCCTTCTCTGGCATTCCCAAATCTGGATTTCATCTCCCACCCATGTAACTCTGAACAAGGCTGTCACGGGACCTGGAATGCACTCCCTTCCCACATTCACCTCTTACAAACCTTAGCTTCTTTAAAAGGTTCAGCTCAGGTGCCACAACTAAGGAAAAGCCCTTTATGATGGACTTCGTTGTTAGTGCCATTTTCCTCCTAAAATTATCCTGTATATACTAAACCAAGTGGTGTACCCTCCCAGTAGGATATAGTCTTTTCCAGGGGCAAGACAATTCATCTTCTGTATCTATAAATCTGAAGACTTGCACATAGTGATGGAGACCAGATCTGTGATTTTATAAGTAAAGGGAAATCTCAGGTGAGGAAACTCTAAAACTCTTAAAGGGTTTCTTAGAACACAATAGGTTAAGTGAAGGCAATGCATGTCAGAGGTGGGATTTGAAGCCAGATCCTCTTGGCTTCAAGGCCAATTCCCTATCCACTGCACCTTGCACATGGTAGATGATCAATAAAAGCTTGCTGAATTGAGTTCTTATTTTAAAATGTGACAATGTTGGCACCTTACAAAAATATAGACATCCTTTATTTTAAACTGAAAACTACTAAAATGAATGACAACTTTCACAGGCTATATTGCCTTGATGGGGTTCTGAATGATTTAACATTTAATTACGAGTATTTTAGAGTTTCATATAAAGTGTCAAAACAAAATTTATCGATTTAAAATTATTTTTATTTGTATGATTATTACTACATCCAAAAGCAACCTGATAATCAATCAACAAGAATTTATTAACTACTTACTGTGTACCAGGCACTGGGTTAAGTGCTAGGGATGCAAAGAAAAAGCAAAAACAAACACTACCCTTGAAAAGCTTGGATTCTAATGGGTGAGATGACATGTACATAAAATATATGAAATACAAAGAGTAGATATAAGATAGCCATGGAGGGAAAAGCACCAGCAGCCAAAGAAACCTGGAAAGGCCACCTGCAAAAGGTGGAATTTGAACTGAGTCGTGAAGGAAGCCAGGGATTCTAGGAGATAGAAGTTAGAAGTGTGTGGGACAAAAATCCCCCAAAATGAAATAACGATCAAAGGTTTCTCAAGGTAAAGACAGAGGTTTTATTTGCAAGTCTCGGGTGAGAATTGGGCATCGCCCACTCCAGAATGGTCTGGGGTGGGGAGACAAGTTTCAGAAGGCAGACAGTCAGTTTATATACCCCTTAAAGGGCCCCCCAAAACCCCCTTACAAAAACAATTCTAAGAAGCCCCCAAAACCCCCTGGACCTCTATCCCATCCGTGGGGGGGGGGGGGGTAGTTGGCCTCATGTTCTTGAAACAAAGAAAGATTCTTAGTCTAACACCTTAACCTCAAACTAACAGACAGCCGTTACAGGCATGCTCACCCTATGTGCATGCAGGATGTGGATATATGTGGCACATGTGCAAGTTTAAGTGGGGGAAGGGGGGGGTTTTAATTCTTCAACTTAAAGATATAGTTCAGGCATTATGGAAGCTAAAATATTAAGTATCCTTTTCCTTAAATGAGAGACTTTCATTCATTCCACTCAGAGGGAAGAACAAGAGTGGAGTGCCAGTACAAAGGCACAAAGAAGGGAGACAGAAGGAGAACAGCGTACCGTGTAGCAGGAACAGTAACTGGGCCATTATGGCTGGGCCATCAAGTGTATGGAGGAAAATGTGTTATTAGGCTGCAAAGATAGGGCCAACTTATGAAGACCTTTATGAGTTAAACAGAGGTTACATTTGATCCTAAAGGTAAGAGATCCCAAAATCTTACATAAACTGATGCAAAGGGAAATGGGCGGAACCAGAAGAATATTTTATACAGTAACCACAATACTGTATGATGATCAACTGTGAATGACCTAAGCTCTTCTCGGCACCATAGTGATTCAAGATAATTCTGAAGGAATTAGGATGAAAAATGCTATCCATCTCCAGAGAAAGAACTGATGAAGTCTGAATGCAAATCAAAGCATACTTTTTCTTTATTTTTCTTGTTTGTTTGGTCTATGTTTTCTTTTATAACATGGCTAACATGTTTTGCAAGACTACATTTGTATAATCTATATCAAATTGGTTGCCTTTTCAATGGGCGGGGTGGGGGGGAAGGAAGGGAAAGTATTTGGAACTCAAAAATTTTGTAAAATATTATATATTTTTTTAAAAACGTAAGAGCTTCCAGAATGGAATCAGGAAGAGAAGGGTTCAAATTCACCAACCTCTTTCATTTACTCCTGTATTTCCACCTCCATCTAAGTCCTACTCCAAGACATGGAAAATTTGCGATCGCATTGCTAGAAGAAACCACACAGATGAAATCATGGATCACTTAAGTATTATGATGACTTCACTTTAGTAATGGTCCTCACCTTCCCCCCCCCCCCCCCCCCCCCGCAAAAAAAAAATTCTCACAGCACTGGCCTCCAGGTCTGGAATAATCATTTATCAAAATGGTTGATAAATTATTTTAGTCAGTCACCACACTATTGGTAAAAGAAAATTTTTTTTGACTCATAGATCTGACTCATTTCTGAAATCACCTAATCCCATTTGCTTTGTAAATAAAGGCCAGAGAGGTTGTGACTTGCCTAAAATCTCCCAGTCAGGCTATATCTAGAACACTACATCTTGACTCCAGGGAAAGCATTCCTTGTGCTACAAGTTACCTGTGTGCACAGCACACACACATGCACACACACACATGTGTACATGTGCATGTGTGTGTATTTTAAACCTTTAGAGACCTACTAGAGCTTTCTATCCCAAGAGGCTTCCTTCCTTCTTTCTCTCTTCCACTGGCACTAGTCTAATCTTAAAAGCTCAAGGCACCCTGACGACTTTCCGTAATTCCCCTGGCAAGATTACTAGTAAACTTTCCTTTAGATGAAGGGAAAACAAAATCAGGTAAAGTTTAAGATAGCAAAGTCAATACTGGCTAAGGATGATCTATTTATTTAACCTTGTCTACAAAGGCAGACTGATCAACCCACCCACTTTGTGAGACTAATCTGTAATTCAGCTACTTCCCTCACCAGTTTTTATACCTGTTAAAAAAAAATACTATACACCAATTACCAGTAGAGATAACAAGGCTCTTGATTAGGGCTGAACATAATGAGGGGAAAAGAAAAAAAGAGAGAGAGAGAGAAATGCCATTTCCTCATAGTATCACTGTCTGTATCTGGAAGGAGACACTCTCAACAAATGTTTTATGCAAAAGCCAAGTGAACTTGGCCAAATACAAATAGGCATAACTATCAATAAATAATCTGAAAAGTGATGTTTATTACTACGGAGAAGGAAAGAGAATAAGCATTTACACAGTACCTACCATATGCCAGGCACTAAGTGCTATGGTAACAATAATAATAATTTATTAAGATAATTTTTAAAATCTATATTCATTAAGATAACATAAACTCTTTAGGCCAAACATCAATCTCATTTCCTTTTAAGTAAATAAAAAGAAATTATTTTAATTTCACAGATCACAGACTTGAAGTTGGATGGGAACTTAGAGGTTATTTAGTCCATCCCTCTTATTTAACAGATAAAGAAACTGAGACTTAGGATAAGTGACTTGCCTAGGATAACAAAGCAAAGAATCAGAAGCAGGATTTGAAGATTTTATATACATACATACATATATGTGTGTGTGTGTGTGTGCATATATACATATATATATATATATATATATATATATATATATATATATATATATATATATATATATATATATATACACGCCTGAAGACTGATGAGTTACCATTTTTTTTAGGATTTCCAAATTGCTGCAAATCAAAAGGATTACTTTCAAACATTAAAAAAAATCTTAACGGCTTATTTCCTTTCCTCTAAAAGAAAGAACTTACTAATCAAAAACAAAAGCAAAGACAAAATAACAAAAACTACCTCCAGAAAATAAGTATTATACGTAATTACCGACATGGATATTTTTTCAGAAGGAAAAATTTAGATTTTATATGGTCAGGGAATGGCAACTAATTCCAATGCCAGCCAAAGCAAAACATTTAGGAAGCAAATCTCTTTTGAAAAATCATAATGTATTGTAAAAACAAATAATTTTAAAGTTTTCTTTGTTTATCACCTTGCATTATTCACATGACAGATAATTCCTAGCTTATCAAGGAGTTGCAGTTTAAAAATATATTAAGTTTGTACTTTGGAACATACAATAACTGTGTGATTAGATTCTCAGACTCAAAGGCTGCTTACTTTAGTCCATAATATGAAATTCAGTTTAATGAGTGGAGAATGAAGAGCAGTTTAGTTTTACTAAGAAATAAAATACTTGGGGGCTGCTAGGTGGAGCAGTGAGTAGAGTACCAGCCCTGCAGTCAGGATGACCTGAGTTCAAATCCTGCCTCAGACAACTTGACACACTTACTAGCCGTGTGACCTTGGGCAAGTCACTTAACCCCAATTGCCCTGCCTTCCTCCCTCCAAAAAAAAAATAGAATACTTGAATATAATTCACAGATAAAATTATATACATAATGACTACAACTATGTAAATAAAGACTAGATCAATAATTAAACTTAAACACGTCGAAATGGAAACTCAAAGAGGCTCCTGAAAGTACAGCCATGCTATTCCTGATTTTCATTTTGAGAGACAAAAATATGGCAGTAAGTCATCAAAGTTCTACTTTCAGGAGAGAGTTGCAAAAATCATTAGCTATTCTCTGACTAAAATAAGATGACATTGATTAAGGAAGAGGTAGGATTTCTGTAATTACTCAACAAGCAAGAAATTGTTTGACAGCTAAGTAAAGCAGGCATTACCAAGCATAAGTAGTTCAGTCAGTGGTAAAATAAGTAGTTTTCAACAAAAGGAATTAACACACACAAGAGGAACACTGTGAGATAAAAGGTTGTCAAATAACACCTAAATAGAATTTCTGAGATAAGCAGATACAGACTTTAAACTTAACTTGCACAGTATATATCTTCTGAAGTGTTACCTCTCGAACCATATACCAAGATAAGGTCAAAATGGATACATGATTTAGAAATAAAGGGTGATATCATAAACAAATATTATGAGAGCATGGACTATGTTATCATCCAGAACATAATACAAATTAAAATAACTCTGAAGTACCACCCCACACGTATCAGACTGGCTAATGTGCCAGAAAAAGAAAATGATAAATGTTGGAGGGGATGTGAGAAAATTGGGACACTAATGTACTGTTAATGGAGTTGTGAACTGATCCAGCCATTCTGGAGAACAACTTGGAACTATGCCCAAAGAGCTATCAAACTGTGCATACCCTTTGACCCAGCAATACAACTACTAAGTCTGTATCTGAAAGAGATTCCCCGCCCCCAACGAAAGGGGAGTGACCTCTATGTACAAAAATGTTTATAGCAGCTCTTTTTGTAGTGGCAATCAGTTGGAAATTAAGGGGATGCCCATCAACTGGAAAATGGCAGAACAAGTTGTGGTATATGATTGTGATGGAATACTGTTGTGCTATAAGAAATGTTGAGCAAGAGGGTTTCAGAAAAGAGTTACATGAACTGATGATGCAAAATGAAGTGAGTAGAACCAGGAGAACATTATAAACAGCAACAGCAATATTGTATAATAATCAACTGTTAATAACTTATACATTCTCAACAATACAATGATCCATTTCTGAAGGACTTATGATAAAAAATGCTGTCCACCTCGAGAGAAAGAAGGGACAGTCTGAATGCAAACTGAAGCATACTTTTTATTTAATTTTCTTTATTTTACTTGGGATTTTGGGGGGAAGAGGTTGGTCTGTGTTTTCTTTCACAACATTGCTAATATGGAAATGTTTCACATGACTGCACGAGTAGTCTATATCTAATTGTTTACCTTCTCAAGAAGGGGGAGACGAGGCAGAGAATTTGGAACTCAAAATTTTAAAAAATAAATATTAGAAATTGTTTTTACAGGTAATTGGAAAAAATAAAATCTAAAAAATTTTTAAATTATAAGAAAATTTTAAAAAAATAAAGAAAAGTGTTATACAGCTTAAGTAAGCAATACAGAGTGATAATGGTAGGGAATGACCAAAAGGAATGGAAACATGAGGAATCATACACACACACACACACACACACACACACACACATCATTTCTACTGCCATATCCCCTGTTTCAGAAATATGCCTGAGACAGTGAATTACATCTTAAGGGAAATCAATTTAAAAAATTTAAATCCAACCAACCTGCTACAAATATTGCTATAAATAATTCATTTGATCCTCACAATAAGCCTGGGAGGTGCTATTATTATCCCTATTTTACAGTTGGGGAAACTGAAGCAAACAGGGGTTAAGTGACTTTCCCAGGGTCGAAAAGCTAGGATATCTGAGGCCAAATTTGAACTCAGGTCTTCCTAACTCCAGTCTCAAAGTGTTCTCCATTGTACATCTATATGTTCAAGAAAGTAGAAAAAGTGAGGTAGAAAAAATAACAAAATAACAAAAAGTCAAAATCAAAATTTAATTCTTGGTAGTCTTCTTAGTTTCCTGGATCATCCTGGAAGAAAAGCAACCTAGAATGCTTGAAATTGAGGGGGAAATTTTTTAAAAACTCCTGATCTCAAAGAAATATGACTGCACTTGCACTGACCCCTCCTTTCTCTTCCCACCATGACAAACCTTAATGGAAGTGCACTTGAGAGTATTAGTGGCATTCCTTTTTCTTTCAGGATCCCTGGCAGGTCATGTACAATAGTCTGGGAACCTGAGGTTAAGATGAAAATTGAGGGAAAAAGAAAAGAGGTCATCACAAAAAAAAAAAAAAAAAAAAAAAATAGGTCATCACAAAGTATGGAAAATCAACACTACTAAAACACATGTCTGAAATGCATAAAAGAAAAAAGAAGAAATTATGATAAAGGGGACAACTTTGAAAGTAACAAATTAAATTTATTATATACTTAAAAAAAGAAGAAACAAGATTTTCTTGCAAACAAGATTTGTAGGTTCAGGAACAACTCTCTCTGTTGTACTATGTGTAGAAGGCCACCTCAAAGGATGACGGTGAGAAAGCAAATACTACATAAGTGTTGGTTATGAATATTATTATTAAGCAAGATTATAAGCTAGTTCCCATCTTCCTCCTTCTCAAAACAACAATTTTAAGCCAATCAAAATGTCCTTCTATAGGTGAGTATGATAACAATAAAAGGTATTTATGGAACTAAGGCCACCTTTGGTTTAAAAAGAAGAAAAAAGCCCCCAAAGTGTAGTATGATAGAGAGAATACTGCTTTTGAAGTCAGAAGACCCTGATACTGGGTGACTGTTGCAAAGATGCAACAGAAAAAGATAATAAAAATTATAGCTTGGAAAGCAAGAAACAAGAATCTAAAAATTTGTCCACTACTCAGAAGTCTCACATTTGTCCTTCATAAATGTGACTCAAAGGGAGATAGGGAGAAATAGAATGGGGTGGATTATCTCGAATAAAGGTGGCAAGAGGAAGCAGTTCTGTGGGAGGAGGGGAGAGGGCAGGTGAGGGGGGAAGGAGTGAACCTTGCTCTCATCAGATTTGGCCTGAGGAGGGAATACCATACATACCCAATTGGGTATCTTACCCCACAGGAAAGAAGAGGGAGGAAGATAAAAAAATAAAAGGGGGGGGGATGATGGAGGAGAGGGCTGATGGGGGTGGAAGTAATCAAAAACAAGCACTTTGGAAAGGGGACAAGGTCAAGGGAGAAAATTCAATAAAGGGGGATGGGTTGGGAAGGAGCAAAATATAGTTAGTCTCTCACAACATGAGTATTGTGGAAGGGTTATACATAATGATACACATGTGGCCTATGTTGAATTGCTGGACTTCTTAGGGAGGGTGGGTGTGAAGGGAAGAGGGGAGAGAATTTGGAACTCAAAGTTTTAAAAACAGATGTTCAAAAACAAAAAAAAAAGTTTTTGCATGCAACTAGAAAATAAGATACACAGGCAATGGGGCATAGAAATTTATCTTGCCCTACAAGAAAGGAAGGGAAAAGGGGATGAGAGGGGAGTGGGGTGACAGAAGGGAGGGCTGACTGGGGAACAGGGCAACCAGAATATACGCCATCTTGGAGTGGGGGGGAGGGTAGAAATGGGGAGAAAATTTGTAATTCAAACTCTTGTGAAAATCAATGCTGAAAACTAAATATGTTAAATAAATAAATTTAAATTTAAAAAAATAAATGTGACTCAAGGAGAGTCAAAAGACAGAGCGGTAGTAAACACTCAAATGTAATCATTAAAAAAAAAACCACAAAGCCTATTTTTTTTAAAGATGTTTTGTTCATGCTTTCTTTTATCTTTAAAATTTAATTTTTTTCCAATTAATAAAAATTATTTGCTCTCCCTTCCACTTTTCCCAACATCACAGCCAAAATAAGAAAGTGGAGGGGGGGGGGGGAACACAACAACACCTTATAAGAAATATAATACATAGTCAAGCAAAAAAATTGCTGCACTGGTCACATCTAAAAAATAGTCTCATTAAATACTTGAATCCACCACCTCTTTGTCAATAAGTGAGTGTCATGTTTCACGTCATCAGTCCTGTGGAAACAAAGGTCAGTGTTCTTGACTACATCTTAACACACAGAAAATGACTAAGGACAGACATAGCATTCAATGACTGCATTCATTTCACATTAAGCTTTCCTATGTGAAATAAACTCATTGAAAAGTTACAGCAAAGGATAGACTTCAGTACCAAATTAGGTTAAAAAAAAAAGAGAAAGATGAAATCACAGTAGTAAAGGCTGAAATTACAGTAGTTCAAACCTGACCTACTTAAAACTTGACTCCTAGAAGTACAGACACAGACTATCACTGTTTCTCTGAAGTTTAACCAATGCAAAGAATGGTTGAAAGAGCCCACAAACCACCTCATCAAGCACTTGATCTTGCCAAGGGGAAAAACATGGCAGCCAAGAGAAACACCAGTTAGGAGCACAGACTCATTTGTTGTTTTTTCTACAAGTTCATTTGTAAGAAGGAGGAAAATAATCAATTAGCACTTATTAAGTGATTATTATGTGCTAGGCACAGTGCTACACTGGGATACAAAGACAAAAGGGAAATGAATCTCTGACCTTAAGAAGTTTACATTCTACTAGGAGACTGCATGAACATAATACATACAAAATAAATATAACAGTTTTGGGAGGATGAGATGGAAGAGCAGAAAACAGTTGAGGGAAAAATGCTTCAGAGACCGTGGCTTGAGATTCAACTAAACCAGATTAACCCAAGAGCACACACAGATGAAGCTGAGAGAGAAAACAACAATGATGGGAGATGGAACAGATGTCCAAATGCTTCTATAGTCATTTATTCTCATTAACAATGTTAGTAGAAAAGTGCAATGAAGTTTGAGATATGAAAAAGCAGCTAGACCTGACCAAATACATATGAAATAGAAATAAATGCTGGAAAAAAAATTTTAAAATATTATTAGCATTTATAAACAATATTTAGTGCTTTTAAAGCTGCACAGCTCTTTCATATACATTATTTATTGTGAACCTACCCACCTTGTGAAGTAGGTACAATGTCTATTATTATACCCCTTTTCAGAATAAACTGAGGCTCAGATTAACTAAACAACTCTTCCAAGGTCATAGCCTAGTAAGCATCAGAGGCAATATTTGAAACTGGCCTTCCTGACTCTTAAGTCTGGCACTCTGTCCATTACAACACATTGCCTCTCCTTAAAAGGGATTCAAGGATCAATTTTAAGAATCTACAAATCATGGGGAGGGCTGACTGGGGAACAGGGCAAACAGAATATAAGCCATCTTGGAGTGGGGGGGAGGGGAGAAATGGGGAGAAAATTTGTAATTCAAACTGTTGTGAAAATCAATGCTGAAAACCAAATATGTTAAATAAATAAATTTAAATTTTAAAAAAAAGAATCTACAAATCAGAAAAAATAAACAGCAAAAAAAAAAAAAAAAAGACCAAGAAGATGTCAGATGTACTGAGATACCTGCCTGCTTTATCATCTCTCTATAAAATGTTGATGGAAATGGTGTATTAATTCACTAAGGATCTCCTCACCCAAACCTCCGGAAAGGTTTGAGAAAGCAAGCTTGTGCAAGTCTTCATTTCTCTCCAGGTTGCCTAGGGACTTTCTCTACCATGCCTCAGAAACCTCTTCAACTTGGAAGCTCACTCCAGCCCAGGAATTCACACATAGGAAGTAACCCTTGGGCCCTGCGGCATCTCCCTCTGATTGGATGGCTCTTCCTAAAAACTCCATTAAATAAAGGAATCCAGGCCAGCCAAATTTTCATCCCTCTTCAGGCTGCACTTCAACCTTTCTCTATCATTTCTACTCCCTAGTTTTCCAGTTTCCTTTTATATGTTGTCTTCCCCAATAAAACATAAACTCCTTATTTGTTTTTCATGACTTACACATATTTGTAATTTTTTCTTGCCTTCTCAATGGGTGAGGGAGGAGAAGATGGGAAAGAATTAAAAAATTTCGTGAAAAATTATTTCATTTATTTATAGCAGCTGTTTTTGTGGTGGCTAAGAATTGGAAATCCATCAGAAAAACCTAGACTTACATGAACTGATGCAAAGTGAAGTGAGCAGAACCAGGAGAACATTGTACACAATAACAGCAGTATTTTGAGATGATCAACTATGAATGACTTAGCTCTTCTCAGCAATACAATGAGCCAGGACAATTCCAAATGACTCACGATGGAAAATGCTATCCACATCCAAAGAAAGAAGTGATAGAGTCTGAATGCAGATTGAAGCATATTGTTTTCACTTTTTTTGTAGTTTTTTTTCCTTTTATTCTGTTTCTTCTTTCATAACACAGAATTACTATGGAAATGTTTTATGTGAGTGCACACATATAACCAATATCTAATTGCTTACCATCTTAGGGAGGAAGGAGAGGGAGGGAGAAAATTTGGAATTCAAAATTTTATTAAAAAATGAATGTTAAAAACAATCTTTATGTATAATTTGAAAAAACAAAATACTATTTAAAAGGAAATTTTTTTAAATTGGAAATTGAGGGGATACCCATCAATTGGAGAATGGCTGAACAAGTCATATATGATTGTGATGGAATATTATGGTGCTATAAGAAATGACAAGCAGGATGATTTCTGAAAAACCTGGAAAGACTTACATGAACTGATACAAACTGAAGGGAGTGGAAGCAGGAAAATGTTACATACATTAACAGTAATATTGTATGATGAAGAACTGTGAATGATTTAGTTATTCTCAGCAATACAATGATACAAGACAATCCCAAAGAATTCATGACAAAAAATGCTATCTACCTCCAGAGAAAAAACTAATATTGTCTGAATACAGACTGAAGCATACTTATCTCTCTCTACCCCCCACTTTCTTTATTTCCTGTTTGAGTCTTTTTATACAAAATTACAAATATGGAAATGTTTTACATGATTACATATATATAACCTATATTAGATTGCTTACTGTCTTAGGGAAGGGTAGGTGAGGAGGAGAGGGAGGGATAGAATTTGGAATTCAAAACTTCTTTTAATGTTAAAAAATTATTTTAACGTGTAATTGGGAAAACATTTTAAAAATTTATTTTATTCACAACATAAGCTTCTTGAGAGCAGGAACTTTCTGCTGGTGCTGTATTTATATTCTCAGTGCTTAGCAGAGTGCCTGACAAATAGTAAATATTTATAAAATGCTTGCTGACTAATTTTGCAGAAAATTTCTTTTACAGAAAAGCACATTTTGGTATAAATACAACCTGATTATTGTGAATAATTTCCTGAGTATATTTGTACAACTAAGTCCACTTCTGGTTTTTAAAAAAAATCAAAAAGTGTAGTGTGATAGGAAGAATATTGGTTTTAAAGTCATAAGACCTTGATATTGGATGATTTGCAAAGGTGGAGACAGGAAAAGATAACGAAAATTATTAGCTTCTTTGCTAATATTTTAGTCTATATTTTTATATCACAAAGATTTTGTGAAGTGCTTATGTGTCAGGCACATAAGTAGAGATACAAAAGAAGACAAAAACAGTCCTTGCCTTTAAAGAACACACATCATAATGAGAAAGAGCCATACAAAATAGGTACAAAACAGATGTCAGTCAGCCAGGACCTGTGCTTATCATCAGAGGAAAGGTACCAGAATTAAGAGAGATCAGGAATGCACCCTGCAGAAAGTTGAATTTTAGCTGGGACTTAAAGGAAGCCAGAGAAGCCAGGAGGAAGAGATGAAGAGACAGAGTCTTCCAGTCATGGGAGACAGCCAGTAAAAATGCCCAAAGTTGAGAGATGAGAGTGTTTGTTTAGTGAGAGGAATAGCAAGGAGGCAGTGTCAATGATTGTAGAGTACATGCATGTAATCTGTAAGAAAACTGAAAAGGTAGGGGTGGGAAAAGTTATGAAGACCTCTGAATGCCAAAAAATTTGATCCTAGAGGTAACAGGGAGCCAATGGAGTTAAATGAATTGGGGGGTGGTCACATGAAGACATGTGGTCAGGCATGCACTCTAGGAATCTCAGTTTTTATAGCTGAGTGGAAGATGGACTGGAGAGAGGAGACACTTGTGGCAGGGAGACCCACCAGTAGACTATGGCTAATCTGGAGGAAGGGGGATAGGAAGGACAGAGAAGGCATCAGGGATGGGGAGAGGTAGACAGGAAAGTCGCCCTGCAGAAGATGGAATTTGATCTGAATCTTGAAAGAATCCAGAAAAGCTAAGAGTCGGGTGAGGAGAGAGAGCATTAGAGGCATGGAAGAAAGCCTGTACAAGGGTCCAAACACAGGAAATATAGTGTTCTGTGCAAGAAACGGCAAGTAAGCCAGTATAGCTGGAACGAAAAAGAAACCCCACATTTCTAAAATACCAACATTCCCCAAGTGACTCTATACAGATTGAAGTCAGAGAAAACATCTTAGAAAAATCAAAATTGCAAGTGACACAAAATGTCAATGGGAAGATGTGGCCAGAGTGGCCTTTGTTTTCTTTGAGCGACTCAGTTTATCTCATTGAGCCTTGCTGGGCCATGCCTGGGAGCAGAGAACTTCCTGTGTGATGAGTCATGGGGCTGGCTGAGGGGAGGTGTTGACTCCAGAGCCACACCCTATTGGGTGTTAACCTAGGGGAAGGGGCCAACTCAAGAACCAATTGGCCTGGTCATTCAGGCGGCGCTTGATGATGTCAAAAACTCTGTAAGAGGGGAGAAGACGGCTTGAGGATCTCTCTTTCCTTTTCTGGTTGGCATGGGAGCAGTGGCAAGCATGACTCTGGGCCAGCCCTTGCTCTCGGGCTAAGCCCAGATGTTGGTAACTATGAATTGTATTGGGTCTGTCTGTTGATATTTGTAATTCGTTTGTATTTTGTTCTGAAGTTCAGGATGCTGGTTTTGTTTTCCCCCGAACTAAATGAATGTTCTGAACTTCAGGGTGCTGACTATTTGTTCCCCTGAACTAGCTGACTGTAATCTGCATTTGGCCTGTCTGTTGATGCTTGTCTCTTTGCTCCCCTGAGCTAACTGAATGCTGGCGTTTTCCCCTGAACTAAATGAATGTTGTCTGTATGCTAACTGAATGCTGGATTAAAGTAAGCTGGTCAACCCCTTCATGATGCTTTCCTTGTTTAAGCAGATAAAAAGAACCTGTGCTTTCCCCGGCAGCCTCCTGGGTGCTGGCTGTGGGGGGATCTTATGCCCCCACAGGAGCTGCTAGCTGGATTATTAAAACAGAAGATAAATTGCAAATACAACTAGGCTGCAACATATTACCAACAATGACATATACAAGAAGTTGTGTAAAAGACATTACCAAGGATGTGTGATGGGAAAAGGCAGTGAACTGATTATGTAGCAAACATGAGTGGAAACAGATAAATAGTCCAAGTGTTACACAGGCAATCAAAAAAAAATGTTAAAAGAAATTAAGGAAGACATCTAGAATGCTGAGGAGATCCTTTATTAAAGATCATCAGAAAGACATGAACAAGAATCACATGGAATGCAAATGCCTAGAAAGGCTGACATCTGAACCAATGGAAGGAGTATTCACATAGTAAGTTTACAGATTCATTGAAATATTAACATTTAAGAGGTACACAACATTACATGTGGTCTGAAGGTTTCATGGAGAAAATTATATTTGAGCTAGATTTTAAAGTACCAGTAGTCTTTCAAAAGGGGGATGAAGGAAGAAGAATGTGTTCCAAACAGGAATAAATGGGAAGAGAAATGGAGAAACACCTTGGAAGGGAGGAGTCAGGGAACTGCTAGGTAAGAACATGAGCATTCAAGAAGTATCTCTTATTTCACTGGGTTCTTCTCAATTCTGCAATTTGGGTAGCATGATGTAGTATCCAGAGTACACCTTCTCTTAAGTCTTTAGAACCACATTTTGCAAACAAAATATATTTAGAAAGTGTTGAATTTATAGTCGGAGAATTTGGGTTGAAATCCCAATCTTTCTTGACTTAGTGGACACTACTAAAGTCAAACTCTTAACAATTCAAATCCTGCCTCTGACATTTGGTAGCTATGTGATCATGAACAAGTCGTTTAAGATCCGCAATTTCTGCATCAATAAAATTGTAGGTCAGGCCTAAATCCGGCTGGTCTGGTGGTTCAAGATTGGGACTGGAGTTGGAAGGAAACGAGGCCCTCACAGAACATCTAACATTAACATAAAAGAAATTTATTTAATAGCATAGAAAAGATATTCGGAAAGGATACAGCATTGATTCAACTGGGCACAGCTCTCTAGCCTTTGAATTTGCCAAAGTATTAAGATCTAGTCAGCAGAATGTGGTTATAGGTAACGAGTCCCAATTCCTCCAGCTTTTATACTGTTTCAAGCAGAAAGCTACATCCACTGTTTGGGCCTAAGTCCTCTGAACCAATTAAATCTCCAGGACACTTCCACTGTCTTTTAGGGGAAAACTAGCTCAGCCTATATGGCAAGGACTTTCCATTCTTTTAAAGATGTTGTTCCTACCACAGTCGTAAAGAGGAAACAGCTTTCCAAACATTAAATTGTTACATAAGCATGAGTTATTATTACCTTTGTGAAGTGGAGCCAATTTAGGCTCCAGTTCCTTTATCTTTAAAATTTGTGAGTTGGACTACATCATTTTTGAGGTGCCTCTTGATCCTGTGACCTTTAGACACAAGAAAAGGCTGTTTTCCTGCTCTTTTGTCCTGCTGAAAACAAACAGCTGTCTCCTCCCAAGTTGTTTTCTGTTCTTGGGCTTCACAGAGCTGGGGCCTCATCCTTCCTTTCTGGATAGTCTCCCCACACTCTTCCTTTCCCTCACTGACCAGACTCAATGTTTTGGCAACTTTCTTACATATATATATATATAGCTTTCATACAGTAATAAGAGCAGCTGACATGTAAGGTTTATGCATATTCTCAACTGATACTCATAACAATGCTTTGAGGAGGGTGCTATTATTGGCCCTATTTTCAGATGAAGAAACAGGCTCAGAGAAATTCAAAGTCTCCCTCAGAGTTGTACAGCTAATAAGTGTCCCAGGCAGGATTCTACCCACAATACCAAGCAGGGCTGAAATTTGAGTGCATGTTCTCTGACTACAAATTCACCATTCTTTCACTGTTTTGGTAGTGTAGTGGCTTTGAGGACTAAGGAAAGGTGGAGATGTACTCTTCTACTTCCCAAATTGCAGAACTGGGTAGAATCCAATTGAAAGCTCATGCTCTCAGTCAACTGCTCCCTAGCTTCCCCCACACATGCAAGAGAAATGAAATATTGGTAATTGCCCTTTAACTATCCCAAGCTACCTCTCTGCTAAAGGTGCTTTGTTGTTGTTGCTCAATCAATTCAGCTGTGTCCAACTCTTTGTGACCCCATTTGGGGTTTTCTTGGCAAATATACTAGAGTGTTTGCCATTTCTTTCTCCAACTCATTCTACAGATGAGGAAACTGAGACAAACAGGGTTAAGTGACTTTCCCAAGGTCACAAAGCTAGTAAGTGTCTGAGACCAGATTTGAACTCAAGTCTTCTAACTCCAGGTCTAGTGCTCTATCCATTTTGCCACCTAGCTAACCCACTAAAGGTGCTACAGAACAGCAAAATTACTAAACAGTAAGAAGCTGGGGTGTGTGAGGCAGACAAAAGGAAAAATATCCACAAAGCTATCTTGTTCTAAATAATCAGCTACATCTAACTTAGATTTTTGTTTTCAATATTTTCATTGTCAACAAGGCCATGGAAAAGGTTTGTTTTAATAATGCTAACTTATACCACTAATTTGTACCTAGTGTGGATTAAATCCTGTCTCCTGAAAATTAAGATGCCTGAGGAGGCAAGATAGTGGAGTAGCAGGAAGAAATAGAGACCAGCTGGCCCACCAAACCTCTTCCACAAAGATCTAGAAAAGACACATGACTGAATTCAGATAAGGAAACCCAAGAAAAAGTCACAGTGAGTCACTTTTCCAGCCCAGAGAGGCCTGCGGAGACAGAGGGGCCTGCACACAGTAGAGATAAGATGCAGCCAGAAGCATGCTAGAAATGAAGACCGGGAAGTGAAAGAGAGCTGAGCCTAGGCAACAAGGCAGGAAGCAATGGGGCAGAAAGCAATTGAAGAGAATTGCTAAACTAGCACAGCGGCAGAAACAGGTGCCTTCGGGCAACTTTGTCACCCCCTAAACAGTTCAGGTCAGAGGTCCAGAACAGAGAGGGGTGATCTGGGACAGAGAGGTTAGTCCAAGGCCCTAGCTGAGAACTAAGCAAGGACCAATTTCAAGAATCAAAAATAGCTGTGTGGCTCTGAAACCAAAAGTGGGAACTTGTTTCTAGCCTACAGCTCAGAGTAGAAACTCAGAGGAAAATAATGAGGTCAGAAATCTCAGAGCAAAGAGAAAACTGCAATCCAATCACTCTGAACCTGCAAAGCCTCCTAGCAGGCTAGTGGCTGATTCCAAAAGCAGTCTACTGAAACTCCCAAAGATTATACACTATAACCAGGCGAGATTTATACCAAGAATGCAGGGCTGGTTTAATATTAGGAAAACAATAAATACAATTGACCATATTAATACCAAAAACAACAAATAACCCCCAAAAAATCACATGGTCATATCAATAGGTATAGAAAAAGCTTCTGACAAGATACAAGACCCATTCCTGTTAAAAATACTAGAAAGCTTAGGAATAGTTTTCTTAAAATGATATGTTTTATCTATCTAAAACCAAGACCCAGCATTACCCATAATGGAGATAATGGAGAGGCATTTCTAATAAGATGAGGGTAAAGCAAAGATGGCCATTATCGCAATTACCATTCAACATAGTGCTAAAAATGCTAGCTATAGCAATAAAAGAAAAATAAATTTTAAAAGTAAGCATAGGCAAAGAGAAAACAAAATGATCCCTTTTTGTAGATATGATAGTTCACTTAGAAAACCCTAGTCAATTAAAAAACTAACTGAAAGAATAATTTTAGAAAAGTTACAGGATATAAAATAAACCCACACAAATCATCAGCATTTCTGTGTATTACAAACAAAATGCAGCAGAAGAGACAGAAAATTTCCACTTAAAATAATTACAGCCCGTATCGAATACTTTTAAGTTTAAATGCCAAGACACACACAGGAACAATATGAACACAACAGAACACTCTTTATACAAATAAAAGCAGATACAAATAACTGGAGAAATATTAATTGCTTAAAGGTAAGCCTAGCAAATATGATAAAAATGACAATGCAACCTAAATTAATCTACTTACATGCCATACTAATCAAACTACCAAAGGATTACTTTAGAGAACTAGAAAAATAATTTTAAAGGAAGCAAAGGTCAAGAATATCAAAGAGATTGGCAGCGGGCGGGGGGGGGGGGGGGGGGGGGGGGGGGAGGGCGGCGGGGAAGCTACATTAGCTCACAAACTATACTACAAAGCCACAATCATTAAAAAAAAAATTTGGTACTGGGTAAGAAATAGATTGATCAGTGAAAGAGATTAGGTACACATTGCAGAGGCAATCAGTATAGTAACTTAAGTGTTTGATAAACCCAAGTTGTTGGGGCAAGAACTATCTGACAAAAACTGCTGGGAAAACTAGAAAGCAGTGTAGCAGAAACTTGGTATAGACCAACATCTCAAAACACATATGCCAATCTAAGTGTCAAATGATATATGCTATAAACAAAAGGGTGACATCATAAACAAATCAAAGGAGCAATTAAGAAACTGTCAGATCTATGGACAAGGAAGATCTTTTCACCACCCAGCAAGAGATAGAAAGGTTCAAAGGAGGTAAAATGAACAATTTTGATTACATAAAAGTTTTTAGAGAAACAAAACCAATGCAGCTAAAGTTGGAAGAGAAGTGGGAAATCATGGAGTAAAAATAATCTTTGTAGCAAGTTTCTCTGATAAAGTTCTTATTTCTAATCTATAACTGATTAAAATTTATAAGAGCCATTCCCCAATTGATAAAGGATCAAAGGATATGAATAGAAAGTTTTCAGATGAAAAGTCCAAGTTATCAACAGTCACATTAAAAAAGTTATAGATGACTAATAATTAGAGAAATGCAAATTAAAACAACTCTAAAGTACCAACTCCCACACTCACCATATTGGCTAAATTAGTAAAAAAGGAAAATGACTAATACTGGAAGGGCTGTCAGAAAACAAGTACATTAATACATTATAGGTGGTAGAGCTATTAACTGGTCTAGCCATTCAAGAAAGCAACTTGGAATTACAGTATGCCCAAAAAGCTAATGAATTGTACATAGCCTTTGACCCATCAATACCACTACTAGGTCTTTACCCCAAAGAGATCAATGAAAGGTCCCATATGGACAAAAATATTTATAGAAATTCTTTTCATGGTGGTAAAAAATTGGAAGCTGAGAGGGTACCCATCAATTGGAAAATGGCTAAACAAGTTTCAGTTTATATATGTGATGGAATTGTGCTATAAAAAATGATAAGAGGAATGGTTTTAGAAAAACCTGAGGACTTATATGACCTGATGCAAAGTGAACTGAGTAGAACCAGAACAATTTATATAATACAATAGACAAACAACTTTGAAAGATTTGAGTACTCTGATAAACACAATGGAAGTAACCATAGTTCCCAAGGACCCACAATGAAAGTTGCCATCTACCTCCACATGGAGAGGTGATATACTCGGTGTAAAATGAAGCAGATTTCTTTTGGACGCTGTTAATATGGGAATTGTTTTGCTTGATTATAAGTATATGTAATAGATTTTGTTTTACTTACTTTCTCAACAGACGGAGGAGGAGGATAAGAGAGAATTCAGAATTCAAAATAAAATAAAACTGAACTTAAAAGAAATTAAGGTAGTCGGCTTACAAATTACGGAGAAGCAATAAAATTCCTAAGCAAGGAGCAATTAATACAACAGAATGCCAAAGAAGATGCATAGTGACACCTATTCATAGGAGCCTCCTAGAAAAATGCAAACTAGGTAGTACCATAGTAGATACTCATCTTCCGGAATTCAAATTCAGCCTCAGACACTTAGTAAGTTTTGTGACTCTAAGCAAGTCACTTAACCCTGTTTGCCTCAGTATCTCATCTGTAAAAATGAGCTGGAAAAGGAAATGACAAAACACTCCAGTATCTTTGCCAAGAAAGCCCCAAAAGAGGTCACAAAGAGTCAGACATGACTGAAAAATGACTAAACACACAAAACATACAGAAAAATGCAAAATATGGGCAATCTTACAACATATATAAAATTCATAGTTTTAAAAAAACACACACTTCAAAGTCTACAGCTTGTGTAAGGAAAAAATTAATGAGTCACCACAAGCAACTTTAGTTTTACATCTGGTAGATTTATTGCCTCCCACTGCTAGAGTTGATAGTGATTTCCAAAGGATCCACCACTAATGAAAAATGGTTATTAGAAGAGTGGGTAATCAACTCCACCAAATGCTAACAACATCAAGCTTTTCTATTACCTGCCTATCTTGAATCCCTTTTCTGTCTTTCTCCTCATGTTATTATATGAGTATGACTGTCTCACAAGATGAGGGAAGGTATATAAAGACTGTGATCTGTAAATGGCAGAGGGTATTATGACAGAAATGAAATGACAGCACAGATCCTTAAAATAATCAAAGGATGACTGTCATAAAATACTGCAAAATATTTAAAATTATTTTAAGCGTGTTTTTGCCCCTAAGGAGAAGTATTAACATTCTCTAAAATCTCATATAAAACTTGCATTATCATTTGTATAGTTTGTCTCCTCTAGACTGTAAGATCCTGGAACTCCAAGGATTATTTATCTTTATCTTTCACCGAACAACCTAGCCACCCAACAAAATTTTATTGAATCATTAAGTCAACCCCAAGATAATACCATATAAATGTATGTCAGATAGGATGACAAGCTCTTTGAGGGCAAGACACAGCGTCTAAATGCTCTGTAAACCTCATGACTTGCAATAAAATGTCAATAGTCTCTGATGCTGGTTTATTTTTCAGAGATTTATTTCACACTACTCTCCTTCAGCATACGTGCTGTTCCCCAAGACCAATATTCTATCTTGAATCCTCAAATTATCAGGTATTTTACTTACTGTTACATGTTATACGTAACATGTTACTGTTACATATTATATACACCAGTAGAACATTTATTCCTAGAGTGCAGTGTTTTGTTACTTGGGGGGGGGCGGGGCGAGGAAGAGTTATCCCCAACAGCTTGGACAGCTCCTTGCATTCAGTAGGCACTTAGTAATTACTTGTTTAATCAAATTAAAAAGACACCCAATAGTAAATATTTGGAAACCTGTGTGTATAAATACTGCTCTCACTTGCCAAAGTTCTCACATTTTCAAGTAAATCTAGGAATAAAGGTCTGTAATTTCTTTGTTTTAAAAAGAAAAATCCCTGAACTACACTGATTTATAATAAAATGAACGGATGGGATGAATGGGATCAGTTGCAGAAAATAATACTGAATTATGTGCAAAATTAGTTTGTAAATCAAATGAATATAAAATACAAAAAAAAATCAGGTAAGGCTCTATCTGAAATTTTTGTTTTCAGGAAGATGTAATTATAATAACCAATATAAGTACACATCACCAAATGTGCTATACATAATCTTTATAGTTTAGCAAAGCTATACATAATCTTTAAAATTTAGAAAAGCATACCACTACATAACACTTTAATGATATTGCATTAAGCTGTTATTTAATTTCCCTACAAACCTACAATTATAGCTACATCCCAGGGGTCCCTACAAATGGCTGAGCTGTGCTAAGGACATAGTTTTGAGCAACCATCAAAATATAATTTCATTTTGTATTTCCTCAAAATCAGTTTATCTGAATAATTTAAAAATTTTAAAATATCTATTCCTATCTGATCACAATATCTGTCACCCACTTCAAGATCACAAACTATATCCTTACCTTCCTTCAAGTCTCAGCTAAAAGCCCACCTTCTTGAAAAGCCTTTCCCAGTCCCGTTTCATGATGATAATTTCCCTTTGAGATTACCTCCAATTTACCCTGTATATAGTATATCTTGTCTATACTTGGTGGTTTGCATGTTGTCCTCCCCCATTAAAATGTGAGTTCCTTAATGAGAGGGGCTATTTTATTTCTTTGGTTTAGTGCCTGGGACTACTAGCCCTTAACAAATGCTTGTTGACTTTTAGTAAAACTTAAGCATTACAATTTAGGACAATCTCATTATTTAGTAAAACTTAAGCATTACAATTTAGAACAATCTCATTATTTGAAAAATAATGGGGGGACCCTCAAAATTTGAAAAAAAAAATTTCAAATCTTTGGAAAATGAGTGTAACTTTGATTTTCTTTTTTACTACTAGAGAACATTAATGGTAAGGTTATAGCAGACTACGACAAGAGAACGGCTATTAATTCAACACGTAAACTCTTCACTTCATAAATATTACGTTAACTATTAAATTCCTGTGAGCATAATACATTTTCATATGAAAGTCTTGCTAAATTCAGAATTTTTAAAAATGGCTTTTTTTTTTAAAAACAGCCTCACTAATTCTCAGACTTAACAATATTGGATCTGTTGACAAGGACACTAACCAAAAAGGCTACGCAAAAGACCACTTGGGATGTCAAAATAAGTAAACAAAGAAAAAGAAAAAACTCCACAACTTTTTCAATTCCCACCTCCCCGCCTCCCGCCCCAGGATCTCTTCAGATACCAAACACTGCGTGTAGACAATTCTACAACCTTTCAACGACTATTCCGCCACGAAGCCACTCCACGAGATGAAGCGGAAAAACCTCTATTATCCCAACAAATCCAGGGTCTCAGACTACCCCCCCCCCCATTCAGCAAGACCAATGGAAACTAGCCTGCCATATGGCCAAGCAACGCCCCCCTTCCACACACTCACATACCAGTGAGTTATCACTGATTAATCTCAAAAGCTTATTTGCATTAGACTGCCGGCGAGCCCCTTCCCCCGGGAAGGAGGGGAAAATCACAGGCCACCTGTCTTACCAGGAGCTTTGTGTGGTCGGGGCATGGACACAGCCCGGGGAATGGGGGTGGGAGTCCATTCCCCCCCACCCCCCGCGTGGCTCCCGACCCCTCCCCCCATCCTCCCCGGGACCGCGGCCGCTCCCGGGCTCACCTGTGGGGGCACTGTCCAAGATGCGGAGGTCGTAGGCCCCGGAGCAGCGGTAGTTGGCGGCGGTGCCGTTGTCCCACACGACCACCACCTCTTCGGGGCTCTCGAAGCTGCGCACAGTGCCCACATGGCCCTCGCCGCCGTCCTGCTTCCCCCACTTCCAGTCCGGGCCCCGGACCACCCGAGCCCCGACCCCTTCCACCATCACCCGGTTGTTCCGGGAGTTACTCATCGGGGCCCGGGCGGGGGGCTCCGCTGCTGCAGCCGGGGGGCCCGTGAGGGAGCCGGGCCGAGGCCGGACGCTCGGCGGCGGCGCCGGCGGCGGCTGCAGCAGCGAAGCCCGGGGGAGGCGGGGGTTGCTCAGCGGGGCGGTGGCGCGGTCACCTCGGCGAACGCACCCGCTCCCCAGCCGCCGCCGCGGCCGCTGCCACCGCCGCCCCGGCCCCCGCTCGGGCCTGAGCCCGGCTCCCGGCTCGGCGGCGGGGGGCTGCGAGAGGGAAGGGGGGCGTGGGCGGAGACTCCCCCGCTTCCTCCGGGCTCCGGAGCCAGGCTACAGCGACAGCCGCCAGGAGACAACGCTATCCCCCGGCCGGGAGCGCGGGGGGCGGGCGACCGAGGGGGAGCCTTCGCCCACTGAGGAGACGGGGGCGGCGGAGGGGAAACTTGGCAGCTGGACTCTGTTCTCCCCGGCCCCGTCGCGCCGGGGCCGGCTCCTAACAGCCGCCGCCGCCGCCTCCAGCTCCTCCCCCGCGGACGATGGTGGCGGGGGAACCTCCCAGCGTCGAGCCAGCGCTCGCGGCCAACGCGTCCCCGCTCCCAGCCCCCGCGCGCACGGCGCCGCGCTCCGCCCCGCCGCGGCCTCCCCGCCGTGAGCTGCAGCGGAGCGACGGCTGCTCCACATCCGGGGACTGACGCACCGAACGCAAGAGCCGCCGCTTTTCCCGAGAGCAGAGGGAAGGGGGAGGAGGTGGGGGAAGCTTCCACCAAGGTTCAAAGAAACGGGTGGGAGGTGCGAGGAAGAAAGGAGGAATTAAATCGATCAATTAAAAAAAAAATCTCTCAGCTGAGAATGATCAGACATGCGCGCTGGACCGCCGTGTTCGCCATCAGATTTGCACCACGGAGCAGCAGGCTGGCTCTGCGGTGCCCTATTGGCTATGAGCGGAAGAGGGCGGGGCTGCAGACGTGTCCTGATTTTTTAATGGGCTTACTGGTAGACTGTCACGAGGTGAAGGGATAGTGACCGTTTTTCAAAATAGGGAGCTGGACGTATGGTCTGGCAAAGCCCTTGTTGAAAATATATTTTGTTTTCTTAAAACCGGAAACTTCCAGAAAATACGGGAATACTTTGAGGCATATACTTCGAGGCAATTAAAGAGAGGGATATATAGCTATGTAGATACAGATATATACACACATAAATATATACATTTTATTTTCTTGGACCTGGAAACTTAGGGGAATATTTTGAGGCATATACTTCGAGGCAATTAAAGAGAGGGATATACAGATATGTAGATATAGATATATACACACACATATATACATTTTATTTTCTTGGAACTGGAAACTTAGGGGAATACTTTGGGGCATATACCTCGAGGAAATTAAAGACAGGGATGCACACATATGTGTGTATATACATATGTATTTATACACATAAATATGTACAGAGTAACATATATACAAAAACATTCGCAGCAGCATTTTTTTAAAAATATTGCAAAGCACTTGGCATTTTATGGTTGTTTTGAGGATCGAATGAGGTCAATGTGTAAAGCACTTTGCAAACCTTTGTAAAAAAAAAAAACAAACCAAAAGTGTTTCATTTTGACCTTTCAAAAAACATTTAAAATCATTTAAAGCATAAAGTAGTTATACTTCTCTGTGTCTCTCTGTTTTAATGGTATTTTAATGTATCAAATTGCCGTGGTCTGACATGTGATAAAGTTATGCTTATTCCTTGCAGTCTGGGAAAACCTCCATCACTCCATCTTCATTATTCAGTGCTTAGTCTTTGAAATTCAGCTTCTCACACACCCACCCTACATTCCTCTTGGGTGCATTTATCATTCCTGTATCCATCCAGGCCACAGCTGTAACAGAAGATAATTTTGCTTCTTTGCTTCTGTTGTCCTGGAGGTTATTTTGCATCAGACTGTTGTAATCTCTGTTCTCTTGATCTTACCTCTGTACAAATAGAACTGTTTTGTTTACAATTCCATATTTCAACAGATTTTCAGTAAATTTTTGTCCTTGAATCTTTATTAATAATCTATCTCGTGTTGACTATCTTCTTGTGCTACAGAAGAAGCTCCTTTAGAGTTAATCCATGTTGGACCTCCCATTGGGAATCCCTCTCTGCAACTGCATACTCGTGCATCTTATGTACTATATTCATCAAATGGTAGAAATGTGGTAGTATCTACTATGTTTCAAGTACAGAAAAGGCTCCTCCTGTCCTATCCCTATATACCATACTTCTCTTCATAGAAGCAGACCATATCTTCATTTTCAGGTGCCATTGCTTCCCTACAAATCAATCTCTGTAACCTGGCATCTGCCCAAACCACCAACTCTGTTGACTTCTCCCCTTTCTCATGAATTGTAGGATTGCTGAATACATCATATGTTTCCCATGGTGTATCACCAAATTGACTCTCTCAGCTTTGCAGGCATTTTTAAACCATGTGATTTCAGGCTTTTCATCCCTGTACCAGCTCATACATTTCTTGTCTGAACATATCCGCCTTCTGTAAGTCAGATACCTGCCAAGTCTACAATGAGTTAGTCACAGGGATAAAAAATTTTTAACATTAGGGTTTTTTTTTTAATTTTGAGTACCAAATTCTCTCCCTCCCTGTCCCCTCCCCAACTTTGAGACTTTAAGAAGGCAAGCAGTTTGATATAGATTATATATGTACAGTCACACAAAACATATTTCCATATTAGCCATGTTGAAAAAGAAAACAAAAATTAAAGTTTTTTTAAAGTATGCTTTTGAACTGCATTCAGATTCCATCAGTTCTTTCTCTGAAGAGGGAGAGCATTTTTCATCTTAAGTCCTTCAGATTTGTCTTGGATCATTGTACTGCTTAGAATAGCTAAGCAATTCACAGCTGATAATTGTATGCTGCTATTACTGCATACAATGGTCTCCTGGTTCTGCTCACTTTACTTTGCATCAGTTCAATATAAGTCTTCCCGAGTTTTTCTAAAAGTATCCTGCTCATCATTTCTTATGGCACAACAGTATTGCTTCATAATCATATACCACAATGTGTTATTCATCCCCTCAATTTCCAATTCTTTGCCACCACAAAAAGCATTGCTATAAATATTGTTGTACATATAGGTCCTTTTCTTTTTTTCTTTGATCTCTTCAGGATACAGACCTAGTAGAGATATTGCTGGATCAAAAGATAGGCACAGTTTTATAGCCCTTTGGGTTTGTTTCTGCAAAACCTTTTTAATTTAATGTACTCAAAATTGCCCATTTTACATCTCCTAATGTCTCTTGTTTGGTCATAAATTCTTCCCTTATCCATATATCTAAAAGGTAAAATATGCCATGTTCCCTTAATTTGCTTATATCACCCTTTAAATCTAAATCAAGTACCCATTTTGACCTTATCTGGATATATGGTATAAGATATTGGTCTATACCTAGTTTCTGTCAGACTGCTTTTCAGTTTTCCCAGCAAGTTTGGTCATACAGTGAATTCTTCTCACAAAAGTTTAGGTCTTGGGGTTTATCAAACACTAGATTACTATGATCATTTACTACTGTTTATTGTGTACCTAATGTATTCCACTGGTCCACTACTCTATTTCTTAGCCAGTACCAGACTGTTTTGATGATTACTGCATTGTAATGTGGTTTGAGATCTTGTATTGCTGGGTCACCTTCCTTCACATTTTTTTTCATTGATTCCCTTGATATTCTTGATCTTCTGGATGAATTTTATTATTTTTTCTAGCTCTATAGAATATTTTTTCGTAGTTTGATTGATATGGCACAGAATAAATTTAGGTAGAATTGTAATTTTTATTATGTTGGCTCAGTTTAGTTGAAGGAAGTTGGGATGTTTAACCTGGAGAAAATATAACTTCAGGGGATGAGGTAACTATCTTCAATTATTTGAAGGTCAATCACATGGAGATAGCATCAGATTTGTTCTCCTTTTCGCTAATGGACAAAAGGAGGACCAGTGAGTAGAAGCTGCAAAAGCCCCGCAAATTTAGGTTTGATGCAAGGAAAAACTTCCTAACAATTAAGGCTGTCCAAAAGTGGAATACATTGCCTTTGGAGGTAATGGGTTCTCCTTCGTTGGATATCTCCAAGGAAAGGCTGAATAATCTGGACAATCATTTGTCTGGTGTCCTTAAGTTGGCATGCTTCTGCACTTCTGACCTGGAACTATAGCTCCCATTGTGGGACTCAAGAGTTTCTGATTGGTGAGTATTCACTTTTACCTTGCCCTGACATTCCCAGCACCACCACCACCACCACCACCACATGCACACACACAAATCCCAGCTATGTTCATATTATGCTCCTGCCTTTCCAAATTGAGCTCTGAGGATAGTAGTAAAGTCAATACTACTATTCCTGACTCCAGTCATCATCTCTCTGATTTTCATATTCAAAATACTCTTCCCTGGACACCATTCTGCTGTATGTGCTATCTTTTCTTATTAACTCCTCGAAAGTAAGAGACAAAGGACCAGCGTTTCTTTGCTTGATTCACCTTCTTTCCTCCCTCCCACAATATGGGGAAGTATTACCTAAAACAAGACAAAAGTCCCCTAGGGTGAGTGGGTGGGGCAACCCCCCTCCCTATTCCCACTCCCCACCGTGATTGGCCTACAAGATTGGCCCCCACAGTTTCCTTCCCACCCACTCTACTTTCAGCCAGCCTGGGGTAGGCCTAGAGCAGGGGTGGGGAACCTGCAGGCTTGAGGCCACATATGACTTTCAGTCAAAGGGCCACACTGGAGGACCTAAGAGGGCCACATGTTGCCTCAAGGCCAAAGGTTCCCCACCACTGGTAGGGCAAAGCTGCGCCCTAGACCTCATTGATGCTGAGTCCCCTGATGCAGCTACCTTGTCGTCTAAGGGTATAAAAAGTCCCAGCCACATGGTGTCTGGGTCTCTAAGACTGGGTGGATTTCTGAAGTCCAAGAGAGTGACCTTATCCTGCCCTGCTGACCAGATGCGTTTCCATCTGGAGACTGGGGATTGAGACCAGAAGAGCTCAATGAGAATCACAGTGATTTAGGTTAAAGGCAAGGTCCTTATGAAAAAAATCTAGCCCATAAACCCTAAGATATCTTACAAGGTTTCAGTGATCAAAATTTATATTCCTTTGGGCAGAGCACTAGTAGGTAAGGGTATACTACCCTATGCGGACAGAAGGAAGGGAAAGGAAAGAAGGAAGGGAGGGAAGGAGGGAATGGGGGGGAGAGAAAAAGAGAGAGACAGACAGACAGAGAGAGAGAATGAGAGAGATGGAGAGAGAGAGACAGAGAGAGACAGAGACAGAGAGAGAGAAAGAGAGAGACAGAGAGCATGTAAGAGAGAGCTATATTGACCAACTGGCCAGTTCCAGCAGGGCAGCGCCTACTACTACTCATAGAGATTGTTGTTTGTCCTTCATTCTTGAACAGGGCCATGACATCAGGGAGGTGATGCCATGACATGCAAGTGAATTGGATTAAGTGAGAGAGGGCTGTGCAAAGTTGCCAGCCCCACTTTCTCCTCCAGAGCCATCTGGGTCCAGTGGCAAGATGTAGATCAGGAGGGGGGTGGAGCCAAGATGTCAGCTGGAAAGCAGGGACTCACTTAAGCTCTCCCCCAAATTCCTCCAAACACCTGTGTAAAAAATGTCTCTGAACAAATTCTAGAGCTGTGGAACCCACAAAATAGCAGAGGGAAGCAGGTCTCCAGCCCAGGACAGCCTAGATGGTTGCTGGGAATGGACTATCGCACAGTGTTGGGAGTGGAGCTCAGCCCAACATGGGCTGCACCAGGACAGACCAGACAAGGACTGGGCCTGAGCAGGCCTTAGGGCCATGAATCACTGAGCTGTAGCAGTTATCAGACTTCTCAACCCATAAACGCCAAAGACAACCCAGCAGGTTAGTGGGAAAACTGCTGGATTGGGGTAAGTGTGGTCTGGCCCCAGCCCTGGGCAGTGGCAGTGGCAGCAGCAGGAAGTTCCTGCAGCTGTTTCCAAAGCTCCAGCATCAGCTGCTTCTAGAGTCCCCGGCCCATGTGGTAGGAAGAATCAAGCAGCAGATGAGAGTGGGAGTGCAGGGAGCACAGGGTTCTCTTGCTTTGCCCTGCTTGAATCTGGGTCAAGGTCCTGGTTGGCATTTCTTGGGGGAGGAGGAGTGCTGATGTGGCAGAGCTTGCAGTGACAGTAGAGTAGGAGTAGCTCTGAAAACAGCAGCACAAGGCCCCTAAAGCTTGGGACAAAGTACTCTCTACTCTACAAGCAGTCATACCCTGACAAAAAAGCTCAAAGGTCAGGTAGTTGGCTGGGAACATTACCAGGCAGTGAAAAAGGACTCAGACTCAGACTCAGACTTTGGAATCTTTTTTGGTGACAAAGAAGATTGAAACACAGAGCCAGAAGAAGTCAACAAAGTCAAAGAGCCTACATCAAAAGCCTCCAAGAAAAAAATGAATTGGTCTCAGGCCATGGAAAAGCTCAAAAAGGATTTGGAAAATCAAGTAAGAGAAGTAGAGAAAAAATTGGGAAGAGAAATGAGAGTGACACAAGAAAATCATGAAAAATAAGTCAACTTGCTAAAGGAGACCCAAAAAAAATACTGAAGAAGATAACACCTTAAAAAAATAGACTAACCCAAATGGCAAAAGAGCTCCAAAAAACCAATGAGGAGAAGAATGCCTTGAAAGGCAGAATTAACCAAATGGAAAAGGAAGTCCAAAAGACCACTGAAGAAAATACTACCTTAAAAATTAGACTGCGGCGGAGCCAAGATGGCCGCATGAAGGCAGCGTCTTACCAGAGCTCTCTCACAAGGTCTGTCAGATTCCCATAAAAAAGTGAATTTGAGCAGATTTGAGAGAGTCAGAAACCACGAGCAGTCTGCGTGGGGCCAATTTCCGAGCCGGGAGAGTCTGAAAGACTGAAGACATGAACCTGTAGGCTCGGAGAGTGCTCGGCTGCGGAGCTGCTCCAGACAAAAGCGGAAGCGGCTGGCCGGGAAATCCACGTGGGAGACAGGCTGGGAGAAAGCTGGGCGCCCGAAACTGGCGGAGATCCCCAGGACTCCCAACACAGGACGGCAGTCTGTGGGAGCAAGAGAGGCAGCACAATGCCACTGGCCGGGAAAACACCAAATCCTGATGCTTCCAGCCCAGGCACTTCGCTTCTTGAACTTCCGGAAGACTCAATGGCCAGGTAAACGGCTCTAATCCCTCCCCCCCTCACCCAGAGAATTCCTCAGGGAAAAAAAAAGAGAACTGAAACAGAGGAGAAAGTAGTGGGGCCTCACAGGACAAATAGTAGAAGCTCATTAGTCCCAGAGGGGCAGAGTCGGCAGGGGTCAACACCAGGAGCCCAGACATAATCTTGCTCCCCCAGGGGAAGTGCCAGTCATCAGCTCAAACAACAAACAGCTGAGACCATTGCTGATAAGCAAGTGCTGGAGAGCACCGATAGGGAGTGAGACGCCAGGGAGCCAGACCCCTCCCCACACCTCAGGAAACTGAAGGCTATAATTCTAGACTCACAAGCCCCAGAATAAGAAAGCTGGGACAGAGTCCTGAGGCCCAAAGATAGAAATTCGTTGTAACGCCAGGAAAAGGCAAAAAAACAAACATGAAGAAGAACACAAAAAAAAACTGAGGACAATAGATTCTTTTTATGGAGACAGGCAGGATCAAAATATCAATATGGAAGAGGACAGCAATGACACTATAGACATGTCTGATACCTCAAAAGGTAATATGAACTGGTCTCCAGCCCAAAAAGCATGGCTGGAAGAGCTAAAGGAGGATTTTAAAAACCAAATTAGGGAGCTAAAAGAAGACGAAATCAAGTCCCTAAAGAATAAGATTGGTGAAATGGCTATGGAGATACAGAATCTAAAGAGAGAAAATGACACCCTGAGAGGTAAAATCAACCAAATGGAAAAGGAGACTCAAAAGCAAAATGAAAACACTAACTCATTAAAAATTAGAGTTGAGCAAGTGGAAGCTAATGAATCTATGAGGCACCAGGAAGTAGTAAAGCAAAACGTTAAGAATGAAAAAATAGAAAAAAATGTGAAATACCTGATTGGGAAAACAACGGACCTGGAAAATAGATCCAGGAGAGACAATTTAAGAGTTATTGGTCTACCGGAAATCCACGATGAAAAAAGGAGCCTTGACAGTATCTTCGAAGAAATTATCAAAGATAACTGCCCAGAGGTCCTAGAACCAGAGGGCAAAATAGTCATTGAAAGAATTCACCGATCACCCCCTGAAAGAGATCCGAAACTGAAAACACCAAGAAATATTATAGCCAAATTTGAGAACTATAAACTCAAGGAGAAAATACTGCAAGCAGCCCAAAAAAAGCAATTCAAATATCGTGGAACTACAGTCAGGATCACGCAGGATCTCTCAGCTTCCACATTAAAAGACAGGAGAAATTGGAATATGATATTCCGAAGGGCAAAGGAGCTGGGACTACAACCAAGGATCAACTACCCAGCAAAACTAAGCATAATTTTTCAGGCAAGGCGATGGACATTCAATGAAATAAGGGAATTCCAGACCTTCCTGATGAAAAGGCCAGAACTCAATGGAAAATTTGATCTCCAAATACAAAACTCAAGTGAGACAGAAAAAGGTAACCTGGGGGAAAAACCCCACAAACCTTATTAAACAATAAGGACAGGTTGTTTACATCTTTATGTGGGATTATATCATCTTATGTATGTTTTATATATATATATATATATATACACACACACATATAAGTCAGTCTTGAGAATGGTACAGCTATTATGACAATTGAAAGCGATACACACAGGTTGTGAATGCCTGTATAAATTAACTGATGTAAAGATATAAAATATAAGTAAGAGATATAAAGGGAGGGCTATGAGAGGAGCGGTAAGGAGGTAGTAGAAAAGGGTAAATTACACCAAATGAAGTGGCACAAAAACATATTATAGTAGAGGGAAAGAAGGGAGGGAGAAGAGCAGTATTTGTGCTTTACTGTCATCTGATCTAGTTCAAGAAGGGAATAACATACCCTGATAAGTTTAGCAATCTAACTTGTCCTACAGGAAGTAGGAGGGGAAGAGGGGAAAAAGGGAGGAGGGTGGTCAGAAGGGAGAGGAGAAGTAGCAAGTGGGAAATGGTAAGATAAGGGAGGAGAACAAAGAGGGAGGGTAAACTGAGGAAGGCGGAGGTCAAAAGCAAAACTTTGTTGAGGAGGAGAAGGGGAAAGGGAGAAATAAAAGCATAAACAGGGGAAACAGGATGGAGAAAAAGACACAGATAGAAATCATAACTCTGAACGTGCAGGGGATGAACATTCTCATAAACAGAAGCAGATAGCAGAATGGATTAAAAACCATAATCCTACAATATGCTGTTTACAAGAAACGCATTTGAAATGGGGGGATACACATAGGGTAAAGGTAAAAGGCTGGAGTAAAATACATTGTGCCTCAGCTAAAGTAAAAAAAGCAGGTGTAGCAATCCTAATCTCAGATAAAGCAAAAGTAAAGATAGATTTAATTAAAAGAGATAAGGAAGGACACTACATCCTGCTAAAAGGCACCATAAACAATGAAGCAATATCATTGCTTAACATATATGCACCAAGTGGTAAGGCATACAAATTCTTAGAGGAGAGAGGTTAAGGGAGGTACAGGAAGAAATAGACAGCAAAAGTATAATATTGGGAGACCTCAACCTCCCCCTTTCTGAACTTGATAAATCTAACCTGAAAATAAATAAGAAAAAAGCTAAGGAGGTAAACAGAATTTTAGAAAAGGCACATATGATAGACCTCTGGAGAAAACTGAATGGGGATAAAAAGGAATATACTTTCTTCTCAAAAGTACATGGCACATACTCAAAAATTGACCATGTACTAGGGCATAAAAACCTCACAATTCAGTGCAGAAAGGCAGAAGTAGTTGAAGCATCCTTTTCAGATCATGATGCAATCAGAATCATTTTAATAAAGAACCATGGAAAAATAAGCTAAAAACTAATTGGAAACTAAATAACTTAATTCTAAAGAATGAGTGGGCCAAAGAACAAATCAGAGAAACAATTAATAACTTCATTCAAGAGAATGACAATAATGAAACAACATACCAAAACTTATGGGATGCAGCAAAAGCAGTTCTTAGGGGAAGTTTTATATCCCTAAATGCCTACATGAATAAAATAGGGAAAAATAAGATCAATGATCTGGGCATACAGCTGAAAAAGCTAGAAAAAGAGCAAATTGAAAACCCCCAATTAAATACCAAATTAGAAATTCTGAAAATCAAAGGAGAGATTAATAAAATTGAAACCAAGAAAACTATTGAATTAATAAATAAAACAAAGAGCTGGTTTTATGAAAAAACCAATAAAATTGATAAACCTTTGGCCAATTTGATTAAAAAAAAGAAAGAAGAAAATCAAATTTCCAGTATCAAAAATGAAAAGGGTAAGGTCACCTCTAATGAAGAGGAAATCAAAACAACAATTAGAAATTATTGTGCCCAACTGCATGCCCATAAATTTGACAACCTTAGAGATATGGATGAATATCTACAAAAACATAAACTGCCCAGGCTAACAGAAAAGGAAGTAAAATTTCTTAATAACCTCATCTCAGAAAAAGAAATTGAATATGCCATCAATGAACTCCCTAGGAAAAAATCTCCAGGGCCAGATGGTTTTACATGTGAATTCTATCAAACATTTAAAGAACAACTAATTCCTATACTTTGTAGACTACTTGGGAAAATAGGTGAAGAAGGAGTCCTACCAAAATCTTTTTATGACACAAATATGGTACTAATACCCAAACCAGGTAGAGTCAAAACAGGGAAAGAAAATTATAGACCAATTTCTCTAATGAATATTGATGCAAAAATTTTAAATAAAATATTAGCAAAAAGATTGCAGCAAATCATCATGAGAATAATACACTATGACAAGGTAGGATTTATTCCAGGAATGCAAGGCTGGTTCAATATTAGGAAAACTATTAGCATAATTGACCATATCAACAACAAAACTAGCAGAAACCATATGATCATCTCAATAAATGCAGAAAAAGCCTTTGACAAAGTACAACACCCATTCCTATTAAAAACACTAGAAAGCATAGGAATAAGTGGAACCTTCCTCAAAATTATAAATAGTATCTACCTAAAACCATCGACAAGCATTATCTGTAATGGGGATAAGCTAGACGCATTCCCAATAAGATCAGGGGTGAAACAAGGATGTCCATTATCACCCCTATTATTCAATTTGGTACTAGAAACTTTAGCTGTAGCAATAAGAGGAGAAAAAGAAATTGAAGGAATTAGAATAGGAAAAGAAGAAACTAAATTATCACTTTTTGCAGATGATATGATGATTTATTTAGAGAACCCTAGAGAATCAAGTAAAAAACTACTTGAAATAATAAACAACTTTAGCAAAGTTGCAGGATATAAAATAAACGCACATAAATCCTCAGCATTCCTATACATTACTGACAAAGCCCAACAGCAAGAGATAGAAAGAGAAATTCCATTCGAAGTTACTATAGACACTATAAAATATTTGGGAGTCTATTTGCCAAGACAAACCCAGGGCCTATATGAACATAACTATGACACACTTTTCATGCGAATAAAATCAGATCTAAATAAATGGAAAAATATCAGTTGCTCATGGTTAGGCCGAGCTAACATAATAAAAATGACAATTTTACCTAAATTAATCTATCTATTCAGTGCCATACCAATCGAACTACCAAAAAATTATTTTACTGAGCTGGAAAAAATAATAATAAAATTCATCTGGAAAAACAAGAGGTCTAGAATATCTACGGTATTAATGAAAAGACATGCTAGAGAAGGTGGCCTTGCCATACCAGATATTAAACTGTACTACAGAGCAGCAGTCATCAAAACTGCCTGGTACTGGTTAAGAAATAGGGGTGTGGATCAGTGGAATAGGATAGGTACACAAGTAGGAGAAATCAACAAGTTTAGCAATCTACTCTTTGATAAACCCAAAGAGGCCAGCTTCTGGGCTAATAATTCACTATTTCACAAAAACTGTTGGGAAAACTGGAAAATGGTAGGGCAGAAACTGGGCATAGACCAATATCTCACACCATACACCAAAATAAAGTCAAAATGAGTTCCTGATTTAGGAGTAAAAGCTGATACTATAAGTAATTTGGGAAAGCAAGGAATAGTTTACTTATCAGATTTATGGAAAAGTAAAGAATTCATGACCCAACAAGAGATAGAGAGCATTACAAAATGCAAAATAGATAATTTTGATTATGTTAAATTGAAAGGTTTTTGTACAAAAAAAGCCAATGCAACAAGAATTAGGAGGGAAGCAGAAAATTGGGAGAAAATCTTTGCAACTAGTTTCTCTGATAAAGGCCTCATTTCTAAAATATACAGGGAACTGAGCCAAATATATAGAAATACAAGCCATTCCCCAATTGAGAAATGGTCAAAGGATATGAACAGGCAGTTTTCAGAGGAAGAAATTAAAGCTATGTATAGGCATATGAAAAAATGCTCTGGATCACTACTGATTAGAGAAATGCAAATCAAAACAACTCTTAGATACCACATCTCTCCTGTCAGATTGGCTAAACTAACAAAACAGGAAAATGATAAATGCTGGAAAGGATGTGGGAAAATTGGAACATTGTTACATTGCTGGTGGAGTTGTGAGCTGATCCAGCCATTTTGGAGAGCAATTTGGAACTATGCCCAAAGGGCTATAAAAATGTTCATACCCGGGGGCGGAGCCAAGATGGCGGCTGGTAAGCACGGACTAGAGTGAGCTCCGTACCCGAGTCCCTCCAAAAACCTATAAAAATGGCTCTGAACCAATTCTAGAACGGCAGAACCCACAGAACAGCAGAGGGAAGCAGGGCTCCAGCCCAGGACAGCCTGGATGGTCTCTGGGTGAGGTCTATTCCACACGGAGCTGGGAGCTGGGAGCTGGGAACGGAGTGGAGGAGAGCCCAGCCTGAGCGGCGTGGACGATCCAGACCAGAAGCCGGGCGGAGGGGGCCCTAGCGCCCTGAATATGTGAGCTGCGGCAGTTACCAGACCCCCTCGACCCACAAACACCAAAGACTGTGGAGAAGGTTAGTGGGAAAAGCTGCGGGAGTGGAAGGAGTTCGCGGTTCGGCTTCCAGCCCCGGGGGCAGCGGAGATGGGGCAGCTACAGCTGTTGTTACTTCTGGCTCCAGGCCCACCTGGTGGGAGGAATTAAGTGGCGGATCAGAGCAGGAGTGCAACAGCCTGCTGAAGATCTAAGCCCAGTCTGGACTGGGGGTCCTTGGGGAAGGAGGAGTGCGGCTCTGACAGAGCTGGCACCTCCCCCCCAAACGTAGAACATAGAACTCGTAAGTCTACAAGCAGTCATACCCCGGTGAAAAACTCAAGGGTCAAGTTAGTTGGTTGGGAATATGGCCAGGCAGCGAAAATGCGCCCAGATTCAGTCTCAGACTTTGGATTCTTTCTTTGGTGACAAAGATGACCAAAACATACAGCCTAGAGAAGACAACAAAGTCATAGAGCCTGCAACAAAAGCCTCCAAGAAAAACATGAACTGGCCCCAGGCCATAGAAGAACTCAAAAAGGATTTGGAAAAGCAAGTTAGAGAAGTAGAGGAAAAATTGGGAAGAGAAATGAGAAGGATGCGAGAAAACCATCAAAAACAAGTCAATGACTTGCTAAAGGAGACCCAAAAAAATACTGAAAAATACACTGAAGAAAACAACACCTTAAAAAACAGACTAACTCAAATGGCAAAAGAGCTCCAAAAAGCCAATGAGGAGAAGAATGCCTTGAAAGGCAGAATTAGCCAAAGGGAAAAGGAGGTCCAAAAGACCACGGAAGAAAATACTACCTTAAAAATTAGATTGGAACAAGTGGAAGCTAGTGACTTTAGGAGAAATCAGGATATTATAAAACAGAACCAAAGGAATGAAAAAATGGAAGACAATGTGAAATATCTCCTTGGAAAAACCACTGACCTGGAAAATAGATCCAGGAGAGATAATTTAAAAATTATTGGACTACCTGAAAGCCATGATCAAAAAAAGAGCCTAGATACCATCTTTCAGGAAATTATCAAGGAGAACTGCCCTGATATTCTAGAGCCACAGGGCAAAATAGAAATTGAAAGAATCCATCGATCACCTCCTCAAATAGATCCCAAAAAGAAATCTCCTAGGAATATTGTTGCCAAATTCCAGAGCTCCCAGATCAAGGAGAAAATACTGCAAGCAGCCAGAAAGAAACAATTTGAGTATTGTGGAAACCCAATCAGAATAATCCAAGATCTGGCAGCTTCTACATTAAGAGATCGAAGGGCTTGGAATGCGATATTCTGGAGGTCAATGGAGCTAGGATTAAAACCTAGAATCACCTTCCCAGCAAAACTGAGTATCATGTTCCAAGGCAAAATATGGAGTTTCAATAAAATAGAGGACTTTCAAGCTTTCTCAGTGAAAAGACCAGAACTGAATAGAAAATTTGACTTTCAAACACAAGAATCAAGAGAAGCATGAAAAGGTAATCAAGAAACGGAAATTGCAAGGGACTTACTAAAGTTGAACTGTTTTGTTTACATTCCTACATGGAAAGATGATGAGTATGATTCATGAGACCTCAGTATTAGGGTAGTTGAAGGGAATATGCATATATATATTTGTATATATATATGTATGTTTATGTATATATATATTTGAATGTGTATGTATGTATATATCTATGTGTATATGTATGTATGTGTATATATATATGTGTTTACATGTATATATATATATATATATATGTAAAAGAGAGAGAGCAGACACAGGGTGAGTTGAAGATGAAGGGAAGATATCTAAAAGAAATAAAATGAAATTAAGGGATGAGAGAGTAACATACTGAGAGAGGGAGATAGGGAGAGATAGAATGTGGTGGATTATCTCGCATAAAGGTGGCAAGAGGAAGCAGTTCTATGGGAGGAGGGGAGAGGGCAGGTGTGGGGGGAATGAGTGAACCTTGCTCTCATCAGATTTGGCCTGAGGGGGAATACCATACATACTCAGTTGGGTATCTTACCCCACAGGAAAGAAGAGGGAGGAAGATTAAAAAAAAAATAAAAGGCAGGGGGATGATGGAGGGGAGGGCAGATGGGGGTGGAGGTAATCAAAACAAACACTTTGGAAAGGGGACAGGGTCAAGGGAGAAAATTCAATAAAGCGGGATGGGTTGGGAAGGAGCAAAATGTAGTTAGCCTTTCACAACATGAGTATTGTGGAAGGGTTATACATAATAATACATGTGTGGCCTAGGTTGAATTGCTCAACTTCTTAGGGAGGGTGGGTGGGAAGGGAAGAGGAAAGAGAATTTGGAACTCAAAGTTTTAAAATCAGATGTTCAAAAACAAAAAAAGTTTTTATATGCAACTAAAAAATAAGATACACAGGCAATGGGGTGTAGAAATTTATCTTGCCCTACAAGAAAGGAAGGGAAAAGGGGATGAGAGGGGAGGGGGGTGACAGAGGGGAGGGCTGACTGGGGAACAGGGCAACCAGAATATAAGCCATCTTGGAGTGGGGGGGAGGGTAGAAATGGGGAGAAAATTTGTAATTCAAACTGTTGTGAAAATCAATGCTGAAAACCAAATATGTTAAATAAATAAATTGCATTAAAAAAAAATAAAAAGTAGAGAACGCAAAAAAAAAAAATGTTCATACCCTTTGATCCAGCAATACTACTTCTAGGGTTGTATCCCAAAGAAATCACACTAGCGGGAAAAGGACCCATATGTACAAGGATATTTATAGTGGCTCTTTTTGTGGTAGCCAAGAATTGGAAATCAAAGGGATGCCCATCAATTGGGGAATGGCTGAACAAGCTGTGGTATATGAAGGTGATGGAATACTATTGTGCCATAAGAAATGGGGATGATGCAGACTTCGTAACAACCTGGAAAAACCTACATGACATGTTAGGGGCGCTCTGGACCTAGGCCCCCCGAGAGGGTAGTGAGACGCCAGGGAGTCTGGACCTGCTGACGTGGCAATGCCTGTATGGCTTCCACCACCTCAGCACCGGGGCGGCTCTTACTGGAGGAGCTCCACCCTCGGGGAGGAACTGGGGAGGAGCCAACCCGGAACACCCCGATAGGTTATATAAGGCGCGCCCCAGAGAGGGTCAGTGGGACTTCTGTTACGCCATGCAATAAAGCTGCTTGTGCATTCCGGTGTCTGCCTGGTGATTCTCCTCTCGCGTCCCCCGAGAGGAGCCGGAGACGTCCGAAGACCCGAGGGCAGGGTAAGTGGAGGCAGTGGTCGGGGTGTCGCCCCCGACAATGACATAATGCTGAGTGAGCAGAGCAGAGCCAGGAGAACGTTGTGCACAGCCACAGATATATGGATTCTGTGAGGACCAACCCTGACATACTTCGCTCTTCTCAGCAACCTAAGGTGCAAGGACAACTCCAGGGGACTCACGATGGAGAATGCTATCTTCATCCAGAGAAAGAACTGTGAAGTTTGAATACAGATTGAGGCGCACTACATGCTCGCCTTTTTTGCTTCTCTTTTGTTTTTGTTTTTGGGTTGTTTTTTTTTTCTTTTCTGGTTCTGTTTCTTCTTTCTCATGATTCATTCCATTGGTCATAATTCTTCTCCACAACTTGACTAGTGTATAAATTAATTCAATGCGAAGTTATACGTGATAGTTATATGAGATTCCATGCTGTCTTGGGGAGGGAGGGGGGAGGAAGGGGAGAAAATCTGGAAATCAAAACTATGTAGAACTGTGTGTGGTAAACTAAAAATAAATAATTAAAATTTAAAAAAAATTAGACTGGAGCAAGTGGAGGCTACTGAATTTATGAGACATCAAGAAATTATAAAACAGGACCAAAGGAATGAAAAAATGGAAGACTGTGAAATATCTCATTGGAAAAACCACTGACCTAGAAAATAGATCCAGGAGAGATAATTTAAAAATTATCATACTACCTTAAAGCCATGATCAAAAAAAGAGCCTACACATCATCTTTCAAGAAATTATCAAGGAAAATTGCCCTGATATTCTAGAACCAGAGAGTAAAATAGAATCCACCAATCACTTCTTTAAAAAGTTTCCAAAAAGAAAACTCCTAAGGATATTGTCACCAAATTCCAGAGTTCCCAGGTCAAGGAGAAAATACTGCAAGCAGCCAGAAAGAAATAATTTGAGTATTGTGGAAACATAATCAGGATAATACAAGATCTAGCAGCTTCTACATTAAGAGATCAAAGGGCTTGGAATATGATATTCCAGAGGTACAAGGAGCTAGGATTAAAACCAAGAATCACCTACTCAGAAAAACTGAGTATAATGCTCCAAGGCAAAATAAGGATTTTCAATAAAATAGAGAACTTTCAAGCTTTCTCAATGAAAAGACCAGAACTGAATAGAAAATTTGATTTTTCAAATACAAGAATCAAGAGAAGCATGAAAAGGTAAACAAGAAAGAAATCATAAGGGACTTACTAAAGTTGAACTGTTTTGTTTACATTCCTATATGGAAAGATGATGTGTGTAATTCATGAGACCTTTCTTAGTATTAGGGTAATTGAAGGTAATATACATGTATAGAGAGGGAGGGCACAGGGTGAGTTGAATATGAAGGGATGATATCTAAAAAATTAAATTAAATTAAGGGGTGAGAGAGGAATATATTGAGAGAGGGAGAAAGGGGGAGATGGAATGGAGTAAATTATCTCACATAAAAGTGGCAAGAAAAAGCTGTTCTGTTGGAAGGGAAGAGGGGGCAGGTGAGGGAGAATGAGTGAATCTTGCTCTCATTGGATTTAACTTGAGGAGGCAATAACATGCACACTCATTTGGGTATCTTACCCGACAGGAAAGTAGGGGGAAGGGGATAAAAAAGGAGGGATGTTAGAGGGGAGGGCAGATAGGGGGAGGAGGTAATCAAAAGCAAACACTTTTGAAAAGGGGCAGGATCAAGGGAGAAAATTGAATAAAGGGGGACAGGATAGGAAGGAGCAAAATATAGTTAGTCTTTCACAACGTGATTATTGTGGAAGTGTTTTGCATATTGATACATGTGTGGCCTATGTTGAATTGCTTGCCTTCTTAGGGAGGGTGGGTGGGGAGGGAAGAGTGGAGAGAATTTGGAACTCAAAGTTCTAAAAGCAGATGCTCAAAAAAAAAGTTGTTTTTGCATGCAACTGGGAAATAAGATATATAGGCAATGGAGTATATAAATCTATCTTGCCCTACAAGAAAGTAAAGGGAAGGGGATGGCAGGGGTGGTGATGACAGAAGGGAGGGCTGACTGGGAATGGGACAATCAGAATATATGCCATCTTGGAGTGGGGGGAGGGTAGAAATGGGAGAAAATTTGTAACTCAAAATCTTGTGAAAATCAATGTTGAAAACTAAAAATATTTAATAAATAAATTGTTGCCAATGCTTAAAAAAAACTTTAAATAAAAATGTTAAAAAAAAAAGATGTAGATCAGGAAGAGGGGAGGTGGCCCTAGATGCAGTAGGAGATGACCTTTTTAAGCAAAGGACTTTAACAAGTTTTGGTTTGACTGAGGCAAGGCCCAATTAGTGATTAAGGGCAGGTAAGAAATGAGGCAGAGAATGGCTTCTATTACCTAGTCCAAAAAAAAAAAGGTGCCACTATATCCCAGTTTCCTACCCTTGCTGTATTAGGACAAAATAAATTTCTGTGTGTTAAATGTTGAATGAGTTAGAAGTGCCTCATTTCATCCCAACATCAGACCAGAACAAAGAGATTACTGGCCTTAGAGATGCCTCTAAACAGTAGGAATCCACTTACTTGTACTTGTATCCTCCTATCATGTCATCCTTCTGAGGATACTTCTCACTACACTGAGAAAGAAAAGCTGGGAGGAACAGCCGTGATGGTACCATTTCAGGACAGAAGCCAAATAGGCTTCCTACTGTTACCTTCCACCAACTCACCTACTTGCCTGCCAATCCATTTGTCATAAAAACAAAAGGCAGCACCCCAATCAGAGATTATAATATCTAAAATATGAAATTTATCCTTAGAAAAGCTCTCTTTGAATGTAATATCATATCTAAGGATTTCCGGTAGTTTTAGATTCAGTGTAAAACATTATTTTTATGCTCAAGGGTTCTCAAACAAACAAGAGCAAAGTGTTGAAAAAACTCTCTGAATGACTGAAGCAAAAGGTAACCAAGAATGGAATAATTTCAAATTTTCAAAGAATAATTTGGTCTTTTGCCTGAAATTTTGGAGACAATTTCAAATAACCAATCCTTTACTCTCCTTGCCTATCAGACATATCATTTCAATGCACTCTTAAAGAGAAAAGAGCTTTCATGGAATGATTTAATATTTTTTATTTCCTCCTACTTTTCCATGTATTACAAACACAGAACCTGGTCATTAAGGAAATCTTGATTTAATGCAGTTTTCCTAATAATTGAAAACTGTGTCAGAACCACTCAACCAAAGAAGTACATGTTGTTAACTTAAATAGGTTGCATCTATTATCACCATAATTTTTTTATTTACTATATGTTTACCTGGGACAGCTGAGTAGCCCAGTAGAAAGAGTACTGGGCCTAAAGTCAGGAAGGCTCATCTTCCCAAGTTCAAATCTGGCCTCAGATACTTACTAGCTGTGTGACTCTGGGCAAGTCACTTAACTCTCTTTGCCTCAATTCCTCATCTGCAAAATGAGCTGGAGAAGGAAATGGCAAACCACTCTAGTTTCTTTGCCAAGAAAACCCCAAATTGGGTCCCCGAAAAATCAGACACAACTTAAACAACAACTACAACAGCTACCTTTACCCAAGTCTATAAGCCAATTCCATCTGGTATCTTAGGAAAAGAGACACTGCTCACACTCAGGGAATTTATCCCATTACAATTCACAGAGTCAAAGAATTAAAAACTGGAACGGACCTTGAGATCTTCTAATCCAACCTCTCATTTAACACATGAGGAAACTGAGAAGGCAAATGATTTGTTCAAAGTCACACAAGCAATATCCGGCAGAATTGAGATTTGAACCAGGCCCTGTGACTCCCAATCCAGTGTCTTTTCCACCACCTCTGCTGCCTCCTGTCTCTATCTATTTGGATCCATATATCACAGCCAATTTTTGTACCTTTCTAATTTTATGAATGACACATTAAAAATACTGGTAAAAATTATAAATTTATAACTAAAAATCTAGGAAATAACTATTAAGGTTCTCACAAATAAAAATAGTACAAAGAAGACAGAAACACCTTTTTAATGATGTGGTAAAAGAAGAAAAAAAATCTTAATGAAATTCAGAGATGATACTAAATTGAGAAGTGTTAGAAACAAAAACAGAGTGAACATACCAAAAAGTCACGGATTAAAATTAATTACGCGAAATAAGAAAATTCAACTTTGTTTTTAAAAGAATACTAAAGATCAACATGGAAAAGAAAATTAAAAGCCTAAATTGGTAAATGCAAGTAAAGTGTGACAATTACATTAAATCTAAAACTAGTTTGGAAATAATAGTGAATGACAAATTAGGTCATGGCAGTTGTTTGAAGAGAGAAAATGTGATAAAAGGGAAGGTGTACAGAAGCAGGACTGAGAAAAACATAGGTTCTAATCTTAACTCTGCCATTAAATAGCTATGAGACTGTGGGCAAATTGCTTTTTCTACTTACCTCTGTTTCTCTGTCCTCTCAGTGTTGACATATCCCCCACGCTTAGCACAGTGCCTGGCACATAGTGAGTACTTAATAAATGCTTTTTGATTGAAAATTGACTAAATGATCTCTAAGATCAATCACCCCACCCTACCCCAAGCGCTAAAATGTTATGATTCCTAGTGAATGTGCCAACAGATCTTCTATCTGGCCCTTTAACTTTGGCTGTGTAATAATAATCTCTAACTAGCATGTATAATAATGTAGGTCTGTACGTATGTTATCTTATTTGACCCTCACACCAGCCCTGTTTTACAGATGAGGAAACTGAAACAAAGAAAGGTAAGTGGCCAAGGTGGGATTTGAGCTCAGGTGTAGTGCTCTTACCGGATGAGCCACCTAGCTCCTGAGATCATCTGCTGCAATATCTATTAATGTGTAAAAATAAGGACTTTTGAGACTGTGACTACTAAGTTTTATTTTTGAAGCAGTTACCCTTTTCAGTTGTCTTTATTTTGTTGTTGTTGTTCAGTCGTTTTAGTCATGTCCTATTCTTTGTGAACCCATTTGGGTTTTCTTGGCAAAGATACTGGAGCGGTTTGTTATTTCTTTCTCCAGTTCATTTTATAGATGAGGAAACTGAGGCAAACAGGGTTAAGTGACTTGCCCAGGGTCACACAGCTAGTAAGTGTCTGAGACCAGACTTAAACTCAGGAAGATGAGTCTTGTTGACTCCAGGCATGGCAGGCTACCCACTGTACCACCTAGCTGCCCTGTGTTTATTTTTTTCCCTTCCCTTGTTCCTTGACATGTGCTATGCTAACCATGAAAAAAAAATGCAGAGTAATCAAACAATAGGTTATATCTACCTGAGAATATCCTTGAAGGTAATTTTGTAAAGCTCCTAGTGACTTTTCAGAAAAGTTTTTAGTGACAACATCCGTCCCCTAGGAATTCTCTGTTTTCCATAGCATATTCTATCATTTTAATAATGTGGCATACATTTGTAACATGAGGTCACCCGAGATATCGGCTCATATGTACTGGTCACATAGGTAAAAAATCCAGTCAAGGGGTTTGAATCAACACAGCATGCTATATCTGAGTTAGCCACCAGGAGGGACTCTTCTATGTTTTTCCCATCACCCCAAGGTTGCCTTGCCCAGGTTGCTAAAACTCTTCAACGAGCTGCAATATCTCCTCCGGTCACTAGAGGACCCTTGAAACCAGAGACTATCTGATCTGCCACCCTCTCCCCTCAAATAGCAGCCATTCAAAATGTCATTTTGCCCCTCGCTTTCTTGGATCTGCCATGGTAGAGAGCACAGCTTGGTATTTTTGAGAACAGATCAGCAGAAGCTTTTATTCAGGAGTACAGAAACACATACACCTGTAGCAATAAAAGGACCCTTAGGGAAGAAATTTCCTTTGAACTGAGCTTTAGGGGGACTATTTATACAATCAGAAATATGCCTTCTTAATCAAAATTATCCATTTTGCATTTTGTAATGCTCTCCATCTCTTGTTGTGTCATGAATTCTTTTTTTTTCCATAAATCTGATAGGTAAACTATTCCATGCTCTCCCAAATTGCTTATAGTATCAGCGTTTATTCCTAAATCATGAAACCATTTTGACTTTATTTTGGTATGTGCTATAAGATATTGGTCTATGCCCAGTTTCTGCCCTACCATTTTCCAATTTTCCCAGCAGTTTTTGTGAAATAGTGAATTCTTAGCTCAGAAGCTGGATTCTTTGGGTTTATTAAAGAGTAGATTGCTATATTCATTGACTTCTGCATCTTATGTACCTATCCTATGTTTTTGTATAAAAAAAAAGCCAACGCAACAAAGATTAGGAGGGAAGCAGAAAATTGGGAGAAAATCTTTATAACCAGTGTCTCTGATAAAGGCCTCATCTCTAAAATATACAGGGAACTGAGCCAAATTTATATAAATACAAATCATTCCCCAATTGAGAAATGGTCAAAGGATGTGAACAGGCAGTTTTCAGAGGAAGAAATTAAAAATATCTATAGGCATATGAAAAAATGCTCGAAATCACTACTGATTAGAGAAATACAAATCAAAACAATTCTTAGGTACCACATCTCACCTGTCAGATTGGCTAAAATGACAAAATAGGAAAATGATAAATGCTGGAGAGGATGTGGGAAAATTGGAACAGTGTTACATTACATTGCTATTGGAGTTGCGAAGTGATCCAGCCATTCTGGAGAGTAATTTGGAACTACGCCCAAAGGGCTATAAAAATGTTCATACTCTTTGGCCCAGCAATACCACTTCTAGGGTTGTATCCCAAAGAGAACACACAAGCGGGAAAAGGATCCATATGTACAAAAATATTTTTAAAGGCTCTTTTTGTAGTAGCAAAGAATAGGAAATAAAGGGGAAGCCCATCAATAGGGAAATGGCTGAACAAGTTGTGGTATATGAAGGTAATGGAATACTATTGTGCTATAAGAAATGGGGATGATATGGACTTCATAACAACCTGAAAAACCTACGCGATATAACGCTGAGCAAGCGGAGCAGAACCAGGAGAACATTATACACAACTACAGATATATGGATTCTGTGATGACTAACCCTGATAGACTTTGCTCTTCTCAGCAATACAAGGTGCGAAGACAACTCCAAAGGACTCACGATGGAGAATACTATCTACATCCAGAGAAAGAACTATGGATTCTGAATCCAGATTGAGGCATACTTTATGCTTGCCTTTTTTTCCCCCATTGTTTTTTTTTCTCTTTTGTTTTTGTTGGGGGGAGGGGGTTGGTTCTGCTTCTTCCTTCTCATGATTCATTCCTTTGGTCATAACTCTTCTTTAGAACTTGACTATTGTGTAAATAATTTCAGTGTGAAGTTATATGTAGAAGATATATCAGATTCCACGTCATCTTGGGGAGAGAGTGGGGGAGAGGGGGGAAGAAAATCTGGAACTCAAAATTATGTAGAACCTAGTGTTGTAAACTAAAAATAAAAAATCTTAAAGTTTTAAAAAAATATGCCTTCTTTCTGCCTTAGCTTTGTAAACTGGCCTGTGTCCATCTAGAATTTATCACTTTGTGTAGCACTGACAAGGGATTATCTATTTATCAGCCTTGTAGGAAAAACAGGTGTGGTACAGGTTTGAGTGCATGAGTGAAAAAAAAGGATCTCTGACACTATGCTTTGACTGAAATGGAGGCCATTTTCCAAGGAAGGAAAGAGAGATGAAGTGGGGAAAGGTAAACAGAGAGAGAGAGAGAATATCCATGATCCCCTTCTCTTTGATTCCCCAAGTCCTAATTTAGGGGAGAAGATGCAATATTAAAATGTGGAATATAATTATATTTTGGTTCTGTCCTCCACCCCTTGAAATGGTTCAGTCTCACAGTGTCTTACCTTTGTATCAAAATGGTCGGTTCAGACACTCAGTAAGTGCATTCATTGCAGTTTTATTAACACTAAATTTAAATGAAGAAAAAACAGGGAATACTCTCCTTCACCAGAGCAGATAGTAATCACTCTATCTTCCCACCACACCTGCTTCTGTCTGGGATTGTCCCTGCAGACTAAGAGGTTCCTTAGCAAGCACACCTGCACTAGAGGGCCTTTCTCTACAGCCTACCTCCTTGATGGACCACACACCATGGAATAGTCCTCTACAAGGCCTGTCCCCTTTCTCAAAGTGTTTGAATTTCTCCTAGAGCCTAGGCTGACCTGCTTTCATTGTTCTGCAGACCCTGTTCCTTACTTCTGGACTTCAGAACTATTCCTTCCTCCCTCCCTCCCTTCCTTCGTTCTTTCCTCCCTTCCTTCCTTCCTCTTTCCACTCCTCCCTTCCTCTCTCTCTCCCTTCCTTCCTTGCTTCCTTCATCTCTCCCTCCATCCCTCCACTGAGCCCCATTCTATGAATGATCTTGGACCTTTAGAATCTTTACAGAGGCAGTAAAACAAGCAAGATTCTCCAATGCTACAATGAATTTCTGTTAAATTCAATGCACTGGTAGAGGTCAGGTAGAGGAAGGCCCCACCAGTGTGTAGAGCTGTGATTACAACCTATTTTTGCATCTCCTTCTTAGCCTTTCCAAGAGCAGAGAGGAAGGATATATTCTCCAGGCAGAGTGAAAGAGAAGTTCTCTTTTCAGTCAATCCCAAAAGCAGGTTCCACATGGAGACCTGGCACTATTCTTTTTATTTTTTATTTTTTTATAAATTAATTTATTTTTAGTTTCCAACATTCACTTTCATAAGTTTTAAATTTTCCCCACCTCCGTTCTCTCCTCCCTCCCCCCTCCCCAAGACAGCATGCAATCCAATATAGGCTCTACATATACATTCTTATTAAACATATTTTCATATTAGTCATGTTGTGTAGAAGAATTAGAACGAATGGGAGGAACCATGAGAAAGAAAAAACTAAACTCAACCAAACTAAACTAAAAAAGAGAGCAAATAGCATGCTTCGTTCTGCATTCAGTCTCTGTATTTCTTTCTCTGGATGTGGATGGCATTTTCCATCATGATTGTTTTGGAGTTGTTTTAGGTCCTTGCATTGCTGAGAGGAGCTAAGTCTATCAAAGTTACTCATCACACAGTGTTGCTGTTACTGTGTACAGCGTTCTCTTGGTTCTGCTCACTTCTCTCAGTCTCAGTTCATATAAGTCTTTCCAGGTTCATCTGAAGTCTAAGAGCTGGCATTTTTAAGGCTGGTGAGTGCCCTTCCTTTTCTGGAACCCTGGGGAGTACAGGATCCCTTTGCCATAGAAAGGTTGTTAGAGTACCTGTTCTATTTTGGAGGCCTATCCTTTAGCCTTTTAGACAGATGTGAAAAGGGTAAATTCCAAAAACAAGCCCTGGGCATCTGAGGAGGCAGACTCTTTCTTTAGTCTCCCTCCATTTCACCCTGTATACACATATTCATGATATTAAGGATTCAAAATATGAAGAGCTTAACTCTAAGATCTACTTGCTTTCCTGTCCCAGTGCTATCCTCTCTCCTAGACACCTCTGTCTCTCTGTGTGGCTGCATAGTTGCCCCTTGGAAAACACTACTTCTGCCATAGCTGGATGATCTAAGAGAATCCTTTTCTTCATCTTCCTAACACATACACCAGCCTTTCCCTATCCTCTTTCAGCATTAGGGGAGATGGTTGTTCCAAATCTCTTGCAACTGTTCAGTTCCTGTTGGCCTTGGATCTATAATATTATGGAAAGATTACCCAAATCTTTCTGGTACTTGTCTGCTATACTCACAAGAGCTTTCCTCCCGTAATTTAGGAGCAGCTGTAGAAAATAGAGAACCTTTCATCAATGTATTTTATATCCCAAGTAAAAATTATTCTCAAGACTATCAATAATTCTTTTAACTGGGAGTTCATGTAGTACATTTATGGACCACCCACACCGTCTGCTCACCAGCAGATTCTAACATTTCCACTTCTTTCCCAACTACAATGAAGTTGCGTTGCTTCGGATCTGATTTTAGCAAATGCTTCCAGTATTTTGTATAACTTCCCTGAGTTTGTCTACTCTGAGTTAACTGACTGTCAAACAAACAAACAAACAAACAGTTATTTGGGAATTCAAGGGGAGGAGTGTTTTCACAAGATGTCAAGGTACTATACGTAGCCTGGAGTTCTGATCAGAATACTTTCAGGATCCAAAAATACCTTTCTCCCCGCTGCATCCAATCAGAAAACTGCATCTCTAAATGAAGTTTTTAAAAAGTAGCAGGATGACAGGAGGGGAAAGGGCAGAGGACGAGGGGAAATAGACCTAGTCTACATAATCTTAATATAAAAAGTCCATATAGAAGAAAATATAGAAGATATAAAAGGTCAATATGGAAAACATTATAGATTTTGAGACTGAAAGGACTTCCAATCATGTAGTTCAACTGCCTCGCTTCACAGATAAGCTGCCCTGAAACCATGTGAGCATATGACTTCTTTGTCTCTTTTTGTGTTTTTCATTCCTGATCTTAAGTTAATGATTATTCCAAGATAGAATGGCCAGGAGATTTAGTGAGTTCCAAGAGGGCAAAAGAGCCTGTGAGGTGGCAGCTTTGATATTACCAGAGGGGCAGTGACTGACAAAGGCAACCCTGAATTGAAAATGGAAAGACACACCAAGGACTGGTATATGCAGAGATATAGTCACTTGAGGAAAGGCAGCTTCAAGAAGTAAGACCCATCATAGCAAGAAAAGTTCAGCTATGGACTCAAGAAAGGCTTAGCACCTTGGAGAGCTACTAAGAAAGCTGAATCCATGGGAAGCTACTTTAGGGTTCTCTGAAGGAAGAAAAGGACTTCCACGGCCAGGAGTTATAAAGTATCCTTTTGCTCAATGGATTTCCCATATGTGCACATTATCACCATTGTAGTTGTAGTTTGAGTCCCCTCTCCCCCATGGACACATTTGTAGGAGAATATATCCCAGACTTTGGAAGAAATGTTTTATACCAACTCTTCTTACTATATAACTCCTTAGTAAATGCCTTTGCTAAAATCATATTGTTGGCTATGCTTGGCCACTAAGCACTGGGTGGCCAGGTTTCCTGTGAGTCAGGAAGCAGTATTGTCCTCCATCTGTGAGAGCTAACAAATGAGTGAGAACTAAGAGGGATCAAGAGCTTTGGGTTTGAAGTAGCCTGGCAAGTGGCCCTCCCTTGTCCCCAGTGCCTCTCCAGGAGAGTCATGAGCTCAGTCCCATGATTGCACCCCCTGACTGCTGCCATAATCATTGTTATCTCAGGCAAAAAGTAGCTGGAGCACCACTCAGTCTCAGCCTCCCACCCAGCCTGGTCCAATCCAGCCTCTCCATCCTGGCCTAGGGGCCCCAATCATATCACACATAACAATATGTACCTTAGCCTGATGAAAAGATGCAATACCCAAATAACATTCTTAGAAAACTGTGAAGTTAAGCCCAGGAAATCATTCAGTCATCATGGCATAGGTTTTGTGACATGGAACTTCATCTCCTTCTTGCTGAAAATAAAAAATTATGATTCTTCTTCCTCACCTTCTAAAGCTAACATAGCTAACAGGATTTGGTTCATCTGACCTAGCTAAGATACGGTCTATAGTCAGAGATATCAAACATGTAACCCTTGGGCCTCAACACTCCCCAGTGTTGGCCAGAACCAGATTAAAATGTTGGGAAATATTTAACAAAATAAATAAAAACACAATAAAACATAGATAATGTTCATATGTGGTTTTCTAAGTCAACATGTAGCTCATAAGGATCTTTATGGACAGTGTAGTGGCCTTCATTTCTTTCTGAGTTTGATACCACTGATCTACATTGTCATGACATGTCTTCTAGTTGTCTCTGCAGACTTTGTTATGACTTTTGTCATGTTGCTGCTTTCCAAAGACTTTTGGTACTCTATGATTGACAGTGTTGTTTTTAACTGCAGAAGTTTTAGCTGTCATCTCATCTGTTGTTCAGTCCTTTCAGTCATCTCTGACACATTGCGACCCCGTTTGGAGTTTTCTTGCCAAGGATACTGGAGTGGTTTGCTATTTCCTTCTCCAACTCACTTTACAGGTGAGGAAATCAAGGCAAACAAGGTTGAGTGACTTGCCCAGGGTCACACAGCTAGAACCTCACTCCAGGTCTGACACTCTATCCACTGTACCATTTGGCTGGCTGTCATCTCATCTAAGAACTATACAAATTGACCCTGGGTTATACTCCAAGAAAATGTTACTAAAGAATATGTAGATAGTTTCCAGCTAAAACCTGGTGAAGTGATCTAGAAGGTACCCTAAATGTTGTCATATCTAGCCTGAATGTGCACACCCCTACAATATTTGTAAGTGATGTATTTGAAAGATGGACCACCACTGCCCGTGTCTCATCCTAGAACCTCCCTGAGCACCTCAACCTCCCCTCAGCCTGGAGAATCCTTTTATCAATGCAACTTGCATACCATGGAGAATACTTCCCAAAGGCCCAACCTCCTTCTTCCATTGGAGACTTCCTTCTGGAACCTCCATTACCTTCATCCTCCTCCACCTCTTTTTCAGTTCCCTTTTGTGTATTCCTCCATTAAAATGTAAACTCCTTGAGGACAAGTCTTTTTGCTTATATTTGTATACTTAACTGTGCTTAACACAGTGTCTGGCACATAAGAGTACTTAATAAGTCCTTCCTTCCTTCCTTCCTTCCGTCCTTCCTTCCTTTCCTATATATACATATATAAAACTCTGTCTTCAGCTCAGCTTTTATCCTATGTAAATTTGTGTGTGTGTGTGTGTGTGTGTGTGTGTGTGTGTGTGTGTGTGTGTGTGTTTTCTCCTGTGTCTGGGCAATGGACTGAATGCAGTGATTTTTTCTCTGCCTGCTACTGTAATTCTATTGATTTTCTTGTGCCTTGAGGATCTTCTGTTTCTCACTTTCACAACAGTTATATCTGGCACCTAGACACATTCACTATGCAATGAATGGCATAGGAAATTGAGAGACTGAAAAGTGAAAAACCAATTTGTGGATGAAGGCTCTGATGAGAAGAGCTAAAATGTCCAAACCTACGGAGGAAAACTTTCAAAAGATTTCAAATCAGGAGATTCCTACTGAAATCAAAGAGAAGTAATCCAGAGTTTTCTGTGGAAATTTTCCCATAGTGGAATTTGCAAATGCACTCTATGATCTTTATTTGGGGTTTGAAAGCCTATCACCATAGAATCTGTGACCATGTGGAGTGAACCAACATAAACCAGTTGTTTGTAGCAAGCAAACATAAGGTTGCTATGTGCTATGTTTTGCCACCCTTCTCCAAGGGCAATTTTGATTACTGTCAGGAGAAGAAGAAAGAAGTCTGGGCCAGAGGCTGGTCACTCTGTTCTCAGAGAAAGGATGCACTAGAATGATATCTATTTGTTCTCTACCACCATCACATACACACAATATTGTTAGTCTACAAGAGATAATTTTTAGGTTCAGCCTGAGCTCCTTATAGCTTGGGAGTGTCCCAAATTATATATCCAAAGTGTGACTACCTTCCCACCAAATGCCAGTTCCACAATGAACACACATTGCAAATAGCCAATAAACCTATTTATCCACACTGAGAGGAAACAGAAATCAGATATAGATGAGAATAAACCAGAAAATACACAAAGTGAATGAACATTCCCATTGAGATAACAGCTCAACCAAGAGAGAGAGAGAGTCCTGGATCTCACCCAAAGGAGAAATTCTCTGAAGTCTATAGAGTAGTAAGCTGGGAATAGGGATATGATTGAGATGCCAGCTCCTCTAATTGTCAGCTTCTTCATAGCCTTTCTCTCCCTTCAGGGACCTGAAGAGAGTCTGGAACCATGCACCTTCTTTCTTGGCACTGGAAGCCAGAAGACTTCTCTCTTAAGCTCTTGCCAACTCTGACCTGTTCATAGGCACAGAACACTGAGTAATACATCTCCACCAAAAAGGAGAATTCCATGTAAGTGGGCTTTGAGTGGCAGGTTTTTTATTTTAAAGAAATAAATACCTGTAGTATCAGTTACTTTTTTGTGTGGCTATTAGAAGAAAGTAGAGCACATATTCATAACTATCCTAGTAATAAACAAATTAAACTGAACTACCAGAATGACTATAGAAAAATTGATTTAAAAAACAGGAACCTTGTTGCACTGTAATTTTTACCTTTGTGGACAGTATGAGGAGGGCCATGACTGGGCAATCTATTACTCTTTTAAAGGTTCTATGAGAGGGATGTGGAAGATAGAATTATATCTGTCACAAATTAGATGTTTGAAATCTAGGGGTACGGAGCTGGGAGAAACGTGCCCACTCTAGAAAGAACAATACTCTTTGTGAAGCCAGGGAACTTCTCATTTTATTTTACGTTTACTTTATATTACTAGTGAATGGATAGCTCCCTAATGGAGTACACTTGCTCAGACAAATGCAAGGCTTTTTATGCTGTTCCCAATTCTAATCTCCCCTCCGCCACCCCCTCCCCCGCTTTCCATTGGCTAGATGCACCTTCTTGAACTGCCCACTTTATGTTCTCCTCCTTGATATGTTCTCCCTCAAACAGCTAGTTAAGCATGCATATATGCTTCTGACCTTTTACCTGGTTCTTCTAGGACACAGCTCTGATTAGAACAAGTCACCTCTGACTTACTTCCTGTTATCACTTCTGTTATCACCCCTACAAAACTGGGAGTGGTTTTAATCCTATGGAAACAGAATTCCTTCTTTTGTTTCTCACAAATTCCTCTTCTTTTCTTTTATTCAAGTTCTGTTTCCACATCTTTTCTTACATCTAGTTAATGCTTCCTCACTCTCTCCCTCATATGAATTCTTCCTTTTATCCATCCCCCCTTTAAGTAGGAATAATAAATATGGGAAGGTGAAGGAGAAGAGGTTGATCAACACATTTACAAATCAAAGGGGCAGTTCCCTTAATAAATGTAGATACAGAGACCCAAAAGAAAAAATAATGAACAATCAATTGTCCCTTTGAGATTCAGAAGTCTTGTCTCATATAGCTTTCTGGTAGGGAACATCATCTGATGAAGTTTTCTGGTACTTCTAGCCACCTGCAGCACAGCATCTCAGTGTCTTCTTGTCGTGTTCTTGTGCTTTCTTATGGCTGCTTTCTTATGTCCATTCTCCTACAAAACTGATCAACCCTTATGTCTCTATTCTTATAATATCAAAATTGGAAGCTTGGCCAATTGTCCATTATTCATTCCCCCATCAGGAAGACGAGATTCCCCTAAGGAATTAATAACAGGCTCCAATACATATATAAATTCATTGAGTACTCAATTTTAACACAGTACATATCAAGTCATAAAACAAATCCAACTTATGGTCATGTTATGCTTCTTTTAAGGCATTTACAAAATAAACCACAAGCCATTCTTCTTTTGATATTAACTATTTGTAACAAAACTGAGACAAGTATATTAACTAGGTAACAGAATAATATTCTCCCAAGGCCTCAATTTAATTGTCTCCATACTACTATGAAGAATTAAAGGACCCTAATTTATGCAGGAATATATATGCTAGCAACAGATATCAAGGCTAAGTAGGTAGTTGCTGTTTGGGATAAAATTCTAAGCCTAATAGCCCAATCTTATAGTAACCTCAGATGTTTCAGCACCAATTTATCATTTAATAGATTTGGTATTATGCTTATAAAACTTTTGATTTAGAAATTTGCCATAAAAGAAGTACATAACTAAAGCAAGGGAACATTTCCTTGACTTCATGTCAAGTCCAGACAAGAATTGTGTAGACTTCCAACTGCACTGAGCCAGACTTAAAGTCAAAGGGGTGTCATAGTGGGGAAATTGAGTCAGGAGACCCCCTACCTCAGCTCATGTGTAATAGTCATTCTCCCAACCTTCCCATGAGATCACCCACTGCAGTTCATAGATGCACCTCACAGGTTTGCTGACATCATGGGTCAGTGACTCAACAGCATTTCTTGATAATTATACCTGGAGTCAGAATCAGAATAAGTCAGTTAACAGTCCTATAAGGTCTTGAATAGTAAGTTCCAATAATCAGTTTCAGATATGACTATAATCTCACATTGGTTAAAGAACATCTTTAAAGTGAGCCTTAAGTAGCTTGCATACATTTCTATACTTGTTCTGGTTCTTGATTCAATAACAACATAAACCTTCTAGATCTTTGAATACCACAACTTGACAATAGTAACAAACTCTGAATAAAGTTTGATGCAAAAGTATCAATGAAATTCTTTTCCCCAAACTGAAGATGTCTCTGATTTAGTTTCAGTAATAAATTCAGTCAATTGTATTAATACCCAATTAGTCTAACATCATTTTGAAACATGTAAAGACCTTATTCCATACAGACACACCTTTACTGCAGTAACTTTAAATGTATCCCAGCCTTAGTCTATGGGATAATGGTTCAACATTGTGTTTATACCTTAATTTCTTTTCCCTTTATCTAATTATTCCCATAACATTCGAAAGAATGTTCTACTCTAGGAATTTTATTCCTTCACATGACTATGACTCCCCATTCTGATTGAAAACAGCAAGATTTCACATACCTGCATTATGCTCACATTTTTTACTGACTACTTGCTCTGATTACAGAAACCTGCCATAAAAAGGAAAAGCAAGGAGCTGATTAGATAAAGCATCAGAGCCTTCCACACAAAGTATCACATCCACCTTATAGCCAGACTCAGGAATAGTCATGTGGGAAACATTTCTTTTCAAAGAAACACAATGGGGAAACTGAACCAGAAGGATTTCATCCCAGGCTGAGGCTAGGATTGTCCTTTTAGCTTTTCCCCAGATGCAAAACTCCACCTGTGACAGTCACATTCTCTCTGAGTAGCTAATGGCATCTCCCCCAGATAGTGGGCTATTGAGCTCAGAACACAATTCGTTATAGTCCCAGAAGCTTTTACATCAGATGGCAAGTTTCATTAATCAAAACTTTGCCAGGACTCACATCTTAAATTTTAAATTTGTCATAAAAGCAAATCACTAGAGATCATTTCTATATAGAGACCACAATGTTAAGAGAGCAAGTTTACCCAGGTTTGAGGTGTGCTACTTGGGTAATGCTTCCAGGCTTTCCAGCCCCAGGGACCCACGGTCATTACCTGTGGGGCCTCTGCTGTAGCTGTTGCCCCTCCTCCTTCCTTCCTTCCTTTCAGGTGGGGGAAGGCAAAGCTCTCTCCTCTTATCTTGACATATCATAGAGCTTATCCCTTATCCTGAACCATAAAACTTCTGGTTTCCCCTATTTTGTGTCTCCCATCCTGTCATCCATCTTTAACACCCATAAGGCCTCTGTATAAGCCTCTATGTAAGCATAATTCCCCAAATATCACGATGTCACCAGAAACTCAGAAAATTCACAGTAGGTTTGAACTACAACAAATTAGTTTACAAATAGAAATTTAGTAGCCCTTCTAAAAATTATACAAAAAATTTTGCAAAACATTTCTTCATAAAAATATTTCCCTTTTCTTAAAAATAGCTGACAATTTATCCTGATATTATTAATTCCTATATACCACAAATTTCCAAATTCTCTGGTCACAAAACTTCTTGTACATAACTGACAAAAGTTAGAAGAGATTTTAAACAAGGCTATTGTATAATTACCAAGCTTTCTTTCACAAACATACTTTTGTAAATGCTTGATTTACTTAAATTACAGCACATGGTCAAATAGAATGACTTAACAGCTTCTTAACCCATTCATCATTTTTCTCTGACAGTCTAATTCTTAATCTAACAACATTTAGACCATAAGAGAAATTGCTTTTCTAACACAGATGATACAGTTCTTTACCAAATTACACAATTTAGACATATAACAATGCCCTAAACATTATTATATATTTAAAACTTGAAACAACCCATTATCAATTTAGGTGAATGCATTTCTAAATCACCTTGCATAGAGAATCATTCATCTCATCATTACAATGTGGAAACTATAACTTTAAACCACTCTCTATATATTTCATAATGGCCAAGATTTCAGATGGAAACATCTTCTATCATAGCAAATATTAGTAGTAAAAGTTTCAAATTATCAAAGTTTTATCACATCCTTTTAAAAGACCCAACTCATGCGCAAAAAAATCCAGATTGAAAATTGCTTTAACACCATTTCTACCTCACAATGGTCTCTCAAATTTTACAATCTAAGAGAACTTTAGAATACAATACAATTTAGAAATACAGTTATAGCACAAACAATAAACTTCAGATGATATCAATTGCATAGAAATTATTGATCTTATTTAATACTTTTGGTATTTAAAATCACATCAAAGTTATCAGGTATGGAAAAATTACCTTAAATTAGAGAGATAATAATAATGTTGTGTCTAACATATTCCAGTCATTGTGTTAAACATTTTACAATCATAATGCTAAGTAGCAATATGCAAACATTTTGATTACATATATATGATTATTTTTTAAGTCCAATACTCCTGGTCTCTTAAAAGGAAATATTATCCACAAATTCATATATTCCCTTAAAAAGACAAGTGGCTATATATTCCCAACTCTGAATAACCCTGTTTTTTTCTGTACTTCCTTAAAGAGCTGAAATCCCTTCTCCTTCTTGAGACTTCAGATAAAGAGCTATTTTAGGCATTTATACTCCTTACTTCCATTCATCAGATTAGCTAAGGGGTTTAGCTCAGACAAAAGACCTAAGGAATTTGAATCAATGCTAACAAAGTGTGGGCAGCATCCCTTCCAAGCAGAGACCCTTTGTAGCTTAATAATTAATTGAACCAATAATTTTACCATAGTCAATACCTATATTAAATTCAATAAAACCCTACCACAGATTCCTCCTGAAAGACAAATAGACATAATTCCTTCTAACTTTCCATAACTTTGTCTATTGATCATCACATCAGGCTATAAATTTTCATTTTTAGCCCCTGGCCTTATACTCTTTCAACATCCCCAAATCATCTGAAGAAGGATGGGGGAGTGGCTAAGAGCACTTGGGGCTGAGGTCATGTGGGCCTCCTACTGCCCCACCCCATCTAGATCATTCCTTTTTCTTTTCTATCTTCCAAATATTTTTGCTCTCTTTCCTAATCTTCACTCAGACCACCTCCATCCTCCTTTACGTTTCAAATAAATAAAAAAATTGTGCTCACCAATTTCCTTCTGCTTTTCTGCACCTTAGAAACTAGATTAAGTGCCTAACATCTTATACACTGAGAACCGTGCTGCTCCCCCTTATTTTGCAATTTTAAACGCATTGCCTGATAACAGATACATTGATTTAATTTAACATAAAATACAAACTTTAGCTTTGAGATGTAATTAGACATAGATTCAAACCCTCAGCTTTCTTTTTCCCTTTCAGCCCTGGCTTCCTGGGTTCTGATTCTTTATCAGTTCTAAAAGCTCCACCTTCTAGTTTCTGAAGAGTCTCTCCAAGCCTTAAAAAATTCTTTAAAGGTTTTTCTAGCTGCTTTTTCAAATCTCCCACCATAAAAACATTTCACAAACACACAGACAAGACATTTGACAAGATAAAGTGGGTATGGATCTAAACCAATTTAGAATTCAAATTCAGACTGGTCAAAAACTTAGAGTTGCAATTTTACTTTGACTTTTAGCCAATTTCAAAAGGATATCCTTCCCAGAGATCTCTGCCTCCCGCAGCACCATGGACATGCTGGGATATTTCCACATCTTCCACTAAAAGATGATTTTTGGAGGGGTGATAACCAAGGTATCTTGAACCCCCTTTCCCTGGTGCCTCTTTCTCCTTGTTCCCATTCTACTTTCCTGGGTTGAGACCTTTTTATCTTACAATTTCACTGTGCCTTCTCCCTTCTGTTCTCATAAGACAGGCCTCTGATAGGCCAACCACCTTAGGTTTGCTCACTTTTACCAGAATACGTCTCAGACCTGTAGGGTGCCCCAACTATCAAAGTGATATGTAAATGGCCAATTTTCTCACTTTGACCTGTGTACAGGGTCTCCTGGTTGCCTTGAATATATGTCTTGAGCAAGTGGAAGCTAATGACTCTATGAGGCATCAAGAAGTAATAAAACAAAATGTAAAGAATGGAAAAATAGAAGAAAATGTCTGATTGGAAAAACAACTGACCTGGAAAATAGATCCAGGAGAGACAATTTAAGAATTATGGGTCTACAGGAAATCCACGATGAAAAAAAGAGCCTTGACAGTATCTTCAAAGAAATTATCAAAGATAACTGCCCAGAGGTCCTAGAACCACAGGGTAAAATAGTCATTGAAAGAATCTACCCATCACCCATGAAAGAGATCCCAAATTGAAAACACCAAGAAATATTATAGCCGAATTTCAGAATTACAAAGTCAAGGAGAAAATACTGCAAGCCACTGAAAAGAAACAATTCAAATACCATGGAACTATAGTCAGGATCATGCAGGATCTTTCAGCTTCTACATTAAAGACAGGAGAAATTGGAATATGATATTCCAAAGGGCAAAGGAGCTGGGACTACAACCAAGAATCAACTATCCAGCAAAATTGAGCATAATTTTTCAGGCAGGGAGATGGACATTCAATGAAATAAGGGAATTCCATACCTTCCTGATGAACAGGCCAGAACTCAATGGAAAATTTGATCTTCAAATACAAAATGCAAGAGAGACATAAAAAGGTAAACAAGGGGAAAACCCCCACAAACCTTATTAATCAATAAGGGCAAATTATATACATCTTTATATAGAATTATATCATCTTATATGTGTTTTATATATATATATATGTATATCATTGGCATATATATATACATATATATATATGCTAATCTTGAGAATAGTACAGCTATTATGACAATTGAAGGGGATACACATAGACTGTGGATGTCTGTATAAAATAACTGATATAAGGATAAAAAACATTATTAAGAGATGCAAAGGGAGGGTTCTGAGAAAAGAGGTAAGGAGGTAGTAGAAAAGGGTAAAATACATCAAAAGAAGAGGCACAAAAACACATTATAGTAGAGGGAGAGAAGGGAGGGAGAAGAGCAGTATTTGAGCTTTACTCTCATCAGATTTGGTTCAAGAAGGGAATAATATACCCTAATAAGTATAGAAATCTAACTTGTCCTACAGGCAATAGGAGGGGAAAGGTGAAAAAAAGAGGAGGGGAGTGGCCAGAGGGGAGGGAAGAAGTAGCAAGTGGAAAACAGTAAGATAAGGGAGGGGAATCAAGAGGAAGGGTAAACTGAGGAAGGTGGCGGTCAAAAGCAAAACTTTGTTGAGTAGTGGAAGGGGAAAGGGAGCTAAAGTAAAAAAAGCAGGTGTAGCAATCCTAATCTCAAGCAAAGCAAAAGTAATGATAAATTTAATTAAAAGAGATAAGGAAGGACACTACATCCTGCTAAAAGGCACCATAAACAATGAAGCAATATCATTGTTTAACATATATACACCAAGTGGTAAGGCATGCAAATTCTTAGAGGAAAAGTTAAGGGAGTTACAGGAAGAAATAGACAGTAAAACTATAATAATGTGAGACCTCGACCTCCCCCTCTCTGAACTTGATAAATCTAACCTCAAAATAAACAAGAAGAAGTTAAGGAGGTGAACAGAATTTTAGGAAAGGCAGATAGGATAGACCTCTGGAAAAAATTGCATGGGGATAAAAAGGAATATACTTTATTCTCAGCAGTATATGGCACATTCTCAAAAACTGACCATGCACTAGGGCATAAAAACCTCACAATCCAGGGGGCAGAGCCAAGATGGCATCTCTAAAGCAGGGACTTGCATGAGCTCCCCGCCAGGTACCTCCAAAAACCTATAAAAATGGCTCTGAACAAATTCTAGAACCCACAAAATAAGGAAGCAGGGATCCAGCCCAGGACAGCCTGGATGGTCACTGGATGAGGTTTATTGCACACGGAGCTGGGAGCAGAGGAGAGCAGAGCCCAGTGTGGTCAGCGGCAGGACCAACCAGACCAGGATCTGGGCGGAACAGGCCCTACAACCCTGAATCAGTGAGCTGTGACAGTTACCAGACTTCTCAACCCACAAACACCAAAGACAACAGAGAAGGTTAGTGGGAAAAGCTGCAGGGGACAGAGTTAGAGGTTCGACCACCGCCCCAAGGGCAGTGGGGGTGGTGCAGCTACAGAACTACAGCTGCAGTTACTTCCAGCCCCAGGCCCACCTGGTGGGAGGAATTAAGTGGTGGATCAGAACAGAAGTGCAGAGCCTGCTTAAGATTTGTGTCAGGTTGGGGCGGGGGGAGGGGGTTCTTGGGGAAGGAGGAGTGCTGGTGTGGCAGAGCTGGCTGTATTGAAATAGCTCTGAAATCAACAGCGCATCCCCTCAAGCTTGGAACAAAGAACTGTTTGCTCTACAAGCAGTCATACCTCGATGAAAATCTCAAGGGTCAAGTAAGTTGGCTGGGAACATGGCCAGGCAGCGAAAACACATTCAGATTCAGTCTCAGACTTTGGAATCTTTCTTTGGTGACAAAGAAGACCAAAACATACATCCAGAAGAAGTCAACAAAGTCAAAGAGCCTACATCAAAAGCCTCCAAGAAAAACATGAACTGGTCTCAGGCCATGGAAGAGCTCAAAAAGGAGTTGGAAAAGCAAGTTAGAGAAGTAGAGGAAAAATTGGGACGAGAAATGATAATGATGTAAGAAAACCATGAAAAACAAGTCAATGACTTGCTAAAGGAGACCCCAAAAAAATACTGAAAAAAATATTGAAGAAAACAACACCTTAAAAAAAAAGACTAACTCAAATGGTAAAAGAGCTCCAAAAAGCCAATGAGGAGAAGAATGTCTTGAAAGGCAGAATAAGCAAAATGGAAAAGGAGGTCCAAAAGACCACTGAAGAAAATACTACCTTAAAAATTACATTGGAGTGGGCGGAGCCAAGATGGCGGCTGGTAAGCACGGACTAGAGTGAGCTCCATACCCGAGTCCCTCCAAAAACCTATAAAAATGTCTCTGAACCAATTCTAGAACGGCAGAACCCACAGAACAGCAGAGGGAAGCAGGGCTCCAGCCCAGGACAGCCTGGTTGGTCTCTGGGTGAGGTCTATTCCACACGGAGCTGGGAGTTGGGAACGGAGTGGAGGAGAGCCCAGCCTGAGCGGCGTGGAAAATCCAGACCAGAAGCCGGGCGCAGGGGGCCCTAGCGCCCTGAATATGTGAGCTGCGGCAGTTACCAGACCCCTCGACCCACAAACACCAAAGACTGCGGAGAAGGTTAGTGGGAAAAGCTGCGGGAGTGGAAGGAGTTCGCGGTTCGGCTTCCAGCCCTGGGGGCAGCAGAGGTGGGGCAGCTACAGCTGTTGTTACTTCCAGCTCCAGGCCCACCTGGTGGGAGGAATTAAGTGGCGGATCAGAGCAGGAGTGCAACAGCCTGCTGAAGATCTAAGCCCAGCCTGGACTGGGGGTCCTTGGGGAAGGAGGAGTGCGGCTCTGACAGAGCTGGCACCTCCCCCCCAAACGTAGAACATAGAACTCGTTAGTCTACAAGCAGTCATACCCCACTGAAAAACTCAACGGTCAAGTTAGTTGGTTGGGAATATGGCCAGGCAGCGAAAACGTGCCCAGATTCAGTGTCAGACTTTGGATTCTTTCTTTGGTGACAAAGAAGACCAAAACATACAGCCTAAAGAAGACAACAAAGTCATAGAGCCTACAACCAAAGCCTCCAAGAAAAACATGAACTGGCCCCAGGCCACAGAAGAACTCAAAAAGGATTTGGAAAAGCAAGTTAGAGAAGTAGAGGAAAAATTGGGAAGAGAAATGAGAAGGATGCGAGAAAACCATGATAAACAAGTCAATGACTTGCTAAAGGAGACCTAAAAAAATACTGAAAAATACACTGAAGAAAACAACACCTTAAAAAACAGACTAACTCAAATGGCAAAAGAGCTCCAAAAAGCCAATGAGGAGAAGAATGCCTTGAAAGGCAGAATTAGCCAAATGGAAAAGGAGGTCCAAAAGACCACTGAAGAAAATACTACTTTAAAAATTAGATTGGAGCAAGTGGAAGCTAGTGACTTTATGAGAAATCAGGATATTATAAAACAGAACCAGAGGAATGAAAAAATGGAAGACAATGTGAAATATCTCCTTGGAAAAACCACTGACCTGGAAAATAGATCCAGGAGAGATAATTTTAAAATTATTGGACTACCTGAAAGCCATGATCAAAAAAAGAGCCTAGATATCATCTTTCAGGAAATTATCAAGGAGAATTACCCTGATATTCTAGAGCCAGAGGGTAAAATAGAAATTGAAAGAATCCACAGATCGCCTCCTCAAAAAGATCCCAAAAAGAAAACTCATAGGAACATTGTAGCCAAATTCCAGAGCTCCCAGGTGAAGGAGAAAATACTACAAGCAGCCAGAAAGAAACAATTTGAGTATTGTGGAATAACAATCAGGATAATACAAGATCTAGCAGCTTCCACATTAAGGGACTGAAGGGTTTGGAATACGATATTCCGGAGGTCGATGGAGCTAGGATTAAAACCAAGAATCACCTACCCAGCAAAACTGAGTATCATGCTCCAAGGCAAAATATGGATTTTCAATAAAATAGAGGACTTTCAATCTTTCTCAGTGAAAAGACCAGAGCTGAATAGAAAATCTGACTTTCAAACACAAGAATCAAGAGAAGCATGAAAAGGTAAACAAGAAAGAGATATCATAAGGGACTTACTAAAGTTGAACTATTTTATTTACATTCCTACATGGAAAGATGTGTATGATTCATGAGACCTCAGTATCATAGTAGCTGAAAGGAATATGCATATATATATATATATATATATATGTGTATGCATATATATACATATGTGTGTGCCTAAGTATGTATATGTGTATGTGTGTGTGTGTGTGTGTGTGTGTGTGTGTGTGTATAGACAGAGGGCACAGGGTTGAATATGAAGGGATGATATCTAAAAAAATAAAATCAAATTAAGGGATAAGAGAGGAATATATTGAGAGAGGGAGAAATGGAGAGATAGAATGGGGTAAATTATCTCGCATAAAAGCTTCAAGGAAAAGCAGTTCTCTAGGAAGGGAAGAGGGGGCAGGTGAGGAGGAATGAATAAATCTTGCTCTCATCGGATTTGACCTGAGGAGGGAATACCATACACACTCAATTGGGTATCTTACCCCACAGGAAAGAAGGAGAAAGGAGATAAAAAAAGGGGGAAGATAGAAGGGGGGGCAGACAGGGGGAGGAGGTAAAAACAAACACTTTTGAAAAGGGACAGGGTCAAGGGAGAAAATTCAATAAAGGGGGATAGGTTAGGAAGGAGCAAAACATAGTTAATCTTTCACAACATGAGTATTGTAGAAGGATTTTACATAATGATACACATGTGGCATATGTTGAATTGCTTGCCTTCTTAGGGAGGGTGGGTGGGGAGGGAAGAGGGGAGAGAATTTGGAACTCAAAGTTTTAAAAACAGACATTCAAAAACAATAACAAAAAAAAAGTTTTTGCATGCAACTAGGAAATAAGATACACAGGCAACGGGGCATAGAAATTTACCTTGCCCTACAAGAGAAGAAGGGAAAGGGGGATGGGAGGGGAGTGGGGTGACAGATGGGAGGGCTGACCGGGGAATGGGGCAACCAGAATATATGCCATCTTGGAGTGGGAGGGAGGGTAGAAATGGGGAGAAAATCTGTAATTCAAACTCTTGTGAAAATCAATGCTGAAAAGTAAATATATTAAATAAATTAAATATAAAATGAAAAAAAATTTAAAAATTTTAAAAAAGATGGATAGATAGATAGAAATAGATAGAGAGATAGGTAGAGATAGAGATATAGATAGGGAAAGGTATAGAGATAGATATAGATAGAAAGAGAAAGAGAGATAGAGATAGATTATAGATAGTAGATAATAAATAATAGAAGATAGAGATGATAGATGAATAGATAGAAGATATACAGAAGATAGATCACAGATTGTAGATGATAGAAGATAAATGATAGGTAATAGATAATGAAAGATAGATCATAGATTATAGATGATAGGTGATAGAAAATAGATAATAGAGGATAGATCATAGATTACGGATGATAGAAGATAGATGATAGATAATAGATAATAGAAGATAGATCATGGATTATAGATGATAGATAGAAGATAGATTATAGATGATAGAAGAAAAAAAAACCTCACAATCCAGTGCGGAAAGGCAGAAGTAGTCAAAGCATACTTTTCTGATCATGATACAATAGAAATTATTTGTAATAAAAGACCATGGAAAGATAAACTAAAAATTAATTGGAAACTAAATATTCTAATCCTAAAGAATGAGTGGGCCAATGAACAAATCACAGAAACAATTAATAACTTCATTCAATTGAATGACAATAATGACACAACATACCAAAACTTATGGGATGCAGCAAAAGCAGTTCTTAGGGTAAGTTTTATATCTCTAAATGCTTACATGAATTGGGCACACAACTGAAAAAGCAAGAAAAAGAACAAATTGAAAATCCCCAACTGAACACCAAATTAGAAATTCTGAAAATCAAAGGAGAGATTAATAAAATCGAAATCAAGAAAACTATTGAATCAATAAATAAAACAAAGAGCTGGTTTTATGAAAAAAAACAATAAAATTGATAAACTTTTGTCAATTTGATTAAAAAAAAGAAAGAAGAAAATCAAATTACCAGTATCAAAAATGAAAAGGGTAAATCCACCTCCAATGAAGAGGAAATCAAAACAATAATTAGGAATTATTTTGCCCAATAGTATGCCCATAAATTTGATAACCTTAGGCATATGGATGAATATTTACAAAAATATAAATTGTCCAGGTTAATAGAAGAGGAAATAAAATTCCTAAATAACCCCATCTCAGAAAATGAAATTGAGCAAGCCATCAATGAACTCCCTAGGAAACAATCTCCAGGGCCAGATGGTTTTACATGTGAATTTTATCAAACATTTAAAGGACAATTAATTCATATGCTTTATAGACTATTTGGGAAATTAGGCGAAGAAGGAGTCCTACCAAATTCTTTTTGTGACACAAATATGGTAATAATACCCAAACCAGGAAGAGTCAAAATAGAGGAAGAAAATTATAAACCAATCTCCGTAATGAATATTGATACAAAATTTTTAAATAAAATATTAGCAAAAAGAATGCAGCAACTTATCACTAGAATAATGCACTACAGCCAAGTAGGATTTATTCCAGGAATGCAGGCTGTTTCAATATTAGAAAAACTATCAGCATAATTGATCATATCAACAACAAAACTAGCAGAAACCATATGATCATCTCAACAGATGCAGAAAAAGCCTTTGACAAAATACAACACCCATTCCTATTAAAAATACTAGAAAGCATAGGAATAAATGGAGCCTTCCTTAAAATTATAAATATCATCTACCTAAAACTATCAACAAGCATTATTTGTAATGGGGATAAACTAGATGCATTCCCATAAAGATCAGGGGTGAAACAAGGATGTCCATTATCATCCCTACTATTCAATTTCATATGAGAAATGTTAGCTGTAGCAATAAGAGAAAAAAAAGAAATTGAAGGAATAAGAATAGGCAAAGAAGAAACTAAGTTATCACTTTTTGCAGATGATACGATGATTTACTTAGAGAATTCTGGAGAATCAAGTAAAAAACTACTTGAAATAATAAACAACTTTAGCAAAGTTGCAGGATATAAAATAAACCCACATAAGTCCTCAGCATTCCTATACAGTACTAACAAAGCTCAACAGCAAGAGACAGAAGGAGAAATTCTATTCAAAGTTACTGTAGACACTATAAAATATTTGGGAGTCTATCTGCCAAGACAAACCCAGGGCTATATGAACATAATTATGAACCACTTTTCATGCTCATAAAATCAGATCTAAATAAATGGAAAGATATCAGTTGCTCCCGGTTAGGCCAAGCTAATATAATAAAAATGATGATTTTACCTAAATTAATTTATCTATTCATTACCATACCAATCAAACTGCCAAAAAAATTATTTTACAGAGCTGGATAAAATAATAACAAAATTCATCTGGAAGAACAAGAGGTCTAGGATATCTAGGGAATTAATGAAAAGAAATGCTAGGGAAGGTGGCCTAGTCATACCAGATATTAAACTGTACTATAAAGCAGCAGTCATCAAAACTACCTGGTACTGGCTAAGAAACAGAGTCATAGATCAGTGGAATAGGATAGGTACACAAGACACAGTAGTCAATGACTATAGCAATCTACTCTGATAAACCCAAAGAATCCAGCTTCTGAGCTAAAAATTCACTATTTCACAAAAAATGCTGGGAAAATCAGAAAATGGTAGAGCAGAAACTGGGCACAGACCAATATCTCACACCATACACCAAAATAAAGTCAAAATGGGTTCATGATTTAGGAATAAAGGCTTATACTATAAGCAATTTGGGAGAGCAAGGAATAGTTTACCTATCAGATTTATGGAAAAGAAAAGAATTCATGATACAACAAGAGATAGCATTGCAAAATGTAAAATAGATAATTTTGATTATGTTAAATTGAAATGTTTTTGTATAAAAAAGCCAATGCAACAAAGATTAGGAGGGAAGCAGAAAATTGGGAGAAAATCTTTACAACTAGTGTCTCTGATAAAGGCCTCATCTCTAAAATATACAGGGAACTGAGCCAAATTTATAAGAATACAATTTATTCCCCAACTGAGAATGGTCAAAGGATATGAACAGACAGTTTTCAGAGAAAGAAATTAAAGATATCTATAGGCATATGAAAAAAATGCTTGAAATAATTACTGATTAGAGAAATGCAAATCAAAACAACTCTTAGGTACCACATCTCTCCTGTCAGATTGGCTAAAATCACAAAACAGGAAAATGATAAATGCTGGAGAGGAGGTGGGAAAATTGGAACAGTGTTACATTGCTGGTGGAGTTGTGAACTGATCCAGCCATTCTGGAGAGCAATTTGGAACTATGCCCAAAGGGCTATAAAAATGTTCATATCCTTTGACCCAACAATACCACTTCTAGGGTTGTATCCCAAAGAGAACACACAAGTGGGAAAAGGACCCATATGTACAAAAATATTTACAGCGGCTCTTTTTGTAGTAGCAAAGAATAGGAAATAAAGCGGATGTCCTTCTATTGGTGAATGGCCGAACAAGTTGTGGTATATGAAAGTAATGGAATACTATTGTGCTATAAGAAATGGGGATGATACAGACTTCATAATAACCTGGAAAAACCTACACGATATAATGCTGAGCAAACGGAGCATAACCAGGAGAACATTATACACAACCACATATATATGGATTCTATGATGACTAACCCTGATAGACATGGCTCTTCTCAGTAATGCAAGGTGCAAAGAGAACTCCTAAGTTCTCATGATGGAGAGAGCTATCTATATCCAGAGAAAGTACTATGGAGTCTGAATGCAGATTGAGGCACACTTTATGCTTGCCTTTTTTTTCCCTTTGTATTTTTTTTTATGTTTTGCTTCTTCTTTCTCCTGATTCATTCCATTATTCTTTACAACTTGACTATCGTGTAAACAATTTCACTGTGAAGTTACACGTAGAAGATATATCAGATTCCGTGTCATCTTGGGGAGGGAGGGGAGAGGGTGGTAAGAAAATCTGGAACTCAAAATTATGTGGAATTGAGTGTTGTGAACTAAAAATAAAAAATCTCAAAAAAAAAGAAGTGAAAATAAATAAATAAATAATGAGCCGTTTAAAAAAAAAAAGAATATATGTCTCATTGTTTTACCTACCTTCCCAGGTTCACAGCGATTCCAAAAATAGTCCCGGGAAGTTAGAAATCCAAAGAGGGGAAACTCCCAACTGCAGATATTTGAGCAGTTGGAAACCAATGGGGTGCCTCCCATTCTCTTTAATGGGCTCTCCCTTCTGATGCTAGATCCCTATGACAAGCCCCCAAATTGTGAGAAACGTGCTCATTCTATAAAGAACAATAATTGTGAAGCCAGGAAAGTTCTCATTTTATTTTACATTTACTTTACATTACTAGTGAATGGATTGCTCTCTAATGGAGTACTCTTGCTCAGACAAATGCAAAGCTTTTTCTGCTGTTCCCAATTCAAATTCCCCCCTCCCCTTGCTCTCCATTGGTTATATGCAATTTCCTGACCGCCTACTTTATGTTCTCCTTCTTGATATGTTCCCTCTCAAACAGCTAGTTAAGCATGCATATAAGCTTCTGACCTTTTACCTGGTTTTGTTAGGTCACAACTCTGATTAGAACCAGTCACCTCTGACTTACATCCTGTCATCACTTCTATTATCACCCCCACAAAACTGGGAGTAGTTTTAATCCTATGGAAACAGAATTCCTTCTTTTGTTTGTCACAGTATTCTTTTGGAGTTTGGAATAAAAGCCACTTTTCCAGATCACTCCAGGCTGGGAGGGTAACAGCTTAATCACAGTTTAGCTCACCTCCCACCAAATAATTATTACATGCTAGACAATCACAGATATCAAGGGAGAATATTTATCAAAGCAAGCAGCAAAATGGTAATTGGGGAAGTTATACAGATTAGGCTAGGTATTAGGAAACACAAGAGTCATGGGACTCTGCACTTCTAGAGCAAGGTACAATCTCAGCTCAGCCAAGGAAAGAACACTCTAAACCAAGAAGTCTGCTCTTAACAGTTTCTGTGGGTACAAATACTGAGAATTAAGAGGTGCAGGCTTTCCCCAGGTGCCTTTGGCAACCAAGAAGGACTCCCATCTACCAAAGTCCATACCTTGCCAACTTGCCTCTTCTCATCTGTTTCACCTCTATCCTCATCTTCTCTCTCAAATTCTACTTCTCTTCCCTCTAAAAATTCTCCACCAAACAGGAGTTATATCTCCTTCCACATATTCAACTCACAGAGTCACAGGGTTAACCTTCAGGGAACTACCAAAACCACCTAATTATCAAAGGAGCAGGGATGGGGCTACAAACAGATGAAGAACTGAAGCCCCAAGAGATTAAGTGATTTGTCCATGGACACACAGGTCCTATGGAACAGTACTATGATTCAAACCAGGTCCTCTAATTTCAAATCCAATGTTCTTTCCATTGTGGAGAGGGATTGTCACCCTAAATGCATTCTTTCACAGAAGAGATCACAGAAATGGAGTGAGGTTGGCAGAAGTGGAGTCCCTTTGATCTCCTGCCAAATGTCGGACAGGTAAAGTCTTGACATCACAACTGCATTGTCAAAAGGAAAGAAAAGAAAAAGAACAAAAAACATATACTAAGGTCAGACGTCATTAGTTCTGAGTCATTACAAAAGACCTAAGGTCCCTGAATCTCAGTAATTTCTAACCCCTCCCCCGCCCCCAATCAACACTTGGACAAGTCTCTTTAGGAAACTTCTTTCTTCTTCACCTCAATTTTCTGCCATCTGGCACTACTCCAAGCATTAAAAACATCAGTACACCTCTGAAACTGACGAACAAACAGAATAAATTGCATTTATATGAATTTTTCCTGCAGGAGTGGAGAAAGGTGCATTTTCAGTTTGCTATTCCCCCTTAAATCCTGGCAACCTGTAATGACAAGTAGGGTGGGACTTTTTTGTTATCTTTTGTTTTGGAGTGCTTCTCGGCACTAAGGCAATCGAGTGCCTTTGAGTCTTCCCTTTGTTTGAATCAAGAGTCGTTGATTGGAAACAATATATGTGATGTGGTGCTAGTGATTAAAGATCTTTCCCACACCCTTCTGCTAATAATTTAGAACTCAAAGTTCTAAACCTAATTTTTAAAAAATTGTTTTCACATGCATCTGGGAAATAAGATATACAGGCAATGGGGTATAGAAATCTATCTTGCTCCATACCCTTTTGCTAAGTAGGCACTAAGCCCCAGGGCCCTAAACAGGGTATATATGCTCTGAGGTTGGCATTTTGCTTTGGGGGCACACGCATTGGAAGAGTTTTGGTGATGTGGCCACATGAGACTCTGGGTAGCTGTTGTACCCCCCCCCAAAAAAACTCAGATGTTGGTACTTCTCTCTCTCTGGTAACTGTTTATGTATTGCTATGGTCAGACATAGAAGCCTTTATGTTGATCTGTTTATATTGTCTCTGTTTGTAATTTGTTTGTATTTGCTTTGAAGTTCAGGGAGCTGACTTCTCCCCCCGCTGAACTAAGTGAATGATATATGTATGTTTAATTAAAGTGAGATTGTTGACCCCTTAAAGTTGCTTTCCTTAGAAAAGCAGATCAAAGAACCTGTGCTAGCAGCCCTTCTGTGTGCTGGTGTTATTAGCCTTACACAGCCACAGTAGCTGCAAGTAACATTGTTGTTACACAACCACGATTATAATCCAGAGCAGAAGTAACCAATGGAGGAATAGGATAGATATACAGAAATTCCTATAGCTCCTCTATATTCCTAAAAATAGTGAGAGTAGATGGAGCAAACCAGATCAAGGCAAGAGCAGCTGAAAGTACAAGGATAATTTTGTACTGAAAATGAGTATGCACCCCAGAATCCAAATAGGTGTTATTTTGACATCTGATTTGATGGAGCTTGAGGAATTGACTTAAACTCATGAAGAACAGAACCAAATCAGTAATTTTTCCCCTCCCCCATATTATATGTAATCTGCTTCTCCCCTGAAGCCCTACCTTATCAAGTTGTGGAGATGACCCTCCATTCCCAAAGGCTACAGGAGTGGGAATCAATCAATGATCTATCATGTGCAGAGCCCCGAGCATCCAAAGACAAAAATGAAATAATCCCTGCCTTAAAGGGGCTTATATTCTATCAAGAAATAGCATGTATACAAGTAAGTTTATAGAAGATACTTATAAAATACATACAAGTTAAAGCAGAAGATGAAGGGATATATTTCAGGCCCTTAATAAACTAGAAATGCCTGAAAATGGAATGGATGCTTTGTAAGATAGTGAGATCTCTGTCACCAGAAATACTTAAGCAGGAGCTAGGTGACCAATTCTTAGATACACTATGAAGAAGATTCATAAAAAATAATAAAGGCTTATATTTTTATAACTATCTCAGTCCTCATGGAGTATTCCAGCAATTAGGACACCTAAAGAAGGGTAGGGGGTGGATTACAAAAGGATTGGACAGACTAATGTTTCTGTATAAATAATAGGCCTTTTTTTTACAGTACACTTGAATACACATAGGGTAGGGTAAAGGCCAAAATGCTTGGGGGCAGGTAGGTGGAGAAACCAGTACAATGAGGGAAGGATGCCATCAGGTCAGTTGGAACCTTCAGAATATTGGTCCTCAGACCATTGAACAAAGAGGAAGAGGAGTCTGCTGTCCATTTGTAAAATCTCCTCTTGAACTCAACATACTCAGTTCAGTCAGACTAGTTGTTCACTTCTCCTAGTTGGCATGCAGGATACCTGGGTTCACTCCAGGGCTTCCCATTAAGCACAAATGATAACTACGGGTTTATAGGGAGAGAGGCTGTTGGTCACTTACTTTGCTGGTTTCTCATCTCATGTCACAAACAGGGAAACATAAAGTAATGGATAATTCAGTTAGGTGGCTCAGTGGATAGATCGATGAACCTGGAATCTAGGAGGACTGAGTTCAAATCCTGCCTTTAACACTTAAAGTAATATGACCCTGGATAAATCATTTGACCTTTGTTCAGCCTCAGTTTCCTCATTTTTAGATGGAGATCATAATAACATGTACTTCACAGGGTTGTCATTGGCCTATGATGAGAACACATGGAATGTGCTTTGCAAACCTTAAAGTGCTATAAGATGCTAGCTAGCTATCATGTGGGAGAACTCACTGAATCAAATAGGAAGTACAAGCATTGGATATGGGAAATATCCGGAAAATGACAACAAGGCAGGGGTGTTAGGAAGGAAAATGTGGCATGTTCTGAGTATAGATACCTTGCTTCAAATGAGCCTTATGAGAGTAAGACAGGCCCATAGGCTCTAGGTTTTTTGGATTTTCACTTATAACTTCTGTCTAAAGAAGTTTCTGCATCAGCCAGCAACTATTACTATTCTCTTAAAATTTTCTGGATTTTTGTGGTGCCAGAGAGGACTCTGGGCATATAACATAAATAGATTTGCCTAAGGACAGACCAAATAGCATGATGTGAGTGGGACGTTGAAAAAGAGTCACCCTGCTTTCAGGCCACGAGAAATAACAGAGGTGCCAAAGGTTATTAGGAGAAGATGGCACTTGGTAGTAGGTACTTAGATTCCTCCAAGGTATCTGATTCATCTTGTGAGGATATGCAGAAAAAGAATCAGGTGATATTCCCTACACTAACTGGCTGAGTTACCCAATAGTTGGCTTGGCTAGTGGGTGGCTAGAAGTTGAGAGCAGTTATAAAACTGGGAGTCAAAGGGTTTTGCCTAGTTTTCTAGCCAGGAGTGGCACCATGCAGATAGTAAAACAATTATTCCTTCCATTGTGTCTTTGATGTGTGTGGGTAAGAACATACTGTGAGTTTCTGTTTACAAAGTTCTTTGAGTATACCTACCGTGTACTCAGGCACAAAAGGTGTGGAGGAAGCTGGAAAGTTTAGACTCTAACACTACGGCTTACTCAAGTCACAGTGGGTTTTAGCATTACATCCCTTGATTTTCTGTATTTTTTTCCTTGCATTAAGGTGTTCAGGTATTTTTACTTGTCATGCTCTTTTGGGACACCTATGATCCTTAAGTTGTCTCTACAAATTCTATCTTTGAGATCTCTATGTTTTATTTGTATGGAAATCATATATGCTTTATCAATATTGTATTTTGCTTTCCTTACACATTGACCTTCATGTCTATGTATTTGTATCCCTACTTGGTTGTTCTCTCTTTTGTTTCTTTGGAGAGATTTCCCACCGGATTCAAGTTTTTCTATTCTTTATATTATTTCTACTGTGCAGACTCTAAATTCTGTTTTCTTGTCTTTTTTATCTTATCTTTCCACCAAAACACTTTCCCCTTCCTATTACTCTTAGGAATACCACCATTACCCTAGTCACTCAGGCCTACAAGTCATTCTCAATTCTCCATTCTCTCTCCACTCCCCACCCCGCCACCCCCACCCCCAATCCAATCTGTTGCTAAGGTCTGTTCATTTAAAAGGTCTCTTGAACATGCCCTCTTCTCTCCTCTGACACTGCCAACCACCTTGATGCAATCCTTTTTACCTCGTGCCTGGATTGTTGCAATAGCTTACTGGCTGGTCTCCTATAACAAGTCTCTGCCCACTCCAATCTATCATCTTCCTAAAGCATAGGTCTGACAAGGTCATTCCTCTTACTCAAACTCCAGTGGATTCACTTATCACTGGCCTTGCTGCCTGCTTCAAGTGACTTCTGCTTATGGACCCAAGTGGATGCTACTCTCCTTTCCTTCTGTCCTGGTGCATCCTATTCACATGCTGATACCCTGCCCCAGTCCCCACTTTTCTTCAGTTCTCTGGCTGAGTACTGCTGCCCTGCAGGCTTCTACCTTTTGTATTCTACTTTCTACTTAGTATTCTGCTGCTTATTGCTACAGAATAGTGAAGTGAGGACAAATACAGTATGTATTAGCAGAATGCAGCAGCAGGAAGGAATTGCTAAGTTGATTCCAAAACATGTCTATGTGTGAGGTGGGGCCACTCTGCCAGAGCACCTGGGTGGTCAGAGGAGGGGTTTCTGAGTCAGTACTTCAAGAATTAGCGGTTAGAGTCTGCCCTCTCCTCGGTTGCATCAGCTGCGGCCGTTTTCCTCTTTCCGCTGGGCCATGCCGTTCACGTTCTCTGCCTTCTGCTACATGCTGGCGCTGCTGCTCACCACCGCACTCATCTTCTTCGCCATCTGGCATATTATAGCGTTTGATGAACTGAAGACTGACTACAAAAATCCTGTAGACCAATGTAATACACTCAATCCTCTTGTAGTTCCAGAATATCTCATCCATGCTTTCTTCTGTGTCATGTTTCTCTGTGCCGCAGAGTGGCTTACGCTGGGTCTCAATACGCCACTCTTGGCATATCATATTTAGAGGTATGTGAGTAGACCAGTGATGAGTGGACCAGGACTCTATGATCCTACAACCATCCTGAATGCAGATATTCTAGCATACTGTCAGAAGGAAGGATGGTGCAAATCAGCCTTTTACCTCCTATCATTTTTTTACTACCTATGATTCATGTTTTGGTGAGCTATCTTAAGATGATATACAACAGACTCAGTCCAGTTAAGTGTATGCAAAAGCCACAAAGTAAAAGGATTCTATCCAACAAGAACATCTTTCCAAGATTAGCTTATGGAATATGATCAGTTACTTTAAAAAAAAAGACTACTTATTTTTAAAATGTTTCCACATTTTTGATTTGTGAAAAGACTGTTTTCATATGTTATGCTTAGACAAAGAAATTAAATGGAATTATGTGTAAATGAGTATAAAACCTCTGGTATTGACAGGTTTGAACTTGTGCTCCCTAGGAACAGCCATAATTTTCTGAATAATTGTATAAATTACTGACTGTCCTTAGTCTGTTAAAAGTTTCTGTTTATAGGAGCTTGTAGTAAACTTATTTTGGCTTTATTGAAATACTGACTGATTATAAACTAGCTGTAGGGATCAAGTGCTGTTGAAGGACCGAAAACTTTGTATATGTGACCTTGTGGGAAGCCTCATAGGTTTCCACATATATCATGTAGAAGATTATACAGATATATTTGCAGATATAAGGATGGTGGGATTTTTTTCCTTAACATTTAAATATTAGCCCTATATATTGCATGACCCAGGGATTTCCCATAATAGTTCCAAAAATTCATATACTTTAATTCTTAAGCATAAGTGAAACTATTGAGAATATATACTAAATTATCTTGGAATGCATTTAAAGTTATTTGAAATGTTTTCGTTTGTTATCAGTTACTTAGTAAGAAATTCGGTATTCTAATTATTGTTATAATCTAGTGATAAAAGATATTCTTAAGGACTTGCAAGTTATACCTTAGATGTTCAGAACAGAAAATGAGAGAGAACATTGTGTAACTACCCTGCTATTTCTTAGTGCAATACAATAAAAGTCTGAAATTAGAAAAAAAAAAAGAATAAGCAATTACCCTTCTCTGATGTTAATTCATCAGGTTATTACCTCACTAGGCTTCCTGGTGTCTTTGCTTATGGAAACAGCTGCAATTATTTTACCTCTTGCATATAATTTTTATTTTGTGGAATTCTGAGAATCTGGAAGGATCAAAGAAAATTCTAGTCCTTCATCTTGTTGGTCATATGATTGACTACCCCTTGATTTTTAATTTTGCTGCAGAAAATGTACTTAATCTATTTGTAAGTGCATAATCCTTTCTGGGCAGTGCTGACATAGATATAGATTAAGCTCAATCAACAAACATTTATTAAGTATCTACTATATACTAGGCACTGTGCTAGGCACTAGAGAGATGACAAAAATGGAAGTCCCTGACCTCAAGGAATTTATATATTCTATGTAACATCCTATGAGAATAAAGGATAGATCCATTTGATAAGTTATGAAGTACTTTTGGGAATTAATCATACCCTTAGAAAAGAAAAAATATATATAAAAGGCACTAGGAGAAAAAGACTAAAAGACACAGGGAGAGTAGTCTTGCTGATGCATGCCTACAATGAGTGAGCTTGAACATCAAGGTCTTGCCCATGCATGCAAACTTCCTCAAGCTAGTAACTCAGGGCTTGGAATGCTACTTGTTGGCTTGCCCAAATATAGCACCACAAGAAGCTAGTCTAATCACACCTCCCTTTGTGCCTATGTAGAGCAGTTGTCTTTGTGTTTGTTGGCACATGCCCTTTAAATATAATCATTCATTAGGGTTTACAAAGCATTTCCCACCCCCCAATCATTCTGTAAGGTAGGTAGTACAAGTATTATTGTCTATATTTTATAGGTGAAGAAAATGAATTTCAGATAGAGTAACTGACCACTTGGAGGTCCTATGACTACTAAAAATCATGCCTAGACTCCTAAAAAACCAAAACAAAAAATCATACCCAGGATTAAAATCCTGGTCTGACTCCAAGTGCAATGCTCTTTCCAAAAGACCACCCCTAGATGCTTTCTATGATTGATCCCTTTCAACTCTAAGATTCAGACTTTCATCAGAGCAGTTTCATGAAAAGATTTTTCTCCAGGTTATAACTTTTCTTTTTACTCTAGCTGCACTTAGTTTATTTGCACAAAAGGTTTGTGTATTCATTTACTTGAAATAGTCTATTTTGAAGGCAGCATGACATAGGAGATAGAGTACTAAGCTTCAAGTCATGAAGATATGAGCTTAAATCCTGTCCCTGACACCTACTAGCTGTATGACCTTAAGCAAGTCATTTATACCTCGAGGACCTCCTTAGGATTTCTTTAGCAAGTCATGGATATGTTGTGAGCTGGTAGAGATGGGATTTTGCTAAATTGAGGAAATTACAAATCATTCATGTACTCATACATTTTGTCTTTTATAACATGTAGTGTCTACATTATGACTAATTACAAATTCAACTACTATCCACAGCTGTAAAAGATAAAACTTTTGACTCTCCTTAACTTTTTAATGGTATGACTTTTAGTATTTCACTTGTTTATTAATTGGGAATTTATTGTGGTATAGAGAATAAGATTCTGTTCCAAACGTACTTCCCAACAAACTGCTCTGAGGAATTTAACAAAATGTGGAAGGACTTAAACTGATGAAAAATGAAGCAAACCAAGCCAGCAAAACTATATATATATATAGTAACCTCTGGTGGAAGAAGAGAAAGTCGTTCCATCAAGCAATAATCTTCTGCCTTTGGGGTACAGAGAAAAAACACTATTCTATAGCACCAGATCTTCTGCCTAGTCTCCAGCTTTCCTTGAGAAGAGGAGAAACATGGTTATAAAACTCCAGTTCTCCCGCCTGGTGTCCAGCCTCCTCCATCGCATACTAATCTTTTTCCTTTGTTTTAGGGGAGGGGGAGAGAAGAAGCATTTATATAGTGTCTACCATGGGCCTGGCACTGTGTTAACTACTTATACAGAAATCTCATTTGATCTGACCTGAAGGAAAGAAAACACCATTCCACTGGGCAAATCTCCTGCCTGGACTCCTTCTGAAGAAGAAAAGTATTATTCTATCTTCTCCTTTGCAGGAAAAAGGAGAAAGGCCGTTCCATCAAGTCTCCAGCCTTGTCTCCTTCCTTGGGAGTAGAGTAACACCATTCGTTCAGCTCCAAGCACCAGTCCCCTCCTCTGAACTACCTAAGTCTCTGGAAGAACTGCACCCTAAGGCCAAACCCTGTGGACAATGAAAATCTACCTAAACTCATTCCTTAATAATGAACAAACTCCTCCTTAATCATACCCTCCCTCCCCAGTGATTCTGAGCCCTCAGCAGTCATCATTTAAACCACATTCCCCATATCCTCAGTAAGATCCTTTATTCCTATTCACCTCAACCCAATTCCCTCAATGCCCTACCCAAAAGCTACTCACCCCTTCCATCGAGTTCTCCTCCTTCACCCTTTTCCTTCCTTGAGAAGGCCATCTACAAAAGGTACCTCCATTTTTCTTTCCTCATCTTTTTCTTCCTTTCCTTTCCTTTTCCACTTTCTCCTTAACTCTATATTCTGGCTTTGAACTTCATCATTCAACTGAAAATGCTCTCTCCAAAGTTACTAACAATCTCTTACTAACAAATATTTTGGCCTTTTTCTCAGACCTCATCTTTGACCTCTCAGTAGCATTTGACACTATGGATCACCATCTTCTCCTTGATACTCTCCTGGTTCTACTACCTATCTGACTACTCCCTCTCAGTTTCCTTTGCTACATCTTTATCCAGGTCTTGTGCACTAACTGTGATCACCTCTAGGATCAAATATAAAATCCTCTGTTAGTCACTCATTAAACAAACATATTAAGCACCAGACACTTAATGTACTAAATTTGGAGATCATAAAGACAAAAGATAATCTCTGCCCTCAAGGAGCTCACAATCTAATGTTTGATCCTCAAAACCCTTCATAACCTACCCTCTAACCTTGCCAGTCTTTCTATACTTGCCCTCCCCCCACATACTCTTTGATTCAGTGACACTGGCTTGCTTTCTGTTCCTCAAACAAGACACTCCATCTGCTGACTCCAGGCATTTTCACTGGCTGACCCCCGTGCCTGGAAGCCTCTCCCTGCTCATTTCTACCTCTTGGCTTCTCTGGCTTCCTCCAAGTTCCAACTAAAATCCCACTCTACAGGAAGTCTTTCCTGATCTATCTTAATTCTAGTGCCTTCTTTCTGTTTAGTATTTCTGAATTACCTTGTCTATAGCTTATTTGTAGAAATTGTCTCCCCCATTAGACTGTGAGCTCCTGGAGAGCAAGGACTGTCTTCTACCTTTCTTTGTATTCCCAGCACTTAGCACAATGCCTAGCACATATTAGGTGCTTCATAAATGTTTATTGACTGTCTGGCTGGGATTCATGGAACCGTACAGACTCCAAAGAATTTAAAATTAATATTATTCAGAGGTTAAAAAAGAGGTGAACAAGCTGTAGCACCTAACAAATAAGGAAATAAAAACCAAAGTAATGGATGTCATCAAAGAAATGTATGATTAAAAAAAAAATGGGTTGGTCACATCTTGAGAACCAGAGGTGCCCAGTGGACAATCCTCTTGTATCCTCAAATTGTCAGGAGAAATATAGGGGTGGGGCAGGGAAGATGCTCAGCAGGTTAGGTGAATCCACTGTAATGAACTTTTAGACAAAAGTTACATAGAATCAGTAAGGTATGGTTTGGGTTGTATTTTTAAATCACTGGAGACAGTGCAATGAAATTACTGTTGTACCCAGGTATTTGAGTAGTTTCTTCATACGAATTAGATCTTCTGGAAGCCAAGTGCTTTACTCCCTTTTTCCTCCCATTCATTTATTTGTGAAATTTCAGATCTTGCCCATTTCTTAATAATCTTTAAATTTTTTTTTTGTTTTTAGAGAGGCCATTTTCATATGAGACTGGTTCCTAGAAATATTGATTGATCAATCATGCAATCAGTATTTATTAAGCACCTACTATGTGCCAAGCATTGTGCTAAGCACTGGCTGAATAAGTAGTGGTATGGTAGAAATTTCTCTAAATTTCAAGTCATGAAACCAGGCCTACTACTTGCCCATCCTAAAGGTGTATTCTGCTAGTATCCTTATGGTTCCTCCTTCTACCCTGGAGGACCCCAGGGTTTCCTTTCTTCATGTGAGATACAGTCCTGGGAAACATGACTCTGCTAGAAGAAACTGACTTCCTTAAGTGCCCACTCTCCCCAAAGGAAACCGGATATAAGGCCCCTGTAACTAATTCCCAGACCTTGGGCTTTCACGAGCCCTAGATTATTGCTGTTTTAGGACAGACCTGACTTCTACTTCTCCCTCTCCACCCTTCTCCAACAGGCCCAATGAAGACTAGGAGAATAAAAAACCCGCTAGTCCCTCTCCTTTAATATGTAGTCCCAGCAAAAACCTCTGTCTCTTGACTACTCTTTTTTCCTACTAAGTAACTTCCTTCTGTACTACACAGGCATGCATAAATGGGACCCACCCACACACCTGAGAGAACTTTTCTTTAGTCCATGAAACATTAATTCTGTTCTTCCTCGTTCCCTCCTCCTGACTCTTTGACTCTTTAGTTATTTAGTTATCTTTACTCTTTTCTCTATGGGTCTTGACCAATTCAGAATTACTTGCTCATTTGCATGAAATAGTGCTGTAAAGTCTATTCAGCAAGCTTGTTTTTATAAACTGTTTATCATACTTTGCCAGCCCCCAAATGAGATGTCAGACTGATAATGCAGAACGGGGCTGTCCAACCTTAGGTTTTTATTGAAACAATAGATAATATATTTTATTTGCCATTTTAGTGAGAGTTCTGCAGCAGCTCAGCTTTGTTTACCAAAGCATTTGTGTAAATTTCTATGTTTGTAGGTGAGCTGCATAAATAACACTATGGGCATTTTGGACAGCCCTGATGTAGAATGTAAAAATTTTGTTTAATTAATTGAATCTCAAATGATTTTAAATTATTTATCATGACCTAGATCTAATATGAGGCAGCTAGGTGGTGCAGTGGACAGAGCACGGGGCCTGGAGTCAGAAAGAGTTCAAATCTGGCCAAATCTGGTTGTTGTATATTAAAAAGTCAGCACATTAGATCTGTTTGTGAGAAACAGAAGGAGGAGTTCTATTTCCACAGGAGTGATAACATGATCTAAGTCAGAGGTGACTGGTTCCAAACAAAGCTGTGGCTTGGTAGAATCAGGTCTCTGACCTGGTAAAAGGTCAGAAGCCTGTATGCATGCTTAATGAGCTGTTTACAAGGGAGGGGGGAACACATCTAGGAGAAGAACATGAAAAAGACAATTTAGGAAGTTGTATCCCACCAGTGGAGAACAGGGGAGGGAAATTCGAATCAGGATAAGACATAAAAGACTTTGTAATTGTCTGAAAGGGTATGTCTTCTTATGGGTCACCAGGTCTCTTGCAGTCTCTGGCAAGAGAATGATAAATAAAATCTTTCTTTAATTCACTGATGGCCATGTGGAGTTTTTTGGTAAGATGATTATTTCTTACATGTTGTTGAGTCATTTCAGTTGCATCTGACTTTTTGGGACCCCATTTGCAATTTTCTTGGCAAAGATACTGGAGTGCTTTGCCATTTCCTTCTCCAGTTCATTTTACAGATGAGGACACTGAGACAAACAGGGTGAATTGACTTGCCCAGCATCACATAACTAGTAAGTGTCTGAGGCCAGATTTGAATGAACTCAGGAAGATGAGTCTTCCTGACTCCAGGCCCAGCACTCTATCCACTGTGCCAAATAATTCTACTGTTTAATTAAATAAAGAAATCTCTCCCCCACAATTGACATAAACACATCACTTCAGTTTCTTCTTTTTTCTTTTAGAATTCACTTTTTTGTTTAATTCTGGAATTCACTGAATTATATGGCACAGGATGTGTGCAGCGGCACAATAAAGAGTTGGGAGTCTGAGGCCGAAATCAGAAAAGGCATTTATTATTCTTTCTCATGAAAGAGGATGCCACCCAAGTGTTAGAGTTGGGGGCACTTTAATTATATTTCACATTTATTCAGTCTGAATAAATAGGTACCTCCCCTGAACAGAGTACAGGACAGTACAAAGGACTCAGATGGATGCCAATCCTTTTATAGACCCTCCCTTCAAATCTCCTGCCAGGCTCTTCATTGGCCAGGTGCAAACCCTTGACTGCCTACATCATGCCCTCCTCAAATGGCTGGTTTAAGCATGTGTACAAGCCTCTGACATTTCACCCCAGAGCTTTGATTAGAACTAGTTCTAACCAGTCACCCAACTTACATTCTGCTAAAGATGAGGATGGAGGGGGAGGAAGAGGAATACTTTCAACTCTGTGGAAACAAAACTGCTCCCCCCCATCTCTTACAATTCCCCCTCTTCTTTTATTCAAGTTTTTGTTTCCACATCTTTAATACTCCCTTACTCTCTTTCTCATCTGAATTTTTCCCCTTAACCATCACCCCTTTAAGTAAATATGGGAAGGGGTAAAGGTTGTTTGAAGCATTGACAAATCAAAGGGGGCAGTCTTCTTTATAAATACAGATACAGAGACACAAAAGAAAACAATAATGCAATGGTCCCTTTAAGATTCAAAAGTTTCTTCCCATACAGCTGTCTGGCAGGGAACATCATCAATGAAGTCCTCTGGTCCTTGGTATTTGTTCCAGCCATCTCCAGCACAGCATCTCAGCATCTTCTTTTTCTTGTCTTCTTGTAAGAACCAGCTTTCTTTCCATTCTCCTACAAAAGTGACCTTAGAACAATTTTAAGTTACCATTTCTAATCCTTATACCCTCATCATTTTTACAAGTTCAAAATCAGAACCTTGACCAATTGTCATGTTTAAGAAATTCACATCAGAACCCAGTTTCTTATACTTTACATTAACCCATTATTAATTTCCTCACCAGGAGGATGAGATTTCACTAAGGAATTAACAGGAACCAGTACATACATAAATACAATAAATGATCAATTTTTAACACAGTACTTATGAACTCTTAACTTTTAGTCATGCCATGTTTCTTTGATGGCATTTACAAAATAAACCACAAGCCATCCTTCTTTTAACATTACTAATTGTAACAAAGCTTTAGACAAGCATGATATTAACCAAATAATATTCTCACAAGCCCTCGACCCAATTGTCTCCATACCATTACCAAGAATTTAAAAGACCCTAATTTATACATGACCCTATACAAGGCCCTTATCAACTACCCTAACTTATACAGGAACACTAGTTCCAGTCCTATAGTAACCTAAGATGTTCCATAATCAATTATCTTAATAGATTTGTTAATGTACTTACAAAACCTTCTGATTGTAGAAATTTGCCACCAAGAGATGAGCGACTTATAGAAAGGGGATGATATTTCCTCAGCTTCCTGTCAACTCCAAGAAGAAGTTGTGTCAAAATGCAAGCTCCATTGAGCCAGGCTTAAAGTCTGCCAGGTTTCAGTTAAGGAATTGAGACAAGAGAGTCCCACCTCAGCATATGTGGAATAATTGCCCTCTTAACTTTACCATGAAATCATACCTGCAGTTCATGCCTGCCCCTTCACAGGGATTCTGGCATCATTGATCAGTGGCTCAGACAACCCTCCTTGATATTCACACCTAGAGTTAAACTCAGAAAAAGTCAGTTAACAGTCCCATTAAGTCTTTGAATAGCAAGTTCTAACAATCTCACATTGCTTAAGGAGCATCTCCAAAGTGAGCCCTAAATAGCTTGCATGCATTTCCTCCCTTGTTCATAAAATCTTCCCATTAATATCATAAGTTATTGCTCTAACACATTTGTGTCACTTTCCCAGGCTTTTCTATTCTCCTCTAACTATGCCTGATCTGAAAGAATGAGACATTCTTCAAGAATTGAATCATATAAATACAATAGGTTCAGATACTAACTGTATCTTTATGTTTTAGACCATGGAATGAACTCAAATCCAAATAACCACATTTAACTTTTCCCATCAATGCAAAAATATTCTACAACTTATCTCTCTTAAAGGAACTTATACTGGAATCCTTTCCCCCAAACTGGAAATGTCTGATTTAATTCCAGTAATTAATTACACCAATTGTCTTAATACCCAATTGCTCTTACATCTCTTTGAAACATTTAAGGACCTTATTCCACATAGATACAAAGTAACTTTAAGTCCCAGCCTTAATCTATGGGATTATGATTCAACATTGCATTTGTATTCTTATTTCACAAACTTCTTTTCCCTTTGTCTAATTATTCTCATTAATATTTAGAAAGAACATTATCCTTCATATGACTATACAAGAGTACCAATTTACCCAACTATTTGATTGAAAACAGCAAGATTTCACATATTTGCATTAATCAAATTTTCCATTTTCCCCCACAAAACTGTCTAGGTCTGTAGGTATCACAACTTCACTTCACAATAGTAATAATAGATTCGGACAGATACCTTTCCTTTTATCACTAACTACTTATTTTTGATTACAGAAACCTGCCATAAAAAAAGGCGGCATCATATCATCTCCAGGGCATAGGTTCTTTTACATCAGATGGCAAATTTTGATACTTTACCAAGACCCACATCTCAAAATCCAATCTTATCCTAAATCAGTTCTGCTGACTTTAAAAAGCCAGGTTTAGAGGTGGACTGGCTTCTGATCCCTGCTGTTCTCTTTCCTTCAGTAAAACTTAAATCCCAGTAACTGCTGCCCTCCCCTTTCCTTCCCTTCTACCAAAGAGTAGGTATTCCCAAGGAATGCCAATTGACAGGCCTACATTCTAGTAGGGGAGCTATATTAAAATGAGTTCTGGGGTAGACCTAGGTCACTGGATCCTGATCAAAGAGGCATCAATTTCCACCCCACTCAACAAAAGGGAGCGTTAACATTTTGCCCAGACCTGTTGGAGTATCTCTATGGGGCACATTCAGCTTGCGCATATCTCCCTAGCATTTGGTCCCAACCAGAGACTCATAAAATTCAAGATTTTACACAGGGTTGATAAGAATTTATGTCCAAAATCCTTGTTTTAGTTAACAGCCTCAATTCTTCATTAAGTACAATTCTTAATCTAATAACATCTAGATTATAAGGGGAATTGCTGTCCATAAATTCCCAAAGTACTATAACACTATATATGATTGACAAAAATTAATTTCAACAATAATTCAATAACAGCTTTTTAACCTCTTCATCATTTTTCTCTGATAGTACAATTCTTAACACCATTTAAACCATACAAATGTATGTTTAAACCATACAAATTTAATGCCTTAAACATTTTTTATGTATTTAAAACTTGAAACTACCCATTATTCAGCCTTCCTTTACATTTCAACCATAAGACAAGATAGCTCATAAGTTAACATAACTACAGTACTGGAATCCCATTTGCTAACATAACTACAGGACTGGAATCCCATTCCAGCCTAAACAAAGCAAAGAGGTGAATGACTAACCCTACAGGTTGATGGATTTATGTCATTGTTTCACAAGCTTGTTCATTCTTTTCTGATTATATTCAGTCTAGAAGAATGAGACTCTTCAGGCATTAAATCTTTTACATATGATAAGTTCAAACACTACTTTTAACTCTTGCTTAGGCCATGGAATGACTACAAGTTCACAGTAGGCCTTCTAAAAATCACACAAGAGATTTTTCAAAACATTTCTAGAAGTATTTCTCCTTCTTATAAAAAAACAGTTTAAAATTTCATACTGATGTTAAGAGGAATAATCACTGAACTTTTATGAAGAAAATTAGTTGGAAAGTTTTAAAATGATAGAAATCTCTTTCTTCTTCCTTAACGCAAAAATAATCCTTTAAACACTGGAATTCATTAAAACTGAGTTTCCAAAGTATTATCAAGAAACTAAATTCCTAGTTATTACAGAATCCCTAAATATCACAAAGTTCCTTAGTCAAAAAGGTGTTTGTAATGGAGAGGACACTTAGTTTCTGTAAGTCAAGAAGAACATACCCAATTAAATAACAATAACAAAGTTTACCAAGCCTTTCCTTAGATGAAACAGCCTTGAAAATCACACCCCTATTTCTAAAAATCAATTCCTAAATAACAAAATTCAGACCTCACGAGGGTCTCTCAAATTTTACAGCCTAAGAGAACTCTAAAAATACAATTTAGAAATAAGATGGCCTCAATTGCATTTTCAGATTCCTATTATTTTTGGTATTTATATATTAATACATATATAACATATATTAATACATTAACATAATAACATATATATTACTACATTAATACCTTAAATACATACACTGAATAGCTCTTCTTCTGAGCCAATTTTGTTGCCTCTGGCCTAGGTATTAGGAATATTTGCCCGGCCATGAGTGAACTTAGAAAAAAAAAGATTTTTATTTCATATCATATATTAGGAAGGCAGAATTTATGATTTCAAAGAGAATCTCATATGTGCCTAAAAGGTCCAGAACCGCAGGATATAAGGAATTCTCTAGGCAGAAGGCAGGAGAACTAAAGCATGTATTTACACTCCACAATAACAAGCCCACAAACCAGCGTCCCCATTTTGATATTTTCATCAAAAGCTTCCAGGCCCAATAAGTCCGCCTTACAAGGGTAATCAGAAGGCCACAGAGAAGCGAGATGGTATAAGGCAAAATCGTATACATGCTTCCCCTCTACGGTAAGAAGATTACCCACTAGCCTCTAGTCAGCTCGGCTACCGGCAGCTCAGCTTCGGCTGTAGGTGTCTCTGGCTCCAACCGGAAAAGGAAAGGAGGATCTTCAAGCTGTCCTCTCGCCTCTTATAGAGTTTTTGACATCATCAAGCGCCGCCTGAATGACCAGGGCCGATTGGTTCTTGACTTGGCCCCTCCCCCAGCATAGACCACATTAACACACCTCCCCTCAGCCAGCGCCACGACTCATCACACAGGAAGCTCTGGTCCTGCCCCGGAAGAGCAAGCCCCAGCATCCAGGGAAGCTCAACGAGGCAAGCTGAGTCATTCAAAGAAAACAAAGTCCATTCTGGCTACATATCATTACTTGCTTTTATAATTCATCCAGATTTGAATTTGGTACCCTGCTTTCTCTGAGCCTCATCTTAGGCATTCCAATTCCTAACTCACAATTAACAAAAGGCCTAACAAATTTTAAGGAGGTATGGCCACTTCCCTTTCAAGCAAAAAAAGCCCTGCTTTCTCCAGAGCACAAGGGCCCGATGCTCCCCCACCCCTCTTATCTTCATACACACCAATTCTTTACTCCAAGTCAAAAGACTTTTAATGGATTAGGAGTCCAGGATCTCATCTCTAGGTGAATTACTTTGGTCCTGGCCTAGAAACCCTTCTAAGAACAAAGGAGCTAGTCCTTTTTAGATATGCTACTATAAAACCTTGGATTACTATCCAATCAGCCTTATTTTCCAAGCAGCCTACAAACTTCTTTCAGTTCCACATCTGGATTGACCCACCCACAGTCTTCCAATGTGGAATGGGGGAGGATTGGCTAAGATTACATGGACTCAAAGCCATATGGACTTAGCTTATAGTTTTACTCCCACTCAAATAATTTCAATCTCTTTCTTTCCCAGTCTTTACTGAAATATTTTACTCTCTGTATTCTCACTCCAATTTCAATCTCTTTCCTAATCTAGACCCAAACTACCTCAAACATTTCAAATAAATGAAAAAAAAATTATACTTACCAAGCTTCTTTTCCAGCTGCTTTTTTACCTCAAAACAATTTAATCACATTCTGAACAGACCACTGAACCTTTAAAATAATCATCCAATTATCATACAGAAGACCCCTTTACTTCTACAGTTTTAAAACCCTTTACTTGATGTTAGATACACTGAGTCAATGCAAACACACAGATTTTTTTAAACCTTTAGGACCTAATCAAACCTTAATTCAGAGCTCCCAGCTTTCTTCTCTTTATCAGCCCTCTCCTCCTCTTGGCAGGCTGCTTTGGCTCTGATTCCTTATCAGTTCTAAAACCTACTGGCTTTTCACCATTCAACTTCTAGTCCAGCATTCCAATTTGGCCAGTGTTGGAACCAAAAAATCTTAATTTCCCAGTAAGAGCCTAAGACAAATGGGAGTTCTTTCTCTATCTTAAATCCTGAAGTTAAAAAAAAAAACTTTTCTTAAACACACAGACATTAGAATGTTGTGCCCTGCCCCCCCCAGTTTACCTTTCATCTTGCCCCAGATCACCCCACTGTTTGTGTTCCCATCTCCACAGAAATCAGTTTGTGTTTTTTCCCTTTAAATAACCTGACCCTACCCCTGCTCAGGGCTGTTCGATTTGAGTCTTTACTCCAAACGGTCGCACACTTGGATAAATCCACATCAAAATTTATATCCCGGTCTCACTTGCTTTTATTCGGCACAATAAGACAAGACACTGCACACAAACAATTCAGAATTCGAATTCAGTCATAACTTCTGAGAGCTCTCTTCCTTTATATGTTACTGTGATTTACCCATATTGTTCTTGTCCTCCCTCAACCCCACAAACTCAACAGAGCCAATCTTCACAAGGACTACCTATTTCTTGTTCAGGATTTCTTGAGAGCCTGCTCGAAGGTGTAGAGCAAAATTTCCTATATCTCTGAGACTGGGAAGGAGGCTCATCAGCCTGCCTTCCTCCCCACAGATCAAGGTCTGGACAAACTGTGCTGGCCTCTTGGTCCAGATATCTGGGTGCCAAGGCTTAGAGTCTGAGAAGTCTTCATTAAGAGCCCTGTCAGGGTCCCCTCAAAACCCAAGCCTCCTAGTCTCCTCAATATCTAGCCAGACTCAACTGACCCCACCCTCACAATGGCACCCAAGCTTCCCTTACTTGGGTTCATGCACAAACTTATATGACCATGATTCCTCACACAGAATGTCCGCCATTCACCACATTTTCTGCTCTTGTCTCGTCCTCCCTTCTGGCCCTACTCCCCACAGAGGAGAATCATCCCCAGCCTGCCTGAGGGCCACTGAGAAATGGTCAGTTGGACATCATGCCAGTCAGTCAGGGTTGAGAAGTCCTCCCCTCCCCAGAGAAAGGACCATAAAGCCTCGGTAGCATGTCCAAAACTGTGTGCAATGGCATACTAAAGAGTTGGGAATCTGAGCCCCAAATCAGAAAAGGTATTTATTATTCTTTCTCATGAGAAAGGACGGCACCCAAATGGTAGAGTTTGGGGGCACTTTAATTATATTTCACATTTATTCGGTCTGAATAAATGGGTACCTCCCCTGAACAGAGTACAGGACAGTACAAAGGACTCAGATAGATGCCAATCCCTTTATAGACCCTCCCTTCAAATCTCCCACCAGGCTCTTCATTGGCCGGATGCAAACCCTTGACTCCCTACATCATGCCCTCCTCAAATGGCTGGTTTAAGCATGTGTACAAGCCTCTGATCTTTCACCCCAGAGCTTTGATTAGAACTAGTTCTAACCAGTCACCTGACTTAACATTCTGCTAAAGATGAGGAGGGAGGGGTAGGAAGAGGAATACTTTCAACTCTGTGGAAACAAAATTGATCATCCCCCCCCTCCCCTTTTCTTACACAGGATATATGTCTAGAATCAGAGGTGGTAAACCTGTGGCTTCGAGGTCACATGTAACCCTTTAGGTCCTTTGACCACATCCAAACTTCACAGAACAAATCCCTTTAATAAAAGAATTTGTTCTGTAAAACTTGGACTCATTCAAAAGGCCTCACCCAAGGACATAGAAGACCACATGTGGCCTTGTGGCTGCAGGTTTCCCACCCTGGGATCCTTTTCTTGCCAATTTGCCGGTTAATCTTCCCAGATATATTTGTTATACATTTAATCCTTTCCCCAGTTTTAATTTTCTGCAGGTTTATCAAACTCTAATCCTTTACATAATTTGGTTGAGTATCTGATATATCTGAGGTATTCCAATGATTTTCCCCCCAGAATCAGATTTAAAAACAAATACATTTTAATTCATATTTTCTATTTCTTATATCACCATAGTATTCCTTGTATCCCTCCCTCTGTCCCTCCCTGAGAGCTATTCCATATGACAAATAGTATTTTTTAATAAAAGAAAAAAAGTCAATATAATTAGTTGATACATTGAAAAAGGATGAAAACATGTGCAATGTATAACACATATCGACCTCCCACTTCCACAAAAGGATAGCTTTGGGATGTCCTCTCATAGATCTTCATTTGAGTCCTAGAACCAGGTATTTTTGAGATTGAAATAATTGATTTACAGTAACTGTTATATAACTACAAAGGTATACGTTCGCTTAGATCAGGCTTGCGCGACCTATGGCCCTCAAGCCACTGGTGGCACACCAAAGGATTTCAAGGTCCACGAAAAATGTAGAGGAAAACATTCTCTACATTTTTTGCAGGCCACTGGAAATCCTTTGGGGTGCCTACCCTTGGGCCACTTATGGCCTATGGGCCACAGGCTGTGCAGGCCTGGCATAGATACTATAATTGATTATACAAGTTAATTGTTATTAGGGATATAAAGGAGAAATATCTCTCAGAATATTCCAAAAGAGATTTGGCTCTAAATTAGTCAATCAGTCAAAAAGCATGTATTAAACACTTACTATGGTGCTGGGCACTGTGTTATGCACTTGGAATACAAAGAAAGGCAAAAACATGATCCCTGCCCCCAGAGAGCTTATATTCTAATGTGGGGAGATAATATTTAGTTACATACAAGATATGTGCAGAGTATATGAAAGGTAATCTCAGAGAAAAGGAACTAGCATTAGGGGGCACTAGGAAAGGCCTCCTGTAGAGAGGCCTTTGAACCAAGTCTTGAAGGAAGCCAGGGAGGATAAGCAAGAGGGAGAGAAGTGTGAGGACATTAGGAAAGCATTCCATGCATGGGGGACAGTAAACTGGAGATGGAGTGCTGTGTTCAAGGAACAGGAAATAGGCCACTGTACGTAGTTAGATCATGGGGAGTAAATTATAAGAAGACTGGAAAGGTAGGAAGGAATCAGTTTGGGAAGGGCTTTAAATGCCAAATAGAGGACTTTATATTTGATCCTGAAAGTAATAATAGGGGCCCCTGGAAATCAAAGGACAACCAAGTATTATAAGAGGAGACAGAAGACACAGAAAGGTTTTTGGTTTATTATGAGTTAAAGGTAGGAAAGGCATGCTTCTTAGACAACCAGGAAAGCTCAGCGGGGAAAACACCTGCACAGGGTAAAAGCAAATTAGAACCAAAGAGCCCATGGAGGTCCTCCCTGGATCATTAAAAAAAAATTCACATACACATACACATACACACAAGTTTATACAGAATAAATAAAAGTTAGTTTAGGGAGAGAGGGTACTGGCAGTTGGGCAGGGAAGGCTTTAGGCAGGTAGTGGTGCTTTGAGCTGAATCTTTAAGGAAGGAAGTAAGGACTTCTATGAGATGGAGGTGAGGACTGAGCCCTTCCTAGGCATTGAAGATGGCCAAGGCAAAGGCATGGAGACAGGTGACAGCATGCTATATGTCAGGAACAGCAAAAAGTCCATGACAAGACATAGTCTCTGCTCTCCTAAATAAGCATTTTTTAAATAAAACTTTGTTTTTTTTCAATTTTCAAGCATCTGGTTTTTTCTCCCTCTGCTTTCCATCATCCATGGAAGGAAGGAAGGAAAGAAGGGAGGGAGGAAGAGAAGGAAGGGAAGGTGAGAGGGAAGGAAAAAAGAAAAAAGGAAGGAAAGAAGGGAAGGGGAGAGGGAGGAAGGAAGGAAGGAAAGAAGGAAGGAAGGAAAAACTAAGATTAGTCAAGCAAAACAAATTCCCAAACTGATCATGTCCAAAAATGTGTTTTTCATTTTGTACCTCTATCTTCTGTCTATCATCTATGTCTATCATGTCTATTATCTCTGTCATGAGGCGGGCAGTATTTTTCAAAGTCACTCCTCTGGAATCCTGGTTTTATCATTGCATTGCTCAGTTCTTAAGTCTTTCAGAATTTTTTATTTTTACAATATTGATGTTAAAGTATAAATAACAGCTGCTAGGTGGCACAGCGGTTAAAGCACTGGGACTAGAATCTGGAAGACCAGCGTTCAAATATGGCTTTAGACACTTAACTTAGTTATGTGAACCCAGGCAAATCATCTAACCTTTATTTACCTAAGTTCCCTGAGTTGCAAAATGGACATCATAATAGCACCTACCTTTCAACATTGTTGTGAAGATCAAATGAGGTAATATTTGCCTAGTTGACACAGTGCCTGGAACATAGCCAATGCTGTATAAAATGCTTGTTTCTTTCCCCCTCTCCTATTCCCTCCTAAATTGTTCTGGTTCTGCTCAATTCTCTCTGTGTCAGTTCATACAAATCTTCCCTGCATAGCCTATAGATGTCTTAGAATCAATGTGTCCCAAACTGAACTCATCATCCCCTTTTCCTTCTTCCCAACCCACCCCTCTTCAAAACTTACCTATTACTTTTGAGGATACCTTGTTATCATCCTCAATTCCCCACTGTCACTGCCCTTATCCAATCTATTGCCATGGCCTGTTGATTTTACCGTCATAATGTCTCTTATGTGTGCCCCCTTTTCTCCTCTAACACTGTCACCACCTTGGTGCAGGCTCTCATCATCTCATACCTGGACTATTGTATTAGCCTGCTGGTTGGTCTCCATGCATCAAGTTTCTCCCTCTCCAGTTTATCCTCTACTCATCTGTCACAACAGTCTTCCTAAAGAAAAGGTCTGGCCATGTTACCCTCCCCTTCCCCCACTCAATTAACTATAGTGGCTCCCAATCATTTCCAGGATCAAATATAAAATCCTCTGTTAGTCACTCATTAAACAAACATATTAAGCACCAGACACTTAATGTACTAAATTTGGAGATCATAAAGACAAAAGATAATCTCTGCCCTCAAGGAGCTCACAATCTAATGTTTGATACTCAAAACCCTTCATAACCTGCCCTCTAACCTTGCCAGTCTTTCTATACTTGCCCTCCCCCACATACTCTTTGATTCAGTGAGACTTGCCTGCTTTCTGTTCCTCAAACAAGACACTCCATCTGCTGACTCCAGGTATTTTCACCGGCTGACCCCCATGCCTGGAAGCCTCTCCCTGCTCATTTCTACCTCTTGGCTTCTCTGGTTTCCTCCAAGTTCCAGCTAAAATCCCACTCTACAGGAAGTCTGTCCTAATCCATCTTAATTCTAGTGCCTTCCTTCTGTTTAGTATTTCTGATTTACCTTATCTATAGCTTATTTGTAGAAAGTTACTTGCACGTTGTCTCCCCCATTAGACTGTGAGCTCCTGGAGAGTGTGGAACACTTTATACCATTTTATATCATTTTTAATTTCAACCAGACCCAGAGCCTGAATTAATGAGTAACTGGAAGAAGATCCAGGACCTGGGCTTCTTTGTTCTCTAAAGTTTGCTCAGGAAATACCTTTACCTCTGTCAACAAGGCCAGATCAGACTGACCTAAGGACATTCTTACCCCTGGTAGCCATTAAGGAATGAGACCCTAATCCCAAGAAGACCACCTCACTTAATATTCTATGGGTATATACTTTAACTGACCTTTGTCAACACTCTTGTCTTTACAAACCTATTCCATTAAGAAAAATACTCTTCTTGTATCATGGTTAAACATACATGGGGGTCATAAAAGTGAGATAACACAGGCTTGCTGGGTCTGCTAAAATAATGTATATAAGTTTTCTCATTCCCTTGTTCAGACAGCCAGAGCTTATGCTCTGACTCCTTGTACGTACAAGTAAGCTAGCTTAGCTATGCTTTAAGGGAAAATAATAAACAACATGGATTTTTCTATCAGCTAGCTTGTTTGCCTTCTTCAACCTAACTTTCAGGTTTAACAAAAGCAATGACTGTCTTCTACCTTTCTTTGTATTCCCAGCACTTAGCACAATGCCTGGTGCATATTAGGTGCTTCAAAAATATTTGTGGACTGATTGAGATTTCTTGAACTTTTGTTCCTACAGATGAATTTTTTTTCCTAGTTTTATAAACTAATCCTTTGGAAGTTTGATTGGTATTGCACTGAGTAAGTAAATTAACTTAGGTAGCTTTGTCACTTTTGTTACATTGGCTCAACCTACCTATAAGCAATGAATATTTCTGCAGTTATTTAGGTTAACTTTTTTTCCCCTGCTAAAGCCTATTTTATGGCAGCTGGGTGGCATAGTGGAGGCTATTACAATAGTCCAGGTATGAGATGATGAGAGCCTGCACCAGGGTGGCGACAGTGTAAGAGGAGAAAAGAGGACACATGTGAGAGACATTATGAAGGGACCTGGAGTAAGGAAGACCCGAATTCAAATCCAGCCTCAGACACTTACTAGCTGTGTGACTCTGGGTAAGTCTCTTAACCCTGCTTGCCTCAGTTTCCTCATCTGTAAAATGAGCTGGAGAAGGAAATTGCAAACCAGTATCTTTGCCAAAAAAGCCCCAAAAGGGATTGCAAAGAGTTGGACACAACCGAACAGCAACAACCATTCATATAGTTCTGGTATACACCTTGGTAAGTAAACTCCTAGGTGTTTTCTATATCCAATAGTTCAAAAGAGGTGTTTGAGAGGAGGAGGAGGAGAAAAGGAAACAGGAGAGGCAAAGCTTCCATTTCTTTTTTTTTCTCTTATACTATTACTGTTCATAGATTCCACCATATGAAAGGTAAAGAAATCCAAACAATATCTATTTGCTCTAGCTCTGAACCTCTTGCTCCTCCTGTATTTGTGTTATATTCCACTTTGTGTTCTGACCATGTAGTTTTGCTTATGACTAGGCTGTAACCTTTGACTTTTGGCTTCCAACTCAACTCTCACATTCCCTGGACTCTGAACGCATTTTGGTTTCTTTTGTCTCTGCATCTGACTTTCTGGACTTCAAAACCATGCACTAAAATCTTATCCTGCAGCTTCTCTCAGACCTGGGGCCTCCTTACCCTGGAACATTCTTTGGTCCTTGCTATCTTCTCACCTTGCATTATCCCTCTAAGCTACGAACACCATTGGGAGTAGGTATTAGCCCCCTACTTCCAATGGTGTTCGTAGCTAGGTGGCAAAGTGGATATAAGGCTAGGCCTGATGTCAGGAAGACTCATCTTCCTGAGTTTTGCAAATCCCGCCTCAGACACTTACTAGTTTTGTGACCCTGGGCATGTCACTTAATCCTGTTTGCCTCAGTTTCTCTTCTGTAAAAAATGAGCTGGAGAAGGAAATGGTAAACCACTACAGTATCTTTGCCAAGAAAACCCCAAATGGGGTCAGAGTCAGACATGACTGAACAAAAAGAACAAACCTCCATTTTGGCGGGGCTAGGCCAGCCAACTTTTATTTCCCAATAGGCTTTGCTTCTGACTCTGACTTTTGCCTTACACTTACAGCTTTTTAGCTTCCTTTACCATGCTGTATTCCCCCATTAAAATTGAAACTACTTAAGGGCAGTCACTGTCTTCCTTTTTCCTCACAATGCTTAACAAATTCTTGTCAATTTTCCTGTCAGACCTCATTCTCATAACCTCATATTCTTCCCTTGACTCACTGGACCTCTCAGCTGCCAGTCTTATGAATGACATTGTTTTTGATTTATCCAAGACCTTATCTCCGCTTTGGCCTCAAAGTTAACATACATATATATGTATCTACTTTTTTCTATCCACTGCATTATTTTCACCCCCAAACTGGGAACACAGGTGGTTGGAGGGCAAAAGGGGACATTATTGGATCATCTCAGCTCTGAAACTTTACTAGGTGTTTTCTTGGGGGGAAAAACTTTTAAGTAGGAAATTATAAAAGAGACTCAGGTTTAAGCACCAGTGCAGGTGTGTCAATATACTTGTGAAATTGACAAAGGAAGAAATGGGGAGGGATCAAGTGTCCAGAAGATTTTCTAGAATAGCCAGTTAGGGAAATAGTATTGAACAAAGCAGAGAGACGTCACAGCTCAGAGTTGAATAGAATGATGTCAGCTAATGTTCTTCTCACTGGTCAAGATTTAGCCATCCAGGCACCTAGTTATTTTCTTCTTTCTCCTGTTCCTCATTAAGTCACTTCATCGCTTGTTACCAGAGTTAGGACGAAGCATTTGTATGCCTTAGTTAAGCTTTCAAAATTCATCATGTGTCACTGTGCTCTGGAGGCCTTGAGCCTTCATTAGGCTAGGACATATGACATATCATCAAATACATACCTATGTACTATGGAAAATTTGATTTTCTGAAATTATAAATATGTGTTTAAATAAAGTAGTGTTTTTTAAAAGCCCTCATTGTTACCCCCTAGTCTACCCCTAGTCCCAAGTCCTGCTTGTTCTCATTAGACTGAGGAATAGAGTTTTTATAACTGAAATACAGCAAAAGTTAACAATGGGGGAGGTATATGTAAGAGATATGGAGACAAGAAGTTAATGCTTAAATTCAAAATACATGATGTATACATATACATATTGTGGAATATTTTATACCATTTTATATCATTTTTGTAATTTCAATAAGACTCAGAGTCTGAACTGATTAACCAGAAGAAAAGCCTGATCCTAACAGTCTCTTTGTTCTCTGAGTAAACTCAGAATGCCTCTATCTTATGTCAACAAGCCCAGATAGGGCTGACTTAAGAGCATTCATTCCTTTTTCTGCCCATGGCCATTAAGAATGAGACCTTTAGCCCCGAGGAACTATTTTGAATTATGTGACTTTTTCTTATCTTAATATTTTATGAACATATACTATGTTATGTTATGGAATGTTAATGGCAAATTAAACACAGAGATCCTGGGTTGTAATTCCAATTGACACTTTGTCAACTATCCTGACTATTGTCCATTCCATTAAGGAAAATCCTCTTCTTGTATCATGGTTAAACATACATGGGAATCATAAAAGTGAGATAACACAGACTTGCTGAATCTGCTAAGAATAACGTATGTTTTTCTCATTTCTTTGTTCAGACAGTCAGAACTTATGCTCTGACTCCTTGTACATACAAGTAAGCTAGCTCTGCTATGCTTTAAGGGAAAATAATAAACAATATGGATTTTTCTATCACCTAGCTTGTTTGCCTCCTTTGACCAACTTTCAGATATTCATACAGATGCATTGTCTGTCTAGATTTTTAATGTAGACCCTCTAACTTTACACTGATATGAATGATTAAGGGTGAATATTCTTAAGATCTTTTTTCCTTTAGGACTGGAAGAATACATCAAGGCACATCTCTATCATCCCTCAGACCTGAACGTGAAGTTTTTGCTGTAGTCTGTTCACTTTTAAAACAGAGCTAGGATCTTTATCAGAGATATTTCAATACTTATCTGATACTCAATACACCATAAATATAAATGTTCTTTCCCTTAAAGAATATATTAATTAGTTAAGCTTATATTGACATTTGAGTTTCGGCCTAAAAGTGACACATTAAAAAAAATACCTGAATTCAAAAAACTGTTTAGATAAACCAAGGGTACTCACACCTAAAGCAAATATACATCGTCTTCTTTTCTGTGAGTGGAATTTCTGCCATTATCAAGAGTTATCTGTTGTTTCATCTAATCTGGATTTTTAAAAATTTCATGTTTTTTAATTTAAAATTTATCAAAGGATTATATTACAGGGTGTCCCAAAAATGTAAGTGCAGTTTCAGGTTTTAATAGTTTTTATTATACAGCCTGTACATAATTCTGCTCAGAACCCCTACAGATTTACAGGTAGACCTACCTATAATCCGGCATACCGGGTTAATCACCTAAACAAGCAGACAACTCAAAGTGTAGAATTCTAATCCCTCCCTCAGAGCCTTTTCAGATGCCTAATTAAATTTCCTGGCTTTTTTCTTGTTGCTATAAATAAACTTAGGAAAATCTACTTCCCAAACCTTTTCCTGTATACTGGTATTATTTGACCAGACTTAATACAAAACGCGGACATATTCAGCGTGGATACTAAACCCAGAGTGTTCAAGGGCCTGAGATTTTGGAGGTCATCTTTGGTCCGATCCATTTCATCTATTTAGGGGAATCTGTCAGGACTAACTTCTGAGCCATGCTTGTGATGTAGAATCTGTGAGCGTTCAAATATGATTGTGTGTTCATATTTCTATCGAGAGTAACCTTTCTAGTCACTCCCTCCGCTCTGCCGCTGCCCCCCTCGGCTTTTGTTACTCTTTGCAGGCCGCGGCGTAAGTGTCTTTCTCTTCACTTTACGCAGTGACTTTCCTAACACTTTTTTCCCCTATCCCGGGAGCCCATCTTCGGTCCCGGACTTGCTCCCTACACTCCGTAAGCCTTCCCCCGCGAGGGTTAACCCACTCCTAGCAGGGGTTGCTCAAGGTCATAGCCGCATATCGTTGCCCGGAGGCCAGGAAAAGGGACTGTAGCCTGACCTTTTCATTATTTAGCAGTGACCCTAAGTTGACTCCGTTCACTGGAGAGTTTTTAATGGGGTCGGTTTCTGCTGTTCCCCGCCCCCCACTTCCCCAGGCCACTCCTTCCTCCAGCCCTCCGGGCAGCCCTAGGCTCCTGCCTGCTCCTCTGGAAGGTTCCTTAGTCGAAGGCGGGGGCGCCTCCCCATAAAACTGGGGAGGAGCCGGCGGCGCCCGCAGCAGCGGCAGCGGCAGCGGCGACAGCAGCGAGAGCAGCGGGCAGGGCAGGGCAGGCGGTGACGGGTGGCCCCAGTTACGTCTCCTGCTCGGCTCTGCCCGCCCCGCTCCAGCAGGCGGAAACGGCCCATTTCCTCGGTAGGAGCCGCTGTAGAGGAGTGCCGGCCGCCGGCCCCGTTGCTGCTGCGCGTCTTCTTGCTTCAGCCTGGGGGGGGCTCCGGTCCTCTCCATCCTCCCGGGACCCGGCGTACGATCGGCAGGCAGCGCACGGTGCAGCCGCGCGGCTGGCCATGGACCTGGACATGCTGTCCCGGGAGTTTTCCCTGTATCTGGAGCACCAAGTCCGGGTCGGGTTCCTGGGCTCGGGCGTGGGCTTGTCTCTGGTCCTGGGCTTCAGCGTTGCCTACGCCTGCTACTACCTGAGCAGCATTGCCAAGGTGAGGTGGGGGGGTGGGGGTGGGGGACTGAAGAGCCCGAGCGCGCCGGGGGGCGGGGGTGGGAAGCGGAGGGAGAGGGATGGGGGCTGGGAGGGGAGACAAAGTGCGTCGTACTTAGTGAGGCCGAGAAGACTTGAATATTCCTACGCCGGGATGCAGGTGACTCTAGCGTGAGGTACCTGGTTTGAAAAAGAGCGGAAGGATGACTGCTTTCACCAAACTACCGGCGTTCACGCCGTAGCCAAAGTAAATGCTTTTAACGGGAAGACGCGGGAAACGGACCCTTCCCCCCGCGCCCCAGCGCCGAAGCTGCCCGTATTCATCTCCTTAGGGCGCTGAGGAGCTGCAAGCCGGGTCCCTTCCCCAGAAATGCCCTCGACCCCGGCTGACCGCAGAGCGCACCCCGCTAGAATGCGTGCCGTGCCGTCAGCGAGGCGCTTTATAATTGATGAACCATAGCACGGTGCTGTGTGTGTCCTCTTAACTTCGGTGTGGCTTCGTTGCCCAACCTACCCTACGCCGGAGCCGTTTCAGAAATAAAACTTGCAGTCCGTAGTTCCGATTCATTGTGAAATCCTTGCCGTAGGCCTCGTGGTAAATGTAGAGGATGACCGTGTGCGAGCACATAGTGTAATACTAACCACAGTTTTTTTAACCTTTCACTGGACTGGCCTTTCCCAGAAACCCCAACTGGTGACCGGGGGTGAGAGTCTGAGCCGCTTCCTTCAGGACCACTGCCCTGTAGTGACAGAAACCTACTACCCCACCATTTGGTGCTGGGAGAGCAGGGGGCAGACTTTACTGAGACCCTTCATCACTTCTAAGCCCCAGGTGCAGTACAGAAAGTAAGTAAATTTACCGGGTTTTTTCCTCCATAGTCATCCTTATTGCGTTGCAGGAAGGGACCCCATCACCATCCAATGCCTGGGCCTTAGTACTTCTGTTTACTAAATATAGTATGTGGGGCAAAGGTGTGAATGAAAGGCATCCGGGCCCAGAAATAAATACAGTAATTCAGATGGAATACTGATGTTTCTAGTTACTGCCACTCTACTTAAATTTTGACCTTAGACTGATCAAACAATCTCTAGAATTAAAGAAGTGTTTTTGTGCCTGTTTTCCAAGAAGTCATGCAGCGGTCCCAGAGTACCTAAATCCTTTGGTGATATGCACCATGGAAACTGAAAGATAAGCAGTTAGTGATGCAAAAGAAAAAAATGCAAAAGGTGGTATGCATTGTGAGCTGTGAGATGTGAACTTCACTTATGTACTGAGGTCACTTTATATTGGTGAATGAATTGATTCTGATAGTAATGACCTTCAGGCACTAAAGACAGTCCAGAATGTAGCAGTAACCAGGAGACAGAGATGGTGCCTATTATTAATTTCCCTGAGTCATCTAGTCCTTCTGGAGTTCCTTTTGTTGCCTGGAACTTTGACTGTTGGGGAGCATAGTGTGAGTGCATTGATGATTTCTGATGGGTACTTTAAAATATTTTAAAAGTGGCATCTGTTTACTTGATATTGATAGTAGATAACAAGGTTTAGCTGAAAACATAAGCTCTGAATTATATATATTTCTAATTCACTGACCTCCTAGATGAAATTAATCAAGTTGGAAATAATACTGGCTGTTCATCCATTTCATAATGATAGGAAAATGGGAGAATTTGGACTGCTTTCAGGCACTGTGAAAATTAGTCATTATTATAATAATTATTACATAGCATCTTTTTTATTCAGGCTGCTGAAGATAACTCAAAACCAAACGTTATTAATTATCATAATAACCTTACATTGAAAGAAAGTGGCTTTTATGTGGCTTCTCAGAAGTGTGCAGAAATGTAGAAAAGCATAACCATTTTTAAATGATCTGGTAATGTAGACCTGTGATTCATAAAATTAAGATTAAAAATAAAATTAAGATTCACTGTTACCAAGTATAAAGGTTACAAAAGAGAATCATTTTTGTCTTTTGAATTTTTTTTAAAGTGAGCTTCTTAAAACAACAGATGGAGGACAGATATCCCTGGACTGGTTTGATAATAATAAGAGTACGTGTTATTTGGATGCTAGCACACGACCGACTATCTTATTGCTGCCTGGCCTCACAGGAACAAGCAAAGAATCTTACATCCTTCATATGGTCCAGTTCAGTGAAGAATTAGGATACAGGTACCATTGAGTGTTTTATTCTAGCTAAATTAAATAGATGAAATACATGATGATGATGATGATAAATACATATTTCATATACTGGCATAATTTAAACATTCCTTTATACATGCTTTCCTCCCTACCTCTACTGCTATTTTCTTTAGAGTTGATTGACAGAGCATCAGGAGTAGATGATGACCTAGTTGGCACTATGGGGAACCACACTACAACCCTTTAAGAGCACAACTATATTCCTTAATGTTTCATTAAGTGCTTGGTTGAAGAATGAACAACTTCTTTCTCAAGTGTGGGGCCATATCCCAAATATGTAAAAACACTTAAAACATTAGAGTTTGTTCCAAGGTCACTCTTATCATTTCAGAGATGATCCACCTCTCTTCTGTCTGACCAAAGGTTGAGGGCTTATGGCAAGTGCTGCTGCAGCGGGGTTTTTTCGTATCTAGGCTTAGCCCAGTTTCCAGGCATGATTTTATTTTGCCCAGGCACCTTGGTAACAGCAAATTTTAAGTCCTATTTCTATTTATCTCTGCATCCTAAGGCAAAAATATTCGTAGTTGAAAGGGACTTTTGCATGTGTGGTTAAGTCTTTAACAAACTCAAATTCACAAATAGTAATCCCCATCAAGGCTAGCTTTAAAGAGGAAGGACATAGACATCTTATGCGAGGAGCATCTAAAATTGAGTAATGCTTTTATCCAACTCAGAACAATTATTTTAGGGAAAATGGAGGATGAACTTGTCAATAAAAATCCCCACACATCGTTATTCATACACTAGGGAAAAGAAATTCTTCACTAAAGTTGTATCAACTGGTTGACTGACCTTTTTGTATAGAGATAAGGACTAGACCTGTGATCTCATTGATTTAGAGTACTCCTCAGTGAGGAAACCCGCTCTGCCAATGCAGGTTAGTCCTTTCTCTGGTACTCATAGTATTAGAGTCTGGCCTGGAATGCTAAGAGGTTAAATGAGTTGCTAAGGATTATATAGGCAGTATGTAAGGGGCTTAAGGGCATCTAGGTGGTGAAGTGGATAGAATGCTAGGCCTTGGAGTCAGGAAGACTCATCTTCTTGCATTCAAATCTGGCCTCAGACACTAGCAGTGTGACCCCGGGCAAGTCACTTAACCCTCTTTGCCTCAGTTTCCTTATCTGTAAAATGAGCTGGAGAAGGAAATGGCAAATCACTCCAGTATCTCTGCCAAGAAAACCTCAAAAAGGGGTCATGAACAATCAGACGCAACTGAACAACGATAAAGGGGCTTAGAAGCAGTGCTTTCTGGCTCCAAGATCAGCTTTCTGTTCACTATGCTTATGCTACCTTGTACCGTTTTGACATATAAAACATATCCTGTGCGCCAGATAACACTTAGCATTTGTATTATTCTTAAATACCAGAATTGTAGTGGAAGGGAAATTTTTAGGCATGATCTCAGGTTAAGGTCTTTTTAAAGTTTTTAGTTTATGTTTAGAGTCTTTAGTCAATCAGGCTGAGCTGTAATGGCAGATCTAGATCTTAAGTATTTGTTAAACATTAGATGTGGACAGAAAGCATTATTGTTGGGATTGCTACCTCTAGGCTTGGCCTGAATCATTTTCGAAGCTATTAAAAAAAACCTCTTGGGACTGGACATAAGCCCCAAGTTACCACTAGGCAAAACTTCCTTCTGTCGCAGACCACTGTCAGGATCCTTAGGCTAAAAATCTTGCCCTGGGTTTCCAGGAAGTAGGAAAGAGTCTAGCTTGCTTGTATCTCCAGTGTTAGTTAACTGTGATCCAGTCACCAAATATTTATTCAGCACTTACTATGTGCAGTGCTCTGCGTCGGGTACTGGGAGAAGTGGAAATACACAGATATTTAAGAAATCGCCCCGGGTCTTAAGAAGCATTTCTTAATTTGGTATATGGAATAGGGGGGATTGGACTAGACCAGACTCTAAAGTTTGTAGATCCAGCCTATCTAGAAACTATTTTTAGATTAAGAAACTTTGGATCTTCATCTGACCAAGCTTGCCGGCAGCAGAATGAGTGAATAGACCTTGATCATCATGGTTACTCACTGGCCTTTAGTGGTAACCTCACCTGTTTGCGCTGAGGAGTCCTAGAATCCAGGTCAGAACCAGGTAAATAATGGAAAGAAATGCTACCTGGGTTTCAAAGGTCACGGAGTTAAAAATAGCCTGGAGGTTCCGGAGATGGTGATCTCAGGCTCTTAAGTAGTAATAATAATAATAATGAATAATAATGTAGTGCTTTACATTTTTAAACTGTTTCTCATTTGATCTTCACAACAACCATGTTAGGTGCTATTATCAGCCTTATTTTACTGATGAGAAAACTGAGGCTGAGAGAGGTTAAGTGATTTACCTAGGGTCATATAGCTAATAAGAGTCTGAAGCAGGATTTGAACTCAGGTTTTCCTGATCCCCAGTCCAGCACTTGACATTATACTGCACTAACCTAGGGGACAAACCAGTTCTAGGCCTCTGACTTGTTGAAATTGAGAGACTAGGGACTGTTGTTGGACATGTGGTGAACTCCCTGTACTGGGGTAGATAGGCAGCTGTTCTCATTTTGTGATCTTCGCAAGCTGCTTGGGGTACTAAGAGGTCATGTCATTTGCCCAGGGTCACACAGTCTGTAGGGGTCAGAGGTAGGACTTGAACCCAAATTGTCCTGATTCTGAGACTAGCTCTCTATTTTCTATGTTCCTGACAGCTCATCTCAACAAGGTGTTACTGGGCTTTGTTCTACATAGTAGAATACAGTTAAGCCACTACCTGACATGAAGTTCAGCATTTAAGGAAGTTTATGAACGTGGTTGTCATTATGGAACCATTTAATTCATTACTGTTTAGATGTAATCTAGGTACTAGAAATAGTTGGGCTCTTAGCTTGTGGAATAAAACACTAGATTTAAAAAAAATAAAATTATTCTTCTTTTAGTTAACAAATTCTCTATACTTTAGTTAACACATACAAAAGCTAATCCCTGTTGTTTTCAGACATATCACACTTGAAGCCTCTAACTTCAGCTTCTAATGCTAAATTTCTATGATCCTATGAACTCTACGAATTTGAAACTTAAAACAATTAAATGAACTTGGCTCCACTGATAATAAAACAAGGGTTTATTAAACATTGATTTTAAGATTATCGGTAGAATGTCTGGCCTACATAAGAGAATAACTGTTTCAAATCTCTTTAGAAGTAGCAAATTAGGTTACAAATAATTAATAGATATTAGTTATAAATCAAACTTCACTACTCATGCTCTCATCCATGTAAATGCTCTTTTGCCAATGCAGATTGCAGTCCATCTCTCTCTACAGATTGTATGTGATTGCTTTTCACAGCCTTCCATAAATACTCCAGAGAGGATATAACCAGAATACTAGAAGCTTATTCTAGGGCTTTTAACCTTCTGCAAGTAACCTTCTCTGAGATCTTTTAACATTGCCAGGATGCTAGTGAAGTTCTTGGCCTTTTCATTTGTTACTTCTTGCTCTATGACTGGCCTAATGCTTTTTTCAGTCATATTTCCTTAATGATGGCTCTTATGCTACTCTCTGCATACAGGTTATTCTTGTTGTTGTTCGGTTGTGTCTGACTCTTTGTGACCCCGTGGACCCCACTGTCCATGGGGTTTTCTTGGCAAAAATACTGGAATAGTTTGCCATTTTCTTCTCCAAATAGGGTCATTCTTAGAAAATCATGACAACAGATTTCCCAAGAAACTATATTGAGTTCTCTTAATCTAACTCATATTATCATATATACTTTTAATTAATATAGTTACTTTGAATATTTTGCCGACATTTTCACTCCAAAATAGGGAAGAAAGGAATTCTTGTAGCATCTGGATGCTAGGCTGCTGCTGTTCTTAATTTAGCTATTCATTTAACTCCTTAGACTCGTGATTTCATGAGTGCAGGTATAAGTCACAGTCTCTTCACACTTTATCATTCTGTGTGATTCTTATCTACATCTTTCTCTAAATCATCCTTAGAATATCTACTGCATGTGCTATAATCCTTTCTCTGGTTATTTTAATATCTGTATGGTACCATTTTAATATCTTCATGGTACCATGGTACCAAATTCTCTCTCTTGTTTTTCATTCTTGTTACATGACCAACCCATTTCCTTTGTCTTTGATGTTCTTTAAAAATTATTTATTTTTAGTTTTCAGCATTCACTTTTATAAGATTTTGAGTTCTCAATTTCCTCCCTCCTCTGCCCTCTCCCCAAGATGGCATGCAGTCTGACATAGGCTATACATGTACAATCATATTAAACAGATTTCCACATTAGTCATGTTGTGAAAGAAGAATCATAACAAAAGGGAAAAACCATGAGAAAGAAAAAACAAAAAAAGAGAAAATAGTATGCTTTGATCTGCATTCTGACTCCATAGTTTTTCTCCAGATATGGATAGATAGCGTTTTCTATCATAAGTCTTTTGGAATTGTCTTAGATCATTGCATTGCTGAGTAGAGCTAAAAGTCTATCAAGTTGGTCCGCACACAGTGTTGCTGTTACTGCATACAGTGTTCTAGTTCTGTTCACTTCACTCAGCATCAGTTCATATAAATCTTTGCAGGTTTCTCTGAAATCCAACTGCTCATAATTTCTTATGGAACAATAGTATTCCATTACATTCATATAGCACAACTTGTTCAATCATTCCCCAGTTAATGGGTATCCCTTCAATTTCCAATTCTTTGCCACCACAAAAAGAGCTGCTATAAATATTTTTGTGCATGTGGGTTCTTTTCCCTTTTTATGATCTCTTTGGAATACAGACCTAGTAGTGGTATTGCTGGATCAAAGGGTAGGCACAGTTTGATAGCCCTTTGGGCATAGTTCCAAATTGCTCTCTGGAATGGTTGGATCAGTTCACAACTCCACTAACAATGCATTAGTGTTCCAATTTTCCCACATCTTTTCCAGCATTTATCATTTTCCTGTTTGGTCATGCTAGTCAATCTGATAGTTGTGATGTGGTACCTCAAGAGTTATTTTCATTTGCATTTCTCTAATAGTGATTTAGAGCATTTTTTAATATGACTATAGATAGCTTTAATTCCTTCATCTGAAAACTGCCTGTTCATATCCTTTGACCATTTTTCATTTCAGGAATAACTTGTATTCTTATAAATTTGACTCAGTTCTCTATATATTTTAGAAATGAGGCCTTTTTTTGATGACGTCTTACATCACAATGTGAATGTAAATATGTTGCTACTCAATATTTACCCTGCTTCTTTCCATCACTCTTAAGTACATTCATTAATCTTTGAGATTCTAACCCTCAAGTTATTTCAAGAATTTGAAGGACTCTCATAGGAAAGAGAGATTAAATTTGTTCTGTTCTTCCTCAGAGAGAAGAACAAAAACAACGGGTATAAGTTTTAGAAAGGCAGATTTAAGCTCCATGTAAAGAAAAGCTTTCTAATTATTAGAGCTGTTGCAGAGTGGAGTGGAGTGGGCTGCCTCAGGGAGTAGTGCATTCTAAGGCAGCATGGGGTAGGGAGGTAGTAAATAGAGCACTGGACTTGGTAAGGAAGACCTGGGCTTAGATTCCACCTCACAGTTACTAGTTATTTGACCTGGGACAAACCACTTAATCTCCTTGAGCCTCAGATTCCTCATTTGTAAAATGAGAAGATTGGACACTATGACCTTTTAGGTCCCTTCCGGCTCTAAATCTAAGCTCTTGTTAACGGTCACTGAAGTTTTTTAGGTAAGGCTGGAATGGCCACTTGTTTTGGATGTTGTAGAAAGGATTCTCGATTAGGTTGCCCGAGATTCTTGTTTAATTGACCCTCATTGGTAACCTTTAAAAATAGTTTCAGTGAATCATTGAGAATGGAAGCTAGATTGTAGGGGTTGGGCACAGTGAATAGTATTGCTGGAGATATTGGGGATACAACGAAAAGTAAAAACATGGTACTTGCCATCAGGGAGCTCACATTCTAACAAGAGAGACGATAGATAATAGACATGCAAACAACTAGGTATATACAAGATGTATACAGTGTGTAAGTTCTCAAAAGCTACGCAAACACAGTTAAAACCCAGGCAGCTTCAACCAAGCTGGAAAGGCTTTGAATCTAGTGCCAATTTCAAACTGGATCTGCTGTCTGAGGACCAACCTAAGTACAACTGAATTCCTTGGCCATAGCAACCCATCAGACAGATAGAAATGTATAATGGCCCACAGTCTTATGTAACTCCACAGTGATAGAGGCAGGATGGAGGATGCTGAAATTTATACTGTGTGGATCATCTACAAAGATTGGTACTCTCTGACTGAAAAGTTTGCTAACAACCAACATGCTAATAGACTTCTGGAGAAACTAAACTACATCCGTATTGGCATCACTGTTAACCAGAAAACATAAGGAATTTGGAGTAAATGGAAGGATGTCTCTTAAGCTGGAGAGCCCGTTCTTTGTGCTATCACTGTTCATGCTTTGCCAAACCCCAGCTCTGGATTGGTGTTACATTCCGCCTTCTCAGCTCCTACTCACATGCTGCTGAACGTAGCTAGAGAAAGACACGCAACCATGCTGACTGCATCCTCTATAAACTGATGTTAGCTACTTTCAACTGGGCCTTTAGTACGGAAAGCCAATACTTATCCCTTATTCACTCCTCAAGCCTCCCATACCACCACCTGCCTTCTCTCTTCCCATGAGCAGAACACCTCACTTCATGCTTATTGAGAGAATAGGGGCTATTTGCCATTACCTCCTTCATCTTTTCTGCATCGCACAGTCAATTCCCTCCACCCCATATGGGCAAGAATCCACAAAATGAAAAGGAATGGATAGGTTAAGATCTGTGCAAGCAGAGTAGGTGCCCATTCTTGGTGAAACAATGGATCTGTTATATACCACCTCCTTTAGGTCTTGAGTTGAATCAATCTAAATAATTACTAAAGTACTTAGAAGGTGCTTGAGGCAGAAGCTGTTCCATCTTGGGATTTAGTAATCCCAGTGCCTAGTGAGCATTTAATACATGTTTGTTGAAGTGAATTGCATAGAAGGGATTAAACCTCCTGTCATTTCAGCCAGACTCTAGATGATTAAGAAGAAATGTGAATTTTTCTAGGAAGTGTCTGAAGCAATATGAGGTAAAGTGAGTCCTTGTATCAACAATCCGGCTAGCAGCTGCTGTGAGGGTGTAAAACCAACAACAACCAGCTCACAGAACACTGCAAGCCCAGGTCCTTTTGATCTGCTTTACTTAAGGAAAGCAACGTTAAGGGGTTAACAATCTTACTTTAATCCAGCATACAAATAACATCCACCTAGTTCAGGGGAAAAAGCCAGCACCCTGAATTACAGACCAAATACAATTTGTAGTTACCAACATCTGAGTCTTCAGCCGGGGAGCTCATTACAACGGCTGGCCCAGAGTCACGTGCCACTCTTGCTGTGGCTAAGAGCTCCGAGAGAAAACGCCAACCTCTGCACTTATATATCCTGTTCAGGGCCCCAAGGGCCCTGATCTCACCCAGGCTGGGTGTGGAAAAGTTCCCCACCCCCAATATCACATCAGACACAAATCAATGGCTCCCAATGTCTCAGTGCTGAGAAATACAAAAACATCCCACTCTATCTGCCCCATTCAAACAAAGGCCAGAATCATTAAAGGTCAACAGCAAAAAGTTCCACCTTAATTATCATTACAGTCCTATGTAGGGATTCCATGTCACAGAAAGTCAACCTGTTTTCTGCCCCCTGGCAGGACAGTCTGGCCGAGGTATTATAATCAATCCCAGGAAAAAATGTACAGTGTATCTGAGTCTTTTACTTCTTTCTGCCTTTTCTTTATGACCATTTTGTGGTGGACAGAAGAATTACAGATGAATTCCAACCATTTAAGATTCCTACACTGGAAACGGAATTGGCAGAGAATAGGTTGAAGCTAGTGGAAGAATTAAAGTTTGAGGTATTGTGAAGATGGGTGATAAATTCTGTCGCTGTCCCCCAATACCACAGACTTGCTGTGTTACCACAGACAAGTTATTTGACTAATCTATCTTCGTTTCCTCAAATGGAATGATGAAAAGTAGTATTAGAGAATTTCTGTGGTCCCTTTGAACTTTAAGGGATTTTGAGTCTATGAATCTGGAGGACAGATAGTCAAGAGTTGACTGTATTAAAGTTTGTGACATGCTTATTTCAAACGTGGTGTTAAATACCTTGGACTTCATGTTTTGGGAAAAGTTACACATGGTTGTATTTACTTTAATTCTCCTGCTTTCTGACAGAATAAAATAGGAAATATTCACCTGCTATGACTGGTGATCAGGCCTTCCATAATCTGGTTCCAACCTACCTTCCTAAATTTATCTGCCTTTGCTACCCTTTTTGTAGGCTTACTTTAGTGAGACTGGTCTGCTCACTGTTACTCTGTCATGCCTTATACATTCCTACCTTTCTGTTGTTTTTTTTCCCCATGCTCTTCTCTGCAACCTGGAATGTCATCCATACTCTTCTTGTCTTTATCTTCTTCATGTCCTGCTTCAGGTCTCCTTCTTTGACCACTATAGCTCACAAAAATCTCTTCCTTCTTTAAACTCACATTACTTCTTATCAATAAGACCTATCCAGAAGTAGAATGTGTACCTCAAAAGGTCATGGGTTTCCTTTAATTAGGGGTTTTAGAATGGTCCCAGATCCTTTCCAAGTCAGAGCCTGTGTAGATAATGGATTTGTGTCAGTTTTTGCATTGTTACTTTGTAAGCCTTAAAGTTACATAAGAATTAGTTTTTGTTGTATTTGCTTTGTATTCTTTAATTTAAAATTTTTCTTGTGCACATACCTTGTCCCCCCAATTATACTGTAATCTACTTGGAGATTGGGACTGTGTACTACATTTTTGTACCCCTATCACATTGTGGAAGTCTTTTGGTGAAGGGAGGAGGTCAGTGTGTTTCCAACCCTGGAAGAAATGGTGTAAAGCACATTGAGATAGTATTTGGTAGCAATTGCCTGGTTCTTCTTCCCATACGAGAGATTTTAGCCCATGTCTGAAACGTGAAAGAAAATCTTATTTGTAACTATTACTGTACTTCAGTCCTTTTTTCCAGTCATCTTTTGTCTTGTCCCCTTTTTAGATAGTGGTGTTGACACCATGGCAGGTTCAGTGGGTATTTCCTTATGTAAAGCTTTTTTTCACTCTAAGAGGCTTTTTAAAGACTATGCTTGTGACAAGTAGTATTTCATAGTTGTATAGGCTTTACCATTTATAATATTCTTTCTTCACAACAGTACTTTGAAGTAGATATTTGAAGTGTTGTTGCCTTAATTTGACATATGGGAAAACTGAATTCTAGAGAGGTTAAGGACTTACTAACCACATCTCTAAGCCAGTCTTCTTGATTCCAAATTTGGTGCAGCTAGGCTTAACTGTACTGCACCCAAAACCTCACAAAAGGCTAAGGAAGATCAAGGTTACAACTAACTTGATCACTAATTGTCGTGTAACTTGGAAAGCTTTCTATAGAGTTATATAGTAGTTAATTTATATCCAGGTGAAGCTTGTTTTCCCATTTGCTGTCAAGGGAAAGACAAACCAGCTACTTGCTAACACTACTCCAATGTTTCTTTATGTATTTGCAGTATAAATAAATCTGGTTCCTCTGACCGTTTGTCCTGAAACTTGTTTCTTAGATTTTAAAATATTGTATTGCTTCTATCTGAGTCCTACCGCAGTTTTCCTCTTCATATTTAGTTGTGGAGATAAATCCCTTTCAAAAGCATATGCTGATGATTCCATGTTGGCTGAGGAGGTCGGACCTTAGCTCCTTAAAAGTAGAGGATTTCATTTTATTTATTTATACACACACACATATGTTTATGTATATGTTTTGTATACCATCTAGCTCACTAAGGCTTTTTTGAGTGCCCACAATAATAAACTATCCTTAAGAAAAAAATTAAAACCTAAAATGACTTAGATGAGTAAGAGATATGAACAGACAAATGCAAGATTAATTTTAATAAGGACAAGAGTGAAGTAGTTAATTTGAAGAGAAGTAAACTATGCATATCAGATTGGGTTTTGCAAGTGTATGGGGGGAAACACATGAATTCCATATAGCACTTAAAATAAAATGGCATGATGCTAGGTAGTGCAGTGAAGAGAGCAGTGGGCCTAGAATCAGAAAGACTTGAGTTAGAATCTGACATCAGACACTTATTAGAAGTCTAACTAGCTGACCCTGGGCAAGTCACTTAACCTCAGTTTCCACAACTGTAAAATGGGGATAATAATGGCGCCTACCTCTAAGGCTTATTGTAAGGATCAAATGAGGCAATATTTTTTAAAGTATTTAGCATAGTGCTTGGCACATAGTAAGTACTATGAAAATGCTTATTCTCCTCCCTACTAAGATCCAAAAAGAATACAGAAAACATAAACCTTTCCACACTCGTGGATATTTAGGTCTTTACTAGAAATGTTTTGGACAGTTTATTTTAAAGTGCCCAAATATGTGGGACAGGTTATAACTGTGGTAGGAATTCAGAGCAGAGTGGGCTTATCCTAGAAAAGACTTGGTTATCCCCAGTAGTCCTCCAAGTCACACCATACTCTGGCTGAAAGCAGAAGTCCAGATGAACCAAAGAGTAGAAGAGCAGTTAGGTTATCATGTACAATTCCCAATACTTTTTGTTTTGAGATAGTGTGCATCTTATTAGGAAACCTGATGATAAATCACAGGAAGAGGATGTTTTTGGACTGTGGTTAGTTGGGGTGCCTGCATGATAGAGATTAGGGTGACACTTGAAGGAAATAGCTGATTGCCATACATGAGCCTTCTAGAGCCACACCATTTCAGTTGACACACAGTTGAAGGTCTACTTAATTTTCTACTTATTGCTACTTTAAATGTGGGTGAGAACCAGGGAGAAATGATAGCTTATAGCAACTACCAGTTTAGATTGTCTGGGTCAGACTTTGAGGTCAGCTAAATCAGTTCAAGATCTCTGCTGGGAATTACATAATGAAGAAGGGAGTGTTTTCCTTGTTTTGTTTTGTTTTAACTTACAGAATTGCTCCACTTGTCCTGGTTGTTCCCCCTTTATGGGACACCTTGGGGAAAAAAACGCTTTGTGCATACATGTAAGCAGGAAATATTTTTTACAACAGACAAGCATATTTGTTGTTCTCACAATAAGTATTTTTCTGTTATTTGAAACTGAAATCTCTCATTTATAATGGTTTTTAACAAGTATACATTACAAATATAGGAAGAAATTAGTAAAAATATTTTATTAGTAATACTAAACACATTTTAAGTGCCTATTCTATGAATTCAGTGGTATACCTTATGTGCACATAAGTTCAATCAGATGAGATTTGTAGACATTTACATAAGGTAAAGAAGAAATCACTTTCAGTTTGTTTCACTACACCTTTAATTGCTTTAAAAATACAGGTTAATTAAGATTTTCATACACTTTGTGACCAAAAAAGTTTGAAATAATGAAAATTACTTTCTTGATTTTTAGATGTGTGGTTTTTAACAACAGAGGAGTGTCGGGTGAGAATCTTCTGGTAAGAATGACTTTAAATAAAAAGGTCAACTTTTTTATAAGTAGCATTTCAGTTTTTGAAGCTAAGAACTTTCTTAAAAGCATGTTCTATTTTGAGATGCATAGCTATTTTTCAGAAGTATGGTTCAATAGTTCTCCTAACCTTTGAATAGAAAATGACTTTGTATCAAGGTTGATTTAGTATTAAATGCACCTATGTAAGCCCATGTTTCTATAGAAGAACTTAACTATTTAGAATATATTTGAATACCCAGATCTAAATGTGAAATAACCTTTCTTTTGCTAAGTGAAAAGAATATTTGAGGAGTTAGGAAACCTGTATTTTAGTCCCAGGTTTGTCACAACTCACTGTGACTTTGAGAAAAACAGGTAACTTCTCTGGACCTCACTTTCCTCATCGGTAAAATAAGGAGTTGGACTAGAGGATGTCTAAAATGTTTTGTGAACTCTTTCCTGCTTCATCTTTTACCTATAACCCAAAATGAGTAGTTTGGTACTCAAAATCATGGAGCCGTTTGTGGCCTATCTGGACTGGGACCCAGATCTCCTGAATGTTGGCTTCTTTGTTTGGACTGGACTGTCTGATTTTACCATACCCAGTGAGGAAGCTAATGCAGAGATGGCACTTTCTCTGTCATTTATAGTGGGGTATTGAGAGGTTAAAGGACATGTCCTGAGTAATTTTTTTCATTTTTGTTTTTAACCCCTAATGTTTTTCCTATACATCATGCTGCTACTCTAAAGATAAGAATGTTTTCTGGAATGGGAAAGCCTCATCGGAGGTCTAGATCAAAGGTGTCAAACTCCTACCTTGCACAGCAATAGCCTGCACAACTCCCCAAGTACAGCTAGAATCAGATCAAAATGTAATTAGGAAATGTTTAACAAAATAAACATGTAATACAACATAGATAATATTAATTTGTGGTTTTCTAAGTCAACATGTGGCTTACAGAGATTCATTTCTATTAGACACCACTAGTAGTTGGATATTTATCCAGAATATGAACGCCCTCTCCAAAGTTCTTAATGAATGATTGTCCATTCAATTTAAACACCGTAAGTAAAGGAGAGAGACCACTGGACCACTCTGACTGTCAGGAAGTCCTTCCTTATACTCTGATACTCAGATATACATGTGATTTAAGCAATATAGGTATTTACTTCAGTAGAAGAGAGGTCCCAACCCATCCATACTCCTCATTCTGTTTGACTCTTCAGTCATTCAGTAAGAATTTATCTCATACTCATGGTATTCCAAGCCCCATGGTATTCCTAATTGGAATAAACATACAAAGAAGGAAATAGCCTTTACTTTTTGTTTTGTTTTTGGCAGGGCAGTTGGGGTTAAGTGACTTGCCCAAGGTCACACAGCTAGTGCATGTGTCAAATGTCTGAGGTCGCATTTGAACTCAGGTCCTCCTGACTCCAGGGCTGGTGCTCTACTCACTGCGCCACCTAGCTGCCCCATAGCCTTTACTTTTAATGAGCTTATTGTCCTATAAATCTTCCAACCATAATTCTGGGGTCCATATTCTGGATCAAGGGTCCCTAACCTAGGGTCTTGGAACTTCTTAACCTGGGGTCTTGGAACCTCATTTTCTTAATATTTTCCATTATAATTGGTTTCCATCATAATCTCATGTTATTTTATCTTATGCATTTAAAAACTATCATTTTGGGAAGGGCTCTAGACTGTTAGAGAGCTCCATGACGCCAAAGGGTCCACGACAGACACAAAAACGGTTGAGAACGCCAGCCCTGGATCCCTTGACATTGCATGGATTCTAGTGAAACAATAAGAGGGAACATCAGTTTTCCCTCGCTCTTCCTTCCTGTGTAGTCGCCTCCTCTTCCAGTCAAACAGCCCTCGGACCAGACATGCATCTCTTCAGTTCTTTGTTGATAATATGCTGCATATATATATATATATATGTATAACTCATATAAATAAACTAATAATAACTAATAATACAATAAATAATAAGTTCATATAAATAACTCATCTGCCATGTTTCTCTTCCTTAGCCGTTGGGTGACTTTCGTCTTTAATTCTTCTGAGACTGCATCACATCCTGTAGACTGCCTCCATCCATAATGATGATAAAAATATATAGCTCTATACATTAATTATCTCACAACAATCCTGGGGGGTAGGAGCTATGATTATTCTCATTTTACAGATGAGGAAACTAAGGCAGACGGAGGTTAAGTGACTTGCCTAGGATCACACACCTAGTAAGTATGTGAGGCTGGATTAACACTCAGGTCTTTTTGACTCCAAATCTAGCATCCTAGATACTGTATCATGTACCTGCCATCAGGCATTAGACTGCTTGTTCCAAAAATCTGTTATTTGTTCAAGTTTCTGATATACAGCTAGCTAGATCTATAACCTGCTTCCCTTCCTGTGGTTAGATATTATATTATATAGATTTAAGTTCGTATCTCCTAAAGAACAAGTTGAGCAAAATAGCTTTGTGGAACAAAACCAAAACCTGTTGATATATCTTCTGCTTACGCTAAAGAACAAAGTAGATAAGGTTTTACTTTTTCATTTGATGCAAGGCTCTAGACCATTTTCAGTCAGTGATTTTAGGCTCAAACTAAAATGGATCTTTTTTTTGTTTCATACATAGAGAGTTTTACTTATCTGTGTGAAAGGTAACATATATCCCTTTCTTATGTGGATATTGTGGTTGCTGAAAGGGGCAGAAAAAAAGTATTGTATAAGGAACATGGGCAAAATCAGCTTGGGGAGAGACTGTCTGTTCCAAGGACCTAGAGAACACTGCCCCCCAGACACTACCTATTTGAAGGCAGAGCACCGGCTAATTTAAAGATGGCTACATTGCATTGTGGTCCATCCGCTCAATGATACATGACTATTTTCAGTGGTTGGGAGGTTATAACTGAGAAAGTATAAATAAATTACTTTTGGGGAAATGTGGGATGATTACATAAAGACTGATGGGGTCATACCTGACAGAAAAGTGGACTTTTGAGTTTCATATCATAAGTTAGAGCAAGGTCACACCGTGATCTGAGGCATCAGAAGCCGAGAGAGGAGATAAGAGATGACCAGATGAAGGTGGAAGCAAGAGAGCACAGAAGGTGGAGACCGAAGAAATAGAATACAGAAGCTGAGTTGAGCTGACAGGCAGGCTCTGTAGCTGTTTTATTGAAAAGCACACTGGTTGAAGGTATTGCTTTGCTAGTTGACTGGAAAAAGGCCGTGTAAACTAAGAGAACTAACTGAATCCAGATAGGTGCTATAGTTGCTGGGAAATGATTGGAGAAGAGTTGAATCCTATGACTATGTGGCTTACTGAACTCTAGCCTAGAAAGGAGAAAATTCTCCGCAGTACTTGTATTGCCTTTTCCTGCCCTCTATAATTGAATATAGGGAGAAGGAGAAAGACAGACTTTACATCTATTTTGAACAATTTTGATATATTTTGCTGAAAGAATAACTTTTTCTCCACACCTTGCAAAGGGAGGTTGTGGGCTAACAGAACTTGATACTGCTTCGGTAGCTTTGCCCTGTAGTAGAGCTTGTGAGGAGGAGGAGGAGGGTGAGCAGATAAGCAGAGAAGCAGTTTTGCCCAGAAGAGACCAAGGCTATCAAGGCCTGCCATACAGGATTACAGCTTGCCCTTGGCATATGAATTTCCCTTATCATATGCCTCCCTGCTAGGTTTCTCTAAGTGTACATCCAGCCTCCTCCATGGACTCTGTGTACATCGCTGCAGAGTGTGGACTAGGTTTACAAGTCGACTTTTATTTTGATTATTGCTTATTTTGCCTTCTAATTTAGTAAGTGTTTCGTGATTAAGAGTCAGTGCTGTTGATGTGACTGATTTTGTATAAATTGGAAGCACACCAATGGGGACTCAGGACATACAGTGTCCTGAGTAGAGTGGTAGGAGTGTGGCATCCTCTCCCCACTTCCCTTTCGCCCCACCAGAGTTACCCATAAAACCTTGAAAGGTTGAAGTTATTTGATAGAATTGGTATATGCTCCTTTGGAAACCCTAGACCTGTCAATTGTGAATGCAGGCTGAGCAAGCCAACCCAGAAAAAGAGGAGGATGTGGGCCTCATGACAGGCATTGGTGACTAGAGTACAAATAGATATGTTGTTTTACCCAAGTAGCATAGAAGCTCCTTGAGCGCAAGGTATGTTTTATTTTGGCACTTAACAGATGATTGAATTGAATTCTACATGGCATAATCTCAGGGCTTTTCATCATCTTGATTGTCCACCACTGGATGCTCTCTAACTTCTCAATGCCCTTCCTAAGATGTGGCTCCCAAAACTGAACACATTACTTTAGATAGATTCTGAATGGGGCAGAGTACAACAGGATTCCTACACAGTCTTGACTGCCATGACTCTTAATAGAGCCTAAGAAGGAACACATTACTTTTTGGCTGTCATATCTTCTTGTTGACTCATGACTAGCAGCCCCATTTAAATGCCTAAATCTATTTCAAATGAATTGCTATCTAGCCGTATGGCTTCCATCCTCTACTTGTTAAGTTTCTTGAACCCAGGCAAGAGTTTACGTTTCTCCTTGTTAAATTTCATCTTTCTAGATTGGTCCTATGTTCCAGCCTATCTCAATCCTTTTGGATCCTGACTCTGTCATTGGTGATGTTAGCTTATCCTTTCTAGGTTTGTGTCATTTGCACCTTTATCTAAGGCACTGATAAAAATATTAAATAGCACAGAGCTTAGCACACATCCCTGGGGAACTCCAGTAGAGACTTTTTTCCAGTTTGAGACTACTCCATTAATGATCACTCTATGGATCTACTGGTCCAAAGGTTTTCCTTCTTTCACTTTCTATCATCAGCTTAATATAGAACCTTGACCATTCCCCTTTATTCTCTGACCAAGCCATTGGTAAATCCACCCTCCCTTAATTCATCTGAGGTAAGGTCAGAGCTAAAAAGTTTGGTTTAGTAGGATATTAATGGCCTAAAATCTAATCTATCTTACAAGGTATTAAAAATACATTTTTGGGACCCTGCTATGCCTTTAAACCATCTATCTAACTGAATCTCTGGTTCTTCTCTTCTAATGCCAGATTCTTCAGTGTGGATTCCATTCCCGCCATGGTGGCGAAACAGCTCTCTCCAAAGTGACTAGTGACCTTCCCGTCACTAAATCCAATGCTCTTCATTACATCCACATCTTTCTTGACTTTTGTGGTGTTTGTCAATGGGGACCACTGACCTTGTTGATATCTCTCCTGCTGTGCTTCCTGTGATTCTGCGCTTTTGAAGCTCTCGTCATATTTCCCAGTCTCTCTTGCTAGCTTTACAGTTTTTAGTGCTTTTTCATTCTCAAATTATTTTGTATTTGCTTGTATTATACATATTGTAGAATATAATCCCTTTGATGTTAGGGACTGTTTAATTTTTGTGTTTGTATCCCCAGTGCCTAGCATATAACAGATACTTAATAAGAGGGAGGTGAAAAAGCACTAAATTTAGAGCCAGAAGAGCTGGATTCAAAACCCCTATCTGCCATTTATTATGACTCTGGGCACATCGCTTAGCCCCCTCCCTTGGTCTCAGTTTCCTTATTTGCAAAGTTAATGGGGTTGAACTAAATGGCTTCTAAGGCCCTTTCCGGTTTCAGTCTGTGATCTTAAATTTGTTTGTTGAATTGAATATATCTTATTCCTAATCCTAATGTGGACTAGGTTGCCCAGGGTTTTGCCCTTCTTTTCTTTCTCTTGATATCCTCTTGCTGTGATTTCATCACATTCCTGGCTTCATTTTTCACTTTTTTATGCAGTTGATTCCCAGATCTATATCTTTACTCCCCAGCTTCTCCCCAGACTTCCACTTGCCTATTTTTAGTTACCTTCTCTAACTCTGGATCCAACTCAGTATTTTTAAAATGGAGTTCACCTAATGAAACTTGCCTCTCTCACAACAGTGCTCTGTTAATGGCACCATCATTTCTCCAGGCTTCCAGGCTTGTAACAATTAGAGCCATCTTTGACTCTTCCCTCATCCTCATCCCACACATCCAATCAGTGCCAGATCTTATCTACTTGTACACATCTAGTTCCTTCTTTCTTTCTCTTTAATCTCTCTCAGTAGCTTAATATGGTAGTAGCTTAATCTTGTGCTAGTTCATGGAAAATAAAATATTCTGAGGGAGTAAAATATTCAAATATCTAGAACGAACTGACTCATGTACCACCTAATTTACTTAAATTAGCTTTTCTACCAATGCCAAATATCAAATATCCTATTACTTTAAAGAGGTATGTACTAATTTTCCATGGGTCTTTTTGTCTATTAGTTTAGGGTTTTATGTGTACAAGATCTGCGTAGCAGTAAGATATTAGGGGTTACCCATAAACAACTCAAAATTTTAAAGCTAAGCTTTTTTAACAGATAGACCCACATGTGCAAAAAATGCTGAATAAGTTGTCTTTTTTTTTAACATAAATCCTGCTGACAAATTCAGTGCCCAATATGAATGAGCATAAAAGCAGATATTGTTCTGTTTGCATTTTCCCCCTGACTTCAAGCCAAAAATGCTCTCGATGGTTTAAATCATTTGGATTGTATTATATACAGACTGTCAAGCTGGCATCTGCCCTTCAGGGAACCCTTCCTCCTCCTCCCTGCCACTTAGGTTCTTATAAAGGTGACAGTGGAACCATTGTGTGGTTGAACTTTAATTGAAGCCATCCCAGGGAGTTTAACCTCACCAAACTACAGGGAAGTGGCTTGTGAAGCCTTGCCCACCTTTTTGGTCAGTAGCAGAGTGATAGCTTGTTTTTTGTTTAAAAAAAAAGTATACCACTGGCACTGGTGGGTGGACTCTACAAAGTTAGTTTCAGAGACTTAAGTGAAAGTCTTATAACCACTGTTTTCTTTTGGGATTGTTTGGTGAATCTGTTAACCAAAGTTATATCCCATTCACGCATTAATTTTTTGCATATCTTGAGAGAGCTTTCACAATGAAGCCCTTCTGCTATGAACAGAGCCCTTATTAAGTTCAAATTCAACATATGAAAAGATTACTTGTTTTAGTGTATTATATGTGAACATAATCAGCTTTACATGTTTTAGCATCATAAGAATCTACTGTGATGTAAAGCAGAGAGGGTTCTGCTATTTCTGAAGGGCAAAAGAAATTCTCAGTTGGTGTATGAAGATTATTTTAACAAAAGAATTATCCTAGAGTACCACTTTTCTTTCAGGATTTAATGCCTGAAGGAAATTAAAAGATTTATAAGAAATTCTTCTTTTAAAACTACCTAATAATGAAATTTTGTAGTGGTACCTATTTTGTACTCATGGAATGCTTTTCATAAGGAAGTATTTTATTCTTATTTTTCTGTAGCTTCTATGAAAGTGTAGTTTGTTTTTTCATTCCTAGAGTGAAACTATTGTCATAGATGACTGAAATAAAATTTAAGTGTGAGTCTATGGTCAAGTGAACAAGCATTTATAAAGTGATGGTGTGCTAAACACAGTTTCAATTTACTGAGGTTTTTAAACTATATTTTCCTCATAGACCAAAAAAAAAACAATAGGCCACTGTTGAAAGTAGTCTTGTTAAAAAACAGCCACAATTATTTTTACCTTTGCAGACTACTCCATACATATGCAAATGAAAAATTACCATAATCAACAGCCAGCATGTCAAACACAAAGAAATGGTTATTTCTATTTTGTAATACATTTCTGTTTTAAAATTTTATTTATTATATACTGTGAAACTAATTTTTATTTATATTCTAGTTTACAGTGCAAATCTTTTGTTTGTTTTATCTATGACTGCTTATAGACATCAAGGACTTATTGTTGTGCTAATACTGAAGATTTGGAAACTGTTATTCACCATGTACATAGCCTATACCCATCAGCCCCATTTCTGGCAGCAGGGGTATCTATGGGAGGGTAAGTTGGTTTTTTTTATAAGCTCTTTAATTGAATTATAATATGAATTATGCCTCATGTTCAGAGTAACATCGATACATACACATTTTTTAAAGTTTGATTTTCCTTAAGTGATTTTGATTAATTCACTCCTTCCTTCATTCAGTAACACTCATTATGCCTTCTGTGTGTGTGCTGAGACCTGTGAAACCAATCCACTTACATTGGTCCCTGTAGTAAAATGGGCATATGGATTACATAGGCCTAACTTGAAGCCCTTTTTCATTTCCCATGGGGATTGACTTCTGTCACTCAGCTACTACCCCTTTTTGGACTTAGCATCTAGCCCAGTGCTCCTCACTTGATAAATATTTGTCAGTGGCTGAAATCAAAAGGCCACACTCTTGGGTTTAAGGTTTGCTATGGAGCTAGATGCCACAGATCCATAGTGGAAGTGAGACAAGAATAGAGCTCTAGTTTTGGGCTTAAATTCACTCACTGCCTTCTCCTGGTGGCCTCCTCCTAAAATGTACTTTTCTATTCTATTGGTTAGTGCTCTTGTGTTGTTGGCTTTATGCTCTTTGATCTCTAAACTCCAAATTTTGGCTATTTTGCACTGTTTTATTTTTAAATGCTGTCATGCATGGTGTTTGAACTTGCTTTTGGATTTAGTTTGAGCATTTATGTTCATATTTTTATAATATTACTAATAGTTCTGTTTTTCGTTATTCCAGGGGAGAGCTAAGGAAAGCTAAAAATTGCTCTTGTTTTCATGTGTTCATAGCTTCATAGTATTGCTATTGCTACTCAATCTATTTTTCATTTTTTTTAGAGGAGAGCTCAGGAAAACTAAAAATACTCCTCAGTATTGATTATGGTTCAGAATCAAAGATCCTAACCTAGTTTTATTGGTGAACTTCTGAAATTAAACACACGTTTTTCTTAATTTTGTAATTTCCTGTTTATATCATTGTTTTGAGTTTTAAAACACCTAAGTGCTGTATTTATCTACTAATGCATAATCTTTATAAATTACAGATTCATCCAAGCATATGATAGATTTTTTAACCAATACCCTGATAGCTATAATACTCAGAATTCAATTCAGCATCTATTTATCTTAAAGAATAAAATATTTCCCTCCTCAGAAAAGAAAAAAAAGGGGGGAAAATCTTGCATTAACATGGAAAGTCTGCCTTGACCTACAAAAAGAAGAAGTCTGAATCAAAGACAAAAAGTTGGACAAAGTCTCTGAATTGTGCTTAACCCAAGTGTTCAGCTTGGTTGTTTTTTTTTTCCCCTTACCCCTTAACTTTACAGGAAAGGATGCCAGCGGAAAGTTGTTCCCTTAATCATATAAGTCTCTAACTTATTATTGTAGGACAGATCCTTACATAAACAGGACTAGATTCTCTATTCATGTGATCAAGAAAAATGCCTATTCATGTCACAATGAATCTGCAGTGCCTGAAGGCAGGACTTGACCATTAGCCTTTTCAGCTGGTTGAATATTAATGTCTTGTAATGGGTTTGAAGAAAATGCCCTTTCTTGTTGCCTAGCATTGTGACACATTCCCATGTGGGTTCACCAAATAGGGTTACACTTTTTCACTTGAATGCTTCAGTCAAAAGCACTACTCTATTGAGCATCTCTAGGCCGAATACAAATACTAGTTGTTGCTACCAGCTTGGGATATTACCCAAGTCTGCAATTGCCAATATCTTGTGTGAACTATAGAACCTGTGGAATCAATGCAGGATCTGGGAAACCTGATCAGCTTCTACTAATAAATAACATTGGGTTAGTCAACAAGCATTTATTGAGTACTTGTTCTGTGCATAGTACTACCCTCCAGTGTGTGGTATGACCTAGAACCTTGTGACATGCATGGGGATTTGGTCTGTTGATCTGTTAGAGAAAGGGGTTAGACTAGATGACCTCTGTATTCCCTTCTCTAAATCTATAATCCTATATGTGAGATCAGCTTGTTGCTAGATTGAACCACTTCAGCTATGGCTAGCTGAAGATCTTCATTTTTGAGTTCTTTCCCAGAAAGCAGTGTTATCAAAATCCACCCCCTCAAGGACTGATGAAGCACCACCCTATTGCCTCCCTCTGTCAAGGAAGCAACAAATTATGTAAAACCGCTGCTTCTTGATTATATATAACCCAGGGCTGTGGTATTGAGTCATAAATCATCCCAGACTAAAGTTATCGAGGCTCCATTTTTTTCCAGTGTCTTCACCAAAGCTTCAACTTCGCCTGACTTAGGATCACCAGACCAAGGCTCCCTTGGACCAGTGCCAGTGAAGAGCCTTGCAATAGCCCTAGTAATCAATAATACTAGCATTTTTTTTTACAGCGGTAGGGGGTGGACCTGTGATTTTATTAGTATGGAAAATTCCCAGGATGGAATAATACTTGTTATTAAGAATCATTATGAAAACATTACTTTTTTGAAAGTCATTGAAAATTTCATATATTTGTCCTATAAACTAACTCATTTCTGTTGCAAGAATGGTGGGAAGATAAAATGTGTACCCATTCTTTCTGATTCAGGAGCTAAGCTATTTAGGAAACGAAACAATGGAAAGCAAAATATAATGTGAAACAAGATTTAGAATTTAATATTTTCTGCCCTTTTGCTGAAGGTCATAGACCATTTTTTCACATCATATCATTATGATTAAACTATATGTTGGACTTGGGGAATTGACTGTCTGAGAGTAATGAGGAATTGATGTAAATGCTTTTAGATTTCTTAACCCCCAAAGATTTTCCTAAAACTGCTGTAGTGTCTTCAGTTGTGTAGGATTGAGAAGTAGTTCATTATGCTAAAATTTAATTTCATTTAAGTGAGTTACTCATTTTTTTTGAGTTACTCATTTTTATTTGTGTGCCATTTGTCCTTTGATTTTAGTATGCTACTTTTAAATTATCTGGGCAAAATTGGCACCAAAACTCCTTTGATGGCAGCTGCGACGTTTTCTGTTGGCTGGAATACTTTTGCTTGTGCAGACTCATTGGAGAAACCACTTAACTGGCTGCTTTTTAACTACTATTTGACATCCTGTCTACAGTCTACTGTTAACAAGTGAGTCATCTCTTCAAACTCTTTCAGAAAGCAAAAAATAATATTCTGATGTGATGTTGTAGGAGTCTTCTAATTTTCAATTTAAAGTATCTTAAGTCACTTCCTGCTAATAAGTTAGGGGTTAGGTATTTATACAGTCTTGATAATGATCCTCCTTGTGCACTTAAATAGTAAACTGGACTACCTGAAATATCACTCAAAACATTGTAGTAAACTTTGAGTCACTTACTCTTAAGAATTTTTAGTCCTTATATTTCTTGTAGTACTCAAATACTGTTTTTATTATCCTGTGCTTTGTTTTTTCAAAATACATTTATATATATTTTCTACTAAGTTTAACTTTAATTTATATTTTAGGCCAAATGAGCACAATTTGTTTTCCTAAAAAGTCAAAGAAGTTTTGTTCTTTAAATCACTGAATGTTAGAACTGGGGACCTTAGAAACTATTATGTCCAGATTTTTTAATTTTACAGATAGAGAAAACAAGGCTCAAAGAGTTATTAGCTTCAATCACAAAATAAAGACAGTTCTCTTTATTAAGAGAAGTACTCATTGAAAACTCTAACTACAAAAACTTGATCTTAACCATTAGAATAAGTTTATCTCACTGAAACGCTGGCAGAAAGTTTTTTTGTTGTTAGTACTAATGATTAGTTAAATAACCAAGATAGAACACAGCTAGCCAGAAGTAATTTGAAAGTTGATTGTACTACTTTATTTTAGTAGTTATTCTCCAGTGAGGCTATCATCACATTGAACTAAGTACACACTCCAGTTACCCAAATTACAATCTATCTATGCCTTACTATGAGACTTTTGTCCAAATGAGTGTCCTTCGGAGGGGATCTCTACCACATGGTAGAGGCTTTCCCTCTAGGTCTTTCATCAGTCTGGATAGTGTTATTCCTGGATTTTGTTACCTGACACACCCACCTTCTTTTCTGGCCTTTATTTCTTGGATATCTTTTATATCAGTTCTTGCATGTAGATCATTGTTGGTAACATTCTGCAGTCTGCTTGTGCTCACTGTATATACTTAGCTCTTTAAATTATTTCAGTTTTTCAGATTCATAACATAAATGTTCTTAGCTCATAATTATATAATTAAGTGAAGTGTATGTGAAGAGTTGAATTCTGTTTTCATCTTTGGTAATTCTTTGCTATATTCTGTAGGTTTAAAACATTAACTCTTTTTGCTCAGCCAGTTTATATAGTGTTTTAGTTGAGGTGCAAGGTGGAAATGGTCTTTATTTTTTCTTTTGCAATTATTTGTTTCTAGGCATCGACATATGTTTGTGAAAGAAGTTGATGTGGATCATGTCATGAAGGTATGAGAAACCTTACGTCAATTTTATTTAATGTTTTGATTTTTAAAATTAGGTGACATTTACTTGACTTCTGTTTCTTCAGGCAAAATCCATCAGAGAGTTTGATAAACGATTCACGTCGGTTATGTTTGGATACCGTTCCATTGATGATTATTACACTGATGCCAGTCCAAATCGTAGGTTGAAGTCAGTAGGAATTCCTGTGCTTTGCCTAAATTCTGTGGATGATGTATTCTCTCCCCATCATGGTGAGTTTAATTTCGTTTAAGATATGCCTAGATAGAAATGAACTATCTTCAAAATATTCTTAGTTTTAAGAAATAAGTAAATGATGACATCGCAATATTCTAAAACATTTTGTTGTTTTGAATGATACATAAGACCGTTATGATAAATAGGAACCAGATAGATCCAATAAAGCGTATCAATGTTGACTGCTAAATTTTTCTTTTAGATGTTATCATTTTGTTAAACCTCTGTTGTGTTTAGCATGAATGGTCAAGGGAAAGATATAGCCTTTGATGTTTTTGCCTATTTGCATTTTTATTGCATTTCTTCCTTGAAAAATACATTGTTCTTTGATTTTATTGTACTTGTACAGTACCTTGGCACAAATTGTCTCTTGTCATGATGGATCTTTTCTCTGTAAGATTCCTTTCTGTAAGGTTTTATAACCTTTCTGTTTAAGGAAGGAATCTTAGGGCATCCCAAGCAGGATAACACTAAATACCTTTTAAATATTAGAAGGTTATGCATTTGAACTATACAAATAAGTTTAGAAGGAAACATTCCTAGTTTTTTTATGAGAACAGCATAAGAAGTAATTCTGTGAAAAAACTAATTCTTCTGTAGATGAAAAAAGCTAAAAAGTTTTGCAACTGGGAGGAAAGTTTACTCATTCTTACTTCCTTTTTTAAAAAGTTGTTTAAATATTTATTTCAATAAACAAAAATCCATCTTCTCTCTTTCTCATCTCTCTTTGCCCTTACATTTGTCTTTTAAATCAAGGAGCTTAGAAATCAGTTTCAAAGTTTAGATGTATAGAATGTCCCCAGAATTTTAGTGCAGTTTTAAGCAATTAAAACTTAAAGCCTTGTATATGATTGTATTTATAGACTGAAGTACTATAGACTATGTATACCATAAATTGATTTGGAGTAATTATAGTACCTTAATAATGACTAAGAACTATCTAAAATAATTTCTTGAGTGTTTTAAGTTCCACAAAACACTTTTCCCTAACTTAGCAATTGACACCAAAAATTTAAACCTCTCTGAAAATTCAGATATCTGTATTTAATATTATAGTTATAAAATGGATTTTTTGTTGGGAAAATCTGGCCCTTTGTCACAAATTGGAAAAGCGGGACTGGAAACTTTGAGTTATTGACTATTTGTTTACTCCATGTGATTCAGTCAAATAAAACCATGTCCTTCAAGTGTTTGTCCAAACTAATTTGCTTTTCATTGAAATAAAGAGATTAAGCAACATTCTTAGTATTTCCTCCACAGTTTCAATGTTTTCCTGATGCTTTTATCCACATAAATTTGTTCTAAATTTTAACCTAAATGTAATTGAAATTAGAAACCATTAACCCTCTTATTCTAATAGGCCTTTTAAGTAGTCTTTGTCAGATACATATGACACAACCTGTTATTCTTAGGCCGAACTAGGAGAACTGAAGAAGTTTCAGTGAGGTCATTGATAGATAGAAAAACTTCTGAACAATTAGAGATATCCAGAAGCAGAATGGGCTACTTTGAGGGGTAGTAGGTTTTTCTTATCTGGAAATGTTCCAAAGCAGGATGACCGCTTTATGGGTGTATTAGAATGGGGATTTTTTTGTGATGTCCCTTCTACTTTTGAAAGGTTGTGATTCGGTGATTTTCCTGATATTGTTGCAATTAGAGGTTTGAGACCTTTCTGTACACGGCCTATCTTTGTGATCCTTATATCCCAGGATTTTTGAAATTATCTGTCATCTTATCTGAATTTCTAACTTGTTTTCTCAAACATTAGGCATAGTTCACAAAAAGTGGCCCTCCCCTTAGCTTCAAATGTAAAGAGAAAAAAAGTAGCGTTAGTCAATTGAAACTTGTTTGAAAAATTAAGACATTCCCACATAGCTTGGGGCAAACCCAAGACAGTGGAATAGCATGAAGGAAGAAGTACAGTGAGCTCCACCTTCAAACTCCTCCAAACAGATCTAGAAAATGCAAGAGACTGAATTCTGATAGGATAGCCAAGAAAAATATCACAGTAGGGAGACAGACAAAAAGTTCTACAAACCCAGGGTTTGGCCAGGAGTGTAGTACACCACAGAATTTTGCAGAGCAAGGAGAGGCTGTGTACCTAGATATAAGAAGGGGTCCCAGATCCAGCATAGAGGGGCTTGAATCTCTAAAGTATATGCTCCCAAAGTGGGCAATACTGCCCCTGGGGGGCGCTGGTAGTAACTTCAGGTGCAGTGGAGGGTGTTGAATAAAAATAAGGTGGTGGTGGAAGCATAAAGAAGAGAAGAAAATTTTGAAAAACCGTTCATACAGGTTTCATCTGTTGTGTAACAGAGTTAAAAGTCGTAGTGAAGACATTATTTTTCAAACACACAAAATTTAAGTTATAACCTATCAGTGGTCAAGTCTGCTGACAGGTCTTAATAAGCAAGTGTTGGCAGGCAAGTATATGGTACATTGTTGGAAAGTCCAGCATGCATCAGCAGGAATATGTGTGTGTAATGACTTGTTTACAAGACAGTACTATACGGTTACATGATGCAATATTGCATCATCAAAATTTCGATTCAGGAAAAAATCCACAAATTTACAATAAATTATTAAATTTAAGATGTCATTTAAAAAAATTACATTTTTTTAAATGATGCAAATTTTTTTGAAAAGTTAAAGAGTTAGAGAAGGTAGATTTCCAGGGGCAGATTGGGTAATTTTTTAAAGGGCGTGGTAGACCATTGTTGTTATTGTGTTTGTTGTGTTTTTCCTTCGTTTTTGGAGGACGATAACATCAGGGAAATGATGAAATGACTTGCATTTGACTTTGATTTGAGTGAAGGAGGGCTGTGCAAGATCACCAGCCTCACTTTCTCCTCCAGAGCCATCTGGATCCAGTGACTAGATATTCATCAGGATGACTGCAGATGACCCAGGATGCAGTGGGAGACCCTGGCCCTTTCAGTCTTAGGCCTTTTCATGTACTCACTTAGAGTGAGGTAATGCCTATTCAGTGAATAGCCCTCTTTAAGAAGTTAACCAAGGGATGGCCCCTTTAATTAGAAAAAAAGAAGGAAAAAGAATCAAGCTGGGAGGGTTGCTGTTCCAAAAAGAAACAGTTACCACGACATTTATTCTAAGTGAGGAGGGCCCAAAATACAGCCATTAAATGAAGCTTGGGCAGGGAGCTATTGTGGGCCAACCTGTGAGCTTCAGAGTGAACTGGGTTTAAGGGTTTGTGGAAGGAAGGGAAGGAGGGAGGGAGGGAGGAGAAAAGGGAAGGAGGGAGGAAGGAGTAGTAGGCCAAATATGTTTGGGAACCTCTGCTGTAAAGGATGGAGGAACAGATACCAACCAGCATCTTTGTTACTCACTATCCAGTTCTGAGTCATAATCTAGGACAGATGGAGGAGGAAATCTGCATCTAGAGGTGGACTCCAGTATGAGGAGAGAATATGGGCCCTAACCTGTACACTGAGCAAGGAGCAAGTTCATCAGCTGCTTAACCTGGACCCCCAGGAGCAGATGGTCTTAGTTCCACCTTCTAGCTCAATTTCATCTGAACTGGTCAAAGGGCAAAAAAATATACCCACAGAGTTGAGTATAGAAATAGATTTCTTTCAATGGGGAACTAGGGGAGAAAGGAGGAATTAGAAGGAGGGTGGGTTGCCTAGTGGATAGAGTACTGAGCCTGGAGTCAGGAATACTCATCCTCCTGAGTTCAAATGTGACCAGAGACACTAGTTGTGTGATCCTAGGCAAGTCACTCAGCCCTGTTTGCCTTAGTTCCTCATCTATAAATTAAATTGGAGAAGGAAGTGACAAACCACTCCAGTGTCTTTGCCAAGAAAATCTCAAATGGGGTCATAAATGGGGTCATAAAGAGTCAGACATGACTGAAAAATGATAGAACAAAAGAAGGAGAGTACATTAAGGGAAGGATTAGTTCTAGGCACAATAAGCTCTAAGGATATACAAAAATATTTTTAGCTTATTTTGAGGTGGCAAAGAATTAGAATTTAAGGAAATGCCCATCAGTTGGGGAATAAATGGTTGAGCAAATTATGGTATGTAAATATGATAGGGAATACTGTTGTGCTCTAAGAAATGATGAAGGAGGTGATACTGATGCATAATGATGTGAACAGAACTAGGAGAATATACAATTTTTTCAGTATTGTAAAGACACACAACTTTGAAAGAATTAGAAACTCTAATCAGTGTTAATGACCAACCACAATTCTAGAGGACTATTGATGAAACAAGCTACTTATATCCTGAGAGGTAAAGGACTCAGAGTGCAGAATGAGACAATTATGTGTGTACATAAATGACACATATATAATATGTATGTATTTATACACATTTACATATTACATGGCTAATGTGAATTTTTTTTTGCTATACAGGTTAATTTTTCTTTCTTTCCCAATTGGGGGTGGGGAGGAGAAGGAAAATTTTGCTTATTGAAAAGTTTTTTAAAAAAGGTAAAAAATTAATACATTGCTCAGCTTTCTTTAAGTGCCCTTCCACCTCTTCCAGGTATGTTTCTCCACATAACTATCTGGAATTACTCTGTTGATTTCAAGAAACTTTAGTTTTTTCAACAGAAAAATTTGCCCCATGCGTGCCTTACTACTAATTACGTATGTAGAACCATTTAATTAGTTTGAGCTTTAATTCTCAATGAATTCAGATTTTTAAAGAATAGCAAGCTAATATATAGTTAAATTATATTGATTACAGCAACTATTTAGCCTCAAGAATATAATCTTATGCTGGGCTAATCAAACTTATAGTAGCCAGTTAATATATATACACACACATATATATCTCCTTAACTATATGATTTATGTTAAGAATAATTGACTTGGAACTAGTACAAGCCAACAGTGGAGTTAATAAGTTATATTTATATAAGACTTGAAGGTTTGTAAAGCCTTTTACTCACAATCACAATGTGAGAGAGTCCTAGAACAAATTAAGTATAATTACCTCCTTTGTATACCTGAGGCAACCATAATGTTATAGTGTCAAGAACAGTATGTTTAAAAAATAAAAGAACAATTTGTTTAGAGTTTGAGTTCTTGAATTCAAATATGAGCTATGCTAATTTACTAACTAGGGGTGGGGGTGGAAAGAGGCAGGGGTCACAGATGGAGCAGAGTTTTGTACTTAAGTTTCCCCAGTTATAAAATATGAGATGATTTCTAAGTTTCCTTCTAACTTGAAATCCTGTTAGGCCCTGATGGGTAAGTGATTTGCCCATGGTTATATAATGAGCTAGTGCCAGAGATGACATTCAAACCTAGGCCTCTGACTCCATGTTTGGTGCTCTTGTGCATGGTACCACACACCACACTAATGCTCTCCCAAAGGAAGAGTTGACAATCACTTTACTCAGATTCCTCTAAGTAGCATGTTTCATTATTAGTCCTTTGGAATTCTGGTTGCTCATTATGCTCATAATTGTAAGTCTTTCAAAGCTGTTTATCTTTACAATATTGTAATGTATAAATTGTTGGCTTCACTCTGTGTTAGGTCATACAGCTCTTTCCAGGTTTCTCTGAAATCATCCCCTTCATGATTTCTTACAGCATAACAGTTTTCTATCATGTCAACATACCAAAACTTATTCAGCCATTCATTTCCCAATTGGTGGATTATTAACCCCTCAGATTCTAATTCTTCGCTAACCCCAAAAAAGCTATAAATATTTTTGTATATCCTTAGAGTTTATTTTGCCTGGAACTAATCCTCCCCCTTAATCTACCCTCCCTCTAACACCCCCTCCTCTCCCTTCATTCCTTTTCCTCCTCTTGAAATATATTACCATACTCAACTCTGTATCCTTTCCTCCTTTGACCTGTTAAAATGAGAGTGAAGTTCAAGTGTCAGCAATCCCTCCCCTTTCCTCCTTGTTTGCATAGACTTCTACTTGTATACCCCAGTTATGTGAGATAATTTTCCCTAACTTTCCTTTCCCTTCCAAACTCTAGTATATTCCTCTTACCCTCCCTTTCCATTCTGTTTTTAAAATCATCATGACATTTACAGACATAACTACTCTCTGGCCTTATGTGACTCCTGTGATAATGTTTAGAGGGGACACAGGTATCATCTCCCCTGTATCAGAATGTAAAGCAATTTATCCTTGTTTAGTCTATTATAATTGTTTGCTTATTTACTTTATATTTGTTTTGATTTCTACATTTACACTTCAGAGTTTCTACATAGCTCTGGTCTTTTCATCAGAAATGCTGGATCAGCCCCAGTCAGTGAGCTAGGAAACACTGCTAGTTCAAAGTGATAGACCTACAAGTTTCCCATTAGTCTGGGATTCCTGTTCTCCTTATTTGCAGGCTTTAAACTGGGCTAGAAACTAGAAATGAGAGCCTGTTGTGCTCCTGAAGTCCAAGCCATACCGCTATTACTTGAAGATAGACTCAGTCCTCCTTCATTACATAGGTTAAGGCCCATAACTACTCCTCACTCTGGAATTCCACCCCTGCAGGGCAAAGGGCCCTTCCTCCATTCACCGTAGATTTGTTACCTGGAACTGGGTAGTAGGTGACAAAGGTGCCAGTTTGCACCTGTTCCTGCATCTCGTATGAGGTTCCCTGTTATGGGTCTAGGGACCTGGTGTTCTGAAGCAGCATGTTCCTGGCCAGGCCCTGCTCCCCATAACCGCTACCTTGTAAACAGATCTGTCTGTCTCTCTCTTCTGAGCTGGGCTGGAAAAGTGACTCACTGTGATTTTTTTTCTTGAGGTCCCAATCAAGATATAGTCTGGTACACTGTCTAGATCTGTTTGGGGGAGTTTTTTGGTTTTTTTGTTTAGAGGGAAAGCTGGCTATACTTCTTCCTGCTACTCCACCATCTTGCCTTTGCTTCTCTATTACGTTTCATGCTGTTAGATTGGGTTCAGCATGCTATCCTACAAGATATTTTTTAATCCAGCTTATTAATTCTTTCTCCTAGCTTTATATCATCTGTAGATTCAACAGTCAACTCATATATGCCTTAGTCCAAGTGATGCATAAAAATGGTAAACAGCAAAGGACCAAGTGAACTCCTTAGACATTCCTAAGACATCTTCTTAAGCTGACATCAAACCACTGATGAACACTCTTTGGGTCTGTCTATTAAACCAGATCTAAATCCATTTAACGATATTGATGCCTAATCCACATCTCTCTAATCTTTTATGGAAAAAAATAGTATGAGACTGATAAGTGTTTTGTTGAAATCTAGGTAAAGTCTCTACCCTGATCTCCAGGTCTGGTCAGTGTCAAAAAAGGAAATGAAGTTGTAGAATTTTGCCAGGAAACATAATCAAGTTGATTGAAGACTCATCCCTTTTTTTAAACAAAATTGGAATAGTTACCTTATTCTTCCCGTCTGTCATTCTTCTACAGGTCAGGATTTCCCTTTACCACTTTGTATCCTCCTTTGTTTTCACATTGAAACCCTTAAAATTTTTTTAAAGAACACTTCATTTTCCTTGATAAGCTGGAGAATTAAGAGCCATTTCTTGAGCTCCTTTCCCCTCCTTTCTAGGCGGGTAACTATTTCTCACCTTGAGGATAGATAAGTCTCTTGATCAAGGCAGAAATACCTACCTCATATGTTATATGTAGGTCCCTGAAAAATTCTCTTATTTTCTATAACTCCTGCAGGTGAGGCTCTGAGCCCTTTTTATTTCTGGATGGTAGTTTCCTTAGAAAATTGCTATGTCATATTGTTTGGAGGTTGCCCCTCTCCTCACCTCTTTAACATGTAGACAACTATACCCAACTTTTTTAGTTTGAGCTCTAATTAGAAGCAATGTGACTTGGGGAATCAGGAGACCTAAATTTGAAGTGCATTTCAGACCTTTATTGGCTGGCCTTGTGATGATCATGGGCAAGTGACTGAACTCTGTTCCTCAGTTTCCAATTCCCTACTCCCAGAATATTTTGCCCCTTATTCAGATATTTCTTCCTCTTGTCTCCTTTTTCACCTGTTTGGAAATGTATTCTATACTTTACATTTATCTTTATCACTAAACTTTCCTCCTGTCCACCTCCTACCTTCCCTGTTATTATAGAGGACATGTTATATGAAAATAAAAATATTTATACTGCCTACCTCATAGCATTGTGGTAAGGAAAGCACTTTGTGAACTTTAAAACATCGTATAAATGTATGTTATTACTGTGTTTTGATGGTATACTTTAATGGTAATGCATAATAATTGTATTGAGTAAAAATGATAAAGGTATAAATTTTTCTAGGTCTATATGACCAGTTGGGAAAAGTTGGTAATGATGTATATTTTTTCTCTTCCACTTCCTCTTTAGCTATCCCAATAGAAACAGCTAAACAAAATCCAAACGTTGCTTTGGTCCTTACATCTTATGGAGGCCACATTGGCTTTCTGGAGGGAATATGGCCAAGACAGTCTACTTACATGGATCGAGTCTTCAAGCAGTTTATGCAAGCCATAGTTGAGCACGGACATGAACTCTAGCATGTAGGTGTATCTTGTTTGGACCACCATTTTAGCACAGTGGCAAGTTCTGACAAAAGCATCTCAGCTTAGCGCACAAATTTTAACTACTGTATATAAAGCAAATATGCCAGCAAGAGGATGAAGAGGTCCAGAATTATGTGCAAAAGCTACTTTTTAAAGAAAAACTACTTGAAGTACAGTATATTAGATTCACTTATGTAGATCTTATTTTTAATATGCCTTACCAAGAATGACCTTAAATAAAGTAGCATTGTACATTCATTAAATTGCACTTAACCGAAACCATTGTGTAAAGATTTTAATTCCTCAGGGTTTTAATTTAGATTAGCACTTTCTTTTTAGGTTACCCAATTTAAATGACTTGTTTCTTAATATTTCAATAACTACTAAGATATTTTCAATGCTATTTGAAGTATGTTACATGTTGGCACATTCCTAAGGGTACTTATGTCTAATAAGTCTAATAATGTAAAAATGAATTAAGGAGAAATAAAATGCAGTACATTGAATCTTTCGTGTCTTAGCTTTAAAAGTATTGCAATAGTATTTGACTTCTATACTTGTTCTTTTACTCTGTGAGAGTTGTTAAATTAGGGCTGGTTTCAGTTTTCTAATAATTACTATTTTTATTTACATGATTCTTTTTAAATAATGTATGTACATATGTCTATTAAAATAAATTCTTCCATTTTAAACCATTACTTATGTGAGTTTCCTAATTATCGGACAACAATAAGGGAAAAATAAAGTGTTTTAGTAAGAACTATGACGTATAAAAACAATTTGGTGGCAAATCAGTATTTAAGTACAAAAGATTTTTCTTTTTAGTTTTCCTACTGCCAGAATACTTTGCCCCTTATTCAGATATTTCTTCCTCTTGCCTCCTTTTTCACCTGTTTGCAATTGTATTCTATACATTTATCTTTATCACTAACTTTCCTCCATTCCCTACCTTCCATTTTATTATAGAGGGCAACACCATCCTCCAGTCCCTCAAGCTTGCAACCTAGGAGTGATCCTGGCCTCCTCACTATCTCTCACCCCAACCCCAATATCTAAGTTGTCATCAAGGCCTGTCCATTTCACCTTTGCAACCTCCCTTGAATCCAGCCCTCTTCTCCCTTCTGACCCTATCACCACTGGTTCAGATCCTCATCACCTCATGCCTCAGACCGTTGCCATTAACTCCAGTGACTGCCTGTTGCTTCCAGGATCAAGTTCAAAATGCTCTTTTTGGCATTCAAAGCCCTTTATAACCTAGCCAGGTTGTCATGGGAAGGCAGGAAGATGGATTTGGCCTGATAAGATCTTTAAAAAAATTATTTTAATATAATAAACTAACACATTGGTCACATCTGAAAATGCATGCTTCATTCTGAACTTTGTAGTCTGTCATTTCTCTGATAAGATGTTTCTTCTTCCTTTTCTTCTTTTTCCCCGTCTTCCTCCCCTTCCTTTCCTACCTTCTCTTTCTCTTCCTCATCCTCTTTTCTCTCTGTCCACTTAGGGAGTCATATCCTTATATGTGGGTGCTCTGTCCAAAGGAATATAAATTTTGATTGCTTATACTTCACAAGGTACCTTGGAGTTTGGGGATTAGATTTTTTTTCTATCATTTTTTTTCCCCAAGAAACTGGGAAAATTAACTCTTTTTTCTCATGTTTTCATTTAAGATTTCTTGAAATAAAATCCCGAAAACCAGGCTTTGTTAAAGCCCATTATGATACAAAGGAAGCTACTATGCCTTTAAACTCAAATCACTCTGGCTTTCACTGATTGGCCAATAACAAGTCCCAGCCCAAGCCTCCCTGGCTCATTGTTTGCGTTTTGATGGCTCAGAGTGAGTGTAAATAGCAATTGTTTCTGTTCTCACTAAAAACTGAGAATCTTCCTTCCAAATTGATTCTTTTATGAAGGCCAACTAGGCCATCTTTTACCTCAATTCTCACCTAGCCCTTAGTTACTGAATGGGCATTGCCTCAGACAAACAGATCTGGAAAAGACCTCAGCTTAGAAAAGCCACTGCATCTGGGGCCATAGCCAGTTTTCTTGACCTATGTCTTGCCACTAGACTCCAAGTTGGCTCTAGAGGAGAAAGTGAGGCTGATGACTTTGCACACTGCCTCACTTAAATCCAATTCACTTGCAAGTCAAGACATCATCCTCCTGATGTCATTGATCATCTTCCAGAATGAAGGACAAACAACAATAGATCTCTGATACAACAAGAGGTCTCTCCTGTTCATCCCCTTTTAGCAATACCTACCTGGATGGTTATAGGATAAGCATTAACACCACATCACTAAAAAGTGAAAGGACCGACCAGTCTATGTGTGTTATATTTCTAAGTAGTTTCTTAGAGGGTATATTTGGAAAGATATGTTTAAGCCGGGTTGCAAAAGACTTTTAAGATTTAAATAGAGGGTAATAAGGAGCCACTGGAATTTACTGAGTAGAGGAGTGGCATGGTCAGCCTTGCACTTCAGGAAAATCTCTTTGGAAGCAGTGTGTAGGACGTACTGAATTGAGGAAACACTTGAGGCAGGAAAACTAATTAGGAGGTTGTCTCCAAAATCTAGGTAAGAAATAATGAAGTCCAGAACTAAGGTGGTAGCTATGTAAATGAACAGATCGTGAAGCAAGAGAGAATAAAGAGAAATGGTAAGATTTAGCAATGAGTCAAGGATACTGTGGAGGTTACAAACTTGGAGGACTAGAAAAATAGGGGTGCCTCTGACAGAAATAGGAAGATTTTGAAAATGGGAGGGTTTAGGGATAAAAATAATGGGTTCCATTTTGGACATGCTGAATTTGTGATGTCCTCAGGACATCCAATTTGAAATGTTCTATAGGCATTGAACAGTGGGACTGAAACAAGCTCAGGACAGACACTCAGGCTAGATATGGAAATCTAGGAATGTACATGATAGTTAAATCCATGGAAGCTGATGAGGTTACTGAGAGCATAGAGGGAGTTTTAAGAAAAGGGGGCCTAGAAGAGAGCCTTACATAATACTCCAGTTAGAGAGTATGATAGGGATGATGAGCCAGCAAAAGTAATAAAGTAAAAGGGGCATAGGAATAGGAATAGGAATGAATAGGAAGAGAACTAGGAGAGGAGTGTCATGAAAACTGAGGGGAGAGTATCTGGGAAAAGAAGGTGGTCAAAGGCATCAAATGCAGTTGAGTGGGTTGAGAAGGATGAAGGAAAGACCATCAGATTTGACAGTGAAGAGACTTGGTAATCTTGGAGAGAGTAGATTCAGTTGAGTGACAGATTTAGAAGCCAGATGCAAAGAGCTGACAAGAGGAAGTGGGAACATTATGTTGATAGCTTTTCCTAGGAGTTTGCTAAGAAAAGGAGAGACAGAGGATGATAAATTGAGGAGATGTGTAGAATGAAGGTGTGAAGACACACAACAGAAGGGCTGACCTTGGCTTGGAAAAGGCCCCCTTTTTGTCAGAAACTGGAGGAAAGAATGAGAGGATGGGAGCTATCAAGGGGTTTTGAGGTGAAGAGAATGGTAGAAAATGTTTAATAAATGGTAATAAATGATGACTGACTAAGAAAAAGGGAGTTCACATCAAATACCCTCAATTTTTTCAGTAAAGAGGCAAGTTCCTTAGCTAATATAGGTAAGAAAAAGGTGTGGGAAATTTAAGGAGGTAGTAAAATAGGGAATCAATTGGGGGAAACAAAAGGACTACCTTCTTGCAGTGAGGACCCAGTTGTTAGCATAGTTATGAGACTTCCTCCAGCTTTGTTAGCAGACAGTGAGGAATGAGAAGGAAGATAGTGGGAGTAATCCAAGACTGAGGTTTCACAAGAGATGACTGGCAATAGGACTCTGTAAGATGAACAGTTCATAACTAGACAACAATTCATCTCAAAAATTAGGCTTTTTGTGGGCCATAACCTCCACAATATCAACAGTTAACAAGCGCCAAAGCTAATATGATGCTAGGCATTTAAAAAGACAGTGGGAGGTAACGGGCTTGCTGTAGTGTACCTTGGCTGGACCACATTTGCAGTATTATGTTAACTATGGGGTGTATATTGTAAGAAAGACATTAATAAGGAAAATGTCTGGAGCAGGTAAGACGTAGAGGTTAAAAAGCCTAGAGGTTATGTAATATGAGGATTTCGTTGAAGGAATTATGGATGTTTGGCCTAGAAAAGAGAAGGCTTAATATAGGACATTATACCTGTCTCCAAGTACTTAAAAGGATGTCATGTTGGAAAGGGATTAAATGATATTTGGGTCCGTAGGGCAGCATCAGTAGAAGTTGCAGAAAGGCAGATTTGGGTTCCATCTGAGGAAGGATATCCTAGAAGTCACATGTCCACAGGTACAAGAGGCTGCTTCTTCAAACACAGGCTGGATGATCACTTCTCTGCTAGGCTGAAGAGGGGCTTCTTTTCTCTGACATTACCATCCAATTCTCAGATCTTAAGGGAAGTGAAAAAAACGCAAAACCTTCAAAGCAGTGTGAAGTCTTGGCTAAAGATACCAAATCTTTTAAAACTTTTCATATTTTAGAGATAAATCTAGTTAGAATCTTTCCTTCTACAAATGTTGATATTTTTCCACCCTATGCAGAATGTTACTGCATTTATCTTTTTATTAAAGCTTTTACTTTAAGCAAATATTTTGCTTGTTAGGTGTTAATTGGAGCTTGTGTGAAAGATGTGTTTCCTCTTTTTCAACATACAGTATAAAGTTGTGAATTATTCAACTGTGTAATTCATCTCCATCCCCAACCTTGTGCCTCAGAAGACCTACTTTCAGCTGTTTTCAACTTCTTGAATGTGGAAATTGTTTTGAAGATTATGATTTGGAAACTATATGTGAAATATTTAAAAAATCAAATGTAATAACCTTTATAGTAATTACTGCTCTTACAATTAAAAAAAAACAAGTATTGACTGAATATTTCTGGTAGTTTAAGATTATAATTGCCTTATTTTTTGGCTCAACATGAATTTGTTATACAAGTTTTGATTACTTTACCCCTCTGAGAAATTGTAAAACCATCCTTAGACTTAGTTACAACTTTCTTTTGTCTTCTAGTTTAGTTTATAGTGAGAATATCAAGATTGATGTGATTCAGTTCCTCTAGTATTTAGTTCTCTTGTTGGTCAACAGACAAGGATCTCACATTTAGAGGAACAGGTAAGTTAAAATTTATAGAATATTTAAAACAATGTAATTCTCAGTACCCTCTGCCAACTTTTCTAATACTCTGGCACCACCAGTGGCCAGCCTACTAGTGATGAGTTTTTCAGTATTTAGCTGGGCTTTTAGGCTACTAGTAGGACCATACTTTCTGGACTTTCTGGTATAGGAGACCTTGTTCGAGCTTGCAGTCTGCTAGCAAAGCCTTTGAGAATCTACACTTACACTGTACTGTAGCATCACAGTAGTCCTTGGTAGCCATTATACAGAATGTCCCAAAAGTCTTAGTGGAGTCTTTAGTTACTAAAGTTATTGATATCTATATACATACATATATAGATACGGATATAGATATGTTATTGAATTATATACATATACTGAAATATCTGAACGATATATACACATACATCTGTGTGTGTGTGTGTATATATATACATATATATACATAGATATCAGATGTTTGTAATCTATACATATGTTTGTGTGATGATAGATAACACACATAGAACTTGACTAACATTATTTAATATTTGTTTTATAAGTATATGAAAAGTTTTGGTTTAAAAAAAGTTTGAATATACCTAGAATACTGTTACCTGCTCTAATCTAGAAAATTTTGGGCCAAACTATTAGCCCATTCTGTGCTTCACAGGGCACGCAAATACATTTGCCATTAGCTACATAGATAAACCACAGTTCGGATTTCCTTCTGCCTGGTTCTTAGACTAAGTTACAGACTTCTGAATGCATGGGACCCTGAGCGGTTTTTTTTCTGTCCATGCCTGTCCTGGTTGAGGGATTACAACCTAGCCTGTAAGAAAGGGATTAGGTCATTTTTCTAAACCATCAAATTTCTTTCAAAAAATTGTGAGACTACTATTGGAAATATAATTGTGACTTGGCAGTTTATATCTTCAGAGGAGAATATTCTTGAATTTCATCACCTTTCTATAATTTAGACATTAATACTGATATTCTCAGCAAAAAAATTCTCCACTGCATTTGTATTGCTTAATAATTTGCTAATGGGCAGTCACCTGGGTCAATATCATGTTCCTAATCGAAATTCTGGAAACATTGTTGATATAGTTTATTCCATTTCTTTACAAAATACATAATATTTAGGGTAGGAAAAAATTCTTTCCTTTAGTTTCACACTTTTGGGTTTTTGAAATGAATAAAATCAAAAGCTGTTAAAGAAGCCACTTCAAAAAGCATGTGATCAAACAATTTTTTTAAAAGTCTGAAGGTTAGGTGACACTTTTAAAGAGGCTTATAGACTCTCATAAAGAAAACAGAGATATATGAGTTGATATTTATTGAATTCAAAATAACTAGAGAGGTAATTCTTCTAATTAATTCAGAAAGCTAAATCCCATAAGGCTTTGCTCAATGGACCTTTAATGAGAAACACATTTCTGAAGGAGAATAATTGAAAATTACTGCTAAGATAATTTAATTCCTAGAATAACATTCAAACTTAATGGATTAAAACAGTAGGCATTCAATAAATGCTTCAGATAGACATTCTGAGAATTTAATCTAACATGAATGACCGGAAATAATAATTCCCAACACTATTTTGATTTAATATAAAAGTGTCACCAATCATTAATTTTAATAGGAGAAAAGAACATTTTAAATTGCTACCAACCTCTTCTTTAAAACTAAGAACTTATACCCTCTGACAAAGAAAGGGAAGTCAAAGCAAGAGTAAGGTTCTATCTATCATGCAGTAATGATACATTTTAGGACTGGACTCAACTGTTCACACCATTGGAACATTAATGTTCTTCAGAAAAAAATCTAAATATTAAGAGAAGCAGGAAGCTGAGAAGAATATTTAGTAGAAAACAGGTACAGGGTTAAATAGAACTCTAGAATGCAAAAAATGAGATAAATCTCTGTAGAAAAACAATGAGATAAACTCCTACAGAAAAACCAAAGGACCACAGGAACTGAGTGTGGTGAATAAACAGCCCACAAAGCAATAATATTCATGTTTTACCTATTATTAATATACTATTACACATATGAAAATAGCATGGTCGTTAAAAGCTTAACTGTGATATAGACAACATTTTACTATCTGTATATTTATTTAAAATTTCATAAATAAAATTTATTTTTAAAAATCTCAACATCCCAATACTCATCAGCTATGTTCTAAGGAAAAGTTATCTAGGTGGACCTGCTCTTCCTCTGCCACATCCACGTCTTCATCCTCGTCCTCGTACTCAACCTCTTCCTGCAACTACAAATTCAAGCCACAAATTAAATGTGCTTCTATTTTGAATAAGTTATTTAGAAAAGAACATACCTATTGAGAAAGATCTGAGGTATTTTAAAATAATTAGTTAAAAATATGATGAAATATTTTTTGATAATGCTCTCTAAAGAACACAGAATATGTGAAGGAGTACTATACTCAATTCACTATACCACTTGGCTATGGAAAGGATAAAAGAGAGAATCTGGGCATATTCATATTTATGAGAGGGTAACTTGATTCCATCTACATGCCTGCTTCATTCCACCTTGCTACTTAACCTATTGGTTGCTTTCTTCCTATTCCCTCTAAATGAAGTAAGAGTGTCAATAGAAAGGTTAATCAGAGTCTAGGGGACACCAGTTAAGTAACCTGGTTAAATGATAACAACGAGAGCATTTTCAAATCAGAACCCAGACAAGAAAAAAATTTAAATATGATGGTGCCACAATTAGAAACACACAAGGCCAAGCAGTGGAGACACTGAAGAACCGCAAGTCTTGGAACACTATATATCAAAGAGCAAAAGAACTGGGGCTCTGGCTGAAAATATCATACCCAGCAGAGTTAAGCATAATTCTGAATGAAAAAAAGGACATTTGATCAACTGCCAGACTTTCAGGACTTTGTTAAAAAAAAAACAACAGAATTTAACAGAAGATTTGACATTTGGCCAAGAGAAACATAAGGCACATAGCAAAGATTGATTACAAGGGATTCAATAAGCACAGACCATCTACCTTTTATGTATATAAAAAGTAAAATGTGTGTCTGAGATTGTCATTAGCAATTGGACAGTAAGAAAGACTAGGGTAGACCTGAGTATGATATGACTTTAAAAAGTAAAACTATCTAGGAATAGTTAAAAAGAGTAATTATCTTACACAAATGAGGTGCGAGAAGAAGTGACCCAGAGGAATTCGATGGGATAGGAGGGCTTGTAGTTCTGGTAACCATTTTTCATTGGGAATGAGTTCAAGAGGGAATTACATATATATCTAGAAGAGTCTTCTAACTTCTAAAAGTCTTCTAACTTGAGAAGAAATAAAACAGCAAGGGGATAGGAAGGTGGAAGATAATAAGGGAGGGATCTCTGGAGGGGAGGGTAATGGAATAAGTTAAAGTGGGTTATAGAGGGATGTTTATATTTATGGGAACAGGAGGATAGTGGAGGAATCCTTGGAGGGGAGGGGTGAGCCAAGTAATAGGAGGGCAAGATAGTGGGTAGAAGTAAACTAGAGGAGTCAGGAAGGATAGGAAATAAGAGATACCCACAAACGTAAAAACAAAGATTGAGTGTAGAATTTGTTAGGGAAAGTATATACCTACATATGCATGTATGCATGTATGTATATATGTATGTAGGTTTAGATACGTATATATGTATGTATATATCCATATCTATATCTAAATATATCCATACTTAATTGTAGTCTTTGGGGGGAAGTTGAAGGGGGAAAAAACAAAGTAAAAAGTGCACAACAGAGAACAAAAGAAAACTTACAAGGAGGCAAAGAAAAAATGGACAGCTCTCAATATAACGGGTAGTATTTATCATATAGGCTTTCTTGAAATGAAAATTTATTGCTATATTTTTAATCCTCTCCCATGTTCTGCTGTGCACATGACATGCTTTTTTTCTTTTCTTGCTTTGTATTTAAGTTTCAATATTTAAGTTTATGATATGTTTCTTTTTCCCTTCTCTATTCTGTATTTGAATTCTGGTGTTTGAGTCTAAAATAAAAAAAGAATAATAAAGTTTTTAAAAGTCTGTTTCAATCTGCATTCGGACTCCATTAGTTCTTTCTCTGCAGGTGGAGAGCATTTTTCATTATAAGTCCTTCAGAACTGAAAGAATCTTATTATCTGCATTTGATAAGTAGGAAACAATGAGGAAAGAATGTTGTTTATAGTTTTTGTTTAAACCATCTTTTTCTTTGTTACAAGAAAAGGTTTCAAGGTGAGTTGAGGAAGCCAGATCTGGAAATAACTGTGATGTAAAAATAAAAGGCATAAAATAAACTTACTTTGAAAATAAATTGATTTCCTGTCCCTTCTCCCCACCCCACTAAAAAAAACTTAGAAAGCTGAATTTGATAAATATTCCCCTAGATCTAGTCAAGTAAATCACTCCAAATTTACCAAGATTATTGAATGTTTTCCCCACAAACACGTAACAAAATGATGAAGAAAAGCACTCTTAGAAAAACACTCAAAAGTGAATTTTTTTTTCTCAGTAGACATTCTACAGAGAAGTATGGATACTGCATTATTCCTCAAAGCAGTACACAGAATGGATTCGTAGACCTAAATGAAGTCCCTAGCAAGAAATTAGGGGAATCAGTTAACTCCTTCTGAGGCAAGATACATTTGTTTATTAGTTTACCTTTCTGTTGTTTAGTTGTTTCAGTTGTGTCCAACTTTTCATAATCCCTTTTGGGGTTTTCTTGGCAAAGTTACTGGAATGGTTTGTCATTTCCATCTCCTGATCATTTTACAGATGAGGAAACTGAGGCAAACATGGTTAAGTGACTTGTCCAGGGTCACACAGCTAGTAAGTATCTGAGAACGAATTTGAACTCAGGTCTTCCTGTCTCCGGGAACCTATCCACTGGGCAACTTAGCTGCCCTTTATGCCCTCCTGACTCCAGGAACTTATCCACTGTGCCACTTAGCTGCCCTTAACGCCCTCCAAAATTATTAAAATAAAAAGAATAATTTGCACCAAAAATCCTTACTAGCTAACGATACTTGTCAAATTTTAACCATTTACTTTAAACTTTAAGCCTACATCTTCCGTTCCCCTTATATCTGGGCTTGATCTAGGGCCTCTAACCAGGAGAAATTAAAAGAGATTTCTCTATCCACAACAGGAGCACACATAGATTTGGAAGCTAAAGGAAAGATTTTATGGAACATGCTTTGATAATTTGAATCTGTGACCTCATCAATGTGGGTACTCCTTCCAGTGGTATAGCAAACAACTCATTCATGCTTACTATGCTTGTGCTACTACTCTATCTTTCCCAATAAATTTTCCATAGGAAGTCTACTCAGTGCACTTGGAGCCTTCCTCTAGATCTCTTGATGTTGCCTGGATAGCAAACATAAATTATCCATCAGTTATTAATCACTCTACAACACGACTGGCCTATCTTCTCTTCTGGTCATTTAGCTCTCTGATGACATTTTTAATGTTGCTTTCCCTGAAAAATTCTTTGTTGGTAGCATGTTATAGCTTGGTCATGTCTACCACATGCCTTTCCACTGTCTTTTGTGTGACCTGTAACTTTAATTCTAAAGAAACTGTGGTGTTCCATGACTTTCACATAGTATCAACATAAAAATACCAATATTAAAAAGATGGCCCTAGAAAGTTTGAGGTCATTAAAAGCACTGTAGAGTTTACTAAAGGCAAAACAACCCACTTTCCTCTTTCTGTTCAATTCTAAGACCAGCTGACTGTCCATCAAAGATTAAAAATATCTCTGTATGTATACACATATGTATGTATGTAATATACTCACTAATAAAAGGGATCTATGGATTGGCTAGGGCAGCTAGATGGCTCAAGCCTCAGATACTTAACTAGCTGTAAGACCCTGGGCAAGTCATTTAATCCTCTTTGACTCAGTTTTCTCATCTGTAAAATGAGCTGGAGAAGAAAATGGTAAACTATTTTGATATCTTTGCCAAGAAAACCCTATATGGGGTCATGAAGAGTCAGATGTGACTAAAACAACTGAACAACAAAAAGGGACTGGCTATCCATTAAAGACCAGGCAAGAGGCATACTTCCCTTGTTTTGTTTTGTTTTTTCTCCTATGTTGACAGGACAATGATAGCTGAGCAGACTGTGGTGGCTGTCAGGGAGTGAGTTTTGGGAAGGCCCCAGCAGAGAGTCAGAGAGGTTTTTGGGATGACGAGGCTCCATGCTGTGATATTGTGTTTTAGGTTCCCTGCTGTTATGATAAACTGAGCTCACTGGGTATGGGATCTGGTTCTCTGGTGTCTGAATAAATGTTGTACTTTTACCTTCTATATGAAGAGTCTCTCATACTTTGCAATACAGAACGACATAGGCATATGCACGATTATCATCGATGTTGTGTTTATTGCCTTACTGACATGGTCACATAGCTAGTTAGCCTTGGAAACCGAATTTGAACTCATCTTTCTCACTCCAAATCCAGAGCTTTGCCTACAGTGCCATACAGCAGCCAAAATGGGAATATAAGCATCTTGAGTATTTCACATGGAGTCCCTCTGCCATTTAAGATTGTGCTAGACAGGTTGGAGCCAAGATGGCAGCTGGAAAGCAGGGACTTGCTTGAGCTCTCCCCCAGGTCCCTCCAAACCCCTATAAAAATGGCTCTGAACAAATTCTGGAGCTGCAGAACCCACAAAATAGCAGAGAGAAACAGGACTCCAGCCCAGGAAACCCTGGATGGTCACAGGGAAGGGTCTATCGCATGGAGCTGGGAGGAGAGCAGAGCCCAGCGTGAACCGTGCCAGGACCAACCAGACCGGGAGCCGGACAGAACAGGCCACAGGGCCCTGAATCATTGAGCTGTGGCATTAACAGACTTCTCAACCCACAAATGCTAAAGACAACAGAAAAGGTTAGTAGGTAAAACTGCTAGAACAGAATGAAAGGAGTGAGGGGTTGGCCCCAGCCCCAGTGGCGTGGAAGTGGTGCAGCTCTGGGGCTGCTTCCAGCTACAGTTGCTTCCGGCCCCAGGCCCACCAGGTGGGAAGAATTAAGCCATGGATCAGAGCAGGAGTGCAGAGCCTGCTTAGATCTAAGTAGCGGTCTGGGTTGGCGGTTCTTGGGGGAGGAGGAGTGCTGGTGTGGCAGAGCTTACTGTGTAGAAGTAGCTCTGGAAACAGCAGCATAAGGCCCCTAAAGCTTGGGACAAAGTACTCTCTACTCTACAAGCAGTCATACCTTTACAAAAAGTTCAAGGGTCAAGTAGTTGGCTGGGAACATGGCCAGGCAGCGAAAATGGACCCAGATTCAGAATCAGACTTTGGAATCTTTTTTTGGTGACAAAGAAGACCAAAACATACAGCCAGAAGAAGCCAACAAAGTCAAAGAGCCTACATCAAAAGCCTCCAAGAAAAACATGAACTGGTCTCAGGCCATGGAAGAGCTCAAAAAGGATTTGGAAAAGCAATTAAGAGAAGTAGAGGAAAAATTGGGAAGAGGAATGAGTAATGCAAGAAAATCATGAAAAACAAGTCAATGACTTGCTAAAGGAGACCCCAAAAATACTGAAGAAAATAACACCTTAAAAAGTAGACTAACCCAAATGGCAAAAGAGCTCCAAAAAGCCAATGAGGAGAAGAATGCCCTGAAAGGAAGAATTAGCCAAATGGAAAAGGAGGTCCAAAAGACCACTGAAGAAAATACTACCTTAAAAATTAGATTGGAGCAAGTGGAAGCTAGTGACTTTATGAGAAATCAAGATATTATAAAACAGAACCAAAGGAATGAAAAAATGGAAGACAATGTGAAATATCTCACTGGAAAAACCACTGACCTGGAAAATAGATCCAGGAGAGATCATTTAAAAATTATTGGACTACCTGAAAGCCATGACCAAAAACAGAGCCTAGATATCATCTTTCAAGAAATTATCAAGGAGAACTGTCCTGATAATCTACAGCCAGAGGGTAAAATAGAAACTGAAAGAATCCACCGATCACCTCCTGAGAAAGATCCCAAAAAGAAAACTCCTAGGAATATTGTCACCAAATTCCAGAGCTCCCAGATCAAGGAGAAAATACTGCAAGCAGCCAGAAAGAAACAATTTGAGTATTGTGGAAACACAATCAGGATAATACAAGATCTAGCAGCTTCTACATTAAGAGATCAAAGGGCTTAGAATATGATATTCTAGAGGTCAATGGAGCTAGGATTAAAACGAAGACATCTACCCAGCAAAACTGAGTATCATGCTCCAAGGCAAAATATGGATTTTCAATAAAATAGAGGACTTTCAAGTTTTCTCAGTGGAAAGACCAGAGCTCAACAGAAAATTTGACTTTCAAACACAAGAATCAAGAGAAGCATGCAAAGGTGAACAAGAAAGAGAAATCATAAGGGACTTACTGAAGTTGAACTGTTTTGTTTACATTTGTACATGGAAAGATGATGTGTGTAATTCATGAGACCTCAGTATTAGGGTAGCTGAAGGGAATATACATAGATATAGATATAGACAGAGGGCACAGGGTGAGTTGAATATGAAGGGAGGATATCTAAAAAAATTGAATCAAATTAAGGGATGAGAGAGGAATATATTGAGAGAGGGAGAAAGGGGGAGATAGAATGGAGTAAATTATCTCACATAAAAGTCACAAGAAAAAGCAGTTCATTGGAAGGGAAGAGGGGGCAGGTGAGGGGGAATAAGTGAATCTTGCTGTCATCGGATTTGACTTGAGGAGGGAATACCATACATACTCAATTGGGTATCTTACCCCACATGAAAGTAGGGGGAAGGGGATAAAAAAGGGGGACAATAGAAGGGAGGGCAGATAGGGGGAAGAAGTAATCAAAAGCAAACACTTTTGAAAAGGGACAGGGTCAAGGGAGAAAATTGAATAAAGGGGGACAGGATAGGAGGAAGGGAAATATAGTTAGTTTTTTACAACATGACTATTTATGGGAGTGTTTTGCATAATGATACATGTGTGGCCTGTGTTGAATTGCTTGCCTTCTTAGGGAGAAAGGGTGGGGAGGGAGGAGGGGGGAGAATTTGGAACTCAAAGTTTTAAAACCAGATGCTCAAAAAAAAAAGGTTGTTTTTGCATGCAATGGAAAAATAAGATATACAGGCAATGGGGCCTAGAAATCTATCTTGTCCTACAAGAAAGCAAGGGGAAAAGGGATGGGAGGCAGGGGAAGGGGGGGTGATAGAAGGCAGGGCTGACTGGGGAATGGGGAAATCAGAATATATGCCATCTTGGAGTGGGGGGGGTAGAAATGGGAGAAAATTTGTAACTCAAAATCTTGTGGAAATCAATGCTGAAAACTAAAAAATAAAAAAAAATTGGCTTTGTTATGCTCTAAATCACTATCGATTAGAGAAATGCAAATCAAAACAACTCTGAGTAACCACATTACACCTATCAGATTGGCTAACATGACAAAACAGGAAAATTTTAAATGCTGGAGAAGATGTGAGAAAATTGGAACACTAATTCATTGTTGGTTAAGTTGTAAACTGATCCAACCATTTGTAATATCAATTAAGTTGGGTGTCTTTGATTGAGTCTTACTAGCTGCTAATCCCCAGGCCCAAACCCCTATCTACTAGGTGCTAAGCCTATGTGGGCGTGAAGCCCTCAGGGTCCTAAGGGGAGCTGCTAAGCCCAGAGCCAATAATAGGAGCCTGAGTTCTACTCCCTCAGATGACATTTGATGTTGGCTAAAGAGTGTATAAAAAGAAAGAACAGAGCTATTCGCTTGGGGCTCTCACTCTTGGAGGTGTGTTGATATGGAGACTCTGTGCAGCTGTAGTTAAGAGCCCTCCAGCTTATAAACCCAGATGTTGGAACTTTGTTAAATCCTGGTAACTATGCATTGAGATTTGAATCAGACAAGGTCTGTCCGCTGATGTTTGTAATTTGTTTGTATTTGCTCTGAAGTTCAGGGTGTTGGCTTTTTCCACTGAACTAGGTGAATGATATTTGTATGCTGGATTAAAGTAAGATTGTTAACCCCTTAACGTTGCTTTCCTTAGTAAAGCAAATCAAAAGAACCTGCATTGGCAGCTTTCTGTGTGCTGGTTGTTGGTGGGTCTTACACCCCCACAACAGCTGCTAGCCGAATTGTTGCAACACTATTCTGGAGAGCAATTTGGAAGCTTGCCCAAAGGGCTATAAAAATGTACATACCCTTTGACCTAGTAATACCACTTCTAGAGCTATATCCCAAAGAGATCATAAAAATAGGAAAAGGACCCAAATGTACAAGCATATTTATAACAGCTCTTTTTGTGGTGGCCAAAAACTGGAAATTGAAGGGATGCCCATCAATTGGAGAATGGCTAAACAAACTGTGGTATATGAATGTAATGGAATACTGTTGTGCTATAAGGAATGATGAGCAGGTGGACTTCAGAAAAACCTGGAGAGACTTATACGAACCGATACTGAGTGAAGTGAGCAGAACCAGGAGATTTGTACACATAACAGCCACATTGTGTGATGACTGACTGTGATAGCCCTAGCTCTTCTCAGCAATGCAAGGATCTAAGACGACTCCAAAAGACTCATGATGGAAAATGCTATCCACACCCAGAGAAAGAAATACAAATCAAATACAAATACAAATCAAAGCATACTATTTGCTCTTTTTTTTTGTTTTGTTTTTTCTTTCTCCTGGTTCCTCGCATTCATTCTAATTCTTCTATACAACATGACTAATGTAAATGTGACTTATGTTTAATAAAAATGCATATGTAAGGCCTAAAAAAAAAGATTTTGCTAGACAAAATGTTCAAATACTTTTGAGCACATTTCTCCTTTTTATGATATGTCTGATATCAATAATCAGAGGATCATAAAAACAAAGTTATCACTGTTAATATCTTTCCAGGCATTTGGTGTGATTCTGATATATAACAAGAAACAACTTGATGGAGGAGGAGCCTTAGAGTCTTTACCAAATCAAATGCTTTTTTACTTTTCTTTCTTTCTCTTTTTTGGGGGGAGGGGGCTAAGTGACTTGCCCAAGGTCACACAACTAGGAAGTGTGTCAAGTGTCTGAGCCACATTTGAACTCAGGTCCTCCTGACTCCAAGACCAGTGCTCTACTCACTGGGCCACCTAGCTGCCCCTCAAATGTTTTTTTAAATAGTCAACAAATAACCATCATAGGATACTGTGTTTTCTACATTTTAGTTAATTATGTGACAAAATGTGTGATTTCCTATAAAATATCATTTGTAAAAGTCTCATTCCTTTCTCATACCTTTAACAAGGATGTCCCCTGTGAAGAGAAGGGAAAAAGAATAAGCATTTATGTAGTGCCTACTATGCTTCAAGCACTGTGCTAAGTACTGGTGATATAGAAGGAGACAAAAGACAGTCTCTGTCCTCAAGGAACTCACAATCTAATAGGGGAGACAAAATGCAACTATATACACAAACAAGTTATATACAGGAATATGATATCATTTGATCCTTACCACATCCCTAGGAGGTAGGTGCTATTATTAACCCCATTTTACAGGTGAGGAAGCTGAAACAAGCAATGTGCTGAGGGTCACATAGCTAGTAAGTGAATGAGGCTACAATTGAAATCAGCTTTTCCTGACTCCAGAACCAGTCATCTATTTACTGTGCCACCAGCTGCCGCATAAAAATCTAGTAGGCTACTCTCATAAAGAGTTTAACTAGAAAAGTTGGTATTTCTATCATAAAGGATTTCATAACTGCCTGGCTTAAGGAATACCAATATTTATTCCTCACCTTTCCACCCCACCCCTCCAGCGCTTGGTGTTCTTCCCTCTTTCAAGTGTCACTCCCAGCACAGGCTTCTTCTGGGTATTCTAGTCTGTTTCAGCTATTCTTATCAACACTGATTTCTTTAGTGTCATTTCTATTTCCTCATGTAATACATTGAAATTTGTGACAGTAGAGTCCAAATATATTGATTACACTGTTATTGATAGAGAATAATTTCTAATAAAAATTTTGACCAATCTTTTCTTGTTTTTCATCTTTCCAGTTTCATCTTTAAAAACTTTCAGGATGATAGGGCTTAGATAAGTCTCTTGCCAAGCAGTCTGAAAACTTGTTTTCGCTCCTAGTCCCTACTTCTCATTGTTTTGCAAGGTGATATTGTTTAGGAAATTCCACTTTCCTCAATTCAATTCAATAAACAACGATTAAGATCCAAGTACTGCGCTGGATGCTAGGAATATGAAGACAGAAGCAAAACAGTACCTTCCCTCAAGGAGCCTGAAATCTATCCTATCTGGAAGATTTTATAACTTAGTCTAAAAGTGCTGCCCTTGGCTGCCCTTTCTCCTCAAGTAACAAGGTTCTATGGGTCTCCTTACTGTGGCAATCAATTTATAAAGGTTAAATAGCTTCAGGAAATTGTGACAGAATGTCAGTGTACATTCTATCAGCTCCCCATTTTTCATCACCAGTAGCTTTATAAAATTTGATTTGCCTCAGTTGAATAGTATATTTTCTCATTATTCTTCCTTTAATGATTTTGATCTTTACTTTAACAAGTTGGTGGTGAGATTGCAAACAGACAGCTGATTGATAAATGACTTACAAAGGTAGCCAGTTGTTTCCTGTTTGTTAAAATATAATCATTTTCACTCTTTGTGATCCTATTTGTAACTTGCCACGATCAGTACTTCCTGTCTCTTTTCTTGTAGAAAGTATTCATGATTAATTAAGCATGAGACTTCTGTATCTATAAGCCTGTGGACTCATATCTTACTCCCGAATCCAGTTTTCCAACATATTTTTCACCATCCTCCCCAATGTCTACCTTCATATTGAAGTGTGGGCACAGTCTCCAAATATTGAAATATATGCTGATTTTTTAAAAATATTTTTATTAGTAACTTTTGCTTTTTATATCACTAATTTCCCTCAACATCCTTCCCCCTCCCAGAGAGCCATTCCATATAACAAATATTTTTTTAAAAAAGAGGAAGAGAAAAAAGCACTATTTAATTTTAAATTCTTCCTAGAATTTCTCTACCTCTTCATTTTTTATAAAAAAAATTAGTGCATAAGCTACAATTATCTTCATAGTGTTCTTTTTTGCAAATGTTTATGTGCAAGACCAAATGAACAAATGTCCTACTAAGTTTTGTTTTTTGTAGCCTCTGAATGCATGATAAAACCAACTCTATGAACTGCTTTATTTGTCCCTCCAAGGATAACCTGTAAGCAATCAGTCCATTTTTTTAGCTGCCTCTCTATTTCACCATATATTTTTATTTACAGTGAGAATATCAAGCTTTTTATATCTTAATTCCTCCAGCATCATATATATATTTTGGTCATGACACAAGGATGCTACATATATAGCACCAACAGCTAAGTTCATGTTTACAGAAGGTGTAGAGGCTGGAGGATTCTCAGTGCCCTTCTGCCCCCTTTTCTCCCACTCTGTCACTACTACTGCAGAAATGGAAAAGGATCACAAAGAATGGGGGATATTTTTTATTTGTTCTTTGTTTTATATGTTGCCATCACAAAGTGATCAGCCTGCTGGTGATAAGCTTCTTTGTACCTCAGCCTGGTTCTCTGAAAGCAGACATGGTATTTGCAGCCAGTACCATTCTCAAAGTGTCTGGTCAAATGCTCCAGAGATTATGTTCCACTGTCTTCTAGAACTTAAGGTCACCTCTACACCATGATGCTCTATACTCTAAGGAGCATCAAGAAGCAATCCAGCCCACCTTGGTAACACTCAAAATAAATTCCTATTTCTGTAACAAACATTAGTAAAAATACAATTATATTAAAGGGTGGGATAAGAGAAAAAAAATGCTTATTATTTTTTTAAAGATATAATTAGAATTTGGAAATGGATCTTAAACTTTAGAATTAGCAGTTCATTTTAGATATGATCTTTAATACAAAATAATTTGCCATGTAAAGTACTACTCATAATATAATGAAAATCTGACAAATGACTCCTTCCTCAATTGTCGGATAACTAAACTACTGAGGAGTATCCTAAAGAACTCTCAGTTTTCTCTTTCTTTTGTCTGAGGCCCTAAAAATCCTAAGCCAGTCCAAAAAAAGGTTATAACTAAGAAGTACTCAATCAAAACCTTCCCAACCAAATGTTTTATTCTAATAAATAAGGAAGCTTTCATGTAGAATCTGATATCTAAAACATACAGAGAATTGACACAAATATAAAAAACCAAAAGCCACTGGTCAAAGGATATGAACAAATAGTTCTCAAAAGAACTGCAAATTATTAACAACCATATAAAAATTGCTCCATCACTTCATTAGTGATTCAAATCAAAACATCTCTGAGGTTTCACCTCACACCTAGCATACTGATAAAGATAACAAAAGAGAGGAATAATTGATATTAGTAGAGTTGTGGAAAGATGCACACACTACTAATACAGTGTTTATAGACCTGAGAATCAGTCTAGCCATTGGTACAATGCTAAGAAAGTGACTAAAACATCCATACCCTTTGACCCAGAGATTCCATTGCTTTGCACTTACTTCAAGAAAGTCAAAAACAAAAGGAAAAGACTCCAGTGGTTGATTGAAAAACATGATTAACTATTCTCCTTAGAGTAGTTAAGAGTTAAATGCCTTTCTAAGGTGTTGAGTATATTTTTAGCAGTTATTGAGACAGGCTCCTTTCTTATATATATATATATATGTATGTATAGATAGATAGATAGATAGATAGATAGATAGATAGATAGATAGATATAGATATAGATACAGTGTTGAGGTCCTTAGGTTCCTCTCATTTCTTTCCTCCTTCCAGTGATCTCATAGCAATCCAGTCTGGCCTATCTCCTCTCCTCCCTAACCCCTCCATTATTAATTCTGCAGCAATTCCTGACCCCAAATCCACTCAAAAACCACTTGTGAGAAACAAAGAAGGAATTCTGTTTCCACAGGATTAAAACTACTCCAAGTTTTGTAGGGATGATAACAGAAGTGATAATAAGATGTAAGTCTGAGGTGACTGGTTCTAATCAGAGCTGTGACCTAGCAGAACCAGGCTTCTGATCAGGTTAAAGGTCAGAAGTTTGTATGCATACCTAATGAGCTGTTTGAGAGGGAACATATCAAGTAAGAGAACATGAAGTGGGCAGTTCAGGAGACTGCATCTAGCCAATGGAGAGCAAGGGGAGGGGGGAATTTGAATTGGGAACAGCAGAAAAAGGCTTGCATTTGTCTCAGCAAGCTTACTCCATTTGGGACTTACCCATTCATTCGGAATGAATGTAAAATAAAATGAGAACTTTCCTGGCTTCACAATGAGTATTGTTCTTTCTAGAATGACCACATTTCTCACAGTTTGGGGGTTCATCACAGGGATCTAGCACCAGAAAGGGGAACCCACTATGGAGAATGGGAGGCACCCCACTGGTTTCCAACGGCTCAAATATCCCAAGTCGAGAGACTTCCTGCTTTGGATTGCTAACTTCCCAGGACTATTTTTGGAATCGCTGTGAACCTAGGAACGTGGGTAAAATAATGAGACCTACATCTAAGGCAACCAGGAGACGCTGTCCACAGGTCAAAGTGAGAAAATTTACTATTTAAGAATCACTTTGATAGTTTGGGCATCCTACAGGTCTGAGAGGGGTTCTGGCAAAGGTGAGCAAGCCCAAGGTGGGCAGCTTATCTGAGGCCTGGCTTATGAGAACAGAAAGGAGAAGCCACAGTGAAATTGTAAGATAAAAAGGTCTCAGCCCAGGAAAGAAGGATGGTAACATGAGAGAAAGGCACCCCTACAAAAATAGCCCCTTAATGGAGGATGTAGAAATATCCCAGCATGTCCCTGGTGCTGGGGGAGGCAGAGATCTCTTGGGAAGGATCCTTTTGAAATTGGCTAAAAGTCAGAGTAAATTACAACTCTGAGTTTTTTTTGACCAGTCTGAATTTGAATTCTAAGTTGGCTTCTAAATTGGTTCCCACTTTGTAATGTCTTGTCTGTGTGTTTGTGAAATGGTTCATGTTCTGTGGTGAGAGATTAAAAAAAAAAAAGCAGCTAGGAAAACCTTTAAGGAATTTTTAAGGTTCAGAGAGACTCTCCAGAAGCCTGAAGGTGGGGCTAGCAGTTTTTAGAACTGATAGAGAATCAGAACCCAGGCAGCCTAGAGGAAGCTAGGGCTGAGAGGGAAGAGAAAGCTGAGGGTTTGAATCCAGGTCTAATTACATCTCAAAGCTAAAGTTTGTACTTTATGTTTAAATCAATATACCTGATATCACGCAATGTGTTTAAAATTGCAAAATAAGGGGGAGAAATGAGATCTCTGGGTGTATAAATTGTTATGCATTTAACTGTGCTTTCTAAGGTGCAGAAAAGCAGGACAAATTGGTGAGTATTTTTTTATTTATTTGAAATATAAGGGAAATCAGAGGTAGTCTGGTAAAGATTAGGAAAGAGAGCGAAAATATGGAAGGTAGAATAGAAGATTTAGATGGGGTGGGGCAGCAGCAGGCCCAAGGGCCTTCAGGCCTGTGTGCTCTTAGCCACTCTTTCCCCCATCCTTCTTCAGATGATTTGAGGATGTTGAAAGATTGCAAGGTGTAACAACGTTACTAGCAGCTGCTGTGGAGGTGAAAGACCAACAACAAGACCAACAAGAAGAGCACACAGGAGGGCTGCTAGCACACGTTCTTTGATCTGATTTTCTAAGGAGAACAACTTTAAGGGGTTAACAATCTCACTTTAATTAAACATGTGTATGTTTTAACTAAATTAATTAAATTAAATTAATTGATTAAACATACATATATCATTCACTTAGTTCAGGGGAAAAAGTCAGCACCCTGAACTTCAGGCAAAACACAAACAGAAATTACAAGCAAAAATTATACAAACAGAACAAATAACACACAGAAATCAACAGACAGGCCTCTAGCTATCTGACCAGGGCATTATATACACAGTTACCAGAGAGAGAGGCACCAACATCTGGGTTTTCAAAGCTGGGAGGGAGGGTTCCTATGGTTACCCATAGTCTCATTTGGCCAAATCACCAACACTCTTCCAACGAGTGTGCCCCCAAAAGCAAAATGCCAACCTCAGAGCTCATATACCCTGTTCAAGGTCCTGAGGGCGCAGCACCTACCCAGCAAAAGGGGTGTGGGAAAGATCTTTAATCACTAGCACCACATCATATACATTGTTTCCAATAAATGACTCTTGATTCAAACAAAGGCAAGACTCATCAAAGGTACTTGATTATCTCACTGCTGAGAAGTAAAAGACAAAACAAAAGACAAAGGCAAAAAGTCCCACACTGCGTGGCGTTACACAAGGTCAGAGGCTGAAAATGAAAATTTGTAGTCTGATTTGTTAACCAACAAAGTTATGGAAAGTTAGAAAGAATTATGTCTATCAGCCTTTCAGGATGAATCTGTGGTAGGGTTTTATTGAATTTAATATGGGTATTGACTATGGTAAAGATATTAGTTCACTTAATTATTAAGCTACAAAGGTCTCTGCTTGGAAGGGATGCTGCCCACACTTTGTTAGCACTGATTCAAATTCCTTAGGTCTTTTGTCTGGGCAAAACCCTTTAGCTAATCTGATGAATGGAAGTAAGGAGTAGAAATGCCTAAAGTAGCTCTTTATCTGAAGTCTCAAAAAGAAGGGATTTCAGCTCTTTAAGGAAGTACAAGGGAAAAAAAAGGTTATTCAGAGTTGGGAATATGTAGCCACTTGTCATTTTAAGGGAATATATGAATTTGTGGATAATATTTCCTTTTAAGAGACCAAGAGCAGTGGACTTTAAGAATAACTATATGTAATTAAAATGCTTACATATTGTTATTTAGCATTATGATTGTAAAGTGTTTAACACGGCTGGCATATGTTAGACACAACATTATTATTGTCTCTCTAATTTAAGGTAATTGTTCCATACCTGATAACTTTGAAGTGGTTATAAATACCAAAAGTAATAAGATCAATAATTTCTATGCAATTGATATCATCTGAAGTTTATTGTTTGTGCTATAACTGTATTTCTAAATTGTATTGTATTCCTAAATTTCTCTTAAATTGCAAAGTTTGAGAGACTATTGTGAGGTAGAAATGGTGTAAAAGCAATTTTAAATCTGGATTTTGTTGCACAATAAGTTGGGTTTTTTTTAAAGCATTTGATAAGTTGAAACTGTTACTACAAATATTTACTATGATAACAGATTTTTCCATTTGAAATCTTGGCTATTATGAAATATATACAGGGGTTTAAAGTTATAGTTTCCACATTGTAATGATGAGATGAATGATTCTCTGTGTAAGGTGATTTAGAAATGCACTCACCTAAATCGATAATGGGTTGTTTCAAATTTTAAATACATAATAATGTTTAGGGCATTGTTAGATCTCTAAATTGTGTAATTTGGTAAACAATTATATCATCTGTGTTAGAAAAGCAGTTTTTCTTATGGTCTACATGTTAGATTAAGAATTATACTGTCAGAGAAAAATTATGAATGGGTTAAGAAGCTGTTAAATCATACAGCACATGACCATGTGCTATAATTTAAGAAATCATGAACTTCCAAGTTTTGTCTTTTTATCTAAAAGGAAGTTTCAGTTAAAATAGTTTTGCTATAAATCAAGTATTTACAAAAGTATGTTTGTGAAAGGAAGCTTGGTAATTATGCAAAGGCCTTGTTTAGGATCTCTTGTAATTTTTGTCAATTATGTACAAGAGGTTTTGGGGTTTTTTTGGTTCTGGGGGTGGGGTTTGGAGGGGGGAAGGCACAGTAATTGAGATTAAGTGACTTGCCCAAGGTCACACCATTAGTAAGTTTGCCAAGTGTCTGAGGCCAGATTTGAACTCAGTTCTTCCTGACTCCAGGGCCGGTGCTCTACTCGCTGCACCACTTAGCCACCCTTGTGCCACCTAGCCACCTCTATAAGAGGTTTTTGTGACCAGAGAATTTGGGAATTTTGTGGTATTTAGGAATTAATGATATCAGGATAAATTATAAGCTGGTTTTAATAAAAGGGAAATATTTTTATGAAGAAATGTTTTACAAAATCTTTTGTATAATTTTTAGAAGGCCTACTAAATTTCTATTTGTAAGCCATTTTGTTGTAGTTCAAACCTACTGTAAATTTTCTGAGTTTCTGGGTGAGATCTTGATATTTGGGGAATTATCTTTTTATAGAAGTTATATAGAGGCCTTATGGGGGTTAAATATGGATGACACATATATAGGGAAGACAGAGGAAATTTTATGACTCAGGATGGGGGGAGATATTTATTTATGGTCCAGGATAAGGAAGAAGCTCTATGGTATGTCAAGATAAGAGACCAGAGCTTTGCCTTCCCTCACCTGGTGAAAGGAAGGAAGGAAGGAGGAGGGGCAAAAGCTACAGTAAGGGTCCCACAGGTAATGACCCTAGGCCCCTGGGTCTGGAAAGCCTGGAAGCATTACCCAAGCAGCATGCCTCAGACTTGGGTAAACTTGCTTTCTTAAAGTTGTAGTCTCTATGTAAAGTATTCCCAACGAAATTGAAGTCAATTGTATCAAACTGGTAAACTTTTGAATATGGAGTTTCTAAACAAGGAATTTCGTTAGCTGAGAATTTGCAAATGATCTCTAGTGATGGGGTTGTAGGACAAATTTAAAATATAAGATGTGAGTCCTAGTAAAGTTTTGATTAATGAAACTTGCCATCTGATATAAAAGCTTCTGGGACTATAACGAATTGTGTTCTGATCTCAATAACCCACCATCTAGGGGAGATGCCATTAGCTACTCAGAGAGAATGTGACTGTCACAGGTGGAGTTTTGCATCTGGGGAAAAGCCGAAAGGACAATCCTAGCCTCGGCCTGGGATGGAATCCTTCTGGTTCAGTTTCCCCATTGTGTTTCTTTGAAAAGAAACGTTTCCCACCTGACTATTCCTGAGTCTGGCTATAAGGTGGATGTGATACTGCATATGGAAGGCTATGATGCTTTATCTAATCAGCTCCTTGCTTTTCCTTTTTATGGCAGGTTTCTGTAATCACAACAAATAGTCAGTGAAAAATGTAAGCATAATGCAAGTATGTGAAATATTGCTGTTTTCAATCTGAATGGGTAGTCATAGTCTTGTGAAAGAATAAAATCCCTGGAATAGAACATTCTTTCTGAATGTTACGGGAATAATTAGATAAAGGGAAAAGAAATAAAGATACAAGCACAATGTTGAACCATTATCCCAAAGACTAAGGCCAGGATACATTTAAAGCTACTATAATAAAGATATATAGGTCCTTACACGTTTCAAAATGATGTAAGAATAATTGAGTATTAATACAATTGACTGAATTAAGCTGTGATACCCAAAGACCTAGAAAGTTTTATGGGGAGAAATGGGAAATTTGATTTTATGTTGTTATTTAATCAGAAACCAGAACAAGTGTAGAAATGCATGCAAGCTACTTAAGGCTCACTTTAAAGATGTTCCTTAACCAATGTGAGATTATAATCATATCTGAAACTGATTATTGGAACTTGCCATTCAAGACTTTATGGGACTATTAACTGTTATTTGGCGTTTGACTCCAGGTATAATTATTGAGAAATGCCATTGAGCTAATGTTCCATGATGCCAGCAACACTGTGAGGTGCCTCTATGAACTGCAGAGGGTGATCTCATGGAAAGGCTGGGAGAATGACCATTCTGTATGAGCTGAGGTAGGATTCTCCTGACTCTATTTCCCTACTCTGACCCCTGGCAGACTTTAAGCCTGGCTCAATGGAGCTGAAAGTCTACACAACTTCTGCCTGGAACTGACATGAAGTTGGGGAAATGTTATTTCCTTCCTTACTTATGTTCCTACCATTTTATGGCAAATTTCTATGATCAAAAGTTTTGTAAGCATAATACCAAACCTTTTAAATAATAGATGGATACTATTACATCTGAGGTTACTATAGTAGTATATATATTTCTCTATAAGTTAGGGTCCTTTAATTCCTAATAATGGCATGGGGAAATTAGGTCAAGGGCTTGTGAAATCAAGATATTATTCTGTTACTTAGTTAATATATTTGTTACAATTAGCTAATGTTAAAAGACGAATGGCTTGTGGTTGCTGCAACAATTTGGCTAGCAGTTGTTGTGGGGGTAAAAGACCAACACAAGCCCATAAACAAGAGAACTGCCAGCACAGGTTCTTTTGATCTGCTTTACTAAGGAAAGTAAGGGGTTAACAATCTTACTTTAATCCAACATATACATATAAACTCACTTAGCTCAGGAGGAAAAGCCAGCAACCCAAATTTCAGAGCAAATACAAACAAATTACAAACATACACAATATAAACAGACCAAATCACAGTTCATAGTTACCAAAAAACCATCAACATCTGGGCTGACAAGCCGGGAGGCTCTTAGAGCGGCTGCCCAGAGTCCCACACCAACACTCCTCCAGGAGCGAAAGCCTCAAGCAAATAGCTCTGTCCTCTCTTTTTATACAGTCTTTGGACGTCATCAAACGTCATCTGAGCGACCAGAACTTAGGTGCCTACTATTGGCTCTAGTCTTAGCAACTCCCCTTAGGACCCTGAGGGCTTCACACCCACACTTAGCACCTAGTAATTAGGGGTTTGGGCCTGGGGCTTTGCACCTAGTAAGGCTCAATAAAAGACACTTAATTAATTTAGCATTCTAAAACAGTAAAAAAAGTCCCAACTTAATTAATGTTACAGTGGTCTACCTTGTAAATGCTTTAAAAGAAACTTAACATGACCATAAGTTGGAACTGTTTTATGACTTGATATGTACTGTGTTAAAATTGAGTACTGAATGTATTTATGTATGTATTGGAGCCTGTTATTAATCCCTTAGGGGAATCTCATCCTCGTGATGGGGGAATGAATAATGGACAATTGGCTAAGGTTCCAATTTTGATTTTATAAGAATAGAGACATAAGGGTTGATCAGCTTTGTAGGAGAATGGACATAAAAAGCAGATTTCAACAAGAAGATGCTAAGATGCTGTGCTGAAGATGGCTGGAACAAATACCCAGACCAGAAAACTTCATCAGATGATGTTTCCTGCCAGACACCTGTATGAGACAAGACTTCTGAATCTTAGAGGGACAAACAATTGTTCGTTATTATTGGGTCTCTGTATCTGTATTTACAAAGGGGACTGCCCCCTTGGATTTGTCAATGCATCGATCAACCTCTCCCTCTTCCCTTCTCATATTTATTATGCCTACTTAAAGACGAGATGGATGAGTGGAAGAATTCATATAAGAAAAGATGTGGAAACAGAATTTGAATAAAAGAAAAGTAAATGAATTGGTGAGAAACAAAAGAAGGAATTCTGTTTCCACAGGATTAAAACTACTCCCAGTTTTGTAGGGGTGATAACAGAAGTGATAACAGGATACAAGTCAGAGGTGACTGGTTCTAATCAGAGCTGTGACCTAGCAGAACCAGGCTTCTGATCAGGTAAAGGTCAGAAGCTTGTTTGCATGCTTAATGACCTGTTTGAGGGGGAACATATCAAGTAAGAGAACAGGAAATGGGAGGTTCAGGAGACTGCATTTAACCAATGGAAAGCAAGGGGGGGAATTTGAATTGAGAAGAACAGAAAAAAGGCTTGCATTTGCCTGAGCAAGGTTACTCCATTTGGGACTTACCCATTCATTCAGAGTGAATGTAAAATAAAATGAAAACTTTCCTGGCTTCACAATGAGTATTACTCTTTCTAGGGTAAGCACGTTTCTCACACATTGGAGTAAATTCAATAGATGAGAAATATTTTCTATATTAACCCTCCCAAATACCAGATTCACTTTTTGGAGGTATAACAAATAAAAAAGTTAAACATATTGAGAAACAGAAACTTATAAACAAAATAAGAATTACATATTAGCATCACATTGACCTCCTAACATAAAAAAGCAGTATAGCTTTTACCAATGTACGATCCTTGACTAAAATAATAACAAATCTCCTCCATGAGACTGTGAGCTCTTGGAGAGAAGAGACCATCTTATGCTCCTCTTGTATCCTCAACGCTTAGCACAGTGCCTAGCACACTAAATAGGTGCGTAATAAATGCTTGTTGACTAAGTGACAAATCTATCTATAATTCAGTTAGAAGCACAATGATGTCTACATGAAAAACCCAAACATCAGTCATAAGAGACAATCTTATCTCTTCCCTAGCCTAACCATCACTGATTAAAAAAGTATACAGACACTCCATTTTGAGAAGACCCCAAATATCTAGTGAAATATATATTAAAAATATAAATAAAATACAAAATATATAAAAATAAATATAACTACCTTAATAGCAATTGGGGGAGGAAAATCTGTGTTATGGCCAAATTCAAAAATTTTCAAATTTATTTCTTAAATTATTGCATCTGAATTTTTTCATAGCATCTACCAGGATCACCAAACTATTGTACACATCAAATGCTCACTCTAAACTACATAAATAGATCAGGGATTAATAACCTTTCAAAAGGGGTATGCCAATAACTATTTGTTGTTGTTGTTGAGTCATTTCAGTTGTGTCCCACTCTTCACGACACTGGAGTTTTCTTGGCAAAGAAACTGGAGTGGTTTGCCATTTCCTTCACCATCTCATTTCATTAGTTGAGAAAACTCAGTATTTGTAATGGGATCTGTTTTTCTTGCCTTCTCAATGGACACAGGAGGAGCAGAGGGAGGGAGAGAATTTGGATCTGAAAATAAAATTGAATTTTAGAAAATTTATACAACAAAAAAGGGGGGCATGCCAAGGTTCTCACCACTTGCTTGCTGGGAGTAGGGATGTCAAAGATAATAGATGACTATAGAATAAAGAGAAGAAACTGTTACTAGCATATAGAAGGAGGGTTTTGTAGCAATTGTCTTCCCTGCTGCTAATTCCAGTCTACAATGACATACCTTTAGATTGATGGATATTGCTAAACACTGAAATAGACAAATGCTAAGACATACAACATTGCCTTGTGTGACCTACCCATCCCTCTCTGGTTAGTCTGGATCCTCTTTGGATAGACAAATTGAGATATGTAAAGACAAAAGCTAGGGAAAGGGGCAAGTTATCTCTATATTAGAGCTAATTTGAACTAATTTCTTCATTCAGCATTCACATTTTCAATTATCTTATCTCGTCCATTCAGAAATATGAAGCTGTACTAAACACGTAACCACTGAAAAGTTTGGCTTATCTACACAAGATTATAGATTTAAAGATGAAAGGGACCTGAGAGGCCATTAAGTCTAGTTCTCCTACCTTTTACAGACAAGGAAACTGAGGCATTGAGAGGTTAAATGACTTGCCCAGGATCACACAGCTAGTACATGTCTGAGGAGGGATTTGAACCAAAGTCTTCCTCACTTCAAGTTCAATGACCTATCCACTACAATATACTGCCATCTACCAAGTAGGTGAAACATGTCTATTATCCAGAGTATAGGGTTGGAGAACCTGTGGCCTTCTCTAGGTGCTCAAGTGTGACCTTTTGACTGAATCCAAACTTCACAGAACAAATCCTTTTTCAAATCCTGTTCATAACAAATGGACAAATTCTGTGCCATCTGGCACAGATTCTCTTAATATCAACGGAACCTGGGAAGGTTCCCAACATGTTGGGTGGACCCTTGAATGAACAAAAGCATGTGTTATTTGAATACACTTAGGAAATAAAGTCTCCTGCTGAGACAAAAAACTAAGTTAAAATTAAGCCTTTTTAGCAGCTCACAGAACTCATGTTATACTATATTGTACACAGACGTATCTCTACCCTTAATAGTCAGTCACAGAAGTCTAGATTTTGATTTGGAATGGACTACCTTTGAGGTCACCTCATTCAAATCCCTGATTTTACAGATGAGGAAACCAAGGCCCAGAGATATTAAGTGCCTTACAGAGGGCCACATAGGTAGTGGGAAAGCCACTATTTGAAGCCAAGTCATCTGACTCCAAATCTAGGACTCATTTCACAATACCACACTGCCTCCCAACTCAGCCCACTATCACTGTTCTTTCCAATTCCCTGCCTATTTCTTTGGAAAAAAAAAAGAAACCCAACACTACAAAATATTAAAGCTGATCATTGGTGATCAACTAATATAACTTCTCCCTTTTGTGGATGAGGTCCATGGAGATCAAATGACCAGCCCAAGGTCATTCACCCTCATAGCTATTACTAAGAAGAGGAATTTAAAGGAAAGACTGGCCTGCACAACCTGTAGCCTGTGGGTTGCTTATGGAAAGCCAAAGGATTTTCCGGTGGCCCTTGAAAAATGTAGAGGAAGACATTCTTTGTATGTATAGGAAGTCCTTCGGTGGCCCAAGGGCAGCAGGTTGTGCAGGCTTGGTTTATAGAAAATTTTACTACATAATGATGTGATTTCATATTTTGACAAAAAAAAGGTCACACAGACTCAGCTAGATGGCTGGTATAACAAATTTCCTTGATGCTTCCAGAAAAATAAGGATTTCACAAAAAACTCACCTGTTTCCCTCCTGTTAGCTTTAACTTTAGGTTCAACATCTACAAGTAGTGTATTCAGAGGTAAACTATCTGGTAAAATTAAGTATCGAATGTTTGTTTCCTCGAATACTCAGTGTTTCCAATTGTACAGGCTCTCTGTTTTTCAAGGTCACTTTAGCAGCTTTAAGATGTGTGTTCATATTGACACTCACTTCCGGGAAAACCAAAACAGAAGATGATCAGAAGAAAGACCAATTCTGCCCCTTCTAGTTTTCTTACCTTAATGGATTTTTGTCATGACTTATGCTGTATGTTTAAGACTGTAAGGACGGTAAAACTAAAGTTTCTTCTAACGAGGAAATAATTCTTTGCTTAACTTTACTACTTCTGAGTGTGTCCTGATCCTGCTATGATGTCCTTAATTATGACCCAGATGTTAAACTTTCCTGGATTGCAAAACCTACCTTCATAACTTAAAAGCATTTCCAGGAATAGACTAAATAAAACATTATGTCTAAATCTTATTTTCTGTTGCAGTGATCTAGGTCAAATAGCCAACCAATCGAATTATGTAAGATCTTTGCTTTTCTTTCTTCTTCCTGCCTATCTTTTGTCTATTTTATATTTGTATATTTTTATATTTCTATATTTTACAGACCCCTAATGGAAAGAGATGTGAAATGCAGCCGAAGTTCAGATGAACAAATCCTCCAACCTTTCGGTAGCTTTGCTAGTGGATTTGACGGGCAGAGGCGCATCTTGTCTAGCCTAAGTCACCCTGTTCACACCTCCATACCTGTGATTGTTCCATGCACCCGGGTTCCAATTCTTCAATTCAATCGTTACTGTTTCATGACTCAATTTCATCAAAAACCTAAAAATTTAAAAACATAAACAAAATACCTCTCCACCACTGCAGCCGCCAATATGTCAACTATGGCCTATCTTTCACGGCTACAAAATAACCATTAATTTTTTTTTAAATTGAATTGAGTGGCCCTCAAAAACCACTATTTGTCACATGGGATGGTTCTGGGGAGGCGGAGGGATACTATGTCAGAAACAGAAAATACCAAATTTTCTTTAAAAGAGTGGCTTGTGAAGCAACTGATATCAGAAAAAGAAACTATGGAGAAAAACTTTTTTTTAAGAGAGGCCCGTGAAGCAATTGTTTGGATCAAAACCACACCTGAAAGCACCTTTGTTTTCCCCATCACTCCCTCCGAATGCCAACACGCTAGGGGCGCTTGCTAGTGTAGAGTGGCGGCCTACAGGGCAGAAGCACAGCGCCTCCGCAGCCTTCACGGACCGTGCGGAAGGGCCAGAGCAAGGGGAGGTGTGATAGCAACCCTGAATCCGCTGGTGGCGCTCCGCCCGCAGAAGAGGAGGTCGGGAGGGGGGAGGGGGGAGAATCAAGAGCGGCGAGCGCGAGCCCGCGGGAGCAGGGGCGCCGGCGCGAGCCCGCGGCTGCAGGACGGACCGTTGATTGACGCCCCTCCAAGGCGGGCTTTTCTAAGCGGGACCACTCTCTATCTACTTCACACTGCACTAGTTTTCACCTCACTAGCTTCATCCCCGCGGCCACCAGCACCAAGTCAGCTCCCACGCCCCCAAAACGTTCAGCCCACTAACCCGGAAGTAAATAGCGCGCGACCCCGGGCTCGAGCGGGAGGGCGCTAGCGGGGTCTCTCCCCGCCCCTACCCTCCGAGGAGACTCATAGCGCATGGACTGAATCTTCGAACCGGGCGTTTCACTTAAAACTTTTTCTTTAAACTGATAGGTTTTATTTAGATGCAACTGAGTCTTCTCAACCCAGACTACTCCTCTTTCAGCAGCACCAGTTGAGATCAATTTAGAGACTTTTAAGGGGTTACATTTCGATTTTAACTGACCTTGAAAAAAAAAAGTTGGGAAAAAAACCACCCACCGAAATAGCAGATTCTTGCACTGAGAGGTTAAGCGATTTGCCCAGTCACACAGCATGTACCAGAGCTGAGCCTGGAATCCAAGTTTTCTTGGCTTCCGGGCCAACTTTGTGTCCACTACTCCATGACACTCCTGCTTCCTGCGATGAAATGAAATAATAACCAGCCTCTCAAGTCATTAAGTCATGCAACACCTCAGTTTGGGGATCGGTCAGATAGCGGTAAAAATAATTTTACTATTTCACAGGGCTGCTGTGAAGGAAATGCTTTGCGAAAGTTGAGAATTATAGTTCAGCTGAAATACAGCGTGGAGGCAGAAAAAATTCAGCGAGCTCACCTTCTAAGGGGAGAGAGATTATGTACATACAGAGGTATCTCTAAGATGTATACTGAGTAGATGGAAAGTCGTCTTAGAGTAAGGGGTTCTTAACCTTTTTGTCATAGCTCTATGTCATAGATCTATAGTTAATCTGGCAAAGACCCTGGGCCACCTTATCAGAATGTTTTTAAAAGCATCAAATAAAATACATAGGATAGAAAAGGAAACCAAAGGCTAGTGAAAATAAAGATAAATTTTTTTCCCATCCAAATTCATGACCCCCCCTTAAATAGTCCTGCCTTAGAACATAGAGTAGGGGCAATATTCTAAGGCCCTACTCCGCTCTGGTGAGGCTACTTTTCCCTAAAAGGTATTGCAAGTGTTCTTGATACTTAATTGGCCAGGGAGACAAGACTTAAAAGCCAAGGGATGAGGAGTCAAGAGCTCCTCACATAGGCTTCTGAATTGTGAATCAAGGCCAACTCTAAGGCAGGGAAGTTGTGTACAACTGAATAAATGTTGCATCCTTCCTGAATTTCAACTGCTTAATGTGGCTAAAAATCCTCCTTTTGTTAACTATTAGATGGTTTGAGTGTATCACTTCATTCAAATTCCAAACTTGAACCACCACCAGACTGACTAGAATTAGGCCTGTTCTAGGATAAAGGGGAAAGCAGTAGCACCTAAGGGGACCCAGCAGAAGTCTCCTGCAGAAGGTGGCCTATGAGCTTAATCTTGAAAAAGGGATAAGAGGCACAGGTAGGGAAGGAGTGCATTCTAGTACAAAGCCACTGAGATAAATAAAATACCGTGTGAGCAGGAAGCAGGCCAGAACAGCTGGATAGTAGAGTACATGGAGGGGTGTAATCTGAAAGAAGCTTGGAAAGATATGGAAAAGACCAGGTTGTTAAAAGTTTTAAATACCAGGAAAAAAAATTGGTTTTTATCCTGTAGTCAAGAGAGCCACTAGAGTTTATTGAGTAGGGAAGAGTAGGGAGATAAGGTCAGACCTGAATTTTAGGAAAATCACTTTCGCAGCTGTGGGGAGGATAAATTGGAGCAAGGGGAGACTTGAGGCAGGGAGACAAATTAAGACATTATTGTAATAAATAGTCTAGGTAAGAGGTCCTGGGAATCTGAACTAGGGTGGTGACTATGAATGAAGAAAATAGTAGATGTGGAGGTAAAAATGCCAAGATTTGACACAAGATTGGATATGTACAATGAGAGTACGGAGTTGAGGATAACACCAAGGTCATCAAGCCTGGGTGACTAGGATTATTATTATTACTGCCTGTGAAAGTAATAAGGAAATTCAAAAGAGAATAGGATTGGAGGAGAGGAGACAATGACATTTCGAGTTTAAGATGCCTGTGGGATATCCAGTTTGAAATGTACAGTAGGTAGTTAGTGATTCAGGACTGGAGCCTGGGAGAGATGGGAGGTGGATACATACATCTGGGAAGCACCTGTATAGTGGTAATGGTTGAACTGAAAAAGTCACCAAGTGACAAAATATATCAAGAAAATAAAAGACCCAAGATGGAACCTTGGGAGGCTCTCGGTGGGTGTGATATGGATGAAGATCCAATAAAGGGGACCACAGAGCAGACAGGGAAAGAACCAAGAGAGAACAGTTTCATAAAAAACCCAGATAGGAGAGTATCAAGGAGGAAAGGAAAGTATCCAAAAGTTTTAAATGCTGTAGAGAGGTTAAGGATGAGGCCTGGGAACAAGCCATTAGATATAGCATTTATGAGATTTACTGCTAACAATTCTCTCCAAAAGAGAATAGTTTTGATGGAATCCTAATAAAGCTGTCCCCCAGCCCCAATATTCTAACTTCCTTATAGGCCCCACTGAACAGCAGGCCCACTGCCTCTATCTAGCCACCCCACCCCCACCCCCCATCACTCAATATCCTAACTTCTTCATATATGCCTCACTGCTCACTAAAACAGGTGTATCCATGAACTCATATTTCCCATAGAAACAGCAGGTGTGTCTGTACAATGAACCACAACCACATCCATCTACTCTCAGACAGGACCACGATCAGAAAGCACTACCACCAGGATGCCCAAGAAGGATGCAGACCTCAAAACAATAGAAGGGACTTTCCCTAAGTAGGCACCTTTGCAGCAATAGCAAAAGCTGTCCCTTTAGGTGAACTTATGACGTAGACAGACTTACTATATCATTATCATACATACATACCCGTCCACGGGTTTTTCTGTAGGTACATTTCCACTGTGGCTGGGACCCTTTATTATCTAATCCCTTAATAAACCTGCCTTTTTAATATTCATAATTTGTTATGTAATTACATCTTGCCTTATAAAATTCCATCTTGCTTTCTCTGAAGTTCCTCTTGGAACTTAGCCTGCTTCAAGAGAGGTATCAATCTGCAATAAATGCCTATACTTTGATTAGAGGTGGTCTGACTCTGAATTCTTTGAGAAAGTTCCACCACAACACATCATGAAACCAAAACAGTTTCTTGAATCATGTTAGAAGCCAGATTGCAGTGAGATTGGAAGAGCTGAGTGAGTAGAGGCGCTAAATGTAGATGGCTTTTTTTTTTTTTTTAGTTTAGCTAAGGAGAGACACAGAATATTAATTGGTGGAGATAGTGGGATGGAAGGTTTTTTTAAGAATAGGGGAGATATGGGTATGTTACAGGCAACAGGAAAGGAAATGGATATGGAGAGACTATAGATTTGAGAGAGGTTCATAGTGGGGACAACCTGCTGGGAAAGAAGAGAGGGGATGAAATTAAGGGTGCATGTTGAGGCTGTGGCAAAAAAGGCCACCTCTTCATTAGACTGGAATGAGATAATGTAAGAAGGCTGTGAGATGAGAAAAGATGAAGGGGAAGCTGTTGGTGAATGTCCTCAGTGTAAGTAAAGCTCCTTAGTTGTGAGGGTGGGGGAGCAGAAATGTGGAGGGCTTGAGAAGTTTTGGAAGTCATTTTTGGAAATGGGGTAATCAATTAAATAGTTTAATAAATTAATATTATATAATATATAAAAGAAATAACATAATAAATAATAAAAATAGTAGATAAATTTGCAGTAGACCCAGTCAGCAGTTTCTTCACTTCCTCCAACACCAATTAGCAGCATATGAATAGGACTGGAGGCAGATGGTGGAAATAATTCAAAGCTGGAGTTTAGCAAAGTATTCTTGGCAATAGGACGAGGGAATAAGGTATAATAGAGAACCATTTGGAACTCGACTGGTTCACCAAGGGATTGAAAAGGAGGAATCAAGTGCAGACAGAGGAGAGATAATATAAAAGCAGAAGTGAAGGGATTGGACTTAATTATGAAAATAAAGAATAAAATTAAGGGTAGTAATGAACAGGGAGAGATCAAATGATACAAGATGACTAGATAAAGGAATTTCAAGGTTTTGAACATGGAAGTATAACACTTGTGGAAGATGACAAGATAAAAGCTATGACCAACCCTCTATGTAGCTGGGAGTAGAGGGAATTGAGATGGCAAACTGGAAAGTTACATTATTCTGGGGCGCATCAATATGCATTTGTCATGATCCCCATGCCAAAACCACCTTCTGTTTTTACTACTAGGACTCATGCTGTTTTCCAGAGCTAAGGTCCAGCAAGCAAGCTGTACCCTGAGTTTAGTGTAACAATTCTTTGCGCTCACCCTCTGAAGGAACTGTGCCTCAGTAAAATCCCAGAATTGTTTTACACCGGCACTGGATGGTCCCTGAGCTTGTTCAAGCACCCGCAAGACCTATGTTCCGGTCATGAAGTCCTGCTATGAATCAAACTTGTCTCATTGTTGCTACTACCCCTTATTGTCAGGGCTACAGCTCACTGCGTAACCATTGTTCTATGTATTCTATGTATTGATATTTGCCCACACTAAAGTGGGTCTCCTTCTAGAGGAGGCCCTGGCTCATGGGTCTAATTTTCCTCCTCCCAACAAAAGAAAGCAATTTTTGCTTATGACCAGTTGACCCTATTTCTAAAATTCATTTTTATTTATCAGAGTTAAGAGTGGTCATGATAATCTGTGAGCTCTCTGTAATTTTTTTTTTGAGTTGCCAGCAGTTACATAACTTCTGTGACTCTTTGGCCATTTATTTTCACAGTTGACACATTAAAATCCCCTAATGGGCAGGATTTTGAATGGAAAGGAAGACTGAACTAGGCATTGAACTCATTGGGAAAGGAGGGAAAATGTCCTGGAGGTGTCAGTAGATAAAGGTTACCAGTTTTTGGATTGGGTGATAAATATGGGTAGCGTGAAACTCAAAAGAAGTTTCTGAACTTCTGAAAGAAGTCTCCCTCACTAGAAGGAGAGTCTAAAAGTAGCAATGAATAGCAAGGACTAACTCCTGCTTGGACCAGAATTCAGGGTATGTGAAAGTGCAACTAGTGGTAAAAACAACTGCCAAGGATGCAATGGTGTTACCCGGAGGTAACCATGTCTCAGTGTCAGCAGACGGAAGGAATAAGTAGTTTAAAATTAAAGGAAGTTGGCTAATTATGGAGTAGGAATTCCAGAAGGTACACTGCCAGGGGGTAGCAGCTTTGGAGTGGATATTGGGGGAGGAGTATGGTTGGGGTACACAGGAATGAGGCAGCAGCCATCAAGGGTTGGGGAGGCAAGTCAGTAATGTGGATTCAGCATTACTAGGCCTGGTAGAATAAAAAGGAATGGGAGTACTGGAGACTAAGTCTAGGCAGAGAAATAGTGACTTGGAAGAGATCCTCAGATAAAGGGATGTGATTTGTGGATTCTGCTGAGCCTCCTGGCAGGTGGTATTGCTGTATACTTCAGCGGCCTCCAGAAGCTTCTCCCGACAGGCATGATCAAGAAGTGGTATGTTCTAGGGTGTCCAGGAGCAACAAGGAACCTCTCAAGAATATTGAGTAGGGAAGTAACAAGGTCAGGCCTAGGTTTTAGAAAAATCATTTTGGTAGCTATATGGAAGATTAGAATGGATGGGGCTGTGTTAAAAGTCCAAAAAGTAGTTCACAGTGCAAGTATAATAACCTTTAACCATCAGCTTCCATATTACTTTTTCACAAACAAAAACACACATAGATTTGTGTATGTGTGTATAGCTATGTATAAAACACTGCCCTCTAGTGGGGTAATTCAGTAATACTACTATGGTTTAATACAGTATAACACTTATTTACTGAATTATTCATTATACTACATTTATGCTATAGATTAAAATTCCATAAAATATTCAAATAAATTTTGATAGAATGGCCTATCACACAACATGACTTATAAAGGACCCACTGTGTATATTTTTCATTGTATATTCTGTCTCCTTGGCTAATTTTTCTGTTAAGAATCATGTGGTAAATTAGTGAAAAGCAGAATACTCCTTTAAGTTAACATTACAAACTCTAAGTGTTAAGGCAGGCCTGCACAAACTGCAGCTCTAGGGCACAACCAAAGGATTTAGGATGGCCTGAAAAAATGTAGAGGATGTTTCCTCTACATTTTTTGCAGGCTCCAGGCTGTGCAGGCCTGTCATAAGGGCTAATAGTTTTCAATGATGAGACTTTTCAAATGATAAGCCAATAGGAAAATACACAAACTTTCTAAATTCAAATTATAGTCACCTTCATATAACATTCATTGTTAACAAAGATTAAACAGGAAAGTTTGTCTTAATGATTCGAAGAATAGTCTATAAATTACACAGTGGCTACTTGGAGTGCTTCAGTCACTTCTGAACACATTTAAGGAACATGCTAATTGTGGCATAATTATTAACTCATTAAAATACATTACAAAAAATAAAATTGAATGTACAGTTCTGTACTTTTACATTCTCAAATTATAGTACCTTCTCTAGGGAAATCCTTAAAAAGTAAAAAACAAAAAAACCCACCAATGCTCTTGGCTAACTGAATTGTTAGATTTTTCTAAAGTGCTACAGATGACTTTCTTCTCTTTTACAAGGAAATTATAATTTAATAGAGACACAATAAAAGCTGCGTATTTAGTTTAGCTTCCTATTTTTATTTCTTCCTATTACACAAATAAAACGGCACCAGTTTGCAAGGAACTACGTATAATGAAAATGAGCAGCCTAACCAATCTTTTTTTTTTTTTTTTGGAGCCTGGGTCTCCCATCTTGCCCAGGCTGCAAGGGCAGTGGATACTCACAGGCCCAATCTCAGTAGTGATCAGTATGGAAGCTTTTACTGGCTCCATTTTTCCTACATGTACTAAGCAGATCTCCTTAGCCCAAATGAACTCAAATCCTAGGGGCCTGCCATATTAGTCAAGACTCCAAACTCTGCTTTAGCCCTACTGCAGCCCAGCAATCCTGAATTCAATGGATCCATTACTTTCAGCCTTCCCTCTGTAGCAGGGATCACGGATGTACCATCACAACAAGCCCAAACTTTTAAAGACAAGATAATAAGGATTTTGTCTGTGATAATCAGGTTACCTTGTGGGGGGAAAAACAGCTCTCTCCTCTGAGTCTTCTTTAAAGGGTCATTCTGAATTTACCCGATAAAGCAGTTAATGATGGCCACACTTTCAAATAAATCAACAGAAAACTAATTTAAACAAAACTCACAACTGAGGATATATAAATGTATTTATAGCTTCAATTTGAGAGTAGAATGTAAAATTATATATTTTGTTGAGAACTTTTATTAAAAAAAAATCAGAGATAACATGTAACAAATGTTTATTATAACAAAGGCAATTCTTAATTTAAAAGATGACTTTCAATTATAAAATACCAGTAGCTTGGAACTTCCGTTATACTACTATTCACTATAGAGTGAAATTCAACAAAAAGACAATTCATTTTGGATAATCCAAAAGATTTCAGTTTTAGATATAGCAAATGTAATTCTATTTTACCTCTAGGCAGTCCCAAAGAAGATAAAAGGATTATAGTGGGGATTCAAAATCTTTCAGATACATACATGAAATCATACTGTTAGGTTAGAAAAAAGTATGATTAGTTAAGTCAGAATTTAAACTACATTTATGAACAGCCTTGTAGCTCAACTGTTTTACATTTGGAACTAATGCACTAATACTAAGGAGAAGATCTAAGAATACTGAAATCTTAACTGATGACATATTCAATAGACAACTCTTTCCCACATATGTGTTTATTAAAAATTGACATCATAAACAAAACCTGTACAAAAAATATCCTGCCTTTCTTGGAAACACATAACAGTATTCATGAAAGAAGTTATCGTCTGGGACCCCCTCTTCCTCTGCCACGACCACGTCCTCGTCCTCTACCCCGACCTCGGCCTCTTCCTGCAACTGAGCAGATAAGAGAATAACAAAGTTAAATTTTCTTACGCTCTAAAGTAACCTGAAGTAACTAAATCAATCTAATCAGTTAAACTAGGGGAAAAAAAAACTTTTATAATCTATTTCCACTACAACAGAAGGGAGTTTTGGAAGCAGCATCTCACTATACTTTTTTCCTTCTTAGTCCTTGCATTTGTGGCTCAAGGCTGCAGAAAATAAACAACATACTGAATTTTGTTCTTCCTTCCTTAAATTGCTAATAGCATATGCTTATTCTATGCAGGGTCCCAAAAAGGACTAGGAAATACAGCAAAATACCATTAATATATTGTTAAGGACTATAGTGTTTGCATACTTCAATGATATGCACCACGCATAAGGAGACAAGACCAGAATATACCTATAGAAAATTATTTCCGGTTCATGTCCTTCACATACACAATGGATTTTTTTTTTAATTCAATGGGTATTGTCTTTCAGGTACACAGCAATATGGAAATCTGCAGGCTACTAATATAGGGACCTATATTAAACAGGATGGATACACTAGTGTTCCGAGTTGAAATTAATAGTTATGGTAAAATGGCACGTCTAAAATCCCAATTCAGGACAGTTATTCCTTTTTTTTTTTTTGGAGACAGTCAGGGTTAAGTGACTTGCCCAGGGTTTTACACAGCCAGTAGTGTCAGAGGCCAGATATGAAATCAGGTCCTCCTGACTTCAGGGCCAATACTCTATCCCACTGTGTCACCTAGCTGTCCCCCAAGAAAGTTATTCTTAAAGATCTTTTTTTTAGTCATTTAACTTCAAAGACTTCCACAACTGTGCAGTAACAGACACATAATTAAGTCTGGCCACTAAAAAAATATATATATATCTTTGAGAAAACAAACTGACTTTCACAACTGTCCTAAAGAAACATAGGGCATTACTACATTTTAAAGACAAAGAAACTAAAGGTGAAAGCTTATTTGCCCAAAGTCATAAAAGTAACAATCAAAAAAGAGCAAATACCTCCCCTCCTAAAATTCACAGCCCAACTTCAACCTTTCCCTATACAATACCCTACAATTCCTTGCTTTTCTCCAAATATAAAATCTACTCATTCTGCCCCTAGTGTCTTCAGATATCTATGGAACTTGTAATTAAGTCTTTTTAAACACTTAGCTAGTTTATTGTGTCACATTTTCACTGCTTAGCAAGGAAATCCAATTAAGTGATAGTTAGCATTTGAAAGTAGATTTAGAGTAGTCCATCTTTGTACTGTCATAATAATAGCTTTGCCACAGCAGTTTTAGATAAACAACTTTAACTATAATTTTTCTATTAAAAATTAAAGGGAAAATTCATTGAGAAAATTTTTAAAAATATACACTACATCTAGTCACAGCTAAAAAGCGTGTGTCTGTAAATTATTTTTAAATGCCTATCATGACACATATACAATTACTAGAGGGTAGTTATATGAAACGAGGACAGAAAAACAGGGTGGGTCATTGTTCTGGAGAGCCTGGAATGCAATAAAATTTCATCGATTATATTTTTAAAGGTCTACCGAGGCTTAAAAATAAAAATATAGGCACAGAAGAAAAGTATAAGCTGAAATCTGCACAACAGATTACCTATATTCTCTATCCACATATTTTCTCAGGCAGGCAGATGACAATAATGATTTGTAAAATTATATTTTGGTGTACAAGCTATAATTGTTGTACAATTAAGTGTCAATTTGGACATTTATACATACCAAGGAAAGGAATTTTAAATAGATAATACCTGTTGGTTTTCAGAAATTTATAGAGGTTTGAAAGTATGTTAAAACCATAACTTTAAATGCAATAATAAGTTTTGTAATTCTAAAACAAGACTCCTCTTAACTTTTCACTAACTTACCAGCTTCCCTTTTCTTAGATTTCACCTTTGGTTCAACATCCACAAGTAAAGTATCCAGAGGTAAGCTGTCTGGAAGGATGAAGTACCGAATATTATTTCCTCGTATACTCAGTGTTTCCAATTGTACAGGCTCTCTGTTCTTCAGGGTCATTTTCACAGCTTTAAGATGTGTATTCATACTGACATCCACACCTCAGGGAAGAAAAATAAAAATTATCAAGTATGGCAAAAAACACAGAAAAAAGTAAAAGATAAAAAAATCATAACCTATATAATGCCTCTTTAAAGAACTCTACTAGAAAAAGCACAGGGATTGGAAACCTTGATTTCAGTACTGGTCCTGACATTATGTAAAACTGAGTATGTCACTTAAGCTCTTATTCTTAATTACGTGATCTAAAAAATGGGGGCAATAATACTTGTATAATGCATAGCTGATGCAAGGAAAATGTTTCATAAACAGCCAAGTGTTATGTAAGTGTAAACAATTATCATTATACACACTGACACACTATAAGCTACTCTAAAAAACCAAAACACTACATAGGGTGGGGTGGAGTCAAATAGAGTAGAGAAGCACTCATCTGAGCTCTCTCAACATTCTCCACCAAACTTTAAATAACACCTCAAATTGCATTCTGCAACGGCAGAGCCAATAAAAAGTCAGGGTGAGACATTCTTACGGCACAAGACAACAAGGGAGATTGGAAAAAGAGATGGCCTAGAGTGGATGAAACACCAGCAGTGGGACTAAGTGGTGACAGAAGCAACAACAGCAGCTTCAGGAGTTACCAAGCAAGAGATGGTATAGGATTTGGCAACTGGACAGAAAAAGATTATAGAGTACCCTAGTACTGGACACAGGATTAGATGCTGTTTGTCAACTCCATTGCCTCCCACTTCTGGGTCACATTTCAAGGGCAGAGAAGAGCACTTTTTGTCAAGAGGGAAAATAACAACAATAAGGCAATATTCCACAATTTGTGGGATGGGGCCGAAGCAGTGCTTGGGGGAAATTTTACATCCCTAAATGCTTACACCAATAAAAGAGAGAAAGAGAAGATCTATGAACTGGGCACATAACCAAAAAGAAAAAATGAAAAATCCCCAATTAAACACTAAATTGGAAATCCTGAAAATCAAAAGGGACAATAAAAGTTTATGGATAAGGAAAAAGTTTATGACCAAACGAGATGGAGGAGATTACATGAACGAAAAGAGATTAATTTTGATTAACATGAAATTAAAAAGCTTTTGTATAAACAAACTAATTCAACCAAAATTAGAAGGAAAATGATACTGGGGAAAAAAATTTTAAATCTTATTTAATATTTTATTTTTCCTCATTACATGTAAAAACAATTTTAACATTCTTTTATTTCACATTTTGAGTTCCAAATTCTCTCCCTCCCTCTCCTCCCCACAGTTACACATGTATAGTCATGCAAAACACATTTCCATGCAAGTCATTCTATGAAAAAAAAAAACCGAACCCCCCAAGAAAAATAAAGAAAGTAAACAGAAAGTATCTTTGATCTGTGTTCAGACTCTACCAGTTCTTTCTCTGGAGATGGACATCACCTTTCATTATTGGGAAAAAATATTTACAACAAGTTTCTCTGACAAAGGTCTCATTTCTTAAATATATAAGGAACTGAGCCAAATTTACAAAAAAAAAAAATAAGAGCCATTCCTCAGTTGATAAATGGTTACAGGATACGAACAGGCAGTTTTCAGAAGAAGAAATAAAGTTTATCAATACTCACATGAAAATAATGCTCTAAATTACCACTGATTAGAGAAATACAAATTAAAACAACTCTAAGATACCAGGAAACAGCCATTAGATCAGCTAATATGACAGAAAATGACACTAATGCATCATTGGCAGTTGTAAGCTAGTCCAACCATTCTAGAGAATTGTTTGGAATTATACCAAAAGGGCCATAAGACTAGGCATATCCTTTGACTCATCAGCACCACTACTAAGGCTGTAACCCAAAAAGATTAAAAAAAAAAGAGAGAGAAAAGGACATATCTGTACAAAAATATTTATAGTAGTTCTTTTTGTGGAATTGGAAATTGAGGGGATGCCCATTAACTGGGAAACGGAGGAACAAGTTGTGGCATAAGATCGTGATGGAATACTATTGTGCTATAAGAAATGAGGATTATTTCAGAAAAACCTAGAAACACTTTTGTCAACTCATGCAAAGAAAAGTGAGCAGAACCAGAACAAGGTACACAGTAACAGCAATATTGTAATAATGATCAACTGTGAAAGACTCAGCTACTCTGATCAAGACAATGATCCAAGACAATTCCAAAAAACCCATGATGAAAAATGCTATCCACCTCCAGAAAGAAAACTGATGAATTCTGAATACAGATTGAAGAATACTGTTTTAAACTTTATTATGTTATTTTGTGCTTTCTTTGCAACATGGCTAATATGGAAATGTAGTGCATATATAGACATATATGTACTATATACACACATATATACACACTATGAACTATATATGTACTCTGTGTGTGTGTACACATAGTCACATGTATAATCTATATAAAATTGCTTGCCTTCTCCAAGAGGAGGGAAGGGAAGGAGAGAGGAAGAGAATTTGGAACTCAAAAGTACATGTACAAAATGACTGTTAAGATTTTTTACATATAATTGGGATATATTTAATGAATACATTTATCCATTATTACTAATGTATTAAATAAAATAAGTTTTAAACAACATATGACATTGGAACCGTGTTTAGAACACTGGGGCTGGAACACAACCAGCTTCTAGAAAGAAGTACCCTATCAAGAGGCGTTATTGTGATTTTAAAGATGAAACCCTTTTTAGAAGGGTGCTATATGGCCCTTGCTTCACAACATAACAATTTCTTCTATGCCAAACAATGCTGTCAGGAAATCATAGATGTGTTGTACAATTGAAAAGGGCTGGTCCTGAAAAACTTGCAAGACCAGGGTTCAAAACCTGACCCTGTTACTGGCCTTGCAACTTCTCTGGAGTTCATATTTAAACAAAGAGGTTCCACTAGATGTTCTCTAAGGATCTTTTTAGGTCTATTATTATTTGTTCAATCATTTTTCAGTCATGTCTGACTCTTTTGTGATCCCATTTGAGGTTTTCTTGGCAAAGATACTGGAGTGGTTTGTCATTTCCTTCTCCAGCTCATTTTACAGACAAGGAAACTGACACAATCAGGGTTCAGTGACTTGTCCAGGGTCACTCAGCTAGTAAGTACCTGAAGCCACATTTGCAGTCTGGAAGATGAGTCTTCCAGACTCCAGGCCCAGCAATACACCACCTAGCAGCCCTTTTTTAATATAGTACAATGTAGCCCAAGTCTTATAATCTACAGTTTTCCTAGTCAACATAACATCTTTTTTTTTACATGTACATTTACAAATTAAAATAGAATGCTTTATTTTTCTCTAATGACTCTGTTATCAGAGGACCTGAGTTCAAATCTGTGGTGGAATACATCTATAGGTGTTGTTTCCTCCCATTAGAATGGGAGCTTCTTGGAAGCTGACTTTCTCACTGTTCTATTTATATTCCGTGAACTAAGCAGCACCAAATTTGGCACACAGTGAGCATTTAATAAATGCTTTTAATTTTTTTTAATCCTGTCTTTGACACTTATTACTTGTGTGACTTCAATGAAGTCATTTATTTTCCATGAGACTATATTTTTCATCTACAAAACAAATGAATTGGACTAAATGGTTCCTTCCACTTTTAGATTTTTGATCCTACTATTCACTTAACTGAAATGAGTTACTATTAGGTAAAAAAAGGAATGTCCCTTTTAGTAAGTGGAGTGGGTAACTTATTTAAAAACATTTACAAAGAACATCTGGCCAAGTACTTGAGAAAAGTTCTTCACCTGCTCAAATCTCCATACCTGTGATTGTTCCATGTACTTGTGTTCCATTCTTCAATTCGATGGTTACAGTTTCATGACTCAACTTCATCAAAAATCTGCAATTAAACATGTAGAACCATTAATTTTCATTTTTATCAATTGTATGAATCTATGGATCAATAAGTCAGATAGGCAGCTCATTATCTTTAATAAAAATTTAGGAAGCTCTGCATTGTTCAAGGGCTTGGTGAATGAGTAAAAAAAAATTTACTAATCACTTATCTGCCAAGCACTGTGCTAAGTGCCAGGAATACCACAGAAAGCTAAGGCCATCCAGGCTCTCAAGGAGCTCACATTTTAATAGGGGGAGACAACAAAGAGAGGAAATCTCAAATGCAAATAAAATGAAAAGGCCAATGGTGCTTGGGGGCAATGAAGAGTAGATGGTAATGGGCCTTCCCCTCAATGTGATCTCCATGGATTAAACCATACCTATTTCTGATATTAAACTCTTTGGAAATGATAAAGACTGGTGGTTAAGAATGTTCTGTTTGCACAATGTCATCCACAAAAATGTAGCATTTGGGGCTCCCTGTAACAGGAAATCCCATGCTGATTCCACACTGGATCCTCTCCATGACCATAACACATTTTGGTGAGCATACATCTCCCATTTTTATACCTCACTTAATATTAGTAATTTAAGCATCCAACACGTTTACTTCTGTCATATCTTGTGTAATTCTTAAACACTAGGAGATAAGATTGTTGGAGAAGAGTGGCTAAGGAAATGTCAGGCTTTACTGGCTCACATGCTTTTCTAGAGTCATTAAACAGTAAGTGAAATGAGATCTTGTAATTTTTTGCACCTTTTGATCAATTATGTGATGGTAAAGATGTGATCTATTGTGGAACAATGTTTATGAAATCCTCCTACAAGGATGCCTTCAATGCACATGCATTATTATAACAAATGTTTCTATAGATATGTATTTTACATAAAAGTTTGGCCTCACCATCCACAGAAGGAAAAAAGTGGACATAGAACGTCTACTGTCCTATGCCTATTGATATGATATGCAATTGGTTAGAAAAACTACAGTGCTTGTTCATGTATATTTTGGACACATACTACAAATGGCTAATAAATTAGTCCCAGAAACAGGAAGTAGAAAGGATGCATTTCTTTTGAGAAATTGAAAAATTCTTTCAATAATGGCACACTTCTCACTGAAACAAAGGCTCACCTTTTTAAAATTTATATTCTTAAATTAACAAAAATCTATTTGCTCTCCTTTCCACCTCCAACCCAACTGAAAAAGACAGAGAAAGAGACCCTTTTAACAAATATGCGGAACGAAGTGAAACAAATTCCAATAATGGTCATGTCCAAAAATATATGTCTCATGTTGTACTCTAAGTTTATCATCTCTCTTCAGGAGGGGAACATGTTGATCTTTGACAACTTGGTAAGTCCTCTGTAATAGTGGCTGGTTATCACACAATTAATTCACTTAAATACACATTTATTAGGTGTCTACTATGTCCCAGGCACTGTGCTAAGTGCTGCTGATCGAAAACAGCTCACAATCTAATAGGGGAGACAACATGCAAATAAATATATTCAAACAAACTATAAATGGAATAAACAGGAAATCATTAAAAGAGGGAAAACAGCAGAAGGGGTTAAGTAAGGCTTCCTAGAGAAGATGGGATTTTAGTTGGGACTTAAAGGAAGCCAGGGAGGTCAGTAGCAAAGAGCAGAATTCCATGCATGAGGGACAGTCAGAGAAAATGCTTGGAGCCAACAGATGAGTATCTTGTTCCTGGAACAGTCAGGAGGGCAAGTAACACTAGATCAAAGCATACATGTTGGGGAATAAGGTTTAAGAAGACTGGAAAGGTAGAAAGGCTATGTTATAAAGGGCTTTGAATACCAAATAGAGCACTTGTTGTTTGCCTGCTCCTAGAGGCAACAGTAAGTCATTGGAGTTTTTGGGGGTGGGGGTTGACATGATCTTATGTTTAGAGAAATCACTTTAATGGCTGAATGGGAAGACACTTGAGGTGGGCAGATCCACCATCAGGCTACACCAGAGGAGCGAAGGGGACACATTAGAGATGTGCAAAGGTGAAATCGGCAGGCCTTGGCAACAGCTTGGATGGGGAGAGGGAAAGAGAGTTAAGTGGTTCAAAGTTGTTTATCTTTACAATGTTATAAACTACACTGTACATTGGTACTGATACTGTATAATTGTTTTGTTTTATTCACTTTACTCTGTATCAGTTTTTACAAGTCATCCCAGGCTTCTCTGAAACTGAGTTGTGAACTGATCCAACCACCCTGGAGAACAATTTGAAACTATGCCTAAAGGGCTATCAAACTGTGAATACCCTTAGCAATACCACTACTAGAGACTTAAAAAAAAAAAAAGAGAAGGACCTATATGTACAAAACTATAGATAGCAGCTCTTTTTGTGGTGGCAAAGAAGTGCAAATTGAGGTGATGCCCATGAATTGGGGAATTGTAGAACAAGTTGCGGTATATAATTGTGATGGAACAATATTGTGCTATAAGAAATGACAAATAGGATGATTTCAGAAAAACTTGGGAAGGCATATATGAATTAATGTGAAATGAGAAGAACCAAGACAACACTGTACACAGCAACAGCAATATTGTACAGTGAAAAATTGTAAATGACTTAGCTATTCTCAGCAACACAATGGTCCAAGACAATTCTGGAGTACTTATGATGAAAAATGCTCTTTACCTCCAGAGAAAGAACTGATGAAGTCTGAATGCAAATCAAAGCATACCTTAAAAAAATATTTTTCTTGGGTTTTTTTTTGGTCTGTGTTTTCTTTTGAAACATGGCTAATATGGAATATGTTTTACATGACTGCACATGTGTAATCTATATCAAATTGTTTGTCTTCTAAAGGAGGGGGAGAAAGGAAGAAGGGAGAGAATTTGAACCTCAAAAATTTAAAAACAATGTTAAAAATTGTTTTTACATGTAATTGGGGGAAAATATATCAAAAAACATATACTTTGATGGGCACACTTTCATTTTCTAGTTCCTTGCCAGCACAAAAAGCTGTTATAGTTAATCTTATACATATGGATCCTTTCCCTCTTTCTCTGATCTGTCTTTGGGGGTTAAGACCTAGTCTTAATCAGTGAATTGGCTGAGATCTGTTAAAGACCTTGGCTTAAAAAGGTCAAAGTCTCCAATTGCATCCAGGGCTCTCTCCACTTCTGATCATCTATCTCTTGCTACTGGACTCAGATGGCTCCAGAGGAGAAAGTGAGGCTGGTGACTTTGCACAGTCCTCCCTCACTTAAATCCGATTCACTTGTATATCTTGGCATCACCTCCATGACCTCATGGTCCTCTAGAACAACGGACAAACAAAATCCAATCTTTTGTGAGAAGCCTTTCTTGATTCCCATCAATGCTAGTGTCTTCACTTTGCTGATTAGTTCCAATTTAATCCTGTCTATATCTTCTTTATACATAGTTGTTTTAATGTTGTTACCCCAATTAAATTTTGAACTCCTGTGTGAGTGTTCCCGTGAGCACTACACCCGCTCTCTTGAGGAGCGTAATAAAATGCCTTCCTCTGCCCCCCCAAAAAATAATAAATAAAATAAAAAAAAATTTGAACTCCTTGAGAACAGGGACTGGCTTTTTCTTTTCTCTGAATCTCCAGCACTCAGCACATTGCCTGGTACATAGTAGGCATTTAATAAATGCTTATTTACTTACTGAGTCACTTCTTTGCTACAAGAGACATCTTATAAAGTAGGAGTAATTTGTAAATATTTATAACGTAAAACAGACAAATAAAACTTAAAGTTTAAAACAACAACAATAAGAAAAACTATAGAATCAAGAAAAGATGGCCTAATCAGGTAAGATGGACAGCTGAGTGTTAATTCCACTGGTATTCTTGTAATGGCAAAAGTCCAATTAACAAGCATTTATGTGACAGGTACTAGGTTAGAAACTGGGGCTAAAAAGAGAGACAAAAAAATCAGTCCCTGTTCTTAAGGAGCTCACAGTTTAATGGGGAAACAACATTAAAACAACTACGTACAGACAAGATATAGACAAGATAAATTAGAGATGATTTTTAGCATTAAGGGGGACCAAGAAAAGCTTCTTACAAAAGGTAGAATTTTAGCTAGGATCTGAAGGAAGCCAGGAGTCAGAGATGGGGAGGAAGAGAATTCCAGGCATGGAATTAGTGAAAAACATACAGTCAACAAGTAAGAGTATTGTAGGAAGAATGGCAATTAGGCCAGTGTCACTAGACTGCAGAAGACATCATTGGTTAAGACTGGAAAGGCACGAAGGAGCCAGATTATGAAAAGTTTTAAAAACCAAACAGGATTTTATATTTGATCTTGGTGGCAGTAATCTAAAGAACATAAAGTCCATGTTGAGTGGACCACCCGCTTGAATTTGTATAAAGATAGGAGACAGGTATAGATGATTTATAGTTGACATTACTGCAGGAACATGATTAAGAACACTGCAAAAGAGCCAAGATATAATAATGTAGCACTTAGAAGCCTGCAAAGCTATTTACATCTCACTTGAGCCTCACAAAACCCTGTGAGATTGGTGGTACAGGGATTATTATTTTCCTCATTTTATAGATGACGAGACTGAGGCTAAGACAAATCAAGTGGCTTGCCCACGGTGACACAAATAAGTGTCAGAGGCCGGATCCTAACACAAGTCTTCTTGATTCCAAATATCTCTTCTACTCATTATGCCACAATGTCTCTCGTGGAGTTACTCCGGCAGTAGATGCGCGTTCTCAACAATCTCAAGCTGCTCCCTGCCACCAAGGCAAATCTTAGCACCAATATTCTCCAGTAATGCAATCTGTCTGTGAATCATAAAACACCACATTCTCAGAAGAATCAAAATGGTGACTGACTCATAAGGAAATGAAAATAAACACGTTAGGTTTAAATGGGCTTTAGTTTGAAATAACCAAAACGCAAGAAGCATAAAACATGTAAACCCAGAAATGATGAGAGGAAGAATGATGCAGTGGATAAGATCAGACTTGGAGTAAGGAAGACCTGAGCTCAAACCTCATACTTATTAGCTATGAACCTGGCCAAGTCAGTTAACCACTCAAAGCCTCCGTCTTCCTCTTAAAAATAAGGGGATTAGAAGCTGAGATTTCAATGACCTCTTAAGATTCCCTGAATTTCTAAATCTATGATCCATGTATAACCAAAAAGGAGGTAGGCTGGTCATATAGTGAGAGCAAGGGATAATTAGTATTGAGGAAAACATTAAGAGACACAGGAGAAGGCTTCCAATGCACAACATGGCTCTTCTATTCAGGATTTATGGAAGAAGAGGAACAACAATCACACAGAAAATAAGAAGGTAGGTTCACATCTGTTGGGTAACAGGGAATTTTATTGTGTTGTTCAGTTGCGTCCAAATCTTCATGACCCCATTTTGGGATTTCCTTGGCAAAGATACTGGAGTGCTTTGCCATTTCCTTCTCCAGCTCATTTTACAGGAGAAACTGAGGCAAATGAAGGTTAAGTGACTTGCCCAGGATCACACAGCTAGTAAGTGTCTGAGACCATATTTGAACTCAGGATGATGGGTCTTCGCGATTCTAAGCCCAGTGCTATATCTACTGCACCACCTAGCTGCCCAGTACAGGGCATAATCCACATCAACGAAACCAGATATCCACTAAAATATACATATTAACTATAAAATCTGTTTGGATATATCTAGATACGAAATAATATGAAATTACCGACAACTGAAGAGATTAGTAGTATAAATATGTGGAAAAACACACCACCTCATTTATCTGAAGGTCATTGATCTGGCAACCTCAACCAACTAAAACAAAAGCAAAGATCAAGAAATAAAATATCTCTAAACTAATACTCATCTTACAAAATCCCTGTTCTTTACTCTTAAGCCTATTTATTCTTATTTCAAACTGGTTCTGAAGGAACCTGAGTTCAAAAGAGGTTTTTGCCAGTTATGTGACTTTGGGCTAATCATTTAACCCCTTCTTCAGGGGGTAAAAGACCAAATTTCCTTTCCAGTTCTACATCTATGATCCTGTGATTTACAAGCTTGGTTATCTGGTTTCAAAGACGACAGCAGATCAGAAGCAATATAAATGTATTAAGGGGAAAGAAAAAGGCTATAGGCAGACTCACTGAAAACAGCAAGACATTACAAGGTTATAAACAGAGTTTCGTAACAGTTATAAAAAAGACACAAGAAACTAAAAAACAGTAGCTTTGAACCTGTGAGTCTGCAGGGTAAATGCACACTAATACACCTCACCATCTCTTGGTTTCCTATCATCATAAAATCAAATAGATTAATGTCACATTTACCTGGCATTTGGGGGGAGTAACTAATCACAGAAAAGTTAAATCATGTACAGAAAACTAAGAAGGTAAAAAAGTTATGTGATATATTTTTAGAAAAATTTCCAAGCGGAAGAAAAACATGTTTAAAATTATTACTTTAAAATTTCTTTTACAGCTAGGTCTTGATTACTGCATTGTATCTAGAAGATTCACCTTTACATAGGGAGGATGGCTTAGTCTGTTTTTCCCCCTACCTATCCATGCAGATCAAGACAGTACAAATGGAAAATTAAGTTAGGTCCAAGGAGAGAAGGTCAGATTGTCTTTGTAAAGCTCCTTTAATAACCCCAAGTTTATAAGGAAAGCAAAGGCTCATTTTTCTTAATACCAGAATTCTACTAGTGTTGCTATGTACTCAGCACTTCTGATTGTACAGGCTTCTTTGTTTATCAGTGTCATTTTCACAGCCTTAGCAGTCACATGGGATAGAAATTTATGAAGAATTTAAAATGGGTGTCACAGAGGGCATCATGAGTATATTGATGTATTATGAGTATAAGCAGGTTACAACATAAAGCCAATGAGGGACTCCTAAGAACAGGTGTAAAAGATGTCTTCGAAGAATTATGATAGGAAGAGAAGATGGGCTGGTCACACAGTAAGTGGCAGCATGACAGAAAGACAGCCCAGAGCAGGGTTGGAGAATCTTTGCGCTTCAAAGCCACGTGTGGCTTTCTAGGTCCTTTGGTGAGGCCTTTTGACTGAATCCAAGTCATATAGAACAAATCCTTTTATTAAGGGGATTAATTTTTTCTGTGAAGTTTGGATTCCATCAAAGGGCTGCACTTGAGGATCTAGAGGGCCACAAGTGGCCTCAAGGCCGAAGACCTCGTGTCCCCTCCCCCACCATGCGTTCCACTGCCACCTTTTTTTAAGTCAGGAGAAATTTAGTAAGGTCTCTAGTATAATGGTTAAACTGTCAAATTTATGGAAGGACACTGACAAAAGGTACACAAGTGTCAACGGGAATGGATGGTTGTAATCTGCAGAGAGGGAGGTAACATCTAACTCAATGAAATGTAAGATCCATTTGAATATTCCCCATGACACTAAATTTCACATATCTTTTTCTATTTTATTTACTTATTGTCTGATAAAAAAAAAGTATAGATTTAGACCTGTGAAGAACATTAGAGGAAATCTAGTCCAACTTCTCTGTTTTGCAGATGTGTTGAATGATGCTCAGAGAGCTTAACTGATTTGGCCAAAGGCATGTAGATAGCAGGATTGGTACCTAAATTCTTTAAATCCAAATAGAGTGCCATGGCCTCTCTTACTGCAGGGGCTGTTTCATTTCTGTCTGGATCCAAACTGGTTCCTACAAGCAATAAGCTCCTTGAGGGCAGGGCCTGCTTGGGTTTGTTTGTTTTGCCTTGTAACCCCAGTGTCTAGCACATAATAGGCACTTAATAAATGATTGTTTATTGGTAAAGTTTGGGCATAAGCAGAAAGAGTAATGTTAAGTATACTCATCTTGCTAAAGAGGTCTACTGAATTTACATTTGGTTATCTGAGTCTGGGGAGTTATTAAACAAAAATTATATTCCAAAACTTCTTCAAATTCTGATACTTAGTCCCCATTTCTCTAGACAGAGAACTTATAAACACCACTTCCAGGGTTGGCAAACAGAAAAATTTTTGGATTTGGGATTTTTTTTTGAAATAGATTTTATTCAGTTACTCTCTTGAATGAAGTTCCCCTACTGCACAATTTCCTGAATTGAACCCTGTCGTCTTCCTTTTAAAAGATATTTTAGACAAAAGTATCCTCTATGTTTCCCAGGGGCAAGTAGGGTTGGGTTTCCAAAGTTTAAAGAAAATTCCTTTAGACTACCCTCGACCCAAATACTCTAAATTTGAGTGATTCGGAGTTAACTGCTTTAGTCTAAATCAAATCTTTATTTTAAGGAAACGTAGCAGTTATTTTAAATGCAACTGAGAGGCAACTACTGTGCTCTAATGTAAGAAGACAAGGAGAAACTGGCTAAATATAAAATCTGTCATATCACTTTATAGTTGCCAACAGTGTACAGTTGGGTTTGGAAACCTGGACCATACAGATTAAGACTTGGGGTCGGTGTAATACACCCTAACTCTCCCTTTTTGCTTGGAATAGTATGGCTGGCTCATATTAATAAGCTGGTTTCAATGACTCCTCCACACTTTAACTAGAACCACCTCAGATAAAGTTTAATCTCTAATTTATCCGACTCTCTAAGGAGTAGTTGACTGTGGGAAAAGTTGAATTGGGTTGGAGCAATGAGGAAATCTAATTGTATAATCGGTTTCCAAATAATCAAGGGTTGACCACACGGCACTGTCATTTAGTAAAATTACGTAAATGTCCGCGTTTAAGCAGCTGAAAATTTTAGTCGTCAGAACCCCACTCAGTTTTCAGGTACTCTTAGAATCAGGTTCTAGCCGACAGAAAAATAGAAAAGCCAAGCAACAAAGTATCCATCCCCGTCCCTTTCTCATACGCTTCTCCCCGTTGCGGCCTCACATGGATTCCCAGGGCTCTGCTCCTGGGGTCCAAACGGAAGGAGTAATAATGGCTCCAGCATCAGAGGGGCTGGACGCAAATCCCTTCTCTGAGCACGTCACTTGGAACCGGTAGGCAAGGGGAGCGGGTCCCGTAGCTTTGGAGTCCTTTCGAGATCTAATCCTACGATTCCATCACATGAAACCGGTCAAAAGATTTTAGAAATGGGTTAAGACCCTGACCACAGGATCCTAGAAGCGAAGGGAGGGGGACCCGGGTCCCAGGCCCCGCGCGGCAGCGTTCCGCGAGAGCCCACAAGAAAACGGCCAGGCCCACGAGTCCCCTAGGGACAACGACCACACGCCGCAGAGCGCGGGAAGGGAAAGTCCACCCCGCCTGAGGGCGCTCGTTTTCAGGGGCACGAGCCGCTGCACGAGGCACCGGGCGGGCAGGAACGCGGGCCGACGGGTGAAGAAGGGCCGCCGTTGTCCCGGCCTATCTCGCGCGCGCACGAGACTTTGGCGCCTATTCTGACCCTGGCCTCAGGGCGCCTGGGGACAGACCTTCAAACCAAACCCTGCCGCGGTGGGCGGCGCTCTCGCCGTCTCCTCACCTCACGAGCTTCATCCTTCACGGCGCCCGGGGACACACTTCTTTGTCGTACGGGTCTAAGAATCGTGACCCCGTCGCAGCTAACACGGACTGAGGGAATGAATGGCCGGAAGCACTTCTACCAAGAGAACCGGAAATAGAAAACCCGACTGGAGGAAAACTCGAGACTGCTCTGAGGCGGGTAGAGTGGCTACTTTCCAAGCACACGATGTTGCTGCAGCTCCCCCTGGAGGGCGGCGGTGCGAATGTTGCCCGCTAGAGCTCCTCCCGCGGCATGTTAATTTTACGTCTGGAAGAAGGGAATGTCTCCTCTTTAGTAAAAACATCAGGTTATTGTCCATAACCCTATCTTGCACAGGATGCTCAAAGCCAAAGTTTGGATAAGTTGAGCAAAAATAAGTGCTTTCTGTAATTAATTTTAAAGAAGGAATACCATTTATTGGAATTTCTGAATTGTGCCTAATATGTGTGTCCCCGTATTTATATGTATTTACACGAAGAAGGGCAGCTAGGTAGTATAGTGGATAGAGTCCTGGGCCTGGCGTCAGGAAGAATCATCTTATTGAGTTCAAATCTGGCCTCAGAAACTTACTTAGCTGTGTGACCCTGGGGAAGTCACTTAACCCTGTTTGCCTCAGTTTCCTCATCCGTAAAATGAGCTGGAAAAGGAAATGGCAAAGCACTCCAGAATCTTTACCAAAGAAACCCCAAATGGGGTCACAAAGAGTTGGACACATCTGAAAATGATTAAACATACATGAAAATCTTTTTTCAAAAAAACATCTTAATAAAAATTAATTGAAATAAACTTAGGTAAAAGCAGTTTCCAAAAAGCAGTTCAGGAAGACTGAAGACAACACCCACATTATTCATTGTGAATGTCAAGAGGTCAAGGCCAACGAACCAGACTAAGCAGCCTACGAAGAGATTGTATGACATTGATTGGGCCAGGTTCAAAACAGTGATACTGCCTGATGGAGAGAAGTCATGGTTTGATTTGCCCTAGACAGGAATGCTTTGGATGTTGCCAACAAAATTGGAATCATACAGTTAAGTCCAAGGAGCTGTTCCACATACTAAAATTTCCAGCATTAGAGAGAGAGAGAGAGAGAGAGTAGAGTGGAGGCCATCCATCTATATTAATGTAGGAAGTCTTTGGAGCTAATGAAATCAATGGATTTTTCAAAGTATGAAGGGATATATAAGGGGCAACTAGGTGGCATGGTGAATAGAGCACTGGGCCTCTTCCTTGGTTCAGATGTGGCTTCAGAAACTTACTTAGCTGTGTGACCCTGGGCAAGACACTTAACCCTGTTTGCTTCCATTACCTCATCTGTAGAATGAAGAGGAGAAGGAAATGAAAACTACTCCAGTATCTTTGCCAAGAAAACTCTAAATGGGGTCACGAAGAGTCCGACACAACTGAAAAATGACCGAAACAAGTATGAAAGAATAGAAATTAGTTATCAAAAAAATATAATTCATAACAAAGTCTGTATTGTGTAACATGTCAAATTACATCAATCAAGCATTTATTAAATACCAGTTACTGCTAAGCACTGGGAATAAAAGGCAAAAATGAAATCAATCAAGAAAAGTTTTCATGAAGAGTTGAGTTTTGAAAGAAGCAAATGAGTGCATTTCTGTTTTAGGGAATGAAGCTATCTCCCTTTACAACTGTGACATCTTGGGAGAAAAAAAGATAAGCCACTTAATTCAGAATTTTTACCCAGAAAGCTATGTATTTTTTCTGAACTACACAAATCCCACATCAGCGTGGCCTGAAATAATGCAGTTTCACTGTTCCCTGGGAAGATGTAGGTAAAAGTAGAGAATGGGGAGGTAGGTAATGCAGAAAGTAGCAAAAAAGTGCCCCAAGGTGTAAAAAAGGGGTATGTTGTTAAAATAGGTGGATAAAGGTTGTAATGGGGGTGGATAAGAAGGGAAGAGTATCAGGTAAGACTTTGTGGAGAGAATGGCATTTGAGCAAGCCATTAAAAGATAGTCAGACATTCAACAAAGCAAAGAAAGGGAACATTCTAGACATAGGAAACTGAGCAAAAGCTAAAAGGCTGAAAAATTCAGCATTAGTGAGTCAAGCACATATTAAGCTCTTGCTATGTGCCAAGCACTGTGCTAAGTACTGTGAAGATGTGAAGAAAGACCATTCCCTCAAGGGGCTCCCTTTCTAATATGGGAAAATAATAAGCCAACAATTATATACAAACAAGCTACAAACGGGATAAAGAGAAAATCATTGAAAGAGGGAAGGCATTAGAATTAAGAAGAGTTGGGAAAGGCTTCCTATAGAAATATTTTTAGTTGAGACATAAAGGAAGCTCTTTTAGTGAGCTGTCACTCATGGCAGGATGGTGAAAAAGTGTCATGCTCTTTTAGCAAAATATATTACACTCTTTCCTGAAACACAGTTCCCTTAAGTATGTAAATAGCTGCACTAATCAGGTCTGTTCTCTACATATTATACAAGGTTTCCTCTTCTAAAGCTATAGAGAACAGTAAAGGACAATACAAGTGACCACTGAGAAGTTTCCCCTCTCAGGCTATGACTATCGGTGAAAGGCAATAAATCCAGACACTTCTTTAAATAAGAGGATTCTGCCTTTCTCCAGTCGGTTAGTGATATCTACATCACTCTCTTCCAATTAAATAGTTCCCTGTGTTAACTGCAAAGCCTTTCTTTTAGCTGGGCTCAACACTTGTTGTTTCCTTATATGTTGCACAAGCTGCTTCCCTTGTCATTTTCTTTGTCTTCTGTCCCTTTCTTCTCCTGCTTTTTCTCTGGTTACTTCTGACTTTTAATCAAGCCCTTCTCATGAGTAGCGTCCCATATCTAATTCAGGTTGGAAAAAACCCCAAAATCCACAATTCTATTATATGTGGCACAAACTAAAGATTTTCCCGTAGTTAACAAACTGCTCTGTGATTTATAATTTCTCAGCTGTTTCCTTCAAAACACTGAAAATCATCATATGTAAATGAGTTGATGATAGCGATGAATTCCTGTCCTCCCCAGTATGAGAGAGACTGTTCTATCTGATCCTCTTAAAAAAGTCTGTTTCTCCCCAAGTACTTTTATCTGATGGATTTCCGCTGCATTTCCGCTCAAGCTGATTTTTTAAAAAAAATTTTTATTTTATCATTTTTATTTAATATTTTAGTTTTCAACATTGATTTCCACAAGATTTTGAGTTACAAATTTTCTCCCCATTTCTACCATCCCCCCCATTCCAATATGGCATATATTCTGATTGCCTCGTTCCCCAGTCAGCCCTCCCTTCTTTCACCCCACTCCCCTCTCCATCCCTTTTCCCCTTACTGTCTTGTAGGGCAGGCTAGATTTCTATGCCCCATTCTCTATATATCTTGTTTCCCAGCTATATGCAAAAAACAACTTTTTTTAAGCATCTGCTTTTAAAACTTTCAATTCCAAATTCTCTCCCCTCTTCCCTCCCCACCCACCCTCCCTAGGAAGGCAAGCAATGCAACATAGATCACACATGTATCATTATGTAAAACACTTCTGCAATGTTCATGTTGTGAAAGGCTAACTATATTTCCTTCCATCCTATCCTGTCCCCCTTTATTCGATTTTCTCCCTTGACCCTGTCCCTTTTCAAAAGTGTTTGCTTTTGATTACTTCTTCCCCCTATCTGCCCTCCCTTCTATCATCCCCCCTTTTTTATCCCCTTCCCCTTACTTTTCTGTGGAGTAAGATGCCCAATTGAGTGTGTATGTTATTCCCTCCTCAAGTCAAATTCGATGACAGCAAGATTCACTCATTCCCTCTCACCTGCCCCCTCTTCCCTTCCAACAGAACTGCTTTCTCCTGCCACTTTTATGTGAGATAATTTACCCCATTCTATCTCTCCCGTTCTCCTTCTCTCAATATATTCCTCTCCTTGTAGATATCATCCCTTCATATTCAACTCATCCTGTGCCCTCTGCCTATATCCCCTTCATCTCCCCTAATACTGAGAAAGGTCTCATGAATTACATACATCATTTTTCCATGTAGGAATGCAAACATAACAGTTCAACTTTAGTAAGTCCCTTATGATTTCTCTTTCTTGTTTACCTTTTCATGCTTCTCTTGATTCTTGTATTTGAAAATCAAATTTTCCACTCAGCTCTGGTCTTTTCATTGAGAAAGCTTGAAAGTCCTCTATTTTATTGAAAATCCATATTTTGCCTTGGAGCATGATACTCAGTTTTGCTGGGTAGGTGATTCTTGGTTTTAATCCTAGCTTCTTTGACCTCTGGAATATCATATTCCAAGCCCTTTGATCCCTTAATGTAGAAGCTGCTAGATCTTGTATTATTCTGATTGTGTTTCCACAATATTCAAATTGTTTCTTTCTGGCTGCTTGCAGTATTTTCTCCTTGACCTGGAAACTCTGGAATTTGGAGACAATATTCCTAAGAATTTTCTTTTTGGGATCTTTTTCAAGAGGCGATCGGTGAATTCTTTCAATTTCTATTTTACCCTCTGGCTCCAAAATATCAAGGCAGTTTTCCTTGATAATTTCTTGAAAGATGATGTCTAGGCTCTTTTATTCATTATGGCTTTCAGGTAGTCTAATAATTTTTAAATTATCTCTCCTGGATCTATTCTCCAGGTCAGTGTTTTTTCCAATGAGATATTTCACATTGTCTTCCATTTTTTCATTCCTTTGGTTCTGTTTTATAATATCTCGATTTCTCATAAGGTCACTAGCTTCCACTTGCTCCAATCTAATTTTTAAGGTATTTTCTTCAGTGGTCTTTTGGACCTCCTTTTCCATTTGGCTAATTCTGCCTTTCAAGGCATTCTTCTCCTCATTGGCTTTTTGGAGTTCTTTTGACATTTGGGTTAGTCTGTTCCTTAAGGTGTTATTTTCTTCAGTATTTTTTTGGGTCTCCTTTAGCAAGTTGTTGACTTGTTTTTCATGGTTTTCTTGCATCACTCTCATTTCTCTTCCCAATTTTTCCTCTACTTCTCTAACTTGCTTTTCCAAATCCTTTTTGAGCTCTTCCATGGCCTGAGACCAATTCATATTTTTCTTGGAGGCTTTTGATGTAGGCTCTTTGACTTTGTTGACTTCTTCTGGCTGTATGTTTAGATCTTCTTTGTCACCAAAAAAGGAATCTAGAGTTTGAGTTTGAGTCTTCATTCATTTGAGAGTTCATTTTTGCTGCCTGTTCATGTTCCCAACCAACTACTTGACCCTTGAGCTTTTTGTCAGGATATGACTGCTTGTAGAGTAGACAGTACTTTGTCCCAAGCTTTAGGGTCCAAGTGCTGCTGTTTTCAGAGCTACTCCTACTCCACCATCACCCCAGGCTCTGTCACCGGAGTGCTCCTCCTCCCCCAAGAAGCGCCAACCAGGACCACAATACAGATCCAAGCAGGGCACAGCAAGAGAATCTACCTTTGTGCTCCACAAAGCACTCCTTGTATTCCCACTCTGATTGGCTGCTAGATTCTTCCCACCGTGTGAGCCAGGGACTTGGGAAGCAGCTGACGCTGTAGGTCTGGAAGCTGCCTTAGGAGTTTCCTGCTGCTACCACCTCCGCTGCACCTCTGCCACTCCCAGGGCTGGTGATTGGGCACTCTGAATGCTATTCTGCAGTTTCCCCCTAACCTGCTCTTTGGTGTTTGCGGGTTGAGAAGTCTGCTAACTGCCACAGATCACTGATTCACAGGCTTCAAGGCCTGTTTCAGCTGGCTGACTCCGAGTCTGGTCCGTTCTGGTGCGGCCCACCCTGGGCTGCGCTCCGCTCCCAGCACTGTGCGATAGACCCTACCTGGCAACCATCAGGCTCTCCTGGGCTGGAGACCTCTTTCCCTTTGCTATTTCGTGGGTTCTGCAGCTCTAGAATTTGTTCAGAGCCATTTTTTATGGGTGTCTGGAGGGATTTGGGGGAGAGCTTAAACAAGTCCCTGCTTTCCATCCTCCATCTTGGCTCTGCCCCCTCAAGCTGACTTCTACCAGTGTTCCATAAACAAATGTCTCTTTTCTGCTCCTTTCAGCAACCAAAATGTCCACATCCTAAAGGGACAGAACCTGTAAAATGATGGAATTGAACCAGATGATCTCTAAGGTCCCTTTCAACTATAGCCTACGACCTAACAGGCATATAGAACCCTGATTGTGTATAGCATATGCTTTGTTGATAAGCAGTAGGACATGTAAAAATAACAGGACTAAATATAGTCCCATTGCATAGTGGAAGTGAATAGATTAATGGGGTGAAATATAACTCCACGTACAAAAGAATGCTGGGACCCCAAATCAGCATGTCTAGAGAGGGTCTAGTATTGCTTAGCCAATACAAAGCAAAAACTAATCAAGGAGAATATACAACTTACTAAGCTAATCATTTTGCATTAGATCACTATAAAGAAAAATGGATTGAATTCAAATGGATCGAAACCTTATTGATGAGGATGTTCCCTCCGATGACGAGATGGAAACTCATTCACATTGGCTTATCTTATGCTGCTCTTGTCCACGTCTTCCAAAAAATTTGTTACAGGTGTCCAACCAACATAACTCATGAAACAAAGAAATTAATATGTTCAAGGAAAAATTAATGGAATGTCCCAAATGATTATAGATCTGCATTTTTTAAAAGTCAGGACAAGTAAAGCAAATTTTAATTTTTCTACTTTAATAAAATAAATTCCAGTTCCCCAGAGATAAATTTAACTATAAGGTGGGCTACCCTATCCTATATTCTTCTGTTGGAATTGCGGACGATCATTTCATAAAACCCAAAATGTAATATGGTAAGAAGATAAAACAAGTACAGATGGAATCCTGGATATGCCATTATGTTATCTATGTAAACAGAGATATTAGAGCAACCAAAGTACTTGGCATTTGAAAAGCAGTAGATCCTATATCTGAAATTTTGACCAAAGAAATTTTAAAATGTCCCTAGGACAATAATATCCAAATCATGTATTTGAATTCAGAAGTAATGATTTATTTTATGACATCTGGGAGCAACCTCCATTCACTAAAAGTTACCAATATTTATTTTTTTAATTTTTATTGATATCTTCTAGTTTGCATAATAATAATAGCTAGTATTGACACAGTATTTTAAGTTTTATAAAATGCTTGACTCTCCCAACAGCCTTTTGAAGTAGCTGCTATGATCTTCATTTTACAAATGAGAAAACTGAGGCTGAGAGAGTAAGTAATTTGCTGAGTCAGAGAACCTATTAAGTGACTGAGGCAGAAATAGAACTCTGGTCTCCCTGAGTCACACAGTATGAGCTTAGGGGAAAGCTAATGAATCAACGCCATCGGAGGGAATGACAGAATTTGAGATATAGAAGGAACCTCAACAGCCATCCAGTTCAATCTATACCTGAACGAAATCCACACTGCAACACACCTGATCGATAACACCATCTAGTATAGTCTCTGCCCGACAACCTCCAATAAGGGGGGACTCACTGCCACTTGGAGCAGACCATTCCATGTGGACAAACCTAGTTACTAGTCTATCTCCCCCAAAGTCAAGCTAAACTTGCTTTATCCACTACTCTTTGTTTTGCCCTCTGGGGCCAAACAGAACAAGCCTAATCAATCACCTCTTCCACTTGACAGCCCTTCAAATTCTTGAAAATAGCTATCATGCCCTTCCGAGTCTTCTCTTCTCCATGCTAAACATCATTGGTTTCTTCAACTTATCCTCAAATGACTTGGACTCAAAGTCTTTCACAATCCTGATTGCTCTCCTCTGAAGACTCCTTAGATCATCAATGTCCTTTTTAAACACTGGTTCACAGAATTGAACATAGTTCTCCAGAGATGGGCCATGCAAAGCAGTAGTTCCTCAAAGCTATGATTCTCTTAGGACAGGCCTAAGCTACACTCTCCTTTTTTGACTGTCCCATCATATTCAGCTGACTCAGATTGAACTTTCAGCTCACTAACTCCCCACCAGATTTTTTTCAGACAAACTATTAACCATGCATCCCCAATCCTGTACTTGTAAAGTTGATTTTTGGAACCCAAGTGTAAGACTTTCCATTTAGCCCTATTGGGATTCATCTTCTCAGATGCCACAGTGCCCTAGCCTCTTAAGATTTAGCATCCTAACTCTATTGTCTGATATGATTTTGTGTCATTTACAAGTTTGGTAAGCATTCCATCTATGACTTTAACTATGTCATTGATAAAAATGCAAAGTGCAAGATTGTGAATCCACTGAAATATTTAAGTATATACAGCTTTATGGTCACATGGTGCTTTACGTGCATTATTTCATTTAGTTGATTTCTATTAATAGAGCTTCAAAATAGTTCAATAGATGGCATTATAAGTACAATTTGTATTTTGTAGATGAGAAAACTAACGATCAGAGTATTGTGTTTGCCTAAGCTCATATAACATGTAGGGGAAGCAGGATTTAAGCCCAGGTATTTCAGAAAATATGACAATGATCATTTTATCATCATCCAGCTACACTGATAATTCGAAATTCTCATGTATATAATCCAAAACAATGTCAGATAAGTTATTGAAAATTTAAAAGAACTTCAGTGATAGTAATATGGAGATTTTTCACTTAATCAGGAGATTGAAATCTCAACTTTAAATGAATATCTTATTCGTGGCTAATAGCTATATATTTGTAACTTCTAAAGAGCAGAGTTAACTTTGAATTAATGATGTAGCCATACTAATACTGTGCTATATTGTGAATCTTTCCTATAATAATTAATATTTGTATCAGGGTGTAAGGTATGTTCAGGGAGGACTGGTACCTCTGGTGTGATGGCTGCCGAGTCCTTTTCAGGGATGCTTTCCATCTTTGGGGTCCACCTGTTCCACCCAACTCTCACCTTTGGCTCCAAGAAGCTGTGGCATGCACAGTGGCCACACCCCGGTAAACTTTCAGCAGACAGGTTGAACCAGGTTGAGGATAACAAAAGGGTCTCAAACCAAATTGGTGATTGGGGGGGTATCTACCCCAAGCATGTGAACACTTCCCGTGGTGGAATGGATGGATGAGAATAATTTGTTCCAAAGGCCTTGAAGGTGGCTGAAGCAGGTGCTGTGGATTGCTTAGACCTTGGTTGGATATAGAAGACACCAGGGTCATCCACTGCATCGTGAGCCATCACCAGTTGTCTTGACTGTGTCCTTCCACTAGACTGTGATGACTCTGGAGGAGAGAGTGAGGCCAATAACTTCGTGCAACTCTGCCTCACTTAAACCCAGTTTACACATGAATCAAAAGACATCACCCATACCATTTTACCATTATACCTATCTCAAAATCCTGTGGTGACAAACAAGTGACGAAGAAGCAGGTGTGGATACGTTTGAAGTTGTAGTCACAATCCTACACACAGGCCCAGACCATAGGGTAGTTTCTCACTGGAAACAGCAGTGGGATTAGGCAGCCACCTGAGTGTCTGAGCAGCCTTTTAAGGATCGCGCTGCTCACCTCCTGGTGTGAGGAAGGGGCTAGAAAAGGTGCTCTAAAAATTGTCTGCTTACCCAACCCTGGCCTGATTACTGCAGTAGGCAGGGAATCTCATTCTGCAGTAGAAACACAAAGAAATGTACAAAAACGTCTGCAAAGACAATTACACTCACCACTGCTACATGGAATGTGTGCACACTTATAGACAACACAAAATCCAGTAGACTTGAAAGATGAACAGTTCTTGTTACAAGGGAACTTAGCAGGCATCACATTCAAATAGCAGCCTTGAGTGAAACAAGGCTGGCCGATGAAGGCCAGCTTACTGAAGTCTGAACTGGATACACATTTTTCTGGAGTGGCTGCAGTGAAAGGGAGCACCATGAAGCTGGTGTAGGTTTTGCAATCAAAACTAATCTAGTCAACAAGCTTGTATGCCCACTAAAAGGAGTGAACAACTGGCTCATGATAATGTGATTGCCCTTGCAGGAAAATGTCACACCACCACCATCAGTGCCTATGCTCCCACCATGATGAACCCTGATGGGGTCAAAGAAAAATTTTATGAAAACCTGGAGGCCCTTATAATCAATGTGCCAAAAAAGGACAAGCTTATAATTTGGGGTGACTTTAATGTTAGAGTAGGCTGAGACTACCAGAGTTGGCAGGGAGTCCTTGGGAGGACTGGGGTTGGAAACAGCAACAGCAATGGTCACTTACTACTGAAGACTTGTGCATCTTATGATCTTCTCAACACTAACACTGTCTTCTGTTTACCTAAACACAATAAAACTTCATGGATGCCCCCTCGAAGAAAACATTGGCATTTAATAGATTATGTGATTGTAAGGAGAAGAGACAGATAGGATGTGAGAATGATGAAGGCAATGTGGGGTGCAGAGTGCTGGTCTGATCATAGATTTATCCTTTCTAAGCTAAACATTTGCATTCAGCAAAAGCGGTGCCCCCAAAGCAAAATAACTCCCAGAAGAATTAATATCAACAAATTAGAGCTCTTCTCTGAGCTGGAACAGTTTGTTGCTAACTGGGAGGAAAAGTTGAGCCAACACACCCAGTTGGCAACAGTGGAGCAGAAAAGGAGTGGGCAGCTTTCAGAGATCTGGTGTATTCAATACTGCATTTGCTCATCTGGATCAGAACACTTGCAAACACCAAGACTGATTTGACGAAAATGATGGGGAAATTCAGAAGCTGCTAAATGAAAAACAGGAGCTTCACAGAATCTATCAGCAGGATAGCTCATCCATCTCTAAGAAGGTAGCATCCGTCAAAAGTAAAGTACAAGCAAAGCTTAGAAGGATGTAGGATTCTTGGTACAGAAAGAAGGCAGATGAAATTCAGTTTTATGCTGATAGTAATAATCTAAAGTGCTTTTATATTGCCCTGAAGGCTATTTATGGGCCAAAGATCTATGGTGCATCTCAACTACTCAGTGCTGATGGAGCCACATTGATTGGTGATAAGGACATGACCCTGGAGAGATGGACTGAACACTTCCATAGTGTTCTCAACAGACCATCATCAATCAATTCTGAAGCCATTGACCATTTACCTCAAGTTGAAGTCAATCCCTCCCTAGTTGAAGCTCCAACTGAAGAAGAGGTTTTCAATGCCATTAGTCTCCTTTCATGCGGCAAAGTACCCGGTGCTGATTCTATTCCAACTGAGATTTACAAGGTAGAGGGTCCATTGCTCATACAAAAGCTGATGGAAATTTCCCAGGTTATGTGGCAAGAGGAGGTTATCCCCCAGGAGTTCAAGGATGCTTCCATTGTCCATCTCTATAAAGGAAATAGATTGTCCTGTGACAATCACAGTGGGGTCTCTCTGTTAGTCATTTCTGGCAAGATTCTTGCCAGAATCCTCCTTAATAGGTTGATCCTTCACCTGGAAGGCGGTCATCTACCTGAGAGACAGTGTGGCTTCAGAAAGGGCTGAGGAAGAGTCAACATGGTGTTTGCTGCCTGAAAACTCCAGGAGAAATGCCAGAAGCAGAACAAAGTTGTATACAACTTTTGTAGATCTGACCATGGCCTTTGATACTGTTAGTCATGAGGGCTTATGGAGAATTCCGTCAAAATTTGGTTGCTTGGAAAAGTTCATCAGCATTGTATATCAATTTCATGACAGCATGCTTGCCTGGGTTCTAGATACTGGACAATGCTCTTGTGTCTTCCCAGTCACCAATGTAGTGAAACAAGGCTGTGTGCTCACTCCCATGCTTTTTAGCATGATGTTTGCAGCCATGTTGTCAAATGCTTTTAATGAGGATGAACACAGCATCAAGGTCAGCTACTGCACTGATGGTAGATTATTCAGCTTGAAAAGGCTACAAGCCAAGACCAAAGTGAAGGGAGTGTTGGTGCATGATTTTATGTTTGCAGATGATTACACACTCAATGCAGCCTCTGAAGCTGAGATGCGACAAAATATGGATCAGTTCTCGGCTGCTTATGCTAATTTTGGCCTAACAATTAACACCAAGAAAACACAGGTGCTCCATCAGCCACCACCACACCATTCATATGTGGAACCATCAGTTACAGCAAATGGAGTTTTCAATGCTGTGGATAAGTTCACTTAGCTTGGTAGTATACTTTCCAGGGATGTACACATTGATAATGAGGTTGATGCATGCATTGCCAGAGCTAGCTGGGCTGTTCCGAAGGAAAGTATGGGAGAGAAGAGGTATTAGACTGACTACCAAACTGAAGGTCTACAAAGCTGTGGTGCTGACCTCGTTGTATGCCTGTGAAACCTGAACAGTCTACCAGTGCCATGCCAGGAAACTGAATGGCTTTCACTTGAATTGTCTTAGGAAGATTCTGAAGATCACCTGGCAGGATAAGGTACAAGACACTGAGGTCCTTACTCAACTAAACTGCCAAGCATCCAAACTCTGCTTCAGAGAGCCCAATTCCCATGGGCAGGCCATGTTGTTTGAATGCAAAACACATGCTTGCCAAAAATCTAGTTTATGGAGAACTCACATAGGGCAAGAGTTCACATGGTGGTGAGAAGAAGTAATACAAAGACATTCTCAAGGTCTCTCTCAAGAACTTTTGGAATTGATTATGTGACATGGGAGACATTGGTACAAGGCCACTCAGCATGGTGTTCCCATGTCAGAGAAGGTGCTGTGTTCTATGAGCAAAGCAGAATTGAAACGGCTCAAAGGAAATGCAATGTGCACAAGTTTGGAGTGTCCACCCCAAATGTTCACACAGACTATTTGTGCCCGACCTGTGGGAGGGCATTCTGAGATCATATTGACCTGATCAGCCACAGTCTGACACATTGAATCTTGACTGAAGCATAGTGATGTCCTTCAGAAAGGAAGGACAACAACCAAGCAATCAGCCAACCAACCAATATTTGCATGGCTGTTTAGTCTGCTTTTCATGTAATATTCAAGACTGAGCTAAAATCCCATCCTCTGAAGGCCTTTCCTGGTCTCTCCCCCCATTCTTTTCCTTCTAAGATTACCTCCCATTTATACCAAATGAATATATGTGTATTCGTAGTTATTTGCATATTGTCTCCTTATTGGAATGTGAGCTCCTTGAGAGTAGGAACTTTGTTTTTGCCCTATTAAGGTCTTTGCTTAAAAAATTTTTGTTGACCGACTAGTGAGATCCAATGTTGATAAAAATTATGAACAGCCTGATGGTTAAAAGATTTTGTGAAGGTTTTTTTTTTAATTATATAAGAGATGGGAGAGTCCTGCAAGGGAAAAATAATGAATACAGAATCAAAATTTGCTACAAAGAAATGGAAATTATTAACTCATCAACTATGTTTAAAGCTTTTAATTTGTTTCTGAGATTTAATATAAAATGTAATTTTGAAAGAGTATAGGTAAAAATAACTGCTACGGCAATTTTATTCATTCATTAATTTGAGAAAAATGAGACCTGAAAGTACTTGGGGTGGGGAGATTAGTGAGGTGTTTTTTTTTTTAAGGAAAAATATTCAAGCTGTTAAACTTATAGGAGTAAAAAGTCAAGAAATCTTTAGTCTTTGGGATTTTCATATCTTCTTATTTGTACTTCTACATGATATGTATTATATTAATATATGCTAGGTCACATATGCCTCAAAAAATGGGGATAGCAGACCTTCTAATAAATGGCACACAAAGACACACAATGAAAATTCTATCCTGGATTCTAATTTCAACTCTAGGAGCCCAGACCCAGTCTGGTCACATCCACCTACTGAGGAGGTTGCAACAACACATTTGTTTTTGGAAGGAAGGGACCTAAGTCGGAAATGCGGAAATAAAGACTCAGTTAAAGTTAAAAACTCCAGGATTGTGTGGCGATGAGTTTAAATATGTGTGTATGTATATATATATGTATATATACATATATATATATGTATATATGTATATGTATATGTATATGTATATGTATATGTATATATATACATATATATATATGTATATATGTATATATATATACATATATATGTATGCATGTATATATATATACTATATATAAGGTATATATGTGTGCATATCTTTTCTCCACTATCTCCAGCGAAAGGCAGCTACGTGGTGCAGTGTACTTAAACTCAGGAACACTGAATTCAAATACAATTTCAGACACTTAGCAGCTTTGTGACAGTGGGGAAATCACTTAACTTCTCCGCGCATGTCTCCCTATGTGTAAAATGAGAGTAATAATAGCAGATATCTCACAGTGTTGTTTCAAGGACCAAATGAAATAGCACGTGAAAAGTGCTTTGCAAACCTTAAAAAGGGCTATATAAATGCCGTTATTATTAATAATGTAGTGATAGTGGACTATGGAAACTTAAAAGCCGTGATAGGGGTAAGAAGCGTCAGATTGGGGCGGATAAAAGACGCAGGGAAAGAAAAAATGGAAATGGGACGAAACGGAAGGTCCCGGACAAATTTTTTAGCTGAAAATCTATTCAGCGGCCCAAGAGCTTCAGTGCGGCCTAAAAAATAGAGCAGTTTCCCAACTCTACCGCTAGGGGACGCTGCCCCTCGACCGCGGGGTGTCCCACCTCGCCCCGCCCCTTGCCTTTTACTTCCTTCCCATATGCCTCCAATTGGGGGCGCTCGCTAAAGAGTCCCCACGGTACGCCTGCGCGGACAGAAGTCTCCTGTTGCCAGGACTCTCGAAGCCGAGGGCGGGGTGGCGGGGGAGGGGGGGAGTGTCGAAAGGTCCCGGCCCTGGGCGAAAATCGGCTTGACGCGCATCCCGCGTGGCGGCCATCTTTAGCCCCTGGTCAAGGCAGTCAGCTGAGTGAGGTCTAGGGGGCCAAGACGAGTAGCTGCGCAAGCGCACCCGGGAAACTTGCAGGTAGCTTTCCATCTGACTAGCAAGTGAGGCGGTGCCCCCGCCGTCGCCGTCGCCGCCGTTGTCGTCGCAGTCGCCGGAAGTTTGGGGTTTCCGCGCCTTGGAAGAGCCGTATTCGGAGCACCAGCAGCCGCCGCCGCGCCCGGGGCTCGCTCGCGGTACCCGGATGTGAGGTGACTCGCCGGCTCCCGTTGGAAGCTCGGCCGAGGATGAAGAAGGTGCGCGTCCTTTCCTCCCGAACTCCCTCCCCCGGGCCCCGCACGAGCGCCCGGCGCTGCCCCTCCTTCGCGTCCCCACGGTCGCTCCTCTCTCGTCCGGCCGCGCACCGGCTCCTCGCGCCTGTCTCCCGGGGTGGTGGGGGAGCGGGGCCGCCCCTGCCGCTGAGGTAGCAGCCTCCCGTCCCCCGGTGCTGCCGACGCGGCTGCTTCACCTGCTGCTGTCTTCATGGGCAAGAGCGGGCCCGGGACTAGGGGCTGAGCCTCGGGCCGGACGGGGGCGACCCCTACTTGTCTCGGGGCCCCTGGCCGGAGGACCAAGACTGACTCGTTCCCCGGCTCTCTCTCCGTCTCCGCCCCTCGTTTTTTCCCGCGGTGTTGGACTGTAGCCCAGCCAAACGCCGGGGTATCGGGGCCCGCGTCCCCGGGACCCGGGGAGGCCTTTGCTTGTTTGCGGGTCATGCTTTCCGGCTTAGCCGGGATGGGACAGCGGGGGGATTAGTGAGCCCGGGAGAGCCAGGCCAAGGTCACGGGGCTGCCTGGGAGGGAGGATGTGGGAGAGGGGCTACAGCGCTCCTCAGCCCCAGCCCTCCTACCTGGAAATTGGGGGCAGCCCTGATGAATGGAGGGGTGGTCACACTTTAGAGGGGGTGGAAGAGGTTTTCACCTCCACCCCTCCATTAGCCCTAAGGAATGGCAGTTTTGAGAACCATGCCGCTGACCAATGCATACAGAGTCTCCTTTGGAACTTAAAGTTAAAAAGCTTGGATGAGAAACTAGTTTTCTGGCATTCTGATTAGATTATTTTGAGGCTGAATTGGATATCTTGAGTAACATCTCTCAGCAATATTTGATTGCAGCACTTGGCATCTAAATGGTATCTGTGTGGCTGATTGGCAACAGTTTTCCTTAATAACTGCTAGTCGTGCAGAAAGTATGTAAAGAACATTTTTTCAAAAGACAAAATGGGAAGGAGGTGTACTTGGCTGGTAGTTGGTATTATAGGTATTTTTTTGCTCCTGTACTTAAAAACTGGGGGAGAGAGTAGAGAAATTAGAATTCTGGTTATCTCCCTGCCTTACATTTGAAGACTCAACCTTTCAATTAAATATTCTTGACTGGGCTTCTGTGCCATTGAAATTAGGAGTGGGAATAGAACTGGAAATGTTTGCAGGTGCCAGATTAGGAATTGAGACTAGGAACTGAACCATCGCTTCTCAGGAGTATAAAACAAGGCCATGTTAGCTATTAAAAATAAGCTATATTTCTTTTTTTGAGAATTAGAATAAGGAGAATATACTCTTCAACATTCTCAACAACCAAGGGCCCTTTCCCCTTCCCCTCATTGTAGTCTTCCCTTTATCATAACTTTCCAGTGTTCCTAAGGTATTTTGGAAGAAGATAATATTGTGCCAGGCAGACATTATGCATAATGTCAATTCAGTTCACATCTGCAGTTTTGGAAAAGCCATTTTGCTGGTCAGAGTTTACTTCCACTTATAAATGCACTGATCAGCCAGTTAGTGTTTATTAAGTGCCTACTATGTACCAAGCACTTGTCTAAATTCTAAAGTTAAATAAATTTAATTATAGAGAAATTTGTGTGTAGTTGTTTCTCTATGTTTTAGATTTGTATGTTAAATGTGTTAAAATTTGTTTTGAATATGCAAAAACATTTTTAATGAAGTAGTCTTAAGTGAACCAGAAATAGTTACCATGGCTATGCCTACTTTGGAGGTTAGGAAAACTTCCTAAGAGGAATTATTGTGTGCTTTCATGGACATATATAATATTGAGTACATGTACTGAATGCCTCTTTAGATTTGGAATGGTTCTTAGTAGTCAGCTAGTCATTTACCTCATTTTACAAAGAATAACTTAGGACCAGAGAAGAGATGTTCCTTGCTCAAGGTTAGTAACACCTGATTCCAATGCTCAGATCTTCTGACCAGCACTCTTAACGTCTTGCTGTCTCTTAGTTTGCATATTCCAAATGGTCATACTCTTTGTAATTTTCTGAGTGACATTTGGTAGAATACCAAATCCAAATAAGGAGCCAGGCTGCAATCCTCAGAGTTAAAATTTAAAGAGAAGTCTCTAAAATCCATTGAGTGGGTAGCAGTAGGGCCATTGATAAATACTGGGAACATTCTGTTTTGGAATTGTCCCTGGCATTTTTCAGTAAGTTCTGTGGTCTAGGTTTCCTAGACTTGTTTGTTATTCCTCATTTCTCTGCAATGCTGTGGATTTAAATTGATACGGGTAAGAAAAGAAGGAAAATGTCACTGGTTGTAATGACTGTAAAAGGGAAGGATAATTAGCGAATTTATGAATCAAGGTCATAAATAAGAGTTAAGACATTTTACACAGAAAGGTTGTCATTTATGTTAGATTACATGAGACTTCATTCCTTCATTCTGTCATTGTGTCGAAATAATGAGATTAGGTCCCTTGTAAGAAACATGTTATAATTACATGTTATAATTCACCAACAGGCACTGATGACTGGAGAGTAGGCGAAATCAAGGTAACAAATGCTTAGAGTTGTCAAGATGTTAATCTGTCTTCCTTTTCTTATTCTATGAAGGACATTGGTTCTAGACCTTGAAATATATACATTCTCCATACATATGACAGTCTAATTAACATCTGGATCTTGGAAGCATCAGGAAATTCATTATTTGTGTCCCTTTTATATTCTATACTTATCACTGATTCTTTGATCTAAAGTCTGATGACATCTTTAGACTTATTAATGGAGACTTATTAAAGTTGGGAGATCCAGTTATGCTCTTTTTCTGAGTCTAATTTTGTTTTTGTTTTCTGTAAAATGGTGGTATGGAGCTGATCCATTACTGTGTTTGTCTTGGACAGATAACTACAAATGGACAGTGACCTGGACCCAGAATAGAGTGGGAGAACTGACTTGATTGCCTTTGGGAAATTGCAGTCCTTTTAATAACCACAAGCATCTCATTGATATAAAAGCTTATCTTTTGAAGTCAATATTTTTTTTTTCCATTTCAATGTGAGTCAGGGAATGCCATAGTCTCTGAAAAATTAATGTTGTATATCACCCAAAGGGCACTGGAGAGGTACATGGTAGGGAATGAGTAGGCTTCAGCATACTACCAGTGAAGGTAGCATAAGGATGTATGCAGAGTTGAGTGCTTATTCTCTTTTAGTATCCAGGAAAAGTAGAGTGATCTAGAGGACCCCCAAGCACCCCCCCATCCCTCTTGGTTGACACTCCCCCCCCCAAGTGGGAGATTTATTGAGATGGACAGAAGTAACATACAAGATAAGAGGGTTGATCGGATATGTTGTGAACTGAATCATTGGAAACCACCAAATGAAATCACATCAAAGTGTGATCTAAAATGGTGATAACTTGTAGTGTCTACCTCACAGAGTTGTTGTAAGTAACAGATCAGTTTAATCAAATCAGCTTAAGTAATGTGTATCAGTGTGGTGTGCTTGAATTTCACAAGTATGTGTAATGTATTGAAGTGTGAATTTCTGGATGTCTTAGTCATAAATGCATTTCTTTGATTCATTTACTGCTTGTTGACTGACTGAGGGCTTGCTTGTGTTTTAAAAGGCCGTACTAATGGGTAGCGAAGTCAGGGTGTGAGGAGTGTTAGTTAGGCTAACATGGAAATATGCCCTTGCTCTCTATTGACTTTAAGCTTGTCATATAAACACATCCTCCATTACAGTCTTTCTTAGGGTTTTAGAAGAGTTATGTGACTTTCACTAGTTCACATAACTGTCCCTGTTTCCTTACATTTTGAACTTTAGTTGGCTAGTAATATAATTCATGTTTCTGTAATGTATGGTTGTACAAAGAATTTGTCTGATAACTCTGAGGTAGATGAGTAAGTAGTACTAATATCTGCCTTACTCTAACTTTCTGAGGGGCAAAAATTCTCAGAGCAGTCAGGTGATTTGCTTATGGTCATAAATGATAACAAATATAATTTTTAATGAAGCAAGTATTTGAATTTTGAGCTTTTTAGTTGTACATATAAAATGTGAGGGTGAGGTCTTTAAACAAAAATTGCATTATTTGAGCCAGAGTGAGAAACTTAAAATATTTTTATGCAGGTAATTAATTCAGTCTTAAATTTCCTGTTGGTTGGAACTGAAAAAAAAGAAAGACAACATTCCTGCTGTTTCAATTTCCAAATGATTTCCCAATTTTAAATGACTTTATTCATGTACCAACAGCTTATTTATTATTCACTATTCATTCAAGTGGAGACTTGGTGTAACTGTTTAAAATTTTATGAGCAAATGTACCCTCTTTGTCTGACTATAGGCTGCACTTTTTTCTCCAAATCCGTCTGGGATGCACTCAGATTTCATGCTAGAGAATCAGTGTTATTTTTCAAGTTTGTACCTACTAAGTGAAGAAAAGTAATTTCAAAGTAATATAGAGCAATTTCAACACTATGAGAGCACCGACAACTGGGATGATTCCTGCCTCGTGTAAGAGACAGCACCTGAGTGTTGATAAGCAGATGAGAACTGTGGAGCTACTTTGAGGAGAGATGGATTCAATTGACTTCACTTTGTGTCCTCAGAATCTGATTTTGTGTGCTTTTCAACATCTTGTGCTGACTTCCCTTATAGAATTTTAGGCCATGAGATCTTAATTATCTCTTTTCTGAACCGTTTGAAATCTGCATTACCAAAGATTGTACTTGACTTTCTTACTGTCCTCTTTTATGAATTCTAAGATGGAATGCTCACTTTGCCCACAAAATTTCCACTTGGAAAAAAAGTGCCCAGGAAAAAGCCAAACAGAGTCTGTGAATTCAAGGGGGAATGTGTGGGTGTGTGGGTGTACATGGCAACTCTGACAGTATCACATGTGTTATGTAGCTACTGAAATTATCAATGTTATGTTGGTGTTTACAAGGGAAACTAATAGCGCTATTAATGTGATCCTTTGCATGGATTAGACCATTTTTGGAGTGTTCTATATGTTTTTGTTCACACAGTGTCATCCCAACAATGAGTGCCTTCACGGACAATTGGAACACACCTAGAAATGGCAATGTGAAAATTCTAGAAATCATATCAGTGAAGGAGTGTTTTGAAAGAACTGGTGTTTGGCTCAGAGAAAAGGTCTGAGGACTTGATAGACATCTTTTACTATTGTGGAAGAGTGTTCTCAATCTATTAAATAACTATGACTTACTCCGCTCCAGATCAGCTACACACTGAGGTAGTCATACCCTTAATCTTGTCGTTACCGACACTTATTTCCTTTATCTGATAGCAATTTCTTGTTGTTCCATATTTTCCCGTGCCTTGCTTAGTTAGCTCTGTTCTTTGTCTTTTCTGTGACAGCCAATCCTTCCATTCCTCAGTTTCCTTTTCAGAAATTTTAATTTAAAAAATTTACAAAAATCAATTTTTCCCTGCCTTTTCATTCCATTGGGAAAAACAAGAAAAGCAAAATCCTCTAAAAATTTCGAATTATCAAACAGAATAAATTCCTTCTTTGGCCATGACCAAAAAATAAATGTCTCATTCTACACCCTGAGTCCATTCATCATCTCTCTCAGGAGTTAATAACATGCCTCATCATTGGACCTCATTAAGTTCATCAGAGTTCTTAAGTCTTTCGTAATACCTTTTTTTAAGGGTTGTTATTGTATGAATTGTTCTCTTGGTTCAGTTCACTCTGCCTTAGTTCGTACAAGTCTTCCCAGATTATGATCCCTTTCATAATTTCTTTTGGTACCATCATTATACCATATCTGTTTTATTGTGGTGTATTATTATTCTTATCTTGATGGGTACCCTTGAGTTGTCATTTCTTTGCTTCTACTAAAAGAGGAGGTATAAATATTTTTGTATATATGTCCATCCCTTAGTCCTTGTCCATGCCATCACCCTGCAGTGGTGACACTTTCCTCTTTGCCCTATCTCAACTCCTTGGTGAATCAGTTCAACTCTAGTTTGTCCTCTGCACTTGAATCCCTTGCCTCCTTGTTGTCAGTCATGCCTTTCCAAACCCCAACTTGAACTACTCCTACCATCTGACTGATGTTGCTGCATGGAGCTGGAGAATATCATAGAACTATACAAATTTATGTTACGTAATCTCATCTGAGCCCTCACTGCAAATCCTTTCACATTCTGTAAATGATTCAGTATCCTTATCACCATAGCAGCCATTCCAAAACTTTTCATTCTTCTTCAAGTCTGTCATACCACCCATCTTAGCTGAAGACCTCGCTTCCAAAAACTGAGGCCATTTGCTAAGAACTCTTTCTCCCATCTTCCTTTCTCGCAATACTCAGATATATTCCTTCACTGTCTTTTCCTTTACCCCTATCTGTATGAAAAAGGCGGTCGTTCTTCCTGCTAAGGCAAGCAAACCCCTTTGCTTGTACTCTTGCTCTTTTCTCTTATCAGATTGCCCTCACTACCATCCCTACTCTCTCTCTCACATCTTCTTTCTCTACCAATATGCTGATTCCTTTTATTCCTATAAACACGGCCATATCTCCTTCATCATTAAAAAACCTTCATTTGATTAAGTCACCTCTGTTAGCAATATCTCTTATTTTCTCTTTTCCTCTCCCTGCTGAGCTGTTTGAGAAGGCTGTCTTATCTCAAATGCCTCCACTTCTTACCTTCTCAATGGATTCTAGACCCTCTGCAATCTCATTTCTGGCATCATTGTTTCAACTCAAACTACTCTCTTCAAAGTTATCAATCTACTGGCTTTTTTCTTTATCTTCATCTTTCTTGACATCTGTGTAGCCTTTGACACTATCAATCATCTTTTCCTCATGGATGCTCTCATTTTTAGGCTTTTTTTTTTTTTTGGTGGCATAGTTCTCTCCTGGTTCTCCTCCTATTTATCTCAATACTTCTTCCTAGTCTCCTTTGCTATGTCTTCAACCAAGTCAGATCTTCTAAAGCTCTTATCTCAGACCCTATTCTCTTTTCTTTCTCTACCAAAGTTTCTTAACCTGGGATCTGTGATCTCTTTTTAAAAATCTATTTTGATAACTATTTTACAATTAGTTTCTTTTGTAATCCTTTGTATTTTATCTTGTACTTTTTGTCTTATTTTACTTTTAATTTTTTTTAATGGGACAATCTGCTTTATTACACACAGTAGTGTGTAATAGTAAGGCAGTGTATAGTAAGGCAGTGTATCTGTTTAGAGGAGTCTGATACAGTCGCTCCTGAGGTACTGTCTATTGTCCTTCCCTGAATTCACCCCCATCCCCCCCCAAAAAAAGCAAAACCAAAAACACCTCATCACCCTTACCTCCCCATTACTTAAAGAAAAAAACTTGTTACATTTGAATTCAAAGTTTTTTCCCTTTCAGCCCCACACTGGAAAAGGCCAACATTTCACACACACATACACACGCAGATATGTGAAACTACACAACACATACTTACATATATTGGTTCTTTGGGAGTGGATAGCATCTTCCTTCATAGGTCCTTTGTAGTTGATTTGAATATTCACATAACTCACAATAGCTAAGTCATTCACATTTGCTCTTGAAACAGTATTGCTGTTACTGCATACAACATTCTCTTTGTTCTACCGATTTCACTCTTCATTATTTCATGTAAGTCTTTTCATGTTTTCCTAAAATCAACCTGCTCATTTCTTTCTGATACAACTTGTTCAACCATTCCCCAACTGATGCACATCACTTCATTTTCCATATAGCAACAAAGAGAGCTGCTATAAATATTTTAGAACATATATCTTTTTCCTTTTTCCCTAATCACCTTGGAAAACAGACCTAATAGTAGAATTGCAGGGTCAAAGAGTATATACAGTTTTATAACTCTTTGGGCATGGTTCCAGATTGCTCTCCAAAATGACTGAATTGGTTCATAGTTCCGCTAATAGTGTATTAGTGTCCCAGTTTTTTGACATCCTCTCCAACATGTGTCATTTTCACCTTCTATCACTTTAGCCAGTCTGATAGGTGTGAGATATCTCTAAGTTGTTTTTATTTGCATTTCTCTATCAGTAGTGATTCAGAGCATTTTTTCATATAACTGTATGTATATATAGAACTTTGATTTCTTTCTCCAAAAACTGTCTTTTTATATCCCTTGACTATTTATCCATTGGGGAATAACTCCTAATTTTTTTTAAATAATATTTTATTTTTTCCACTTATATATAAAAACAGTTTTTAACATTCTCTTCTAAAATTTTTGAGTGCTGAATTCTCTCACTTCATTCCCTCTCCCTTCTCTAGAATGGCAACCAATTTGATCTAGATTATATATATGCAGTCATGTAAAACGTATTTCCATGTTAGTCATATTGTGAAAGAAAACACAGACCAAAAAAACCTAACAATAACACACACAAATAAAGTGAAAAATAGTATGCTTCAATCTGCATTCAGATTCCATCAGTTCTTTCTCTGGAAGAGTATAGCATTTTTCATCATGAATCCTTTGGAATTTGGATCATTGTTTTGCTGAGAATAGATAATTCATTCATAGTTAATCATCGTACAGTATTGATGTTATTGTGTGCAGTGTTCTGGTTCTCCTCACTTCACTTGGTGTCAGTTTATATAATTGTCTTTCCAGCTTTTTCTGAACGCTTCATTTCTTATAACGGTAGTACTTCAGTACAATTATAGACCACAACTTGTTCAACCATTCCCCACTTGATGGGTATTCCATCAATTTCCAAGTCTTTGCCACTACAAAAAGAGCTGTTATAAATATCTTTATACAAATAAGTCCTTTTCCTTTCCTTTTTCTGGTGGTGGTGGTGGGGTGTCCTTGGGATACAGATCTAGTAATGGTTTTGCTGGGTTAAGGGGAACACACAGATTTATAGCTCTTGAGGCATAGTTCAAAATTGATCTCCAAACTGGCTGGATCAGTTCACAACTCCACCAACTGTGGAATGACTCATATACTTACAAATTTGAGAAAGTTCTCTATATATTTGAGATAATGGGGCCTTTGTCCAAGAAGCTATTAATTTTTTTGCCCAGTTTTTTGCTTTCCTTCTAACGTTGGCTACATTGGTTTTGTACAAAAACTTGTAAATGTCATGTAATCAAAATGACCCATTTTACATCTCACAATGCTTATTTTATACCTTTTAAAACATTGTTCTGTGAAAGGAGTACATAGGTTTCAACAGACTACTATTGGGGTTTGTGATACAAAAACAGTAAAGAATTCCTACTCTGTACAATCTTGTTTGGTGATTTCCTCAGCTCCCATGGGTGCAACTCTTATCTCTACGCAGATGATTCCCATGGGTATTTATAAGCTCTCTTGAGTTCACATCTTGTATCACCAACTACCTCTTGGGCATCTTAAATTTGATATTACATAGGTATCTCAAACTCAACATGGCTAAAACAACTTGTCATCTTTCCCCCAAACCATGCTTTTTCCAACTTTTCTGTTACTATCTCAATACCAACATCCTCTCAGTCACACAGTCTCAGTGTCATCCTCTACTTTTCATTATTATCCCACATATCCCATCTATTGTCATTTCTACCTTCACGGTGTCTCTCCTCTTTGTCCCTTTCTTTCCATTCACAAAACCACCTCAACATGTCATGCCTGAATCTCATGTATTAGCTTTCTAATTGTTCTTTCTGTCTCCAATCTGTCTTCACCTATCCTGCCAAAGTGATTTTACTGAAGTGCAATTCTGACCATGTCATTTCCCTACTCAGTAAACTCTTGTAGCTCCCAGTAGCTTATAGAATAAAATATAAAATCCTGTGTTTGGCATTTAAATTAAATGCATTCCAGTCCTGTTAAACTTGAACTCCCTCCATATACTCTGCAATCCAGCTACACTGGTTTTAACACCCCCACCCCATCAGTCTGTAAGCATTCAATAAGTGCCTACTATGTGCCAGGGACTGCTAAACACTTGGGATACAAAAAGAGACAAAAAACAGTCCTTGCCCTCAAGGAGCTTACAATCTAATGGGAGAGATAACGAGCAAACACGTATATACAAAACAAATTATATATAGGATAAATAAGAAATAATTAAGAGAGGGAAGGCATTAAGGGCTAGGGAAAGCTTGTTGCAGGGGGTAGGATTTTTGTTTGGACTTAAAAGGATGCCAGGGAGATCGGTAGGCAGAGCGAGGAGGGAGAACATTCCAGTCCTAGGGGACTGCCAGAGAAAATGCAGGGAACTAAGACTTGCAGTGGCTTCTTCCACCTCACCTTCACACTTGTAGCTTTCCTGTCTTCCTTCAAAGATTCAGTTCAAATCCCACCTTGTAGAGGCCTTTCTTCTCCCTTCCCTCTCTCTTCATGCACTGCCTTCCCTTTGAAATTGCCTTCCATTTACACTGGATTAATCTTGTGTGTATATTTAATTTTCTCCCCCTGTAGAGTAGGGACTGTGTTTTTGACTTTTTTTTTATCCCCAGTTGCAGAGCACAATGCCTGGCCTATGGCAAGCATTTAATAAATTCTTGTTGATACAGCATGCTTATTCTATCTTAATCTTAGAGAACAAAATTCAGATTAATGGATAGAAGTTACAGGGTGTAGATGTTCCGTAATTTAAAGAAAAGCTCCCCAATAAGTAAAGCAGTTTAAAAAACCCTAGAATAGTTTGCCTTGTTTTAGGAAACAAGCTGCCCTCTCTGGAGATTTTGAAGTGTAAAGGGGATGTTGTGCAGAAGATGCTTTCAGGGTTGACCTAGATCAGACCTGTCTAAAACACAGGCCATGTGCCCCCATGTGGGACCCTTGTGTCCGCCACAAGCCAGAAATCTACAAAATGCTTTAGTTAAAGCATTTATGTCAATTTCCATGCCTGTAGTAAACACAGGTGGGCCACAAGCACTTAGGACAGCCTTGACCTTAATAATCTTTGAAGTATCTTCTGATTCTAAGATTCTTTGAATCATGGATTTTATATTTCATTTGATAGTATTTGCAAATTTTTTTTCTATATAAATAACTTGAACAGGGGAAATGTTTCCATGTGGTAGAAATTAGTCTTTCTATTTTATTCACATGAAAAAGAAAAAGATACGTACTTTAGTGACATGCTTGTGTTTAAAAATAATAAACTATAACATTCATATTTAGCAATCACATCCTGTGAGGTTTTTTTGAGTTGGAATTTTTAAAATTTATTTAATATTTTTAGTTTTCAGCATTGATTTCCACAAGATTTTGAATTACAAATTTTCTCCCCATTTCTACCCTCCCCCCCACTCCAAGATGGCATATATTCTGATTGCCCCATTCCCCAGTCAGTCCTCCTTTCTGTCACCCCACTCCCCCTGCCATCCCCTTTTCCCTTACTTTCTTGTAGGGCAAGATAGATTTCTATGCCCCATTGCTTGTATATCTTATTTCCCAGTTGCATGCAAAAACAACTTTTTTTTTGAACATCTGCCTTTAAAACTTTGAGTTCCAAATTCTCTCCCCTCTTCCCTCCCCACCCACCCTCCCTAAGAAGGCAAGCAATTCAACATCGGCCACATGTATATCATTATGCAAAACCCTTCCACAATACTCACGTTGTGAAAGACTGTATTTTGCTCCCTGCTATCCTGTCCCCTTTTATTCAGTTTTCTCCCTTGACCCTGTCCGTTTTCAAAAGTGTTTGCTTTTGATTACCTCCTCCCCCATTTGCCCTCCCTTCTATCATCCCCCCTTTTTTATCCCCTTCCTCTTTCCTGTAGGGTAAGATACCCAATTGAGTGTGTTTGTTATTCTCTCCTCAAGTCATATCTGATGACAGCAAGATTCACTCATTGCCCCTCACTTGCCTCCTCTTCCCTTCCAACAGAAATGCTTTTTCTTGCCACTTTTGTGTGAGATGATTTACCCCATTCTATCTCTCCCTTTCTCCCTCTCTCAATATGTTCCTCTCTCATCCCTTAATTTGCTTTTATTTTATTTAGATATCATCCCTTCATATTCAACTCATCCTGTACCCTCTGTCTGTCTCTCTGTCTCTCTCTCTCTCTCTCTTCATATATATATATATATATATATATATATATATATATATATATATATGTACGTATATTCCCTTCAGCTACCCTAATACTGAGGTCTCATGAATTACACACATCATCTCTCCATGTAGGAATGTAAACAAAACAGTTCAACTTTAGTAAGTTCCTTATGATTTCTCTTTCTTGTTTACCTTTTCATGCTTCTCTTGATTCTTGTGTTTGAAAGTCAGATTTTCTATTCAGCTCTGGTCTTTTCACTGAGAAAGCTTGAAAGTCCTCTATTTTATTGAAAATCCATATTTTGCCTGGGCGCATTGTACTCAGTTTTGCTGGGTAGGTGATTCTTGGTTTTAATCCTAGCTCCATTAACCTCCAGAATATCATATTCTAAGCCCTTCGGTCCCTTAATGTAGAAACTGCTAGATCTTGTGTTATCTTGATTGTGTTTCCACAATACTCAGATTGTTTCTTTCTGGCTGCTTGCAGTATTTTCTCCTTGATCTGGGTGTTCTGGAATTTGGTGACAATATTCCTGGGAGTTTTCTTTTTGGGATCTTTTTGAGGAGGCGATCTGTGGATTCTTTCCGTTTCTATTTTACCCTCTGGCTGTGGAATATCATGGCAGTTCTCCTTGATAATTTCTTGAAAGATGATATCTAGGCTCTTTTTTTGATCATGGCTTTCAGGTAGTCCAATGATTTTTAAATGATCTCTCCTGGATCTATTTTCCAGGTCAGTGGTTTTTCCACTGAGATATTTCACATTGTCTTCCATTTTTTCATTCCTTTGGTTCTGTTTTATAATATCTTGATTTCTCATAAAGTCACTAGCTTCCACTTGCTCCAATCTAATTTTTAAGGTAGTATTTTCTTCAGTGGTCTTTTGGATCTCCTTTTCCATTTGGCTAATTCTGCCTTTCAAGGCATTCTTCTCCTCATTGGCTTTTTGGAGCTCTTTTGCCATTTGAGTTAGTCTACTTTTTAAGGTGTTATTTTCTTCAGTATTTTTGGGGTTATCTTGTGAGTTTTAATTATAAACAACTCTATTGTCACACACTTAACCTTCACTTGAGTTGATTATTACTTTAAAAATGCAAACAATTTGAAATTCAATTAGGATTTCAGAAAATATTCTAATGTAGGTAAAATGGTTTTAATATTTTGTTAGGTACACCACATTTTTGATCCACACTGAGCCTTCAGTCAAACCTGAGCCTGGAGTCAAACCTAAACCAACTTTTTCCAACACAAGCTGTTGCTAAACCATGTCTGCATCATCCTATACTTCAATAAAATTTCTGGATTGAAGTAAAGTACTTTGTTTTTTGCCTATTACGTTTTCTCTTAGTTTTGTCCACCGTTTTGGCTTGATGAGATGATTTTAGTCTTGATTTTTTCATTCAACATATATTGCTGCCAAGAGCATGCAGATTTCTAACTGCTCCTCTTAGCTTTGTCTTCTTTCCTGTTTTGATCAGGTTGTCTTCTGTGTCTTCATGCTGGTCATCGATAAAATATTGAGTAGGTCAGAGAAAATGACAAATTCCTGTGGCATATCATTAGAGACCCTCCTGCAGGGTGACATGGCGACATCAACACACTTTCGATAAAATTTTCAGCCAACTGAGTTCAATTCCCCTCACAGTACTTGGATTCAGTCTACATTCTTCCATATTATTCACAAGGATTTCATGAGAAATATTTGAAATGTTGTCACCTAGATAAGGTCATCACATGTTTTGCTTTGTCCTAGAGGATAGAAATAGGAAAAAAGCATGGAAATCAAATAAACAAGCGTTTATTAGTTACCTACAATGTGTCAGGTACTATGGTAATGTTGGATGTTATTGAGAAGTAGCTTTAGTTTTGATGGAAAGAACCATTTTTTAAAAATTAATTTATTTATTTTTAGTTTACAACATTCAGTTCCACAATTTTTGAGTTTTAAGTTTTCTCCTTCCCCCCCCCCCCCAGGACAGTGTGCAATCTGATATAGGCTCTACATATGCATTCAAATTAAACATATTTTCACATTAGTCATGTTGCAAAGAAGAATTATAACCAATGGAATGAACCATGAGGAGGAAGAAACTAAACAAAACATAAAAGAGAGAGAGAGCAAATAGTATACTTTGATCTGCATTCAGACTCTGTAATTCTTTGTGTGGATGTGAATAGCATTTTCCATTGTGAGCCTTTTGGCCTTGTCTTAGAACCTTGCATTGCTGAGAAGAGCCAGGTCTATCAAAGTTAGTCATCTCACAGTGTGGCTGTAACTGTGTACAATGTTCTCCTGGTTCTGCTCCCCCTCAGCATCAGTTCATACAAATCTTTCCAGGTTTTTCTGAAGTCCACCTGCTCATCATTTCTATAGCACGGTAGTGTTCCATTACATTCATATACCACAACTTGTTTAGCCGTTCTTCAATTGATGAGCATCCCCTCAATTTCCAATTCTTTGCCTCTACAGAAAGAGTTGCTATAAATATTTTTGTACATGTGGGTCCTTTTCCCATTTGTATGATCTCTTTGGGATACAGCCCTAGAAGTGGTATTGCTGGGTCAAAGGCTATGCACATTTTTATAGACTTGTGGGCCTAGTTCCAAATTGTTCTCCAAAATGGTTGGATCAGTTCACAACTCTACCAACAATGCGTTAGTGTTCCAATTTTCCCACATCTTCTCCAGCATTTGTAATTTTCTTGTTTTGTCATGTTAGCCAATCTGACAGGTGTGATGTACCTCAGAGTTGTTTTGATTTGCAATTCTCTATTCAATAGTGATTTAGAGCATTTTTTCATATGACTGTAGATATCTTTAATTTCTTCCTCTGAAAACTGCCTGTTCATATCCTTTGACTGTTTATCACTTGGGGAATGACTTGTATTCTTATAAATTTGACTCAGTTCTCTATATATTTTAGAGATGAGGCCTTTATCAGAGACACTGGTTGTAAAAATTCTTTCCCAGTTTTCTGGTTCCCTCCTAATCTTGGTTGCATTGGCTTTGTACAAAAACTTTTCAATTTAATGTTATCAGTTATCCGCTTTGCATTTCTTAATGTTCTTTATCTCATTTGGTCATAGATTCTTCTGTTTTCTGTAAATCTGACAGAAAAACTATTCCTTGCTCTCCCAGTTTGCTTATATCAGCTGTTATATCTAAATCGTGTACCTATTTGGACTTTATTTTGGTATACGGTGTAAGATACTGGTCTGTGCCCAGTTTCTACCATACTATTTTCCCAGCAGTTTTTGTCAGATAGTGAGTTGAAAGAACCACTTAAGCATTAACCTTTTTCAGAGAATGGAATGAAGTTTTTCCAGAGTAGGTTAGAGGGTACTTTCAGAGTAGCAGAGAGTACTCTGCCTTCCTCGGGTCTTTGAGAAAATGATGAATTACCACTTTTCACTGAAAGAAGTTGTTGTAAGAGGGGATTCTTGGATTTTTAGGTATGAACTGGAGCTCTATAAATAGCCTTTTGAGAATATTGCCAGTTCTAGAGTCTGTGTTTCTGAATTCAGATACATTTAATTTATTACCTTTTAGAAAAGAATTCTATTTTCCTTTAAACCTATATGTGAATTTTAAGGTCATATAACTTGAGACAACAAGATTTCAGCCTCTGTCAAGTTAAAGAGCCTTGAGATCTGTTGTTCTCTGGTTTGAGCCAGAATTTGAATTTGCCAGTACAATGAACTCCTCATAATTACTACTGGATGCTAATGATGGTGTCAACTCCATCTTCCTACAACCTTCACCCTTAGGAAAACAGAATCATGTCAACTAGCTTTTGGATCAGAAGTTTAAAATAAATAATAAATGAATTAATTAAAAACATTTCTTTGAGAAGTGCTCCTAGAATGGGGCATTTAAAAATTGCCTATTCTTAATGTAAATTTGGTACTCTAGGTAAATTATGTTATATGAATCTATTACATAGTTTTAGGAGTCTTTTTGCATAAAAACCCTAACCCTTTTTATTTTCCTAAAATAATTCATAATACAACAATTGGATTAGACTGTATTGTGTCTTAGAAATAATTCAGTGCATACTTGAAAACCCTTTTAAATTTAAATGCCTTCCGAGATACCAAATTATTTTTTGGCCTGTCTCAGGAGTTTGGTTAGCTCTTTGTCATCCAATCTAGGGTATGGAATTAGATCTAAAAGCTTTGATTGCCTATGGAATCATTTTAGCATTCTGGAGATCTTGGGGGCGGTGGTGATGGGAGGGTGGGATTTAAGATATTTTTGTCCAGATCCAGACTGGGTTAGACACTACTTTCTGTCGATGTTTGTAGTTGATGTTTGTAGTTTGGCATTTTCTTGGTGAGTTTTTTCCTTGCCGATATCCTTTGTTTAGCAATTGCTTCTATTTTCCATTTTCTTTCATTAACTTGGAGTCACTTAGTAGTTGTTGAAAATAGATGAACCAAAAGCTTATTACTTTTTTCTAAGGCTCAAAATATAAATAAATGTTTCCAAAAGTTTAAAATATGAAATGTTTTTAACAATTTCACTAACTGCTTTGCCTGTGAAAAGTAACAAAGTAACAAAATACTGTATTCATGCTGAATATAGACTATAAAATAAAATTTAGTTTGTACATTTTAGGCATTTAGGTCTGAATTTAGACATCTTAGATCTGAATCTTTTTTTTTGACATTTTTTATGTTTTTAAACTAGATACTTCATATTTTCCCGGGCTTACTTTGTGGAGCTTCCTTTCAGATGTGAGTATTATATGTGTTTATGAGTAAATTTTAGGCTACTTGTTTGAAATCTACATATTGGCTATTGTGTAGCAATACTGAATCAATGTTGATAAAGTAGAGAATATTGTGCAGCTGATAAACTAAAAGGTTTAATTATGATATTCCTCATTAACTTATATATTTCATTATTTTCTTTCTAGGATAAATCATCATTGCGCTATTATATCAATTAGATGTTGGGTGTAGTCAACCTATAGCTTAATTTTTAAAAAAATTATTTTACACAATTCACATTATTTTGCTTTTGTATTCTAGTAAGTCAATGTAAGGTTTAGTATTAGAGCACTTATTACCAATCTAAAAATGTAGTTGACAGTTTTCAGACTAGTCTGCAATGCAGCTCCTGTTAATTTCGATGTATGTATAAATGAACTGAAAGATGATCATTTAGGAAGTTAATTTAAATAGTTATATAATAGTATTGAATCTGTTAAGTCCTCAAATTAGATGAAAAATCCAAGTCCTTAGGCATTTATCAGCTCCCATCTTAATAATTTTTAGAGGAAGGTAGAAAAATAGAAAAGTAGGCTCTTTGGTTCTCTATGGGTAGAGAGTTCTTAGGGAAAATGAAAGAAGTTGTGTCATATATGAAGATATTAGCTAATATATAGCATCAATACAAATGCCATACTGTAGAGAAGAGAGGAGGTTTGTGGATAATCTCTTACTCAGGCGATGAGGGTTGAGGACAGGAAGCATAAATCATCTGGTTTCAGAGAACTGCTGTCATTGCTGCTGAAGAATTTAGGGCAATGCCGGAAACTTTGCAGCAAGACAATTTAAAAATCTTAGGTAAACAATTGACCCTAGAGGTGGGTGGTTACAGCTCATTTAAATAATTGCTGCAATAATTATAATTTGCGATCGATTTTAGCACTGTTTATTATAAAACCTGATGACCACAGAGTATCAAATTAACAAGTGTAGAATTTTAGAGACCATGAGATAGCTCTGCATTGCTTCCTGAACTGTTTGTTACCCTAGGATAAAATACTTTTTCTTTCTAGTTTTTAAAATGATTCTATAGTATCGTGACTTTTCCTGTAGTATTCTCTTTCTGTGTAATTTTTTGATTGGGGGAATGGTCACAGATGAGTTTTGGTAGGTCTGAATTGTGTTTAACAGCTATCTACGGGGATATATAAGGATTCATGATCTAGTTACCAAACAATTTGACTTTCTTCAATGTAACATGCTATACAGAAGAAATGAATGCTATTAAATATTAAATAAATTAGAGAAGATAGCGTACTAAAATGCAGGATGAAATTTATGTAACAGTTTTGATGGATAATTATGGCATTATCCATTTTTCTTTAGTCTAGAAATATTCTAATTTCTAAGCCATTAGATGAGTTAATTTAACCAGAAATATTTAATATAGAACAATGTGCAAGTTAGTGCATCTTCTATTAAATTTCTAGTGGTAATGTAATTATTGAAGCAAATTTCAAATGAACTTTTCCTGCATTTTCCAAAGTTATTCTACCCTTGAAGTCTAGCCTGTGCTAAGTTGGGAACCCTCCAGGGGAAAAAGTGCAGTTCTGTATAAAAATGGGACATTGGGTCTGATTGAAATGTGCTTGTATTTTGTGAGCACAATTATAGTAGACAGTGTCAAGCCAATGGACAATTCAGCCTTAGTTTTTAAGATGGCTTAGTGAATTAATTAAATGAAAATTATTATAAAATATTTTTATGATGGCTTTCTCTTACAGAGTTCATTGATATATATTAATAATATACCCTCTCTCCTGTTTTTTTTAATAGAATTGTTAAAAAAAATTTGAGTATCCAATTTTTAAGAAGTGATCTCCAGTCTTTTTTGAGGTAAGTAGCTAATAATTGTCTTTTCCAGGATGAATTATTTGGTGGTCAGGGTGTCATGTATTACTTATACTACTTTATTGAGATTTTCAAAGAAGAAAAATTCACTTCTTAACAACTCACCACTGAAATAGGATGATTTAACATAATTGTATTAATATTATTCAAATAATTTTGTAATTGTACTTCTATAGGAAGTATATAATTTAGAACTACTAAAACTAATATGAAAAGTAATATTAACTGTAAGATCCTACATTATGTGGAATTTTAGGCTTGACTAATTTAGCTGTTAAAATACTAAAGGCACAAAATCTCTGTCATTCTCAGTCTCTGGACATCTTTTAAATAGAGACTGAATGACCATTTACTAGGAATGTTGGTTAAACTATTTTTGCTTCATGGATGAGTTGGTTTAAATGACCTTAGAGGTGCCTCCCAATGATGAAATTCTATGATTCTAGAAAAATGTTGCTGAAAATTTTAGTACGTTTAGATGTTAAATGAGGATTTTAGTGTCAGATGGGCTACAGACATATAGGGTATTTCCTGAGAGCTTTTAACTCTGAGAGATTTAAAAGCACTTAATATTGCTCTGTAATGAGTTGCTTTGGTTACATCTTAAAATTAACTTGTATTTCTTTTACCTTTAATCATTATTGTGAAATTTTCTGAATATGTTTGTTGTATTAACTATATTTGTTTTGGACGATTTCTTAAGTTGCTAAATCATGGAAATGACTCCCAAGTTCATCAGCTGTTTTGGCATTTTTTCACTACTCTTCTTGCTAGTCACAAGGAAAAATCATGTCAGATTGATGCTTTTGAGAGGAGACCAGGAAATGTTAATGTAATTACTTAATATTTGTAGGTCCTACATCTACTTCCTGATTCTTTCTTTAGAGGGTTATGGGATCAATAAATTTGTTATTCTTGTACCCTCTTTTCAAGGCTTGACATAATACTACATCATCCAGATCGGATCTTTTCAACAGAACTCCCCTTCTCTGAACCCAGTCTGAACTTTTGACTGATGGTGAATAGGATGTACTGCTTAGCATGGCATAAGCAAAGAATAAAATTTGTTTATATATCATTGGATTATATCCTGCTAAACAGGATTTTATATTTGATCCTGAAGATATTAGGGAGCCACTGGAGTTTATTAAGTAGGAAGTTTATGTGATTGCACTTGCACTTTGGGAAGATCAGGTTGACAGCTTAGTGGAGGATAGACTGGAATGGGGAGAGACTTGTGGCAGGAAGACCAACAAGCAGGCTGTTACAGTAATCCAGGTATGAGGAGATGTGGGCTTATAGCAGGATAGCATTATCAGAAGAAAAAAGAAGGCATTTGTGAGAAATGATACAAAGGTGTAAAATTGACAGGCCTTAACAACTGATTGAATATGGAAGGTGAGAGAATTGAGTCAAGGATAACCAGACTTTAGCATGGGGTTTGAGAGAAGATGGTGGTGCCTTTGTAAGAGGGAAGTTTAGAAGGGGTGAGGAAAGATAATGAGTTCAATTTTGGATATGTTGAATTTAACATGTCTGTGGTATATCCAGTTTGAGATTCCTAATAGGCAGTTAGAGATATGAAACAGGAAGTCACAGAGAGGTTTGGGTTGGACTACTAGATTTGAGAATCATTAGCTTACAGATGTTAATTGAATCCAAGGGGACAGATGAGATGACCAATTGAAATAGTTTAGAGAGAGACAAGAAGAGGTTCCAGGACAGACTCTTGTAGTATGCTCATGGTTAGCAGATGTGACTTGGATAACTTATTTGGCAAAGAAGACTTGAGAAAGAGCAGTCAAATGGTTAGGAGGAAAACCAAGAGAGAGATGGTAGATGAAAATACAAGTTAATATGAAGATGTAATACGTTAGAGACATCCCTAATTTCAAAGATAAGATTAATTGACTTGTCCGAGGTCACACAGGTAATGCGATAAAACTAGGATTTGAACCCAGTTTCCTCTGATTTTTCAAACTTTGTACTCTTTCCATTTTACTAGGATGCCTTCCAGTGACTGAATTTCTATAACAGAAAAATTATTATTCCAAATGAGGATAAAAAATCCAATACTAACTAGTTATGTAGAAATCAGTTGCAGTATCGGTGGAACCACATAGTGCTGCTATTAATACTGCGATACAGGTTACAGAGCACACTCTTCATATATTTGATTATTTTTGATTCTCACAGTCTGTGAGTTGGATCATGAAGGTATTAGCTTCATTTTCTAGATAATTGTAGTTCAAATAAATAAAGGATTTGCCCCCAAATCTTACTGCTATGAAGTAGCAGGCTTGGGTCTACAAGCCAGGTGGTAATTCATAGACTAGTGCTTTCCCCCAACTCCCCACTATCTTAGGAGAAATAGTGCTGTTGTCTTCTTTCATTAAATTGAAATATTTTCATACCTAATCTTTCCTTTAGGTAAAATGTAATGTGTCAAGAGCAAGTTTATAAGGAATGCTTTTGTCATATTTTCACAAGTTAAGGTGGCTGAAGTTACATCCTTTAGGGAGAAACTGTAAGTAAAACACATTTGATATATTGAACTTAAACCAAATTGTGTTCAAATGAGAAAAATTATGGCTTAAATATGAGGGTCATCACTATATACACTATCTATGTAACCCTGTATAGAAAGAGTAAGTCAAAAATTAAATTTTCAAATGCTGGTAAATTGAGGCTATTTATATATATTGCCTTGGTTAGAATGAGCTATAAACTTTTTCTTTTTTAATTTGCAGAGATGGCAGCACAGAAAAGGAAATCTACACTGGTAGAACATTCTGCTAAACGGAGGAAACTTGATAACAACAGCAAACTGACAAACTCAGCAAACACAGACAGAAACTTCGAAACACGACATGTGTCAAATAAATCAAAGTCAAATAACTGTAAAGTACAGAAGAAAAAATCTCCCAAAACCTTTGTCAAAGCTGACAGGTCAGTGACCAATAAAACCACCAATAATTTTGCTAGGTCTTCTTATCAGACTAAATTAGTTGAAAAGTCACAAACCAAAACTGAATTAAATAGAACCACCCATAAAACTTTGCCATTAACAAAATCAGCACTAAAATCTCCAAATAGGATAAATTGTCCTCAGACTTCCCCCAAATCCTCCAAAGTAAAACATAAGAATCTTTCAGGGTCTAATCACACTATTTCTAGTAATGTCCCAGGAAAGACAGAGAAAACTAATTTGAATGAAACTAAAATTTATTTTGAAAATGAATGTCAACATCAGCTGAAAACGAGGCATTCAGTATTACATTCTACAAGGACATTTAAAACTACTCAGAGGAGTCCTGAGTCAGAAATGAAATCTACAAGGGGAAAATCAAAAGAAAACAATTCTGCTACATCAACTAAAATAGTAAATAACAATAAAAAAGGACAAGGAGTTAAAAATTCTCAGAGGACTCTAACAAAATCAGCTTGCAAGGAATTAGAAAAACCATTGAATAAATCTTCTAGTGACTGTGACACAAATGAATCTGAACTAGGAACACATATGGCCACCAGGTCAACAAAGGCTTTCTTTAATGAGAAAAAATCTACCAACTGCATTCACAAAACCCAGGTGACTGTGAAGAAACATTCACAAGAACCAAGACAAAATAAGAAACCTCAGAAAAAATCAGCTCAAGAAACTGCTAAATCAAAAGGTGGCACTCAGTTGAATGAACAGCTCAATAGGAGATCACAAAGGCTACAACTGTTAGCAGATGTTTCAACAAAGTCCTTGCGTAACAGAGAAATTAAAAGTCAAGTTCTAGAACTAAAGCAGAGTATATCAACTGACAGAGCAGAGTCCTGTAGCAAAGCTAAAACTAAGCCTAGTCAAATTAAAGTTGTGCAGAAGAATTTGAAACGAAAACTCCCAAGCTCTGACTCGAAAGAAGACAGAAGCAGAGTGAGTGAAGTATCAAATTCACCAAAAAGAAAGAAATGCAAGATAAATAATAAGTTGGATGGTGCCTGTGCTCCTCAGCTCAAACAAGGATCTGAAAAATGTCAACAGCATGAAATTAAAAAAGAAGAAAAAAATTCAGTGCCTGTCATCTCCTCCCAAGACAAAAAAGCAAAAATGGCCATTTCCCTGCTTCCAAAAAGGAATGAGGAAATTAACAAGAAGGAGTTAGTTCATCCAAAAATGAAAAGCAAAACAAAATCAAAAAATTCACAACCTACAGTGACTGAAGGAAACACAGATAAACATTCAGACGAAGTTGTGAAGACGAAACGTGTTAGCATCCTTGAACTATGTGAAGAAATTGCAGGTGAAATTGAGTCAGATACAGTTGAGGTGAAGAGAGAATCTTCATTGCCTGAAGGTGGAAAAGAGGATGAGAAGCCAACAAAGTTGGAGCTGACTGAAATTGAAACACAGATGATTACTCAGAAGGAACCAAATGAAAATGTTCAGTGCAAACGTTTCTTCCCCAGTAGAAAAGCCAATCCTGTAAAATGTGTATTAAATGGTTTAAATAGACTAGCTAGTAAGAAATCCAAATGGACCAAAATTAAACTAGGAAAAGTCAATCACTTACGTCAGAATAGTTTAGGTTCTCCAATTGCTCCTAAACTGGACCCATTAAAAACTAAACCTAAACTTCCACAAGCTTCAATTCATCTGACAGCTTCAGAAATGCATCATCCAAAAAGTCAAAGCCAGTTGCTAATGCTGAAACCATGTGATGACAAAGATTTAGCATGCCAGGAGGAAAAGCAAAAAGAGGTTTATTTTCAAGAAGTCAAAAGTGGTAAAACAACTGAAAAGAACAGAACTACAGAAAGGGCTACTGAAAATGGTCAGCTGGATAATCACATTAAACCTCCTCCCAAACCATCACTGGATAATCAGATGAAACATTCTCTTGAACCAACACTTGATGAGGTAATCAATTTCATTGTGTATAATAATCAAAGGGACATGGGTACTTTGTAAAAAGTAGTTTGGCCCAAATAATCATGTCATGATTTTCTTTAGCTAAAATCCTTTAGTTTAAAAAGTCATTTGTTAAGGTCAGGTTAGGTATGTAAGAGAGGTATAAACCAAGTACTAATTAAGATATGGACAGGTAAAGGTCTTTACTAACTTGGGGAGATGATCATTAAAACCAGTAGAAGGCAATGTAAGGTACTTTCTTTGTAGTCTTTAAATTTCCGTGGAAATGCCAGTCTTTTTTTTTTTTTTTGATGGTTCCTTATTTGTAAATTTTCTGCAGAAAATCTGATTGTTTCCTGCTTCATTTAACACATTCCCACATACTCTCTTAATTCCTGTTGTTTTTAACCCTGTTTGTCTAAACCTAATATAAATTGGAGCAAGCTTATTTTTGTCAAAATTTTTACATAGTTATATTTTAGAAAGTGGTTTAAAAAACCTGAAACATTGATGCAGACTTAACTATTGTATGATAGGAAGAAGGGTCCTAGCTCAGCCCTCTGGTGCCAATTAAAATATGTGGAATCATCTAGTCCAGATGATGTTTGTAAATAGTGAACTTTATATCCTCCCACCTCACTTCTTCTTCGGGTGAAATAACCTTCCATTTCCTTCATCTGATTTTCGGTTCATGTCATTTCAAATCCTGTGTACATTCATCTGGCTTTATAATTAAGAGCTTGAGTTTGATTTCTGGAAGCCTGAAATATATAAATCAGTGTGCCCTAAGACACCTCACAGAGGGACAAAAAGGAGCATAATATATACTCTTATTTTCTGTTCCTTTTTTAGTTTTCATCATAATGAGTAAGGAATTAGCAGAGTACAACCTTTAAAAATGGGTGCTAGCTGTAGATATGCAAATGGTGGCCATCCTGCTTTTCTAGTGGGATCGTTATTCATTGACGACTTCATCACAAAAGTTACTATGCTGAATTGCACTGTAGTAGTCTTACTCTGATCTTTCCAGGTATTTGTGTAAATTGTCACACTACCTTATAAGCCAACAAGTTTTATCAGCTAACATTCATAGAAGGTTTTGTAGTTAACATACTCATATCTTTTTATTGTCAATTCTTGAGTTACTCTGTATAATTCTTGCTCTCCATTTTACAAAAAAGGAATGGGTCTTAAAAAGTGTTTTCAGTTTCCTAAAGTCACATAGGTATATAGTGTCAGAACTGAGATTTTCACCTGAATCATCTGATTCCATAGTAGTGCCTCAGCTAGGTAGAAGCAAGACTGGCACATTGTATATAGGTAGAAAGAGGATAGGAATGGGGTGTGCTGCCATTAGGAAGGATGGGAAAGTAAAAAATTCCTGGTTAAGTCAGCTTTTAACTTCTAAGGCCAGCTCATTCAATCTTGCCCAACCTACACTGAATCACTTGGTTATTTCAAATGCTATCCTTTGTCATTTGTGCAGTAGATCACTAACTTTTGAAAAAAGGAAGTGACAGTTGGGAAAAGGTAACATTGGCCAGAGTTGAAGTAAATTTTGTAGGCTGTGCTGAATTTTTGTAGGAATGATAATTTTTGAATGAATCAGTTGTCTTAACTTGTAATTTATTAAGGTAAGAATAACTCATGAACCATGTATTTTTGGGGGAGCTCCTTAATATTAGTAAGTAAAGTTCTTTGTGAATATAAAATATAATTCTCTTTATATATTCTCTTTTAATCAGTTTTAGCATCTAGAGCTTGGTTTAGGGGACAGAAATTAATACAGAGGGAGAAATGGTTTGATTCAGAATGTATTAAAATTTTGAATTGTGTATGTTCAGAGTTTCAGCTTATATTTGGAATCTAGCCCAGAAAACACTCCAATGAAAAATGCTGCAGCAGTGCCACCTCTTCTTAATCAAGCCAAAAATGAGACAGGAGAAAATAAATCTCCAGGTAATACTTTGAAATTAAGTTACTTGAATTTGTTAGGGTTCAGAGATACTTTGCCGAGTAAGAAAAAAGTCCCCCCCATAATAACTGTTCATTTCACTAAGCATTGTTCAAATCTTTTAAACTTAAAAGTTATTTCCAGATAAAGTGCAGCCTTTTATAGTGAGATTCCAGGAGAGTAAACATTTTATCTTTTCTTTTACATTCTAGAACTTGGTGATTTGGTTTTATTTAAAGAGTTCTAACATAACTCATTTATTCTTTGTTCTTTTCCTGGAGCTTCTTAGTCTCTATACGGTGGCTTTTTATTTTATTTTTATTTCAGAATACCCATAACTCACATCTTCAAGAATTGACTAATACTCTTAAAACTAGTCAGTAGCAACTATAGAGTGTTCAAGAATACAAGGCCTTTCTTGTCTTTCATTACTTCATATCCTTAATCATAACCTTCAGTTACTGAAATTCTATTTGTTTAACGCTGCTAACTCAATATAAGTTTCTTGATCAGTTTAAGAAATGTTGCCATCTATTCCACTTTTATCATACAAATATGCATGACATGTTACAAAATAGTTGTAATCTTGATTAAACCAATCATCCTTGATAAAATAATCTTATTTGAGCCATTTGATCATTGTTTTCTTGAATGTATTGGCAGATAATGAAGAGAAAGAAATTTATGATTATCATTCTGCTAAAGGAAAATGCTAAAGATAAGACCTGGGCAGTTGGAGTTACATTTATCTCCCATCTTTCTTGATGTGTTCTCATAAAAAGAAGAGTAAATCCAAAATTTGGTTCATCAGTTCAATAGAGAGGTTTTTTTTAAAATTATAAACTTAAATAATGAACATGAATACATTTGATTATACAAAGAATAGAAAAAGAAGGTTTTATATAAAAGTGAACTTGTGTAGCTTTTTTGTTTAGTTTTTTGGTATTTTTAATGGCTTAACTATCCTCGTTTCTCTTCTGCCTCCCATTGCCATTTGGGTTTTTTTAAAAATAATTTAAAATTTTAAAAAATAATTTAAATGAAAAAATTGAATAATATTAAATTTTTTTATAAAATAGAAATAAAATTTAGTAATTTTAATAATTATTTTTTAAATTTTCAAGCATTTATTTTTCCTCTGCCACTTCCCTATCCCCCTCCCCTGGGGTCAGGGGGAAGAAATGCAAAATCCCTTATATAGTTAAGTAAAACGAATTCCCATGTTGGCCATGTCCAAAAATGTATTTATTTCACAAGTCTGTCATGAGTTGGCAGCAGTTTCATTATCAGTCTTCTGGAGTAATGGTTGGTAATTGCATCGACCAGAGTTCTTATCTTTCAAGAATAGTTTATTTTTACAATATTCCTGCTGTAGTATAAATTGTTCTCCTAGTTCTGCTTACTTTACTCTTCATCAGTGAGCAGAACCAAGAGAACATTGTATATGGTAATGGCAACATTGTGTGATGATCACCTATGCTAGACTTAGCTCTTCTTAGCAGTGCAGTGATCTAAGACAATTCCAAGAGACTCATGATGGAAAATGCTGTCCACATCCAGAAAAAACTATGGAGTCTGAATGCAGATCAAAGCATGCTATTTTCTCTCCCTTTTTTTTTTCTTTCTTGTGGTTTTTCCCTTTTATTCTGATTCTCCTTTTACATGATGAATAACGTGGAAGTATGTTTAATATGATTGTACATATATAACCTATATCAGATTGCTTGCTATCTTGGCGGGGGAGGGAGAAAAATTTGAACTCAATCTTATAAAAGTGAATTTTGAAAATTATTTTTATATGTAATTGGAAAAAAATAAAATGTTATTAAGTGAACAAAAACTTTACTCTTCATCAATTCATCAGTCTTCCCAGATTTCTCTGAAACAGTTGTCATTTCTTACTGCACAATAGTATTCTGTTACATTCATATACCATAATTTGTTCAGCTATTCCCTGGGTGATGGGTACCCACTTAGCTTTCAGTTCTTTATCACAACAAAAGGAGCTGCTATAAGTTGTTTTTTTTTTAATAACTATATAGCCTTTTCCTTTTAATTTGGGGGATATAGACCTAATCGTGGTATCAGTAGGTCAAAGGGCATACTCCATTAAGTAACTTTGGAGCATAATTGATATAAATTGATTTCCAGAACAACGGGACCAGGTTACAATTCTACTGATAGTGCATCAACATGTAAAAGTTTGTATTAAACACCTCAATAAGTAAATAATTCAATAATAAAAATATTTTGTTTTGGGATAAAATCCTATATTGGTTACCCATTGTTCCTTTCTTAAAATTCATGGTGTATGAAACAAATATAATTCTATTGGCTCTAAGTAGGAAAGAAGAGAATCTAATTGGTTTTTATTAAATGAATTTATTAAACTAATAAATTTATATGTAATATTTTGACTTTGTGTGGTAGTTTGACCAGTTATATAGCTAGGAATGTGATCTTTTTTTATTATTAAATTACAGATGTAACTCCTAAGCAGCTGATAAGCACTTTTAATAACCAAATATCTAAGACCAGTGATAACAGGTATGGTATTACCTTTATCTAGATGAAAAAATGAATTCTTAAGATATTTGTGGCAAATTGAAGTTTTGGAGTGGTAGAGGAATATGTTCTCCGCAGAAGTAGATTTTTTGTTTTATTTATAGGGAACTCCTAGTAAGTAATTTCCCTTCACCGATGGAGCTCTCTAGCTGCTTTGTATCTTATAGACTTACTAGGTCACTGACAAGTTAAAGTCGTTCACAAAGTTAACCTGGGTTCATAGAGCCAGTGTTTGTTAAAGGTGGGATGTGAATCAACTCTTCCTGACTAGAACTAGCTTTTTATCTACTATGCCATGTTGCCTGTCTTGATTGGTTTAAAATTTGATAAATCATTGTGTTATATATTGAAGAATGCATTAGAGAATCAAATAAAAGGGAAAAATTGAACAACTCCATCTCTAAACCTGTATTTTGGTAATCCTTGGGGGAGAAGCTAATCCAAACCTGTTTTCCAGTTGACACCATTCTGTCATAGAGATTAAATTACCATTTAGCTTATTTGACAAGACTTTTTATCTTGTTTTGTTTTTCCAAAATCAGTGTAAATTCCTGTAGGGAAAAAAATTAGTAGCCTTTGATAAGAAAATACTCGTAACAAATTGACAAGTTAGGTAAATGAAAAATCAAGTTAAAAAAAGAAGTAGAAGCTAAAAGATGATGATAGACATTGTAGTATCATGGACAGAACACTCATTTTAAAACAAGGAAGACTTGTATTCAAGACCCTTTTCAGACTGGCTATGTGATACTGAGCAAGTCACTTAATTTTTCAGTGTTACAAGTAACTTTTAAAATTGTAGTTTCAGAAGACTTGTTGATCTGCATTGGTAGAGGGAGTTTCTTAACCATCATCTCCCTGTGCCATTTAAACCATAGGTTCAATTTTTTAAAAAGTCATGATTGAGATTATTATTAGTTAATATATTTGATCACATTAGTGAAAATGGAAAGAAAATTTTCATTAATTCTCAAAACATAAAAAGTATTGCAGTTTTTGTAGAATTTTTTTCCAGTTTTTATGGCAGATTTATTTTTGTGTTTTAAGCCTATGTAAATGTATGTATACTTTGAAAGACTATCTCACATATTTGAAGGAGTAAATAAGCAAACAATTTACAAGGTTAAAAAAAAATCCGTAGTAGTTAGTCTCTTCATTTTTAGATTCTTAATTAGCATGCTCATTCAGGCTTACTAATTTGTCTAGAAAAACCTTTTTTTTCTTAGAATTCATTATTTAATCATGAACACCATAGTAAATACTACATTGCTTAAAAAAATGTTTGAAATTACCTGGAGTTATTATGTAATTCAGTGTAATCTGTTTTTTAAATTTGAAGGGTGAGTTTCCCAAACCATTCATCATCAACAAAGTGCAATTCTCCTTTGGAAATAAAGATTTCAAAAGATTTAAAACTAAAAGAAGCAGAGAAGGATGGTGATAAGCAGTTGATCATAGTAAGTTATTTTAAAATTTTGTTGCTTTTTTCTATCTTAGTCATTTCCAGATATACCTCTATACTTTCCCAGCCAAATCCTTATAACAATACATTTTCAGATATGGTTAATTTTCAAAAATAAAAACTTGTTTTATTGATTCTTTTAAAAAATTTCCATTTTTTCAAGTAACAAATCTATTTTCTCTCTTGAGTTACCTCCCTCCCCCAACCCCCTTGCATTGAAAAAGAAAACTTTGTAACAAATATGCATAATCAAGCTAAATAAACTCATGCATTGGCCATGTCCAAAAAATAGATATCTCAGTCTGCACTTTGAGTCTTATTACCTTTCTGTCAGGAAGTGGATTTTAATCATGTTTAATCATTAGTCCTTTGGAAATGTGGTGGTCATTGGACTGATTGTAGTTCTTAAGTTTTTTAACATTGTTTGTCTTTATAATGTTATTATATAAATTTTTTATTCTGCTTCTGCCCATTTAATTGATAAGACTTTTAAAGTTTATCAGTCTTCCCTTTCCTCATTTTTTACAACACAATAATAATCTGTTACATTCATGTATCATAATTTGTTCAACCCTTTCCCATTTGATGGGTACCCCTTTAGCGTTCAATTTTTTGCCACCACCAAAAGCACTGCTATAAATATTTTTGTATTTATGTGTCCTTTTTCTTTATTTGATCTTTTTTATGGTAAAGGCTACTATACTATTGCTTAGTAATACTGTTGCTTAGTAAAAGGTTATGCAAAGTTTAGTGAATTTTTAGACATTGTTTGAAGTTGTTTTCTTGAATAGCTGGGCTATTTCAGAGCTCCATTAACCATGCATTAATGTGTTTGTTTTCTCATATGCCCTCCAACATGTATTACTTTACTTTTTTATCATCTTGATTTTGTCATTGAAGTTTACCTGATAGGATTAAAGAGGGAGTATGTATGGGATTTTCTGGTCCATTTTTCATTGGTTAAAAATTAAAATAATAAGTGAGCTGTCACTTTATCTTGCCCAGAACTCAGTTTCCATACCACTTCCCAGCTATTGCTACACTGTTCTGTACTCCAAGCTGTAACTATTTTCTAGCTCCCTCAGTTCCCCTCCAGCTCTTCCTGTATGTTTTATTCCCCAAGTAGAATGTAAGCTCTTTGAGGGCAGAGACTATATTTGCCTGTATTTGTATTCCTGTACTTAGCACAATGCCTGGTATGTAGTAAGCACTTTCTTGCAAGTATCTTAAGCTTAATATGTGTAACACTGAACTCATTATTTTTTCCTCTCAACCCTTCCCTCTTCCAAACCTCCCTGCTTTTGTCAAAGGCCCTACATCTTTCCATTGTATAAGGTTTGTAATTTAATCATTACTCAAATCTCATCCAACTCCAGTGTTCCCTATTGCCTCTATGATAAAATACAGACTCCTCTGCTTAACTTTTGAAGCCCTGTACAACCTGTCTTTACAGTCTTTCTTTGATCCAGCCAAACTGGCTTTCCTCTTTTCCTTTCACAGGGTGCTCCATTTCATATCTCCATGTCTTCATTGGCCATTCCTTATGCCTAGAATTCACTACTTTCTCCTTACTTCCATCTCAGTCTCACTTTTCCTTTGAGATGAGAGTCAGTCACCATCATCAGTATGGAGTCTTTTCTGATCTCTGCACTAGTTGTTCGCCTCTCTCTCAAATTAACTTGTATTTAACTACTTTCCATATATTTTTATTTATTCACTTTATCTTAGGCTATATGTATTTTTATATATACTCTATTTGATATCTCCGCCTTAGAATGTAAATTCCCATGTGAGTAGGGATGGTTTCAATCAGTCAGCCAACAAATATATACCTATTGCCAGGCACTGTTCTAGGCCCAGGTGATACAAGTACAAAGAATTTATCAATATTCATTGATTAATTGATGTATATATTTAATGGAAGTTTTTCTGGTGATATCAGAATAGCATAATTTCTGTGGAAAATTATTGAATATATACAGTTTTAATTTAATTTTTTCTTTTCTTCCTTTTAAAAAATTACTTCTTTATTCATAGCATTCTTTAAAAAAATTTGAGTTCTACATTTTCTCTCTCCTGTTCTTCCCCCACCCATTGAGAAGGCAAGTAGTATATCAGTTTTGTATGTGAAATCATGCAAAACATATTTCCATATTAGCCATGTTGGGGAAAAAAAGCCAAGAAAAATAAAGTGAGAAAATTATACTTCAGTTTGCACTCAGAGTTCATCAAATCTGTCTCTGGAGATGGATAACGTTTTTCGTAATGAATCCTTTGGAAATATCTTGGATCATTGTAATGATCAGAGTAGCTAAGTCTTTCACGGTTAATCATTGTTACAGTTGCAGTGTACATTGATCTTCTGGTTCTTCTCACTTCACTCTGCATCATTTCATATAGGTCTTCACAGGTTTTTCTGAAACCATCCTGCTCATCATTTATCATAATCATATACCACAACTTACTTGTTCAGCCATTCCCCAGTTGATGGGCATCTGCTCAATTTACAATTCTTTGCTAGCACAAAAAGAGCTACTATCAATATTTTTGTACATATAGATCCTTTCCCTTTTTCTTTGATCTCTTTGGGATACAGACATAGTGGTACTGCTAGGTCAAAGGGTAAGTACAGTTTTATAGCTCTTTGGCTATAGTTCCATATTGGTCTCCAGGGTGGTTGGACCACCTCACAACTCCACCACATCCCTTCCAGCATTTATCATTTTCCATTCCATACAGGTTCCTTTAAATAAAAAATATTAAAAAGGAGTAAGTTTCAAATATTTTGCATGGAAAATCCATACTGTGGTAGTCAAATTATTCTTTTGATTGTAATTTTTTGCATTGTAGATATGCATAAAACTTTTATTCAGGAAACAGTTCTTATCATTACAAATATTTGGACTTAAAGTACAGGGTGTCCCTAAAGTCTGGACACATAGGAAAAATGCATATTTTGAAATATTTGGAATATTAACAGACCTTAGCCCCCTTCACTTCTTTTTCTGGGGTATGCTAAAGGAGAAGGTGTACTCAATGAAAATCACAGATGCAGTACATTTGATTGAACGCATGAAGACTGGATGTGGTAAAATTGACAGCAGTGTGGAGTTATTGCATCGAGTTCAGGTGAATCTTGAAGCGCATCAACCTTTGCATCACAAGTGATGGAAATCATATTGAAGATGGTATTTGTTAATATTTCCAATTAAATAAAATGATGTTGAAAATTTCCTTCATTTTATTTCTTGAAAATATGCATTTTTGCCTATGTGTCCAGACTTTAGGAACACCCTGTATTATGAAACTTAATCATGATGAAACCCTAAAATTTTTATGTGTATTTCTTCATTTAATCATTACAGGATTCTGTATAATGAGAGATCAATAATATTTTTAAAACTGGTTTCTTTGTGTACAAAATTTCACACATTAAATGTAACAACTGCTAATTCATTTATTAGATACAGTTAGTTTTCAAGTTACTCTTTAATTTTAGAGTCCAGTTTTGACATTACAGATTTTTCTTTCCACATTTCATCTTACATATGTTTATATTCAGATTTACGAATTATGTTCAGTTTTCAGAAATGTTTGAGTAATATGTTGTGTCTTTCTTAGGATGCAGGACAAAAACGGTTTGGAGCAGTTTCCTGTAATATTTGTGGGATGCTTTACACTGCTTCAAATCCAGAAGATGAGACTCAACATTTGTTATTCCACAACCAGTTTATTAGTGCTGTAAAATATGTGGTAAGAGAATTTCATGGTTCTTTAAGGGTAAATGGCCGGATTTTTTAGTGAGATGGGTTCTCAAAAAGATTAATTCTTGATTGGTTTTTAAAATAATACTTCACATATTTTCCAGTTATAGTTTTATAAGATAAAACATAACATTTCTGGAATAAACTGGCTTTTTTTTTTAAAGAAATTAACTAATGTTGATCAATTAGTATTGGTGGAGTTTTTCTTTTAAATAAACATTTTTATTGCTGTTGTTCTGGGCTTGTACTAAGAAATAATGTTGTTCCACCTGGGCAGTTCTTGCTTTCTTTATGAGCATAGAATAATATCAAAATTTTGAGTTTCTTAATAGTCCAATGGCTTGGAACAATTTTGTGTCTTATGATTATGTAATGGTATTCTAAAAAATGACATCTAGATGATTTTCAAATTTTTATTTCTCTTTGGCCATTATAAGAGACTACTCTGTAGAAAAAGTTTTCTAGTAGTTTAAATCTCTGAAGCCTTGCTTAAAAAAAAGTTACATTTTAAGTTCCTATTTTTTTTTCCTATTTAGTAGTATAAGGATAAGGGAATTGTGTGTTTTTTTCTTTATATGCATGTTAGGTCTATTGGGTAATTTTTAACATTTGAGTTTAATGTAGTAAAATTTTCAGCCATTTTGAACTATTTTCGATATCTTGTGAAAATAGCAATTTTATACCAAAGCTGTTCCCACATAATCTGAAATACAAACTGGAATCCATATTTACATACATGTTACCTTCAGTACTGTACACTCACATAGACAAGACCTCCAGGATATCTGAACTGAGATCACCAATTCATTTCATATAGGCATTCAGATTAGCACTAGAAAATTATTCAGATGTTTTTACTCTGGCCCAAGTTAGAGCCTTTTTACCTTAAGTTAAAAAGACCTCTTATCTTTCTCCCTCAGATAAAATTTTTGCCTTTATCTGTGTTACTAAAGAAGACTGTTTCTGCTTCTCTAACATTTTTCCTCAAATATGCTAAGCAAATTTTAAGATTCATGTATGCAGAAAATCTGTCAAAAGATACAGATTTATTTCTTGAAAACTACCTTCTTCCAGTTTGCTTATATCAGTACTCTTCAACAAAATGATATTTTAGCATGGGACTTCTTAGTTCTAGAATCCTTTTTCTGACCTGCTAAGAAAGCAAAATAAAAATGTGTATATATATAAAATATACATACACGTGTATGTGTATATATGCATGTATATACACACACACATATATATACATATATGTGATGTAGTTAATTATAGCTTACTTACAATAAAAATATTTCACTTGATTTTATTTTGAAAAGTAGTTTAAAATTTGGATACAACTTAATTTAAATTGCCACTGAAGCCATTATGATCAAATGCAAGTGAGAATGCAGTGTGTCAAATTCTCATTGAGGTAAAAACTAAGAGTGCATTTCTGAGCACAGAATTGAAGATTTTGCTTTAAAATATTTTGTTGAGTAGACCAAGAATTGAAGTTAGTAATAGTTATTTCATATCTCCTATAATTTACTAATAACTAAGTTGATTATCTTATGTAAAAAGGAATGAAATTGACCTTTTTAATAAGTTATGATTTTTTTTGGGGGGGTGAGACTCCAAAAAGAATCTAAGGATTTTTTTTTCTTTTTTTAATAGATGGGACAGAGCTAAGGGTTGTTGTTTTTTTGTTTTTGTTTTTAATATAATTTTTTGTTTGCTTTTTTTTTGAACCTTGAGAGAAGGAATTGAGTTTAGCAGATGGTCTTCCTTTGCACCGAGGTCCAAATTCTTATTTAACTTTTTATGTTATAAGAATGTTTTCCGTTTCATATATATATATGTGTGTGTAGTATGAAAAATAAAAATCTAATACAATTAACTTTTTAGTTTTTAGGAAAAAGGTGAAAATATTGATGCCCAAAATGTACTGAGGGGAGCATATAGTTTTGATTTCTTAGTTATAACACCAAAATGAATTTGGCTAATTTTGTCCTTATTTTATCTTCTGTGTTGCTTTTTTTGTGTCTTTCTTCAAATGTGGAGTATATTTAAAAAAAAAAAGAGTTTAGTGTTTTGGCCTTATTAGTCATGTTAAAAGTAACATACTTTTAAAAAACTATTCAGTATTTTTGTTACACTAAAGAATATTAAAATACAAAATAAAAGGGATAATTCAATTCCTTTTTAATTAGCAACCTTTAAAAATTATAGATGCCTTTGTTTTTATACAGTTGTCACTTTCCAGTGATTCTTCTCCTTCCTTAAGCCATAGAACATGTCCTTATTTGTAACAGGTAAAATAAGCCAAACAAATTAACACATTGGCCATGTCTGCTAATTTAGACCTCCTTTTTCACTTGTCTGTTTGCTGAGGTGTGGGGAGCAGTCTTCCTCATCAGTCCTCCAGAATAATGATTATGGATATTATACTGACGAGAGTGCAGTAAAAAAACAATCTTCAAAAGGGAACGACATTCAACGTTGTTATGATAAGAATTTCTCCCCCTAAACTTATATTGTATCTCATAGTGTTATAGATCTAGGTGACTTTGGGTTTTTGAAGGTTATGTTAGCATAGTGAATGCTCTTTCTAGATCCTTTGCAAAGCCCAAAGTTTCCTCTATATGTGTGAGTTGTTCATAGTAACCAAGATGAATAGAAAAGCTTTCAGCTATGTCCCTGTCAGGCATGTCCCTTATGTCCCAGGTATCGTGTTTGTGGTCTGAGGACCAGTGCAGCTCAATCCAGAATGACTTGTTTACTAACGTGGTGGAGATGGCTGTATTCATTGGTGAAATCATGGATTGTTGAAATATAAAAAGATTTCCTCTAGAAACTGGATTAGTATTCTTAAAATAGGCTTTTTTCCTCTGTGAGATCAATAATATTTAAATCATGTGCATATAATAAAGCCCTGTAAACATTCTTTGTTTTTCTGACAATTTTTGGCCTACTGAAACATTAAGCTTCTGGTCTCTTCCTTTCTTATACTTTTCTGTGAAAACAGCTTCATTTATCATACAACTTTAGAGCTGGAAAGATTCTTTGGAAATCATTCTATTGCAGTCTTCTCATTGTTACTTTCTTCACTTTATCCTCTCTTCCTTATTTTGGATACCGTTTGGAGAGAAACATTTGGACTAAACTGTTGGAGACTCTTTAGGAGGTAGCTTCTTTTTCATCAAGGAGAGACTTCGCTTTTTGACATAGACCTAGGAGCTTCCTTAGTATATGGAGATAATGGTTCCTGTAGGAAAAGGAGCTCAGGGTGACTTTCGGACAGATTTAACTTTGTACCACATGACCAAGTCAGATATTTGTCTTTGATCCCCAGTCTCAGCTGTAACCTCAAACTCCCACTAGGTGTCCAGAATCACCTTTAGTTTTTCTAGTGACTAATCAGAATAACATTTGGATTCATTATGAAGCTCCTGGTTTAAACTTTTTTCTCCCTTAAATCTTTAATACTAACAAGTACTTGTGTGCTAGGTACTGCGGAGGATGCAAAGAAACAACAGACATAGTCTTTGTTTCCAAGAAACTAAGACCCCAAAGGCACCCCCTACTCATCTCCCACCCCAACTCCCCACCAGTCTTTTCCAGGTTAATTATTCCCAATTCCTTCAATAAGTCCTTTCCAGTTTCTTAAACCTGTCAAGACCTTTTTCACTATCTTTGTTGCACTCTTTTGCACCCTTTCTTCCCCAGCAGATTGGATCCTTATTCATCTCCTCCTTGAATCTTCAGCCTCTCCTATCAAGAGGTTCTTTTCCTACAGCTAAGTGGTCCTTAAAATACCCACTAAGCCTATCATCACTTAACTCTCCTTTTCTCAGCCAGATTCCTTTAAAAAGTTGGCTATAGTTATTGCTTGGGAGAAATTGGCTTGGAGAGACCTGGGGGAGCCCTTTGAGACCCTCCTGAGAGATGCTCCAAGCTCTGTGTCCTTGGCCTCTCCCTCCCTCGCAGTGTCCACAGACGTGTGTGAGCACCAGCCTAGAAGCTTCTAGAGGGAAGACCCCTGCCTGGTTGGCCATTCCGGTATCCTCAGCATAGCTTGGCACCATGTCACAATCATTAGAATAGCAGCCATCATTTACAGCACTTTGTGCTTGCAGAGCGCTTTACAAACATTATCTCGTCTGATCCTCACAGCAACCCTGGAAGCCTCGTGTTACAGGAAACTGAGGCAGACAGAGATGGAATGACGTGCCCAAGATCACACAGTTGCTAAGTGAGGCAGGATTTGAACTTGGTTTTTCCTGAGTAGTTGCCCAGTGCTCTAACCACTGCACCACTAGCTCACAGAGTGAATGTAGATATCAAATAGTAACTGTTTCTCTTTTGGCCAGGAATTCTGAGGGGCTTCTCCTCCCAGTTCGATCAGAGTGAGAACCTGAAAAGACCTTAGCCTGAAAGGACCAGAGTCTCCCATTGCATCCTGGGCGATGTCTAGTCATCCTGGTGAATATCAGGTCACCAGACCCAGATGGCTCTGGAGGAAAAATTGAGGCTGGTGACCTTGCACAAACCCTCCCCCCCCAACTCAAATAAAAGTCAACTGCAAGTCATATCATTTCCCTGAAGTCATGGTCCTCTTCAAGAACGAAGGACAAACACAACAACCGACACTTATTGCCTCTAGTTTCACACCCTTCAGTCCTTTCACCACTTGCTGAAATAGCATGATCTTTCCAAAGTTACTAGTGATCTCTGATTTGCCAAATCTGATGGTCTTTTCTACATCCTAATCCTTCTTATCTCTATGCTTTATATGACAATGTTGACCACCCTCTTCTCTTGGATGGTCTCTCCTCTCTAGGTTTTTATGATACTAGTCTATCTTGGTTCACCTCCTACTTGTCTGATTCACTCCTCAGTTTCCTTTGCTGGCTCATTATCTACATCATACCCCCTCAGTGTGGCTGATCCTATCCCTGGGCTCTCTTCCCTTTCTTGTAGTAACCTTATTAGCTTCTACAAGTTATTAACTATCATCTTTATACCAATCACTCTTATATTTCTATATCTAGCTCCAGTTTCTCCCCCAGCTTCAGTCCTACATTACCATTTGCCCTTTTGACATTTCAAACTGGATATCTCAGAGATATCTTAAACTCATTTTGTCTGAAACTGAATTCATTATCTTTCTAAATCTTACACTCTTCCAACCCTCCCTACGCTACTTGAAGGTACCACCAACCTTTTAATGTTTCAGGTTCATAGTCTTGGCATCATCCTTGATTCCTTCCTCTACTCACCCTACATATCCAGTTGGTTGCCAAATCTTGACATTTCTACCTTAAATATCTCTTTAATCTAACCCCTTTTCTTCACTCACACAGCTACCTTAGCTCAGACCCTCATCAACCCTTGCCTAGATTATTTCAGCTGTCCCTTCATTGGTGTCCCCGCATCTCTTCTCTTTCTACTTAGGTCCACCCTGTACATTTCTGCCAAAGTAATTTTCATTAAGCACAGATCTGACTGTGAATTTCTTAATCAACTTCAGTTGCTTCTAAGATAAAATTTAAACTCTTCTTTTTATCGTTTAATGTCCTACAATACCAGAGGTTCCCAAGCATACTTGGCCTACCTCCCCCTTTAAAAAAAAATTAGTCAGCTTCCCCCTGGAAATCTACTTTCTTTAACCCTTTACCTTTTTTTTTTTAAATCTGTGTCATTTCAAAAATATATAAAATACTTTTTTAAAAAAATGACACATCTTAAATTTAATAATTTTTGTAAATTTGTGGGTTTTTTCCTGCATTGAAATTTTGATGATGCAATATTGCATCATGTGACCATATAGTATAGTATTGTAAACAAGTCATTACATGCACATATTCCTGCCAGCGCATGCTGGACTTCCAGACAATGCATGACATGATCACCGGCCGATACTTGCTTGTTAACACCTGTTGATGGACTTGACCACTTATCGGTTATAACTTGCACTTTGTGTATTTAGAAAATAATGTACTTGCTACTTTAACTCTGTTACACAACAAATGAAACATGTGAATGGTTTTTCAAAATTCTCTTCTTTTCTTTTTTTATGCTTCCACTGCCCCCTTATTTTTATTTAATGTCCCCAATTGCAACTGAGGCTACTGTTGCCCCCTTGGATCATTCTAGCACCTGTCGAGGTGGTATCGCCCACTTCGGCCTATAGTCTGTCTTTCTAGTCTCATTGGACATTACTCTCCCCCATGACCTCTGTGATCTAAAGTGATCTTTTTGTTCCTTGCTTCAGACACTCTCACTTTTTTTTTCTAGTTTTGTACTAGACTCTCCCAGACTCTCTTCCCCAGACTCTCATTTCTTTTCTTCTTTTCCGAGTGTTTCTCTCTTAAGATGCAAGTTAGGTACCATCTTATGTGGGAAGCTTTTCCTGCTCCGCTCAACTGGTAGTGCCTTTTCTCCCAAACTACCTTGTATTTAACTACTTTGTATGTACTTAATTGATTAACTTTATGTTTATGCTGCACATGTACTTGTTTATCTACCTCATTAGAATGTAAGCTCCTTGTGAGTAAGGATTATTTCGTCCTTTGTACTTGTACACCTAACACCTAGTGCAATGTCTGGCATGTAAATAGGTGCTTAATGTAATCCTTGTTATTTGATTGAGTTATAAATATCCATCTTAAATTCTGGTACCCTGACCTGAATACAGTGGACTGACCAGATAAGAGGGGCTAATACCTCCTTATTTCTTGAAACTGTACTTTTCTTAGTGTAGTCTAAGACACAGTAACCTTTTTTGGCTACTATATTACATGACTCAGTATTGAGCCCATTAAAACCCTTAGATTTTTTCTCAGTCAAACTGTTATGGGACTATGCTTCCCCCATCATATACTTGTGAAACTGTATTTTTTGGAACCCAAGTATAAGATTTCACATTTATCCTATTGGATTGTGTTTTATTATATTTAGCCCATTGCTTTAACTTGGATATTGTCTTCCTTTAAAGTGCTAAGAGCATAAAGATAGTAATTAATTGTGGGTCATAGAGCCGTGAAAGAATCATAAGCTAAGTACTTGGTGAACTTTGAAGTGCTATAGAAATGTGAATTCTTTTTATTATTGTTTCCTTACCCTTCAGTATGACTTTGCAAATGTCCTATTATTATTTTCTTTCCCAGTAGATGTTTTAGTACTACTTCAGATAGAAATGAGCTTGATGGGTCATTGGTTTGATCTAACATGTCATTTCTTACATTCTGGTCATTTGAAGTCTGATCACTTGTGATCAGAGACACAAAGAGGTCAGTGCCATAGAGGTGTTTTCTCTAGCATCATATCCCTGATATTTGAGGATCACTGAATATTTTAATATCAGGAGAATCAGAGTTACTTACAATATAAAGGTACCAGTGCCATAAAATATAGGCACTCATATTTGGATGATTAAGTTAACTTGTTGTTTCAACAGTCCGGCTAGCAGCTGTTTTGGGGGTATAAGACCAACCCAAGCCCAACAACAAGAATGCTACCAGCACACTGCAAAAGCACAGGTTCTTTTGATTTGCTTAACTAAGGAAAGCTATGTTAAGGGGTTGACAAGCTTACTTTAATTTAGCATACAAATATCATTCACTTAGTTCAGGGGAAAAGACCAGCACCCTGAACTTCAGAGCAAAATACAAACAAGTCACAAACATCAACAGACAGACCCAATACAATTCATAGTTACCAACATCTAGGTCCAGCCTGGGAGCTCAGAACAAGGGCTGGCCCAGAGTCATGCGCACCACCACTGCTGTGGGTAAGAGCTCCAAAGAAGAGAAAGCCAACCCCTAGTTTTATATCTTTTTCAGTGTCAGGGGTGAGTCACACATGTGACTCACCCACGTGACCTAAAATTATCACAAAGAGGCTACTTAAACCCATGTGGTCTCAGAGCCTCTGATGTCCCAAACCTATCACTCAAACTCATGTGTAAACTAGGCCCTCCCCTGCGTTAGCCCCACCTTGGGCCCCACCTTAGTTACCAATCCACATCCACATAGGTTTTATACTTAATAGGGGTTGGGCCTGGGGCTTAGCACGTAGTAAGGCTCAATGAAATACATTGAATTACTCAAAGGAAACAAAAGCCAGCTAAGTGCTAAGAGCCCATTTTGCTTACCAACAGACTTGTAGGACATTCTGGTTTGTTTATTCAAGAGAAAGTAACATGAGATAATTGAAAGAACACTTGGTTTCTAAGTTCTGACCCTGTCACTTAACCTACTATATACTATTGAACAAGGCAGTTAGTGTGCCTCAGTTTCTTCACTTGCAAAATAGATTATCTCTACCTTTTAATATTACGTGATTCTAAAATGATTTATTATATCAGTGAAAAGAACCTTGTCTTACATTGTGGTGTATCGTGTCATATATTTTCTGAGGAAATGTCAGCATTTTCACTTTCTGAAGCACAAGATAGGTCTTCTTGATGTTCCTCAGTAGAAGGAGAGAAAGAACTGTGATCTACTTCTGTGGTCAAGCGCCCTAGTCTTAGCTATTGTATTAGCCAAAGGAGACACTGAGTTATTTTAGACATCACTTTCCATGAAAATTGGGCTGCCTGCTAGATGATATCTAAGATCCACTCCAGCTTTGATTGTATTCTCTTCTCTTGTTGTATTGTATTTGATTGTTTTCCTTCTGTTAGAGGAAGAACTTATATATACACGTCAACATACCTTATGGAACAAGACTGGTAAATTAAGACCTGAAGCTCTCTTATACTTTTCTAATGCTACAGTGCATAAGTATCATAGCAGTGTAAAAACTGAAAGATAATTTTTAAGCACATGCAAGTCTTGAGTGATTCTTTTAGGCCATTATTGACATCTAGATTAGAAGTTAAGGTCCATTTTATTTCATCAGTTTTTTCTAATAGTTGTACTTAGAGATTTTAAGTGGAATATCATTTAGTGTTTGGGTAGTTTAGTTTACAATTTAAAGTAGTCTGGTTGGGTTGCTGTCACAAACTGTAGTATTGAAATGTAAAAGAGAAGTTATGATGATAAATTATACATGGGCTCCTTTCTAAAATACTTGCTCCAAAGAAATATCTAACATAATCCTTTTAAAAATTAATTGCTTGAGATGTTTTGGTATTTACATTTTTTAATAGTTTGACCCAGATATATACACATAACACCCACATTTAAGAACTGCTTCAGTTGACATTTTAACAGGCAGTTTTAGTATAATTCTTTCATATATTAGCTTCTGCCTTATCTTCAAAACAAATAGTTGGATGAATCTGTATTTCTTCCAACTATGTAGCTCTCAATCTATCCATGCCTTAACTTTCTGTGAGATGCTTGTTTATATCCTGTAAATGTTCCATAGGGATCATATAGTATGAAAGCTCTTTGAGATTTTTGGATTGTATTATTGTTTATCTTTGTACTCCCCCCACCCCCCTTGGCACATAGTAATCACTTAATAAATGTTTGTTGATTGATTGATCTAGAGATCGAAGGGCTTAGAGGCCATTTAGTCCAATTCCCTAATTTAATGAGGAAATTGAAACTCTACGAGAGAGTGGATGACGTAGTTGCTCAAGTCAACAGAAATAGAAACTTGCAGAGCTGAGATTCAAACCCAGGTCTTTGTTCTCTTTGCTGTATGATGGCCTTTGGTTAGATTTTTTCTGACTTTATGTGTCTTCCAAAGCAGAGATGAAGGTGGTGTATTAATTAGTTCTCCTCTCTTTCTATATATCTGGCCCACCTCCTTTTCTGCTCATTAGGCTCTTCGATATTATTTATAGTGCTACTTCTGGTTCAGTGCTCTGCAACAAAAAAGCAAATATTGCTCTCAGTCCTATGTAGCTCCTTTGTGCTTTTGTAGTGATTATGGAGGAGTAGTTCAAAAAGGATGGCATATTTTTAGACTATAAATATGACCAATGAGTTGACATGGCAAATAAGATATGACAGAATTTAAGATGTTTTAATGCTTAAAGCATCTGACTTCTGAAGCCCTAAACATTGTAAGGAGAGATGATAATACAATTATTCTAAACTATGTGAATATAAACATCAGTTTTGACCCAGAATGTGCTAATTATTAGGTGCATTGATTTTATTTTCAAATTTATTAGTTTATTTTTATTAGCATTTGTTATTTCTCCCTTCCACGGATACCTTCTTCCCTTGTCAGACAGTAAAAAGAAAAAGAAAACCCACAAAAACAAACATTTATATCTGTTAAAACAAATTTCTGCATTGGCCACGTCCAGAAATGTATGTCTTACTCTGCATTTTAAGTATATCACCTCTCATGGGAAGAGGTGTGTAGCATGTTTCCTCTTCAGTCCTCTGGACTTGTAGCTTATCATTGCATCGATCAGTTTCAGAATCTTTCAAAGTTGTTTTTATATTGTTGCCATTGTATATGTTGTTCAAATTTAGGCTATTTGACATGAGCTCTCTCTTCATTTTAAAACACTTCGACATCATTTATCACTCCTTTTCCTTAACAGAGACAGTGATTTTAAAATCCCTAAGTAAATTGGTTTCAGATTGCGTGTTAAAACTGTTATAGTCCTTGTAAATATCCTTTTAAAAGTGTGTGTGTGTGTCTGTCTGTCTGTCTGTCTGTCTCCGTGTCTCCTTCAAAGCTATCCTTCCTTCACATTCACATCCTTTACTGTCCCCAGATAATCTTAGACAGCAGAGTTCAACTCAGTTCTACTTAAAGAGATCATTAGTAGCTTTCAGTCTTCATTGTCTTTGTAGATGTATGTATGTATGTGTGACTAATCAGTTCAAAAGAAAGCAAATCTTAGAGCACCGAGGGAAGCAATTTCATAGCATTGGAGATTAGCCTTATCAATTCCCTTATTACTTTTGACTTCTTATTTTGATCTCTTTGATAATGTTCTATTTTTTCTAGTTTCAAAATATTAATCATTAGTATGAATAATATAATATTCTTTAACCCTAATAAAACTGTTGATCATATAGGTGGTAGTGTATATTTATTGTTTTCTGTTACTTCTCTTTTTCATTTGTGAAAGGCTTTTTTGTCAGATAGCTGGAAAGGGAAAAATTATATTTAAATTATAAAAATAAAGTGCAGGTCTTACCTCAATATGATAAAATTTCTATCTAAATTTTTCATTGAATCTGTATAAGATTCTAATGAGAGAATAATTTGGATAGCCTCTTCAAATTCATTGTGAAGGAACTGGACCTAATTTTCCACATATATTATAAAAGAAGCTTAAACTAAATGATCTCTAAGGTCTACTCCAACTCTGATTCTTTTCATCTTTACACTAATTTTGGTCTGCATCTTAGCTACGAAATTGTTTTAAGAAGCTCTTAATAAATGTGGACTCGTGTTGATTTTTTAAATATTTTTTAAAAAAGTGTATATCAAATACTATAATAGCAGTTGAGTGACATTGAGGTAACAATTGAACCCAAATGAAAAAAGTGCAGATTTAGATTGTCTTCAAATAGCTTAGAAAGTGTGGCATTAAAAAAAATTATTTAAATTATTCTTTAAAATTTATAGTTGAATCAAGTGAAAAACCTTTAGCTTTTATTTGATGGAAAGGAGCTTTATTTTCAAAATTCATAAAACTTATCAAGCTATTTGTGAAAATGGCTGTGTTTATAAAGAGTAATGTCTATATGCCTCTGATTTGCTGATTCTTTGTATTGGGACATACACGCACACACACATACACACATATATATATATATACATATATGCGTATATATGTATATATATAAGAGAGAGAGAAAGAGACAGAGAGAAAGTATAACAGCGATGTAATTTTTCTTACTTTCCTCTTTAAAAAATCTTCTAAGACTGTTTCTGCTTTTTCTTTTTTCCTTAAATTAAAATTTGAGGATAACATACTAGGCAGAGTTACAGCATCTCAATTTGTATACCCTTATAGATGCTATTAGAGTTAGCAAAGAAATCTTAGGCTTTACCCAGAAATTTCATGTATGATCAAATGGTCATGTCATCAAGTCTTATTAACAGAATCTTTCAAACCAACATAACAAAAATAGCATCCCAATTCATTAAATAACAAAATTACTCTAAGCTTTGTCAACAGTATTAAATGAAATTAAGTCCATTTGCCTTTATCTTGGTTTCATTCAGCTTTAACATTTTTAGAAAGCACAGATCTCAAAAAGATGATGATGGTTTATTCTAATAGGAAGTATAATATTGCTTCTCCAAAGGCCTTTTTGCTTGGGTAAGACAAATGGAACAACCCATTCAGCTCATTCCTTCTGTATTTATTTCAAACTTCAAAGCTCCTAGTTTTAACCTCTGGTTCAGTCCCATCTTACTAGATTTAAGTGGCTTTTTGTTTTTTTTTTTTCATGCAGGTTCTGCTCATTAATCACCACGAGTGTGGATCTGAAGAAGAATTAATTACCTCTATTTTTTTGAGTATGTTTAACTTCAGATACACACAACGTAGCCTCCTTCCCCATTAGATTCTTAGAAGGTAGTTATATTTTTTATAGTCTCCTTCTTGTGACTCTTGATAGTTGTGATCAATAAGAATAAAAACTATACCTTACATACTGGGCTACTGCATGCAAATCAGTTCATTTAAAACCTCCTGGAGGTCTTTCGCATGCCAGACATAAAACCATGAGTGTGTGTTTGTGGAGGTAACCATGTTCAAAGTAAATTTAAGAGTTAAGTTCTTTTCACAAGAATCTGGGGAAGGGTAACTTACATTGGGGGACCAGTAATTCTTAAGGGGCTTCGTGCATTGTGAGTTAATACCTTTCAGAATTATTTTGAAATGGGAAATGATAAATTGATATTTTAGCGATATCAGGAAGTGGGAGGGTATGTTTGTATGAGTAGAGTTTAACCTGAACTTGCATTGTGCTTAACTCTGTGTTTAAATGGGCCGACTAATTATGCCCTGCCCTCGCAGCCAAAAACTAATGTATAAGAAAATTGATATTGGTGAAAATTTCCAGATAAATTAATGCTTCTTTTTTCCTTTTAAATGGCTATGTGGAATAAAGTATATGAATGTATCCATTTTGTTTAGGGGTGGAAAAAGGAAAGAATTTTAGCCGAATACCCTGATGGAAAGATAATAATGGTTCTTCCTGAAGACCCAAAGTATGCACTTAAAAAGGTAAATTCTCATTATAATTTAATATTAAATAGGCAATATATTTTCCTTTGTGGTTTTATAATAATAACTAGGTGTGTATGCATCTGCTTACTGACTTTTTCTCCTCTTGGTTTCCAGTTTCTTCAAGCAGCTAAATGATGTATCAAAAGCAAAAGAGCTGTGAACTCACTCTGACTCTGTTCCCTCTTTGCCTCTTTTTGAAGAGATCACTGATTGCTGATGTGCAAATTACTTTGTCCCTATCAGCTCCTTATTTCATTCCCCCAGCAGCTCTTCTCCTAGTCCTAGCCATGTGCTTACCCCACTCACTCATGTAGAAGATAGAAGCTGTCTGACGTGAGCCTCCTTAGCTCCTACCCTCTTTTCTTCAGAACTTCTCAGGATTGTTATGTACTTTCCCTTCTCTTTTGGTCATAGATGATGAGAAGTATCTTGGTATCCTTTCTCCTCTGTAAGGCTAATCCTCCTATCTGTACCCTTGATCCTATTCCTTCCTGTCTTTTCTTGGGCCTTATTCTAGCAGTCATCCCTTTTCTTGAATGTAACACTTTTTTCTACTGATATTAGCCAACGCTGTCTCTCTCCTCCCCTTTCCCTACAGTTTGGTTTCTGGTCCTTAACATTCTACTGAAAATGTTGTCTCTGATTTCACCAGTGGCTTCTTGGAAGCCAAATCCAATGGCCTTTTTTTCTAGTCCTCATTTTCTTTGACTTCTGCAACTTTAGACACTGTTGACTGTCTTCTTTTAGGAAAAAAGTTTTTATTGATGTCTGGTTTTTTACATCATGATAGTTTACCCTACTATCCATATACTCTTCCTGTCTTAGAGAGCCATCCCATATAACAAGTGGTGTTTGTCATTAAAGACAAAAAGAATAAGAGGAAAAAATTAGCACAATTAGTATGTTGAAAAAGTCCAAACACTTGTGTACTGTATGCTACCTGTGGACCTCTTGCCTCTGTGAAGGAGTGGGTTGGGATCTTTCACGCATTTCTTCTGAGTTATGTTGTTCTTTATAGTTTTTGTAACATTCACTTTTTATTTGTGTATATGTGTATGTCTCTTTCCATTTATGTTGTAATTATTGTGTATATTGTTTTCTTAGCCCTGCTTACTTCACTCTGCATCAGTTAATGTAGATCTTTCCATGATTCTTTGCATTCGACACGTTCATTTCTTACAACATAATAATATTCCTTTGCAATTATGTATCACAATTTTTTTTAGCTATTCCCCAATCAATGGATGTCTACTTTGTTTCCAATTCTTTGCTCTCACAAAAAGTCCTTCTGCAAATTTTTTGGTGTATGTGGAGACTTTCTTCTTACTAAAGGACTCATTGTGTATAAGCCCAGTAATGGAGTCTCTAGTTCAAAGGGTAAGGACATTCTAGTTACTTTATTTACATAATTCCAAATTGCTTTCTGAGATGGTTTAACCATTTCATAGCTCCAGCAACAATGTTTTAGTGTGCCTATTTTTCCATGGCCCTTCCAGAATTGACTATTGCTATTTTTGTCACTTTTTTCCTAATTTTCAGGGTATGAAGTGAAACTGAAGGATTGTTTTGATTTACCTTTTTCTTATTACTAATGGGAGTATTCTTTCATATGGTTGTGAATACTTTGCATTTCTTCTTTTGACAACAATTTTTTTTTATCCCCTTTGACTGTATCTGTATTGGGGAATGACTATTGTTCTTTTATGTACATGTGTTCATCGTTTATGTATCTTGCATACCAAACCTTAATTAGAGAACTTTATTGATCATTTCCGTTTTTATCTTGGGTGCATTAATTTTGTCTAAGCAGAAGCTTTTTGGGTTCATGTAATCAAAGTTATCTATTTTATCTTTTGTAATTGCCTCTATCTCTTGTTTGGTTAAGAATACATCTCCTATGTATAGCTCTGAGACGTATATGATCTACTTCTTTTGTAATTTTTTTTGGTACTATGATCTTTAATATTAAGGTCATGTATCCATTTAGAATATATTGTGGAATAGGGGGTAAGGTGTTGGTCTAAGCCTACTTTCTGCCAGATTGTTTTTCAGTTTTCTCAGTAGTTTTTATTAACTAGGGAGTGCTTTCCCAAGTAGTCTGTTTTCCAGTTTGCCAAACACTCAGTTGAGTTCCATTGTTTCTAATTCTCCCATGTTTAGTTTGTTCCATTGACTTGTCTTTCTTTTTTAATCAACACCAGATGGTTTTGTTGACTGATACTTTATAATACAATTTGAGATCTTGAAGTGCTTTCCCACATTTATCCCTCTCTTTTCCTTTGATCACCATTTTCCTTGATATTCTCCATCTTTTGCTTTTCCAAATGAATGTTATTTTATCAAGTTACATAAAATATTTGTTTGATGATTTGATTCTTGTAGGATTAAAATTGTAAATTAATTTTGATAGTATTGTCATTTTTATTATATTGGCACAGTCTAGACATGAGCACCAAATATTCCTTCAGCTGTTTAAGTTGTTCTTTATGTTTGTAAGGAGCACTTTGTAATTAAATTGAACAAATTTCTTGTGTGCTTTTGTAGATTGATTGCAAGATACTTTATGCATTGTATGGTTATTTAGAATGAAAGTTACATTTCTATTATTGCCTGTTGGACTTTACTATTATGTACAAATGCAGTTGATTTTTTAAGATTCATTTTGTAGTCTGCAACTTTGCTGAAGCTGTTAGTTATCTTGATTAGTATCTTTGCTGATTCCTGAATATACCATTGTGTCATAAACAGATAGGGATAGTTCTATCTCCTCTTTGCTCATCTTCCTTTAATTTCTTTCTCTTGTCTTATTTCTTTTGTTAGCATTTTCAGAACTATATCAAATAGTAGTGGAGACGCTGATTACTTTCTTATTTCCATGAACATCACACTTTACTGCCACTTCTCACAGATTCATTGCCCACTATGTGCAAGGTATTGGGGATACACAGATAAAGGGTTTGTAATAGTCAACAGGCATTTATAAAGCACTTACTAATGTGTCAGGCACTGAGTGAAGTTCTGAGGATACAAAAAGAAACTCTGTCCTGACCCGAAAGGAGCTCACAGTCTAAAGAGGGAGACAACATATAAATAACTGCACATACAAGCTATAAACAGAATGGATGGAAGGTAATCTTAGAGGAAAGGCATTAGCAGCTATGGGGACCGAGGAAGTCCTTTTGAAGAAGGTAGGATTTAAGCTAAATTATGAAGGGGGCCAGAGAAGCTGAGAGGCAGGGGGTGAGGAGGGAGAGCATTCCAGCCATGGGATACAGCTTGTGAAAAGTAGAGGATTGGGAGATAGATCATCATATGTAAAGAGGGCAGTGCAGCTGTATTCTAGCGTCTTTGGAAAGGAGCTCAGCATAAGAAAATTGGGAAGGGGCCTGCTTGTTCATGTGGGACCTTTGGCTTTATATGCCAAACAAAGGATTTGATTTTTGATGATAGAGATAATAAGGAGCCATTGGGAGCCATTGAGTTTATTGGGGCAGGGTTTGACATATTTAGACCTGTACTTTAGGAAAATGATTTTGGGAGCAGATAGACTTGAGGCAGGGAGACCAATTAGAAGACCGTAGGGACCTTTGGAGATTATATAGTATAACCTCCTTATTTTTATTTTTTAATGATGCTTTTTGTTTTTGCATCACTTTTCTTCCTAAATATAATCCTCCTACCTCCTCTCTCCCCACCCCAGTGAATTTTAGAAGAAAAAGAAAAAAGGACATTCATTAAAGCCAGTCAGCACATTGTAATTTTATATATACTATTTTGTATATACATATTTGATCAGATGTGATCATCTGAAAACATGTGCTCTATTGCACATAACTTTGCACTGTAAGGAGGGAGATGGATTTTCTCAACTTTTTTCCTGGGCCAACCTTGGCCATTATAATTACATAACATTGAGTTTTCTTTTTTCTTTCTCTTTACATTGTTGTAGTCTTTATCTTGTTTTCCTGCTTCTGTTTATTTTACTCTTATGTCTTCTCTGAATTCATATTGTTTCTGTGTATTAATATTCTAATACATCCATTTGCCACCATTTATTCAGTATTTTGGTACTTCATGGACACATATTGTTTCTATTCTGTGCTACTATATAAGGGCTGCTTTGGATGTTTTTGTTTGTATGAGACCTGTCTTTCTATATTTGACCCCTTTGGGATATATGGCTAGAAGTGAGATCTCCACATTAAAAGTGTGGATATTTTAGTTCCTTTTTTAAGCATAATTCCAAATGCTTTCCGGAGTAGTTGGACTAATTCACAGCTCTCTCTGCTTATCAATGTACCTTTCAAGGCTGTGCTCACTAGGTTTCATACTTCAGCGTGTGTGTGTGTGTGTGTGTGTGTGTGTGTGTGGTCTCAAGAAAGAAAAGGACTTTTTAAAAATTTCATTATATGCCAAGCCTTTTAATTCTTTTAAGTATGACTATTGCATTAAGCTGTAAGCACCAAATTAAATGTTATACATAATACAGAAATGCAAAGCCTGTATTTATAGCCCAGAGACCCTTTGCAGGTCAGGTAGACTTTCAGTGCTCTAGGTAGCTCTAATGGGTAGGAGATTTTTTGGTTTTTAAATATTTTGATAAGTAAAGGTAATGTTTCCTTTTTAATCTTACGTATATTATTTCATGCATTTTAAAACATTCTGAGAATGGGTCTATAGGCTTCTCTAGATTGCCAAAATTGTGACACAAAAAGGTCAAGAACTGCAGCTCTAAGGCTATAAGTTGCAGAGGAGTTGCTGACTAATAATAGTGATAGCTCTTATATAGCACCTAGGTGTACCATGTGGTAAGTGCTTTACAAATAATTATCTCTTTTGATCCTCACAGCAACCTTGAAGGTAATATTATGAGGCAGATAGCAGTTAAGTGACTTGCCCAATGTCACACAACTAATAAGTGTCTGAGCTGTATTTGAACTCGGGACTTGCTATCCCTGCGCCTGGAATTCTATCCACTGTGGCATTTATCTGCCTAGGTACATTAGTAGAGAGACTTCCCTAATACCAGTTAAATCACAGTTATCCCAATTATACATGACTTATTGAATTCAATGTCGTTTTCCTTTGTACACATGTGAACATAAGTTTGAAAGGAACCTTAGAGATCATCTAGTCCATTGGTGTCAAACTCAAATAGAAACTAATCCCTGCATGTGCATATTGACTTACAAATCACAAATTAGCATTATCTGTGTTGTATTTTTTTTTTTGTTAAACTTTTCCTGATTTTATTTTAATCTGGTTATGGCTCCACTGGAGAGGCCTTGAGTTTGCCACCTCTGATCTAGTCTAATCTTGTTTTATAGATTAGAAGACTTAGGCTCAGAAAAATTAAATGATTTGACCGACTGACTGAATAAAGTATTTATTAAGCACTTACTTTGTGCAAAGAACTGTGCTAAGCACTGAGGATACAAATAGAAAAAAAAAGCAAGATGGGCTCAGTTCTCAAGGAACTTGAATTTTAATGGGAGACACAACACTTATGGAAGGTTTCAGCTACAAGTAAGATGGAAAACTTTTGTTATCCTTAAGGTGCAGCAGCGTAGCAGATATTAATTCTGCTTCTTTAAGAAATTTATGCAAGTCACACAGGTAGCAAGAGGTGGAGCTAAGATTCGAACCCAGATGATCTGACTCCAAACCCAGCACTCTTTAGTACACCATGCTGACTTTCTCAGTTTTAAATTTTTTTTTCTATTTGGCAGGTTGAAGAAATTAGAGAGATGGTAGACAATGACTTGGGATTCCAGCAAGCTCCACTCATGTGCTCTTCTAGAATTAAGACTCTTCTCTTTATTTCTAATGACAAGAAAGTTGTTGGCTGCTTAATTGCAGAACATATCCAGTGGGTGAGTAATTTGCTAAAAACTGATCATTTGTAATTTAGAGTGTAATGAACTAATTTATAGATTCTTTTAAACAGTGTAGTTTAGATAAACCTGCTATATTTCAAGAAAGTGTCTGCTTAGACATTTTAGTTTAACAGTTATATTCTACATGATATGTCATTGCTCTTTTAATATTTTAATAATGCATCACATCAAGTTGCTGAAAACACTTATCTGGTAAAATGTTACAGCATGAGGAAACAGAATCTCATCTTGGTTTCATTATGATAGATGTTAGAATATTTTGTACTTTAACCTAAAATTCTAAGATTTTCTAGATATTACTTAGCTTTATTAAATATTGAATAGACTGTCTTTAATCAAAAAGCATTCATTAAGCACTCACTATTTATCACATTTTCACCTCAGGTGCCCCCTCATCTGTGAAGCCTTGCGTGTTCTTCCCCAGATGTTGGTGCTGCACTCTCACCGCTCATATCACCTTGTGTTTAATCATCTATGAATGTGTTCCCTGTAGAATATAATCTCTGTAGAATATAATTGAGAGCAGTCAGTGTTTCATCTTTTTTTTCTTTGCAAACCCAGAATACAGCTTATGTCTTGAACATAAAGATGAGGATAGGAATAGGAAAAGGCAGTGGATTTGTGTTCCATTAGTCTTGGGACCCTCCATGTGTATATACCTTTTCTGCATCTTAAAGCCTTAAAGAGTCGCCTAAAGTACCAAGAAACACAGCCATTATGTTACAGAGACAGAACTTGAACCCAGATCTTCTTGGTTTCCAGGTTCATTTTCTGTCTATTCTGCCTTGAACATAGAAGGTTGTTTAAAGCTTTTTGAGGCAAACCAGTTAAACATATTGCTTTAGCTATCAGTTTGCTGACCTAAAATAAGTAACTCACATTTCTGTATAGTGCTTTATGGTCAAATTATTTCATTCCTCATAATACCATGAGATTAATAATTCAAGTAGTAATCATTCAACAAGTGTTACTGTTCCAGTCACTGCTAAGCTCTGTGAATACAAAAAAAGGTGAAAATAACTCCTCTTCTTAAGGGGCTTACCTTCTAGTGGGAGAGGTGTGAAATAACTAGGTACATGCAAGATATATACAGAATTTGTAGGTGAGACTCAGGTTAACTGATTTAAAAATCCAAGTGACTCAACTTTCAAATGGCAAAGCCAGGAAGGACTACAGGCCAAGTTTGACTTCATATACAATTTTTTTTCCCCTCACGCACCATGAGGATTCTTTGTAAAGGGAACTTGTACTTCTCTCTTTGTTGGGGCTTAGGGCCCTGTTAACTTAGTAATAGTGCAAAGAGAGTTGTAACATGATGAATTATGTCTATATATTCTGAGGACTGCTTTTCTTTGAAAAGCTATGATGATTTAATTTCATTGACCGGTCCTTATTTTTCCTTCCTTTCAACACTATTTTTTTTTCATTTTATATGTAATTAATTTAATATATTTAGTTTTCAGCATCGATTGTCACAAGAGTTTGAATTACAAATTTTCTCCCCATTTCTCCCGCCCACTCCAAGATGGTGTATATTCTGGTTGTCCCATTCCCCAGTCAGCCCTCCCATCTGTCACCCCACTCCCCTCCCATCCCCCTTTTCCTTCTTCTCTTGTAGGGCAAGGTAAATTTCTACACCCCATTGCCTGTGTATCTTATTTCCTAGTTGCATGCAAAAACTTTTTTTTTGTTGTTTTTGAACATCTGTTTTTAAAACTTTTTAAAACTCTTCCCTCCCTGCCCACCCTCCCTAAGAAGGCAAGCAATTCAACATAGGCCACATGTGTATCATTATGTAAAACCCTTCCACAATACTCATGTTGTGAAAGATTAACTATGTTTTGCTCCTTCCTAACCTATCCCCCTTTATTGAATTTTCTCCCTTGACCCAGTCCCTTTTCGAAAGTGTTTGTTTTTACCTCCTCCCCCTGTCTGCCCTCCCTTCTATCGTCCCCCCCTTTTTTATCTTCTTCTTCTTTCCTGTGGGGTAGGATACCCAATTGAGTGTGTATGGTATTCCCTCCTCAGGTCAAATCCGATGAGAGCAAGATTTACTCATTCCTCCTCACCTGCCCCCCTCTTCCCTTCCTAGAGAACTGCTTTTTCTTGCCACTTTTATGCGAGATAATTTACCCCATTCTATCTCTCCCTTTCTCCCTCTCTCAATATATTCTTCTCTTATCCCTTAATTTGATTTGATTTTTTTTAGATGTCATCCCTTCATATTCAACTCACCCTGTGCCCTCTGTCTATATGTATATATGTAGGTAGATATATATATATACATATATATATCTACCTACATATGTACATACATAGACACACATATGTATGTATATGCATACACACACATATACATATATATATATATATATGCATATTCCTTTCAGCTACTATGATACTGAGGTCTCATGAATCATACACATCATCTTTCCATGTAGGAATGTGAACAAAGCAGTTCAACTTTAGTAAGTCCCTTATGATTTCTCTTTCTTGTTTACCTTTTCATGCTTCTCTTGATTCTTGTGTTTGAAAGTCAAATTTTCTATTCAGTTCTGGTCTTTTCACTGAGAAAGCTTGAAAGTCCTCTATTTTATTGAAAGTCCATATTTTGCCTTGGAGCATGATACTCAGTTTTGCTGGGTAGATGATTCTAGGTTTTAATCCTAGCTCCATTGACCTCCAGAATATCGTATTCCAAACCCTTCAGTCCCTTAATGTGGAAGCTGCTAGGTCATGTGTTATCCTGATTGTTTTTCCACAGTACTCAAATTGTTTCTTTCTGGCTGCTTGCAGTATTTTCTCCTTGACCCTGGGAGCTCTGGAATTTGGTGACAATATTCCTAGGAGTTTTCTTTTTGGGATCTTTTTGAGGAGGTGATCTGTGGATTCTTTCCATTTCTATTTTACCCTCTGACTGTAGAATATCAGGGCAGTTCTCCTTGATAATTTCTGGAAAGATGATATCTAGGTTCTTTTTTTGATCATGGCTTTCAGGTAGTCCAATAATTTTTAAATGATCTCTCCTGGATCTATTTTCTAGCTCACTGGATATTTCACATTGTCTTCCATTTTTTCATTCCTTTGGTTCTATTTTATAATATCTTGATTTCTCATGAAATCACTAGCTTCCACTTGCTCCAACGTAATTTTTAAGGTAGTATTTTCTTCAGTGGTCTTTTGGATCTCCTTTTCCATTTGGCTAATTCTGCCTTTCAGGACATTCTTCTCCTCATTGGCTTTTTGGAGCTCTTTTGCCATTTGAGTTAGTCTATTTTTTAAGGTGTTATTTTCTTCAATATTTTTTTCAGTATTTTTTTGGTTCTCCTTTAGCTAGTCATTGACTTGTTTTTCATGGTTTTCTTGTATCCTCATTTCTCGTCCCAATTTTTCCTCTACTTCTCTAACTTGCTTTTCCAAATCCTTTTTGAGCTCTTCCATGGCCTGAGACCAGTCCATGTTTATCTTAGAGGCTTTCGGTGTAGGCTCTTTGACTTTGTTGACTTCTTCTGGCTGTATATTTTGGTCTTTTTTGTCACCAAAGAAAGATTCCAAAGTCTGAGACTGAATCTGAGTGTGTTTTCGCTGCCTGGCCATGTTCCCAGCTAACTTACTTGACCCTTGAGTTTTTCATCGGGGTATGACTGCTTGTAGAGCAAACAGTACTTTGCTCCAAGCTTGAGGGGATGCGCCATTGATTTCAGAGCTCTTTCTGTACAGCCAGCTGTGCCACACCAGCACTCCTCCTTCCCCAAGAACTCCTAACCCAGACCTGACACAAATCTTAAGCAGGCTCTTCACTCCTGCTTTGATCTGGCACTTAATTCCTCCCACTAGGTAGGCCTGGGGCTGGAAGTAACTGCAGCTGTAGTTCTGTAGCTGCATCACCCCCACTGCCCCTGGGGTGGTGGCCGAACCGCGAACTCTGTCCCCCGCAGCTTTCCCCACTAACCGTCTCTGTTGTCTTTGGTGTTTGTGGGTTGAGAAGTCTGGTAACTGCCACAGCTCACTGATTCAGGGTGCTAGGGCCTGTTCCGCCCAGCTCCTGGTCTGGTTGGTCCTGCGTCCAATCTGGGCTCCGCCCTCCTCAGCCCCCAGCTCCGTGCGTGATAGGCCTCATCCAGCAACCATCCAGGCTGTCCTGGGCTGGATCCCTGCTTCCCTCTGCTGTTTTGTGGGTTCTGCAGTTCTAGAATTTGTTCAGAGCCATTTTTTATAGGTTGAGGGACCTGGCAGGGACCTCACGCAAGTCCCTGCTTTCCAGCTGCCATCTTGGCTCCGCCCCCTCAACACTATTTTTAGTGAAAATATATCTGGTGGAAGAGGCTGTGTGTGCGCAGGCATGCACGCATATGCGTTTGCTTAGACAGCGCTTTGAAAAAAATTTAATGAGAAAATCGTTTTTTCCTATCCTCTATGCCTTCCCTCTGTCTTTTATATGCTCTGCGTTATCCCATCATTATAGTTCACACATCCTCAACTGGGCTGGTCCACTTTCACAAGATTGTAAAGGAAGATTTTTTCAAAAAGAAATTATTTCTAGATTCTGAAGAACTTAGTACCTATTATTCTGAATTCATCAGATAGTTTGGGGGTAGGGAATGTTCCATTGAGCTCTGGAAAAGAGGAGATAATAATTATTTATGCAGTGGTGATATCCAATGGCCTAATTATGCTAAAAAACTGGAGATTGCGGAAATGAAAATATATTCTTAAATTTAGTGGAATTTGGCAAGATACCAGGCACACTACTTTGTAAGCATAGCTAGGTCAAAATGAAGCATGTATTGATGAAAATATTTTGTCATAATGTATTTTAAATTTAATTATAGGGCTATAGAGTTATAGAAGATAAAGTCCCAGATGTCAATTCAGAAAAAGAGAAAGTTATATTTGAACGGCAAAAAGCCTGGTGCTGCTCAACCTCTCCTGAACCTGCTGTGTGTGGGATTAGTCGCATTTGGGTATTCAGCATGATGCGTCGCAGAAAAATAGCTTCTCGAATGATTGAATGTCTAAGGTAAATGATTTAGAAATGTGAATCTTAAAAGCATTTTTCTTGTCTATTTACAATTTTCAATACAAATCAGTTTGATAACATGAAAGAAGTTACTGTGAATCAAATCATTCAGGACACAATATAGAAGAATCTCAAACAACATTTATCATTCAAAGTACAGCATAAAAAGTGTCCATTTACTTATGTGCGGGAACTTGAGACATTTTTTCTATCAAGAAATTTCTGAATTGTCGTCTAAGATCAACAGACTTTCTTTGCTTTGTTATAAATTTAGGATATTAGGGTCATGTCTCAGATAGTCCTACAAAGCTAAGCGACTCTCTATCTGACCCAAAAAAGGTGAGTATTTTTTTAAAGGTTTCAGCACTGAGGCATTGTAATATATTGGCTGTCCTGAATAAAGCCAGCTTTAGGCTTCATACCAGGCTCTGTTCATAATATTATATGAAGCAATACTCATTTAAAAGCTATTCTGCTTTACAAAGATTTTTTTTAAGTATTTACCAAAATGCTATAAAATATCTTGTGAACTTAAAATAGTACAATTTTAAACTCGCAGGTCTTGTTTCAAATAGTTTATTTACCTTGTTTGACTATTTAAAAAAAATATATTTGCCTCTTAATTTTAATATTTTGAAATAATAATAAACTCCCAGGTCTTGTTCCAAATAGTTTATTTACCTTGTTTGGCTTTTTTTTTATATAATTGCCTCTTAATTTTAATATTTTGAAATAATAAACTTCACAGTAGATCATCTTCAGAATGTAAGATATTTGATATGTACAAAAATAAAACATTTGAAAGTTATTCTAGAATTTATACTTTAAAAGTCTTTGGAATTAAAGAAAGCAAACTAGCTAATTTAAAGTTTTGTTGGCTTGGGAAGTAATGATTTCATTTAGATTTCAATTAAAATTATGTAAGCCAGGTTTACTAATTATATTTAAATTCTTGGAAGCTAGGTGGCATAGTAGCTAAAGGGTACTGGACTTGGAGTCAGTAAGATCTGAGTTCAGATCTGTCCTTAGATACTTCCTAGTTGGAGGACCTTGGACAAGTCACTTAACTTCACTTTTATCATCTGTAAAGTGAGGATAATAGCACTCTGCATAGGGGTAATAATAGCACCTACCAGTAATATATGTAAAGTACTTTTACAAACTTTTAAATAAAGCATTACATAAATACTAGCTTTTATTATTCTCATGGGAAGGTCCAATCCAGCATTACTATGGCATATGCCATTTACAAGGAATTGAGTTTTTATGAGAACGGTAATACCTTGATGTTTTAAAACTTATCTAGATTATATAGACATTAAATTAATATTTCTGAAATACATGGGGTGGGGGCAAAGGTCAATGATGCTCTTTTTAGTATCCATATTAATAGAAACATGTAAACTGGACCAGTTTATAAAATTAGTCATTTTATGGTCGTGGAGATTCAATGGACCAAAATGACAAGTGACCATTCCACACCCTTTTCCCTTTTACTGACTGAAATCTCCCCTTTTGTTCCCAAGACAAGAGTTCTAGTTGTCCATATTTTCTATGCCATATTTAGTGAATTTTTATTTTGAACTAGGTGGTTTTAGATGCCATATCTTTTTGGTCTTACACTTGGAAGGTCCAACTGCTGCAGTCACTGAAGTCCAACATCATTTCCTTCAGTGAAATCCTTCAGATACTTTTCAAGAAACTCCAAATTTGGGAAATCAGCCTGTAATCTTCGGTACATTTAAAGGGGTGGAATTGAGTGAATTTGGTCAAGTTTTGTTCTGTCCCACACTGACTTGTAGATGCAGCTCATTCACATGACTCAGGAACTTGGGTTATGGGAGCAACATAGGTTCTGTTGGCTTGATTGAATCTTTTATTGGTAGAGTTGTAGAAGGAAGAGTGTGAGGAAGAAGAGGTTTCTGCCTCCCTGATCATAATAGACCTGTAACTGTGTAGATACTGCAAGAGTGGTGATAATCATACAAGAATTGTCGCTTGTACTTTTGCCTTTTGAGAATGAATCCACTTAGTGGAAATGAATACAGACTTGGTCTTAGGTTGTACATATCAAACCTCTTTGTGATTTATCTTGGCTGCTTGCTTTGTTCACCTTGCAGAGCTTTATCCATTAAAATCTCTTTCTCAGGGTGGCAGTGATAGAGGAGAGGATAGGCAAGTCTGCTTTCTTAGCAGCTTTAGTGGATTAAGAAGATGAAATTGCTAACTAAAATGGACATAGATTTAGAGTTGGAAGGGATTGTGGAAACCTTGGCCTAATTCCCTCATTTTACAGATGTGAGACAACAGGCCTAGAGAGAGAAAGTGACTTGTCCAAGGATACCCCTGGAGCAGTGATTTTGGTGGGATTTGAACCCAGCTCTCCTCTCACTCCAAATCTGATCACTCCACTCTTTCTTGAGAATTATGAATTTCATTTATGTTATCCTTGATGTTCATTTCCACAAGTGATATTGGGTGCCATTTGTCTTATTTACATTCATTCTAGTTCCTGAAGATTGAAGTCCCTTCCAGTTCTTTATGATCCCATGATAGGGGTATTAGAATGTCATGACACCTGTTCTGAGGGAGTTTAGTTAATCCTGCCCTTCCTTCATACCAGTGAATTGAGGACTGGTAATAGCCAGGAGGTGGTTGTATTTTATTACCACTGGAAACCATGCAGATATAGCCAGAAGAGCTCTAAACAGTTCTGACTGAACAAACTCTTTTCCATTCTCCCTCTTCTCACTGTCACTTTTCTAAGCTAAACCAGGGCTTTCAAACTTTTTCCACTTGCCACCCTTCAGTGCTTCTTAAACTGTAGTTTAAGTTTGTCCATCTTGTGCTGATTCTTCTGTTATTGAGTGCTCAAGTTGTGCACGCATGCATGCGCGAGCACACACACACACACATCCACCTGTGAGGCTAGGTGCACAACAGAAAACTGTTGCTAATTGGAAAGTAATAGGCAAACTTGAATAGTTTGTGTGATGAATGAGCATTTGTAGTAGTTACCTTGGAATTGGAATTGTAGTTTGTTACCCACAGAGTCTCCCAGTCCAGTTGTCTTCTGTGATTTTAAAAAAGTTTTTATATGGTTTTATAATGTACTTTTTATGCTGTACCATGTTTCCTCACCCCCATTTTCTTTCTTTCTTTTTGAATTAGGAGCAACTTTATATATGGCTCATATTTGAGCAAAGAAGAAATTGCTTTTTCAGATCCTACACCTGATGGGAAACTCTTTGCAACACAGTACTGTGGCACTGGCCAGTTTCTGGTATATAATTTTATTAATGGACAAAAGAACTCTTAATAGAATCTTGTCTATATTGATCTGACTACATCTGCTGGATATTATGGATTGGTTGCTGACTTTAACCAGGAGCTAGGGCCATTTTTATTACCGTGAACTCAGGACTGGTAACAACCAAAAGGTTGTTCCATTTTAATAAAATTGGAAACAATGCAGTAATAGCTTAATTTTTTGGTTTTTTTTAAAAGAAGATATTTTGTTATCTTTTACAGAAGTTTATGATTGTATTTTATCTATAGTTATTTAGTCATGTTTACATGCAGCAGATAATTAATTGTTCATAGTGGACTGTAAACTAATGCAAGGACTATGGTCTCAGTGATGAGTATATTTATTGAAGTTCCTAATATGGTTATATATCAGTGCTGCTTGGTACTGTATCTTTTTTAATACTGAACTGCTGATCCTAGTTTTGCTTTTTAAGCATAAGAGTTTAAAGATTGTATTTTAATAGAACTTAAATGCTTCTGGGATGTTATTAAAGGAGGGACAATGCTATGTTTTTTTAGAAAACAGTGGCAAGGTTAAAAGCTCCAGGAAGTTCGTATGTACTTGCCCTCATTTGCACATGCACTGAGGAAATTGGAAGTATGTGAGATGCTAGGTTTTTTTTTTCCCTTGATAAGCAAGAAAAGTGAAGTAGGAAGTCAAAAGAGGGTTGGTTCTTTCGCTCTGGAAAGTTTCCTATGGCTAGAATTTAATGGGAAAAAACAAACTGTAGGAGCAGACGATTGGCTATCTTGCTCCCACTTGTGCATTTCTGTATATCCTACAAGGTGATAGCCCAGTTATGTCAAGTTTACCAAATTCCTGAAAAAGATTTTTCTAATTAGCAAGATTGAAGCTAAATAAAATGGCCCTGGTATCTGCTTTATTTTTCCTCAGAAATACTGCACTGGATATATGCCTTTATTACTGGACTTCACTTTTATACTTGTCTGTATAATGCCCTCCACTTTTAAAGGGTTTATATGTTGAAAAACTGCTGTGGCCTTTCTTGAACTGTATATAATGTAGAATAAAAGAATAAATAACTTGATAGACTTTTCTAAATAATATCAGTGCTGGCATGATGTGAAGCATATTTTGTCGTTGTTTTGAATTGAGTGATTGAGTTCAGCCCTTCGAAATTCAGTGATTCAAAAGGCTTTGCCACCATTTTGCTCAAGTGCAGGTGCTGCAGTATGAAGTAATCCACAGCTCACATCTTCAGTTTACTGAATCCTGCCAGTTTCTGTGCCCTTCAAACATTGGGCCAAACTGGAATCCACCTGCCCATCTCCCACCATGCTCCACGTGCTTTCCTGCCCCCTTTTCTTTGCTCACTGTCCTTCCACCTAAAGTGTATCCTAATCACCCTCTAAGACATGGCTCAAATGCTTGTTTGTTGGTGAAACTTCCTGGTAACACTTAACTGGAAGGGATCTCAGCCTTTTCTGAACTCCCTAAGATGTTTGTGCCTCCTAACTGCATTTTCACTCCTACTTTTTTAGTTGTGTCTGTGGCTCTGATACCTTGAAATTTCTCAGCCACCCTTTCCTCTTTTGTAAAACTAGGATGATACTTGTGCTGTACCTCACAAGGTAGTTGAGTCTCTTGAGAGAAATTTACGTGATAAACTTCGTAAACCTCAGCATATAAATACCAATTATTATTACCTTCCTGTTGTACTATAAACAAAGAGAGTAGACACTCTTCTTAGGTGACCAAGTATGTGTTAAGTGGATGAGAAGAGAGGTCAGGACAAGTACTAACAGTTTGCATTTATATAGCACTTTAAGGTCTGTAAAGGGCTTTACAAATAATTGTCTCCTTTTATCCTCACAGCAACCCTGGGAGAGAAGTGGGTGCTCTTCTTACATCTTCATTTTGTAGAGGAAAAAAGTTAGGGCATGGACAGGTTATGACTTACCCAGAGTTACACAGCTAGTCAGTGTCCAAGGCTGGATTGGAATGCAGGACTTCCTGACTCCAAGCCCAGCACTATCCACTGTGCCACATAGCTGCCTCTATAGTGCATGTGCTTAACAGATTGATGAAAGACATTCATCTCCTAAGGGTCTTAGGGTGTAGGGATGATGTAAAGGGTGTTTTCATAAGATACTTTATTAGGAGACAAGGCCCTTTTAAGTGGCTCCTTGAGGATTTTGTATATATCTGTTTTGGGGGGAAAATTCCTTCTTTTTTGTCCTAATGGCCTCACTAACTGGGAGGCATGTCCATTTAAATACAGACCTTATATAAAGTATGCATTTGTGCTTAGAACATTGTGTTAAGGCAAAGGTCATATATGCTTCACTCTTACATGTGCCAGAAGACTAGGCAGTACCTACTTGAGTCAGGCATCACCTTTAAGGATTCCTGAGTGGATTAAGTTTGTGTGGTTTCCACTGTTGTGAAAATGATTCATAGTATCATCTTGATGCCAATGAGTACATACCCGCCACTGTTACAATATTAAGCATATTCACTTTACATGGTTGGGCTGTGTTGCAGCTGTGCCACTTAACTAATTAGCTGACTGGATAAAATGCTTCAGCTCCCTCAAAGTGGAGAATCATTTGGAAGAAATGCTTTACTGTGTAAATGTGAACTCTCCAACTTGCCTCCCTGCTTATCCCAGGCCTCTTCCAGTGACTCAGGCACAGCTACCACCCTACCCCAGTGACTGGATTGGGAGGTAGGGCCGAGGAAGCTAGGCATTTTTCCCCATGCCAGAGTTGAGAATTTGTGCCCTCATGTTTAAAAGGTACAAAAATCCATCTATAAATCCACCAATGTCTGATTTAGCCCAGGATTCAGCCTCTACAGGGCTATTGAAAGACCAATTTTTCCTTATGACAGGCCTCAGAAGGCAGACTTGGGAATTTCCCTAATCTATTTAATAAGTTTGGGATTTGCCATGTATGTATATGGAATTATTCAAATATGCAAATAGATATGGATATATAATAAACCTTGGCAGAGACCTTTTGGGCTATTAAATTAGAATCGTCACTTTTCAGAGTTGACAGTATTTAAATTCATTATGGTGAGCCAGAATTACGGACATACCAGTGTTTATATATATATCTTGTTCTAAAAATTTAGCAGAGTTCATAAAGGATGGTTCTTTTCCCTTTAGACAATGTAGTCAATCTTTGGGGTAAAAGTAAAAATACATTTTTTTAGATTAACTTATTCTGGGGGCCTCATAATTTAAAGAAAATGCAACATCTTATTAAAGGGAAATTTAATACATTCACCAAATTAAATGAAAGTACATCATAAACATACTGTAGGCACAACTTAAGACAATTTAAAATCATAAACAATAAAATGTGAGGTAGACTGACTAGTGAATTTCACCAAGTTTTGGTTAAGAAAATTTTACAGTAATAAAGTAACACAGGTGCCCCCCTTTCCAAAAAAAAAAAAATCAGAAAGCAATTACATAAATTACAGAAAAAAAATGAATACAATGATTCTCATTCTGATTTTTTTTTAGTTTACATTCAGTATTAACCTGTGAACTGTCAAACATGCCAAGATTTAACATGTCTACAGGTAAAGTATTATTTGCTGGCCTATTTAATACATTCATACCACATCAATGTTCTCAGTGATGGCAAGGCTTACAGCTAAACACACCAAGCAACCCAAACCATAGCTAATAAGATCATGGTGTCCTGTGCTTGTGCAATTTTCTCCCTAATGTACTAGGATCTAACACTAAATTCTAATGAAAATAGGACATTAAAAAAAATTTTAAAGACTCAAAAGCTTAAAATTTTTGGAAAGGGAAGGCAGGCCAAGTTGGACTTCTAATGGGATTCTCCTCTGAGGATGATTTGATTTTTGGTTTTATTCTGGCAATGCTACAGGGCTGAGATTATTTGCTTGGACTCCTTAGCCCATATTATGTGAAACATTAAGGAGTCCGACATGTACAGTAATAACTCTGGAAAATGTCCTAAGATCTTGGAGCCAGAAGAAACCATAAGAGGTCCTTCCCCAGGTAAGACCATTTCTAATGGTTTCTTACTTTACCCTAAAGTAAAAATAAGGTAACATTTGAAATGCAGTATTGCACAACAACTTAACTTGATTTGGTCAGCATCAAGCCCTGCCAACAAAACTGGAACTTCTGAAATACATTCATATCTAAACTGAAAACTCTTCAGAACGTACCTTTATATCAAAAATTCTGCCACGCACAAATTAAGGTATATCTTTAAAGCATATATAAGGCAGGTCCTCTTTCAAGGACAGTTAAAAACAAATGTTTAAAAAGAATGGTTCATTTGAAATGTGCTACATTTGCAGCATTGCAGTTAGCTCTATTAAACCCCAAAGATCTGCAAACCATTTTTCCTCAAGCTTCAATCAAATACATTTTGTTTTGTGACTGGCTGTAAACATCTCTTTCTCACAAGTAATAAAGCTGCTTGATTAACACTATTTGTTCTAAGTAAATGCAGTTGTAGCAGGCCCTTCTCAGTAGTTTCAGGTCAGGGATCAAGGGGTTGTTTAAGGGGAGATAGCCATTTTCCACTTTTACTATATTACAAACAGGTGTGTTCAAGGGAAGATTGCCACTTTCACTTTTATCACTTTACAAACAGCATAAAACGTGTGCGGGACAAAGTAGCAACTGGGTTTTCTGAGAGATTAAATCCAAAGTGATTCGGTAAAATGACAACTCTTTATTTTCCATAGCACCTTGGCTTAAGACCTATTAACAACTACCCCCAAGCCTTTGTTCTAGAACACAAATGGATAATTGGATGACTGTCAGGAATTTGGAGAATTGTGGAAATCTTTATGCAGACATGGCCATACCTCACCACTAACTGAACAAAATGGATTTAAAAAAAAAAAGATTTCCACATCAAGAACAAAGCTATTTGGGGTTACTGCTTTCATGGAAGTGGGCTGTTCCGTGAGCTGGAGAGAAGGGGTAACAGACTTGGCCATTCTGCTGCCCTATCCTGTCTGAATCCTGGCTCCCCAGCCCCCATTCTGATTTGGTATTTGTAGTTGGGGGTGCGGGTGGGAATGAAGGAGTAGTTTCCATCTAGCGTAAAGTTGATTTACATTCACTCAAACCTGTCTTGAAGTCTTGCTGTGTATGAGGATGTGAGAAGAAACAAAATTGCACTGGCTCCGCTATGTACAAAACTAAAACATGACATTTCAAAAGAAATCAAGAGTCAAGTAAAATTGGTTTTGCTGGTGCCCAACTATACAGAGAAACTCAAACCATAAAGGACAACAGTTCAGGGTGGGGGCAGAGAGGGGAAGAAGAGGATGGATGGGAAAGCTGAACAAAGTCTCTAAATTACCCCCCCAAAATTCTCAAGTTACTCTTTGCACAGGAAGTAGTCTCACTGTCAAAACAAACAGCTTATTATAGATTTGTATTAATGCAACGTGCAAAGGATTCCGAAAATTTAAAGCTAATGGGACGAGCAAAGGAACAAGACGAGGAGAAGCTGCACAAATGTGCATGCACAGGACGCCTGCTCTGCATTTACTGCCTTATTTGTTCAGGTTTAAGTAGTAAACTTTTAACTCCTGTGGAAATTTTGCCAAAAGTTTCAATACATATAAAATTACAAATCTTAAACTAACACTGCACAGAGAAAGAACAAACGCTACTTTTTTTTTTTAAATACAAGTATCTTCTACATTCTGTCATTTCAAACCCCTGAGTAATACTGTACCAAAGTACAGTTTTGAAGACAAACTGAGGATTCAGGCCTCAGACGTTAATCTTCACTGCGTCACACCCCTGGTGTGAGTCTCATGTAACACATTCAGGCTAGCTGATGCTGAAAATCAGTTTTTTTTTTCTCCTAGCACAGGTATTTCAAAACAGAACAAAACACCCCCTGCCCCCCAAACAAAACAAAACAACTTTGAGAGCTGCAAGCTCTTCATTCTCCAAAGTGTGTCACTTCAGTCACAACTGACAGGCCATTTTCTAAGTAGTTTGCATAACCGTCTAGGTGGAGTCACCCTTAAATCCCCGGTCCTGGTAATGGAGCTGAAGTGGCATTGAGGCCCTTGCGGTATCCAGGTCAGGAGGGCACCCTAGAGTCACAACAGTTGCACTCTGCTCCACAGTGATTGTACTTAAGAAAAAAAAAATCCCACTTGACCATCTCCCTCCCTCTCCCTCCCCCACCTTAATTCTGGTCTCTTCTCTCGCTCAGACATGGCGTCCAGTAAGAAAGTAGAGAGGCTTATCCTCGCTGCTGTTGGCTGTTTGGAATTCATCCCTAAGTCGGAACTGCCATTCATCTTCTAGCTCTAAGCGGACAATTGTTTGCCTTAAAGAACTTCTGTCTTGGCAGATGACACACAAGGTAGCACCTTCAAGGAAAGGCAGAAACTTGATGTTAAACAGGGGTATTTAAATCAACAAGCCTCTCTTATAAAGCACCTCACCACACTTCCTCCCCTGAACTGCAGAACTGTATGCTCATGGCTTTAAGAATTTCTCTCCACTGACAAAGTTACTTAGGCTGTTAACCATCGTGTGTCATTAAGGAAATTCAGTAACATCTGACATGGTCATACTATGCATATTTACATTAATATTTCCTGCTTCCTTGAAGCTATGTTGGGGTTATACATCATACTGAAGCAAAATCATAAGGGCAGTGAAACGTAGCATGCAATAAATGTTTGTTGATTAGTCATTCAGTCCTGTCTGATTCTTTGTGCCCCCATTGGGGGTTTTCTTGGCAAAGGTACTTGAGTGGTTTGCAGTTTCTTTCTCCAGCTCGTTTTACAGATGAGGAAACTGAGGCAAACCAGGTTAAGTGACGTGCCTAGGGTCACACAGCTAGTAAACATCTGAGGCTACATTTGAGCTCAGGTCTTTCTGACTCCAAGCCCAGTGCTCTGTCCACTGTACCACCTAGTTGCCCTGGCGAGCAGTAAAAAAATATTTGTTGAACACTTATTGTATGCATTGAACACCTGGCACTGAGAGCTTCACTATATTAAAATAATAGTATAAAAAAGGATTACAGGGGGCTTTCTGTATGAAGTGTGCCAGTCTCCTTTCTCTTAAATTTAGGTAGCAGATTTTAAGAATCTCAGGGAGTCACTATGACTTTTTTTTCCTCTAAATTCAGTAGCATTCACCTAAGTTATGGTTATTACTGGCAACTTAAATTCAATTAATTTATTGCACTCCTACTCTATGTAAAGTACTGTGAGGTACTGGACTCTAAAGAGAAATAAGCTTGTAATCTAGCAGAAGGATAAGACAAGTACACAATGATACAACGTAAAACGTGCTGAGTGCCATGTGAGGAGTGTACAAAGTACAGGGAGGGTGCAAAGAGAGAAAAGAGCAAATCCCACTCATTGCTCCTTGTTCTGTTTACTTCCTGTGCCACACAACACACCTGCTAAGTCACCAAAAGTTTTCTGAAGAGGCAATGTATAATATGCCCCAAGTTTCTCCCAGCTAAATATCCCCATGGTTCTTTTAAGTGATTTGCATGTGGCATGGACTTGAGGCGAACCATCCTGGCTGCCCACCTCTGGCAGGTTTCTAGCTCATCCATGCCTTCCTCAGATGTGGCACCCAGAGGAGAGTACAACAGTCCCATGAGCAGTCTACAGCAGGACCATCATCTCCATAGATGCTCTGGGACAATATCCCTTTCTTGATATGTCTAAGATTACACTGATTCTCTTGGATGCCTTTATCATCCTGATGACTCATACACAATCTGTAATCCACAAAAACCATCAGACTTCTTTCAGGTAAACTTTGGTGTAGATGTACCACTCCCTAACTTCTAATTTCAAGATAATTTTTTTAACCTAAGTGTGAGATTATTTAAATTATAATCTTATTAGATTTATTCAAGCTTGTCAAAATCTTTTCTGAGTCCTCACTCTGATGTCCCAGGTGTGGCTATCCCTTTTATCTTTGTGTCACCTATGAATCTGGTAACTGTGCCCTCTATATTTCCATCTAAGTCAATGATAAACGTCAGCTTGGAAGCCTGTCTCCAGAGTCTGTATTTGGCCTTGGACTGGTAAACTTTTATCTATTCGTGACTTCTTTAGATCCAGCATTGAAACAGTCCCAAGTCTACTGAAATGTACTTCTCATTTTTTCATATTTTCCAAAAGAACCGTAAGTGACTTTAGCAAGTACTTTATTACAATCTAGGTAAACAACATCTACGCTATTGCCTTTGTCTGTTATTCTAAATAACTTCATCAAAAGTTAGTCTGACACCACCTGTTCTTGGTGAAGTCATGTTGACTCTGTGATTATGCTTTCCTTTTCCAAATGTTCACTGACCATCCCTCTCATATTAACTATAGAACTTTTCTAGGAACCAACGTCAAGCTCACTGGCTTACTGTTTGCAAACTCCATTCCCTTCCTCTTTTTGGAATATCAGGATATTTGGCCTTGTCCAAACTTGTAGTACTTCTCTGATTCTCCATGTTCTTTTTTATTTTAAACAAGAAGTTTATTTAAACAACAAGATGTTTGACTTGAAGGGAAAACTATCTAGGATCAATTTCTTTATAGTAACTTATCCCTACCGAGAGACAGAGATTGCCCTACATGTAACAGCTACGTACAAAAAAGTTATAAAATCGTCCTTGGTTTTACAATGATAAAAGAAAAACATTGAAATTATTCAATCAAACAAGGTATGCAAGGATTTTTTTGTGGGTCTTTTTTTTGTTGTTGTTAAACAGTGAGAGCAAAATAACTTACTGGAATATAAAGATAAAAGTTGAATGAGCATGCCACTAATGGAGAAAAGGGGTATTTTCACAGAACCAGTTTGTTTTTTCCCCTCCCCATCTCCATTTGATGTTGATCAAAACATACCATCAACCATTTAGTTAAAAAAAAAAAATACGCATTATGCCTGTGCACATACACCAGTTACTTTATGTACAATAAAGGAATGGGGGAAGGGAATCAAAGAAGAGAGAAAACTATACTGCAGTAGTCAGGATGTGGATGAACCAAATCTTGGTTTCTAATTGTGAATGTATTGTTTTCCTTGGGAGCACAGTTCTGGAGAAGAGTTGTAGATTCTTTTTAGTAAGCGCCTCCTGTCTGCTGCTGGAATACATCAATTGTATCTTCATTCTCCATTTTCAACTGTGCAGGTGTGTCTGTTTCATTGATTGGTTGCCCATCAAATTGGAATCTTATCCGCCTCATTGACAAACCCTGTCGTTCACAATAGGCTTTCATTAGTTTACTAAGTGGTGTGTGCCTCTCAATCTTAAATTGCACCACTGAACCATCTTGCCCTGCCACCTTCAAATTAATTTGGTCGTTGTTTTCAGTCTTGACTCCTTCCTTCTCCATGTTCTTTTAAGGGTCAATATAGTGGTTCCTCAGTCACACCTGCCAGTTCTTAAAGTTATGGTTCATCTGCTTCAAGTCACTAGAACTCATTCAGGGCTACTAGATGCTCTCTTGTTTATCTCCTTGCTCTTTTGGGTGTCATCTTCTTATCATATCTGTTCAATTCCAAAGACAATTTTTCTTGGCAGAGGAAAAAAAGCACACAAAAGATTTAAGCCTTTATTGTCTATCACCCACCACTGTAATTCTATCCAACTGAAGCGGCCTTCCTCTTTCTTCTTTAATCTTCCTCTCTTCCCCATGATAGCTAACTTCACCTCATCAGTCTAAGCTCATTCTGGTCGTCATTACTCCCAGCACTACTCTCAGTGGGTCATGTTACGCCTGGGAGTCATCCTGCATCCCCTACCATCATTTTAAACAGGACTCACGGAAGGTTTTTGAATGGAGAGTAATGATCATGGCTAGGCTTCAGAAAGATCAATCTGAGAGGCTAGGATGGACTGAAGTCAGAGCAGTCAGGTTACTTTAGTACTAAAAATAATGAAGGGGCCATAGAGTGGAGAACAAATTATATTATCTTTTGTCATAGTCCTTTCTCCAGTTCAATAATGAAACCTTAATAATTACATCTTGGGGTAGCTAGGATAGAACAGTGGATAAAACGCAGGGCCTGGAGTCAGGAAGATATGAGTTCAAATCCAGCTTGAGACTGTGTGACCCTGGGCAAATCACTTCACTCTGCTTACCTCAGTTTCCTCCTCTATAAAATGAGCTGCAGAAGGAAATGGCAAACCACTGCAGTATCTTTGCCAAGGAAGCCCCAAATGGGATCACGGAGAGTCTAACACAAGTGAGAAATGACTGAACAACAATTTACATCCTGGGTTTGGACAAAATGTTACTGACCAAGATCAAAATTTCTTACAAGGAAGCCTTCTCCTTAAGAGAAAATACAGTATAAAGGAAAGAACGCTGAACTTCAAGTGAGAAGAAACTTGGATTTTAATCCTGCTGCTGGTGTGTCTTAGTTGTGTGGCCATGGGCAAGTTGCTTAGCCTCTCTGAGCCTTAATTATCTCATCTGTAAAGTGCTGGTAACTCAAAGAGCTGATATGAGGCTCAGAAGAGATAATGTAAAACACTTTGGAAACTGTAAAGAAGGAATTAGTCTTTCTAATTGGTCCTTGTGGGGAGAGAGGGGGAAGGCAGGGGAAGAAATAATTTTCAAAGCACTAAAGCAGACCTACCTTTGAGGAACTTAAATTTCTTAAGGAGGTCAGCACCTACGAAAGAGTCACAGAGGTACAAAAGGAGTCCGCTGAAAAATACCCCTTCACAGCTGACATTGATGGAGTGTGGTCTGGAGCTTACATAGCATATGGCCACCTGAAACATCAAATGGAAAGAGGAATATTTTACTTTTGAAAAATAGCTAAGATGTATATGTGTGTATGTACATACACACAGATGTATATGTGTATGTAGTCTGTATGAATATACATGCCATTTGGGCTCAGATGGCATGGGGCAGTATTGCCGGCACTGAAGTTCCAGGGTTGAGAAGATCAGGATTGGTTCTTTCCAAGAAAGACTCTAATGGAGGAATTCAAAGGGACACAAGACATTTCCAGCTTCGTGTAATACAAGGTAACCCAAATTCCTAGTATGATTTTAAGCTATTAAAGCCCCACTAAGACTTTTGAGACACTTGTATAACCAATATGAGGGAAATAGAGGACTTAGGAGGGAAAAAAAAATCCCTAAATCACTATAAGCAAAGGGTTAAAACATCATTTTCCTCTGTAACTTCCTTCTTCCTTCCTCTCCCCCAAAAGAGCAATTTCTGAGAAATTGTAAAATGCAAAGCCTTGTTACAATCTGAAAGCTATCAAATCAAATTTAAACATTGCTTTGAGTAAAGGAAGGACACTTCATATGGACAGTAAGAAGTGTGAACTAAGATGTCATGACTGCTCTGCTCTCATGAGAAGGGAATGCTAGACTCTTACAAACTCTAGAAGAGGCATTTCAGAGAATGCTGAAGAACTCTGCAGAAGCACTGAAGACAGTGAGGCACCGTGCAGGGATCCTAGTGGATGCTTCCCCAGCTTGCAGACGGCCCTGCCTCTCTCTAGCAGCTTCTCTTTTGGCCAGCAACCCTGAGGGTCTTTTCCTCCCAGTTTGATTTTTTTTTTTAATTAAAGGGGCCATCCCTTGACTCACTTCTTAAAGAGGCCTATTGACTGAATGGGCGTTACCTCACTCAAAGTAATAACCTGAAAAGGCCTTAGCCTAAAAGGGCCAAGGTATTCCATTGCATCCTGGGCCATCTCTAGTCATCCTGGTGAATATCAGGCCACTGGACCCAGATGGCTCTGAAGGAGAAAGTTAGGCTGGTGACCTTGCACAGCCCTCCCTCACTCAAATCAAAGTCAGCTGCAAGTCATGCCATCATTTCCCTGATGCCATGGTCCCTTTCAAAAACGAAGAACAAACACAACAACAACAATATATACTTAATGAACTGAAATCCAGAGCTCCAGGTTCTGGCCCTGGCCCCGGTCCTACCACCAGTTAGCTTGAAGTGTAAGTTTGGCCAAATTGTCTAACCTCACAGGCTTTACTTTTTCAACAACATCTGTAAGATGAAGGGTGTGGGTTAGACAGATGCTCTCTAAGCCTTAGTTATCCAGCTCTACTATTCTATGATTCACACTCATAACATGGATTGTTTCTAAACCTCAAAACCACCAAATGTATCAAAGCTGAATAAGAAGGCCATGGGGAGTGTCCACACAAGGCTCAGTCACCTCTTTAATACCTTGAGACTAAGCAAAAACCTGAAGGTCCCCCCAGAAGGCCCAAGAGAGGCAGGAGTGTGGGACACAGGAAGAGAGAAGGCAGAAAGAAAACTGAAGAGGGAGAAAAGCAGGAGAAAAGAAAAGGAAGTAGTGTTGAGGGTGGGTAAGTGTCATAACGGCAGTCTCGGGTGCATCTTGGTAGCCTCCCAGAACCCTTGGCGTAGGAATAGGCATCCTAGAGAATTCTAAGATTCCAGTGGTCTTTATGTCCACTTCATTCCAAATAATATGAACTTTGGGGAAGGAGACTTGGCCACCTCATAGCCATGAGGAAGGAAGGGAGGGAGGGAAAGAAGGAAGGAAGGGAAGGGAGGGAGGGGAGTGTTTGTTACCTCTGGTCCAACGTTTAGGTAGCAATCGATGGCCAAGATGGGGCTCCTGTAATTATGGATGGCTTTTGGGAAGAGTTTGTATGTGGCATGCTGAAGGAACTTCTCGAGGAGAAACTGGGCTGGAGCTGCTAGGAGAGTGTGTTCACTGTCTGGAGCACAGACATACTGAAGAGGCAAGATGGGTGCTATGCTTTCAGAAAGCTGTAATCAGATGCAACAGGAATATTTACAATACACTGGAGGTCCCTTCAATGCACTGGATGAAATAGGTGAAAAAACACTTCTGTCCAAATGCAAACTGTAGCATAGTCTTATTGTCCAGGGCACCAATCTGTTCTTGGGTTTAGGGAGGACTAGGACTTAATGCGGGCTGAGTAGTGAGAGGAGAAAAGTGAAGAAAATGCAGTTCTTTCCAAAAGTACTGCATTTGGCTGGAATCTACAGAGTGTGTCAAGCAAGAATATCCAACAAAGTCTATTAGGTAGAGACCAAGTGCAGATGGAAGTGTGCCCTTCTATCGTGCCTGTTCATGTCTGATCCCACCACAGCATGCTAAAAGCAGTAACTCATGGTGACAGAGGACCACAATGTTTACAAACTATCCTCCTCCCGACAGCACCGTGAGACGGGTAGTACAAATATTATCGCTCCCATTTTACAGGTGAGCCGATTAAGGCTCAGAGAGGTGATTTCTCCATAACGTCATGAGTGTAAGAGCAAAGACTCACTCCCAGGTCTTTTGGTTTGAAGAGCAGCAATCTTTGCCTAACCCAAACTGCCTTGTATCTCAATTGTGGCCAATGGCCCACATTTTCAAACTGTGAGACAGACACAACCGAGCTTTCAGTACAAACTGAGGGTCTCAGAGCTGATAGGGCCCTCAGAAGTCATGTAGCCTCGCCTGTGTTTGAGCAGGAATTCCTTGCATAACACAGCCAACAAATGGCCCTCCAGCTTCAACTTGAAGACCCCTCAAAGATGGGGGACTCACTACCTTTTGACTCCTGAGCAGTGCTGTCTGGAAGTTTTTCCTTACATTAAATCTGACTCTACAACTTCCACCCGCCATTTTTAGTTCAAGCTTCTGGGGCCACTCAAGACAAATCTAATCCGTCTTCCACGTACTTGAAGACAATTATCATTTCTCCTAAGTCAATGTGCACAGTGCCTGGCACATAGTAGGCACTTAATAAATGTTTACTGATTGAATGACTAATGAACACTTCATCTATACAGCTGATAAAAATGTTGAACAGAAGGGGGACTAAGGTCAGAGAGCCCTCCACAGACATTTCTCTCTAAGTGGTCATTGATTAATTCATTACCACACTGCTCCCCAAACCAATTCTAAATCCACCTAACAATACTATGATCCTCCAGCCCACCTCTCTCCATCTTGTCCATCAGGATATCATAAGACACCGCCAAAAGCCTTGCTGAAATTCAGACTGCCATGTCTGTGGAATTCTCTTAATTTATCAGGGTCATCTCTTTGTCAAAAGGACATGAATGAAATCAGTCTGGCATGTTTCTGTTGAACATGTACTGCTTCATAGTGGTCATCATTTTCCATTTTAAGTATTCATAAATCATCCCTTTAATAATTCATTTTAGAATTTTGCCACAAATCAGACAATTCACCTTTTTTGAAAATTAAAACAGTTGCTAATCCCATTATGTGGTACCTCTTCCTCCAATTCTCCATGAATTTTTAAAGATTACCAATAATGGTCATCAGTCATATCCCCAAATTCTTTTGATACCCAAGGACGTAGTACATAGAGATCCAGTGATTTAAGATTACTGAATGGAGAAGAAGTGCTCCCTGACCATTTTCGCATTTACCTTTGTTTTCAATTGTTAAAACTATTTTTGCTCTACACCTTGCTCTGTCTGAAGACTGTTCTCCTTTTCAGTAAAGAACACAGAAATAAAATGGTAGTTGGATATCTCTGCCTTCTCTCTCCTTCATATTTTATCATATTCCTATCTAGGAAGGACAAGCATATAATGCCACATTTAAATCTTCAACCAAAGTCAGTCCAGCTTCATCATGGCAGTTTTCTGAAGCTCAAGGGGCCTGGACTAGGAACTAAGAAGAAAGAAGTGTCAGAAGGAAGGACCTTTTGGTAGAAAATATTTTGCATCTCAGTAAAAATCTGCCACAGGCTGATACTAGTCTGTGTACTGGAAACTGGGAATACCTCTCAATGTCTCCTTCATAATAGTAGTGAGATTTTCTCTTTTGTTGTTTCAGTTGTCAGAAAACACAACCATTTGATATAAAAGATATTAACAGGGAAGCTGCTGTCTTTCCTCCCAAGAAAAGAATTCTCTTTTCCCGACCTGAAAAACTTACACTGATTTTTGGTTTGATGTTAAAGTCCTTTTGTCCTCCAACCTGGATGTGTTTTTTCATGAGACTGAAGTTGTTAAATCGGCAAATAAGCAGGCCACTGCTGTTGGTTCTCAAGTTAAAGTCAACATCTTCACAGAAGTACCTAAAAGTTAATTATAGCAATATAGATCTGGGCTTTAGTAACTTAATTCTGTCTCCATAATCTCATTGAAGATTATTACAGAAAGAGAAAGGGACAAAAAGTATTAGAGGACAGTCTAGAATGAGATGCCTTCCCTATGACCCAGATAAATCCAAACATGACCTGTGATGGTATCTATGGATTGCTAACTGCACCAGGTATCTGCTGGGTCTAAAGAAATTTCTGCAGTCAGTGGAATGAAGAGATCTATCTGGCATGCTGTTGTTCAATTGTGTCTGATTCTTTGTGACCCCATTTGGGGTTTTCTTGGCAAAGATACTGGAGTGGTTTGCCATTTCCTTTTGCAGCTCATTTTACAGATGAGGAAATTGAGGCAAACAGGGTTAAGTGACTTGCCCAGGGTCACACAGTTAGTTATTGTCTGAGGCTGGATTTGAACTTAGGAAGATGAGTTTTCCTGACTATAGACCTGGCACGCTATCCATTGTGCCACCTACCTGTCCTACCCACCATGCTAATAGAAACTAATCAGGCAGCTCTTGATTTCTCTCCCTACTATACTCCCAATTCCTACCAATATCTGATTTTATAAATCAGGATACCCACAATCTGGCAACCCCTTCCCCCCAACTCATTTTATGACAGAACCTTTTATGTCTAGGTCACATATCTAGTTGGAGCTTATCTTTGAATAAGCTCTTCTAATTCCCCTGTATGGGGAGAAGGAGAGAGATGGGGAGGATGAGAAAAAGAGAACAGAAGGGAGGAGAGAGGGAGAGAGAGAGAGGAAGAGAGACAGAAACAGAGATAGGGACAGAGAGCACACACCAGAGTGAGAGACGAGGCTTACATGAAATAAGAATAAACACACTTCTTTGGGTGTCACTGGTGCTAAACAACCTGGTTTAGAGAGGTGTCATTCACTCAACAGTGTAGACAAGTTTAAATCATGTCTTTTATCTGTGATCCACAAAGATACACTTACAGGCTAACAAGTCAACAATATGGTGAATATCACAGACCCAGGTGAGGAAGTGAGTCAGCTTGGTGCTCCTTACCTGTTGAGATCATATTGCACATTCTGCGTCAAGTCTACATTGAGCAGTACGAAGTCATGTACATGGCACCGAGAGAAGGGAGACTTGAGGTTTCTAGAACTCAGCTTGCTGTTCCACTTCTGTATCCCCAGGATGGCATAATGCACAATCTTTGGGGTGGCTTCAAGATGCTGCAGAACAGTCTTTAAGGACACATTCTTACTGGTAATTCCTGAATCCATAGGCTGGCTATTAGATTTAAAATGAGGCAAGTGTAAGAAGTGGCCCATGAGGTAGGTCATCCAAGAACGAGTAAACTGATTGCTTCCAGAAGCAGTACAGGCAGATGTTGCCCAACATTGTAAACTGGTTTTCTCCCCCAAAACAACTTGAGGTGAAAAGAACATTCTGGGAACTGTTATTTACACAGCAAAAAATTATTAAAGGAAGTAGAGTCAAAATTCAAACTAGGATGCTTTCCTTCCTAATCTGGCCCTTTTGAAATCCCTGGTTGCCTTCAACCTTCTATATGCATGTAGTCTTCCTCAACCCCTCCAGCTCCTAGTGGCCTCCCTCCTTCCCAAAACTCTTATACTCCCTTTGTATGTAGTCTGCAGATACTTATACTCTCTAAATGCATGCCCAGAATGAAATAGGCTGAATATATTTATGCCAAGGAGAAAAAGCTGGCCTCTAAGTTAAGAAAAAGCTGGGTTCAAGCCTTGCCTCCTACCTATAATGGCTGTGGGACCTGTACCCTTCTAATGAGTGTCCTGAGTAACTCTCTAAGATTCGAAGTTGCAATGGAGAGGCAAGTATGGTAGAATTTCCTCACCCTTTACCAATGAAACCACATGCCCATTTCTATCTATCTATCTATCTGTCTGTCTATCTGTCCTTCTATCTATCCATCTGTGTCTATCTATCCCATCTGTCCGTCTGTCCATCCGTCCATCCATCCATCCATCCATCTGTCTCTCTGTCTATCTACCTACAGATATGGATATGCACGTATTATGTTGGTTGGTTGGTTGTCGTCCTTCTTGAAGAGGATCAAAATGACATCACTATGTTGGAGTCAAGGTATAGTGTGTCTGACTGTGGCTGATCAGACAAGCTCAGAAGGCTCTACTACAGGTCAGGCACAATTGGTATATGTAAGTATATATGTACATATACACACATCCCCTCCCACCCCTGCCCCCTGCTGCCTTGTCAGAAGGTAAGCTTCTTGGGGGCAGAAACTATTTCACTTCTTTGTATTGCCCAGGCTTACCACAGTACTTGGCACATTAATCAACCAATAATCACTAAACATTTATTAAGCATCTGCTGTATGCCAGGTATTGTGCTAAGCACTGGTGAGACCAAAAAAGAGGCAAAAAATAGTGCCTCCCCACAAGGAGATTAGTAGGCATTTAATAAATTCTTGTTGGTTAGTTGATAAAATCACTGTAAGAGGTCTGGTTTGAGTTGCACTGAGTGAACCTGCTGGAAGGGAGGAAAAGGCAGGGGAAGGCTAACAGGAAGCAAAGAACACCCAGAGGTAGCCCATAGGAGAAATGGCAAGAGGTGCTGACAATCTGCACCCATCCTTCCAACTTCCTAATTTAAGATCTAGCTGGAGATGACAACTCACAGGTGAAAAGAAGGGGAAAGGAGGGGAAAAGGGACAGAGTTTTCCTTCAGAGGAGCAGGGCAATGGGAAAACACCTTGGGTTTCACAGCCTCCTCATCTGTAAAATGGACAGGTTGCACTATATACAGCAGGGATTCTTAAACTTTTTTTCTGTCATGGCTCACCCCCCCCCTCCACCCCCACCCCTGCCCTGGCCCCCTGTTCTTGCAGGCTGGGGAAACCTATAGATGGATCCCTTCTCAAAATAATGTTTTTAAATGCATAAAATAAAATACATAGGATTACAAAGGAGACCAATTTTATTAACATACCACTGTTAATATATTTAAAAAGCCCAAATGAGTTCATCGACCCTGGATTCAGAACCTAGATGAGCTCAAAGGTGCCTTCCAATTCCATGACTTACAGTAAAGAACCACCCAAAGACAAAATGGAAAAGGGGAAGGTAATTGATGGGACACATTCCCCTGCCCTGCTCACCTGAGGGGGCAACTATTACAACCTTGATTTTGAATTTATGGAGGTTGTGAAAAGCATACAAAACAAACACCGTCAAGATTTTGCTCCTGTTCTATTTTCCTTTATGTTCCAGAAGTAGCTAGGTGAATCAATTAGCCTTAATGAGGAGCCTATGTGGGCAGCGTGGCATGGCACAATCCCCAAAAGTCTTAGTGCAGTTTTAAGCTTTAATAGCTGATTTGTATGCATTCATTCTGTATATATATACTCATGCAGATACAACCCGTCCCAAAGCCCATTGCTATGGGACTTTCTTCTTACTGGTGGAGAAAAAGGCCCTGCCCTACATGAGGGGTACACTGGAATTGGGATGATGTGAGAACTCTAGTTACTCCCCTTTTGGGGACTCTCCAAGTAGGAGTCCCCCTTTGGGACTCTCCAAGTGAGAGTCTTCTTTAAGCGACCCAGTTTTGAGAGAGAAGATGGAAGAGGCCAACCCGACTTCAGGCTGCTGAAGGAAAAGACTCTGGGAAGAAATGAGACGAATAGATAGTCTCCAACGTGTCCCTATTCCCAGTTTGCTACACTAGAGATTTTGGACAGTTTTCCTCTTGGGTGAGATCGAGGATGCTTTTTTGATTGAGCAGAGTTATCTCGCTCCCCAAGGGAAAGCTCCTTCATTCTGTATTGTCTAGTATATATTCTCCTATACAGACCTTCTCTGATTTCTGTTTTGTAAGAATTTGGATAAATGAGTTTCTTTGCTATTTGCTATATGTGTTCACTGTGGAATCGGTATTAAGTTGGGATGAGGATTACATATGGTCTTCTCTCCCTCAGAATATGCCCTTCTCTCCTCATTCTCTGTATTTCTAGGGATTATTTCACTCTGCACCCAACCCAATGCCTGGCACACAGCAGGAGCTTCATAAATGCTTGTTGGTTCCTCAATTTTCCTGTCTCACTGAGATCGCCATGCCTGTAACCAGTACCGTACCTGGTCTGTTCCTGGGCACCGTGAATGTTCCACAGGACGCAGGAGTCATCCATGATCACTATGAAAGGCCAGACGCATTGGCGTTTGACTCCCAGTTCCTCCAGGCGGTTTCTCTCCAGTTCAAGGTTGTGGTAGGAGAGCTCTTTAATGAGGAACCTTGCAGCACCTGAAAAGTACCACCAATACCCTTACACTGAGCAGTTCTGGTCTGAATCCCCACCACAGGATAAAACCCCCAAGGCCCAAACCTACCCCACTCTTTTTGATTTGGAAACTTAGGAGTCAAGCAAGGCTTTTGGGGGGACTCTCCCTTAACAGAAGCCATCCCTAGTAGGACTATTTTTACCCCATGCCAATAACTCAAGATGGCTGTGAACAAGGCTTTCAATGATCCCAGGAGCAACTCCAAGTGTTGACAAGATGACTGGATTCAGTACGTTCATTAATACTTCCCCAGCTTAGGTTTCATTCATTCATGCACTCATTCATTCGTGCATTCACATGCTCATTCATTTATCAAACACTGTTAAGCATCTACAATGTGCAACAAGACTTGAGGAAAGGGGGTTTTCTCTGAAAAGGGGCCAGGGCACTGGAACCCTGGTAATGTCAAGAGAGACTTGAGTGTGAATACCACCATAGATACCAACTGTGTGACCAAGGTCAACTCACTTAGTCCCTTCAACCTCAGTTTCCTCATCTGTAAAACAGGGAATAATAATGCCTGTAGTACCTAATTCGGTGGGTTTTGGGGAGGATTAAATGGGATAATGAATGTGCTTTATTAAACCTTAAAGTGCCACATGATTACCAGCTGCTGTCAGCATTCCTCTAGAGAACTCTCTCCCTTAACTTGAAGGCCAGAAGTCAAGTCCACCCTTTGAAGTGGGCCTCCCTAGATTATATTTTGTATTTCTTTTAACCTTGGGAGTTTTCAGGTTTATTCTTCTTTTTACTATCATTTAACTAACTGGATGTAACACATTCTCTTTCATTTGCATCTCATGGCATAAAAGAGACGGCCTTGAATAAAAAGCAGAACTTAGTGCTAGAAGGGTCCCCCTAGGCTACCCTACTCATTTTCAGAGAGAAGGCAGAATACATGAGAAATAAATGAAAGGGAAAAAGAGAGAGAATAGGAAGGAATATGGAAGAAAATAATTCAAAGAGGTCAGGGAAACTGTTTAGACTTTTAAAATAAAAACCCATCACTAAAGGATACACCAGACACCAAAGGAGCAGCAGAAAGACAAAAAAAAAAAGGCAGCGTGTGTGTGTAAAATTTGCTATTTATTTCTAGCTGAAGGATAGACAAACCACTGACAAAAATTTGAAGGAGGGCTAAATGCAAGTAAAAAGTAATTTAATTTTGTTAGTTTTATAATGAGCTAATTATTCTCTGAGAGAGAAAAATGTAAAAGGTTCAAGTCATAAAATTTAAAATCAAGAACAGGGAATATAAAATATTCCTTAAGAAAATGGCTAATCTTTGAAAATGTGAGTTTAAGGGAGGTCAAGGGGGAAAGGAGAAAGGAAGAGAGAAGAGGGAAGAAAAAGGGATAGATTAGACAGGAGGGAAGAAAAAAAATGATTATCAGAGCATAGAAAGCAATAGAGAGAAATAGGCAGACGGTGAGAGCTGTGCTTTGAAATATTTCAGGTAAACTACTCTGGTGGCCTTGTGATAGGTTCATTTGGGCAAAGAGCCGAGTGAATTACCAGCTGTCATCACTTCCCCTTGAAAGGTCAATGTGCTGATTAATCACTACTGAGCAGGTTATCTTTAAACCCTGGAAAGCTTCATTCTGAACTGGAAAGCTATGGTGCAGTGACCAGGGCAACAGCTGCTCCGGATGGCAGATTCAGTTAGAGGTTTCCAGACATCACCACTATTCCCTCTTTGGGCTTTACTGCCCAAACTGTCTTCAGTAGGAAGTCGGTCCTTTGTTCCTAATTTACTTGGGAGGAGGATTAAAGATTGTTCCAAACACTTTTATTGGTCAATCAGATGGATGTTATCAGCATCAGTGATATTGTGCATTCTGAAGTTGGTCCTACTCTGGTGTCCATAAAACTATAGGTGATGCAGGCAAGACTGGGCTTCCTGGAACCTCTTTAGATAGTAATGGGCTCCATGGATGTTTCCTAGCTCGAAACTTGTACCCTCAGGGCCTAAAACGCAATAGGAGTGATCCCTGGAATATGTGGGGGGGGGGAGGGGAGAGGGAGGTGAGAGGGGAAGGGAAGGTTCATCTAACTGCTAAACTACTGTACTATGAGATCATTCCACGACATTTCCTAAGTGCATATAAGGGAATATCCTAAAATACTTTTCAGTCTGGTTTTTGTATATATAGTGATGATTTCTTCCTCAGAAGAAGACTGGTCCTTGGAACTAAAAACATTTTAAGGGAATATGGTACTAAATAGAGAGGGTCAGGGAAAAAGTTAAACTAAAACATTCCCCCATTTCCTACTAACAGCAAAGATGTGACAAAGACCAGTGAAACTTTTTCTTTGGAGGAACCCAGTACTCCTTAGTCCTAAACAGCTGCTAGTTCTTGGGTTTCAGGCCATGAGGATGAATCAAAGGAGCTGGATTTCTCACTTAGGGTTCCACAAGATGCATAACTGCTTACCAACACCAGCATTGTTGAATGTACCGGGAAGCACCAGCATGATGTGGTTGGGCCAGTATTTGCGATACAGAGGCATCTCATACTCTTTGATCACTAGGAGGTGAAGGTGGCTGATGCCTTCCATTGCATGGTAAAGGTTTAGCAGGCCTTGTTCATGTCGTCCACTGGAAGGAGTGAAGATTGGGCTCTTGACTACATTCAAATTCTGTGGAGAGAAAAAAAACAGACTAGGCTTAAGCAGTTCTAGAAGCCTACCCCCACCCCCCACTTCGTGCAGCTGGACATGATGTTCACCCACCTTGTCAGACACCAGAGGCAGACGCATGCTCTCCAGGTGTTTGCCTTGCTTGCTGAAGACAAAATGGCTTTCTTTGGATTTGGGGATGATGAAGTGGAGCTGAACCTCTTCTCCCAACATGGAGGAAGAGAACGTGAATGCGTGAAGGGTGGAGTCGGACATCTGCATTGGCAAGGCAAGGGGAAAAGAAAAATAAAGCTATGGTTTGCGGAAAGGTTGGTCACTTCCCTCTCTTTGTTTTCTAATAAAGTAACAGGGTCAGGACTAAGAATTTGAAATCCTCCAAAGCCCAAAGCTCAACACAAAGAACCACCAATGTACAAGTGTTTCCTTTCTTGGGAGCTGTTGTTCATTTCTGACGCATCTCCTCCACAGCATTAACAGAACAGTGGCTGCTTAACATGAATTTTGTATCCATTTCCTTTGAACCATAACTACTTTGATGCAAAATATAAAATCACCTGTGAAGTATCTTGTTCTATTCTAAATGGTCAACAAGCTGCAGGGAGGAAAATGCTTTTGTTTTCTATGGGTCATAACATTATAGAGTCGAAAGGGGCCTTAGAGATCATTTAGTCCAACCACTGACGTGAAAAATGTAGAAACTGAGATGCGGAGAGGTTGGTGCGTGCCTGGCGTAACAGAAGTAACAGCTGTTGGTATTTGAACCAGGGGCTTAGGACTCTTCTTTTTCCACCAAACTATACTGCCCAGGAAGACAGCTAGACAGTGCGGTGGATAGAGAGCTGGAATCAGGAAGATCTGAGTTCAAATTTGGCCTCAGATACTAGCTGTGTGACCCTAGGCAAGTCACTTAACCTGGTTTGCCTCAGTTTCCTCATCTGTAAAATGACCCGGAGAAGGAAATGGCAAACCACTCCAGTATCTTTGCCAAGAAAACCTCAAATGTAAAATTGGATGTGACTGAACAACAAAAAGCTGTGGATTCAGTCAGGAACAAATGACACATCCCAAGACAAATAGAAGTCTGGTAACTTTTAAAGATTTTCTAGAGAAGGGTATATTCCACGTTCTTTCAATAACTGAGTCCAGTGACTGACTGTAGCTGATGTCTTCACATGCCTTACAAAATCCCAATGAAGCTGCCAAGATTTGACTCCATTCAAGGATAATTTGTCAGTTTTATCTGTAAGATTCTAGGAGGTGGTTTTATTTATTTAGGAATAACTATTATATTCCAGAAAAGAATCACAAGTATAACTGTCTAAATACTATATGTGTGACAATTCAACTATGACCCATATCACACAGAAAAAATGTCAAAATTTTCAGCTTTTTTCTTCTTTTTTTTAAAAGCACATTTTAATACAAATGGACATTCCGTGTGCAGGTCAAGTCTTTTAGCCACATAATACAGCTAGGAGTCACAGTTGTATAGAGTGTTAGACTTGAAGTCAGGAAGCGGTGAGTTTGAATCACTGTGTGGATGCTTACTAGCCATGTGACCCTGGGCAAGTCACTTAATTTCCATCTGCCTCAGTTTCCCCATCTATAAAATGGGGATGATGATAATAGCACCTACCTCCCAGAGTGGTTGTGAGGAGTAAACAAGTTAACATATACAAAGTCTTTTGTAGATCTTAAAGTGATACACACAGACACACACACACACACACACACACATGCCAGCTATTATTATTAATGCCAAGTAAAATGAAAACAAAAATTCTACCAATGCATTTATAGCTTTACTACCAATAGATTTACAGTTTTAGCTAAGACTGAATGAAGGACTGTGGGGAAGCAATGGTTAACCTGAACCAGGTTATCCACCTTCTGTTTATTTTCTTCTTGGGGTGGTAGACCTAGTCTTCATAGCAAGAGATCTTTAAGGGAGGAAAGTTCTTTTGACCCATTAACAGCAGAGTAGTTTTTCCCCAGGTACAGTGGGGAGAGAAGCGCTTTACTCCCCAAGATGTGGGCAGCTTCCCCTATCTTCATCTTTGCTGCTCAAATATGCCATGAGAAGGTAGGTGCTATGAAGGTAAGTGAGCTCATGACTCCCTGTCTATTTGATTCTGGCTGCATACAGCAGCAATTCTATTTTCCAAGCTCCGTCATCAACTGCATTCCACACGGGGGTAAGAACATTGCTGGCTCAGGGCAACTCAGCAGCCAAACAGAAAACAGAACTTGAAGCCAGCGACATTATTTTGGTCAACGAAGGATAAAGTTTAAAACAAATGCAACTTTCCTAGTTATCTATACTCCTACAACCCAATTATCTAAGGGTAGTCTTTCTAGTCTAAAGTCAAGGTGTGTCACATATGAAGTGCTTTTAGCACTTCTAGATAGAATGTAGAACTAATATTCTGTTCTCTTCTCTGCCCCTGACTAATAAAAAACAACCAAACCCCAACTTTTCCAAATTGTTGCATCACACATTTGGGCCACCAGTCAACAGGTCTTTTAGATTATCAGGCCTAAGTCTCCACTAAGAGTATGCTGGAAAAACCTTGCGGAAAGTCTCTGCCATAAACAGGAACACACTTTCCATCTCTTCATTCCTCAATTTACATCCTCCTTGAGAATCCCTCTCCCAGCCCAGCTTACACACCAGTGTCTTTAGGTAGTGCAGGGATGGGTAAGCCTCACCTGGGACGCAGGGCTGATGTCCATGTACTGGTGGCACTGTTCACAGTGATGGAAGGTGTTGTAAGCGGCATACTTGGTCAGCATCATGGAGACAGTTTCTCGTTTCCTAGACTCCTCACATTTGGCATCCTTTTTGGCTTCTGTGCACAAAGGAGGGGGAAAAACCCACCCTACAATTCATTCACAAGGCCTGAATACACGCAGGGAGAAAAACTCACTCCCGAGTCCTAACTAGCTGAGAAAGGGTTCTCTCCCACAATTAGGCACTTGAGCTATAGTTCTGAAAATCAAAGCTTATGATTTATGCATGAGTGAAAAAGAGATAAGGAAGGAAGGGAGGAAGGGAGCAAGGAAGGAAAGAAGGAAGGAAGGAAGGAAGGAAGGAAGGGAGGGAGGGAGGAAGGAAAGAAAGAAGGAAGGAAGGAAGGTAGGAAGGGAAGGAGGAAGGAAAGAAAGAAGTAAGGAAGGAAGGAAGGGAGGGAGGAAGGAAGGAAGGAAGGGAGGGAGGAAGGAAAGAAAGAAGGAAGGAAGGAAGGTAGGAAGGGAAGGAGGAAGGAAAGAAAGAAGTAAGGAAGGAAGGAAGGAAGGAAGGAAGGAAGGGAGGGAGGGAGGAAGGGAGGGAGGAAAGAAGGGAGAGAGGAAGGATGGAATAAAGGAAGGAAGGAATAAAGAAAAGAAGGAAGGTAGGAAGGGAGAGAGGAAGGAAGGAAGCAAGGAAAGAAGGAAGGGAGGAAAGAAGAAAGGAAAGAAGGAAAGAAAGGAGGGAGGAAGGAAGGAAAATGAGCTAATAAAAGGAGTAAGAGCTAATGTAATAGAGTGCACACACACACACACACACACACACACACACACACACACACACACCCCCACACACACACACATACACAGTCCCAGAGGCTGCTCTTAGGGATCAGCCTGTTCCAGGACATTAACTCCCCAGACTCTCTGGAACCCTGACATTTAGCACTGGAAAGTACGACTCAATTTGCACTAACCTTGCTTGATTCCAGTCAACTTTTCGGTGAACACTGGACTCATCAGATTGTACTTGGGATCATGCACACTGACATCAAAAGGCATTTTGCCAAAGTTCTCAACGTCGGGCCAGGGATCCCTCTCCGACAGAGTGATCTCACTGTCCTCACTGTGACCTAAAGCAGAGATCAGACAGAGGTGTCAGACTTTGTGCAAGCCAGGAAGGAAGGAAAATCATAAAAAACAAAGATTGAAGAGGTCAGAGAGAGACATTTCAGAAAAATGCAGGATCTTCTGTCACAGGGTGGGAGAAATCAGAGTAAGGGTGTCAGATCTGTACACTGGAAAATGCAGCCCCATTATGCAGCTTCTGGGCTTTTGCTATTCACTCCCCTGATTTAGAAACCCAGAAATCTATGGAACCAATTCCTCAGCCTAGAATTGCCCAGACCAATCAGCATACAGTTGCTGTAGGCATAACACTGCTTGGCAGTCAGCTTCTAACTGTGCAGGACTGCCTCAACTTTCCCAATACCCCAGCCTTCTAACACCAAACAGTATCTCACCACTGAGACATTCTGAGCCTTCAGTTTAACCGGATTAGAACTGCACATGTGTAGAATTTTTCAAATTTAGTGTCTTTTCAATTTTAAAATTCATGTGGGTCCTCAAATGCATATGTGCTAGTTCCCAAAACATTTTCTTCAGTTCAGAATGGAATGCTATAGTCAAATAAAATTTGCAGGCATGGAAAAGTAACTTATATTGACTTTCAATGACAAAGGAAAAGAGCAAAAATTTTCTGAAAAAGCGTAATTACAGGAATTACCCTTTTATCCCATATTGTAACATTGTGTATTCATCTGTGAACACTGCTGCAGGAATATTTCAGCGTGTCTTTTCAAAAGTCAATCACGTCTATCCTAATCCGGGGGGGAAGTAATAAAGTGAACTGGCCAAACAGAACCATTGACTAAAAAGATCTAAATTTCTCTCATTTGGCTTGGTTCATAGTTCAATTTTATTAAAGTCATTATTGTAGATTAAAGTCCCAAATGGTTATGACATGATACAGAAATCATCACTAATATCCTATTTAGTCTGGTGTCACACTGTGCTAAGGAGGTGGTCTTGGATTCTCAAAGGTTATTTCTGGGGGACAAAAGTTTAGCCAGGTCCAGCCATCAAATGATATAGGCCAGTAGTGGGGTGTATGATTTGTTTAAGTACTAGCCTAGCTAGGTGGTGCAGAGGACAGAGTGCTGGGCCTGGAGTCAGAAAGACTCATCTCCATGAGTTCAAATCTGGCCTCAGACACTTACTAGCTGTGTGAGTCTGGGAAAGTCACTTAACCTTGTTTGCCTCAATTTCCTCATCTGTAAAATGAGCTGGAGAAGGAAACGGCAAACCACTCCAGTATCTTTGACAAGAAAACCCCAAAAGGAGTCATGAAGAGTAAAAGACGACTGAAAAACGATTAAACACACACACACAAAACACACTAGCTGAGCACAAAGAGGCTAATCATTGGAAGGCTGTCCATGAGGTCATGAATTTTTTTTTTTTTGCTACAGCAACTCAAAATCCACAAACAAGAATACAGAGTGAAGGAGAAAGGAACTATGCATTTTTAATATAGTATTTACTATGAACCAGTCATTACACTAAATGCTTTACAAACATATCTCAAGTGATCCTCACAAGCACCTTGGGAGGTACTGTTCTTATCTCCATTTTACAGCTGAAGAAACTGAGGCAGGCAGCGGTTAAGTGACTTGCTCAGGGTCACACAGCTAATACATGTCTGAGGCTGGATTCAAACTCAGGTCTTTCTGACCCAGTGCACTCTCTATCCACCTAGCTGCCTTTGTGATCTACACAAGTAGAGGGAATACTCAGTGGCAAAATCATGGATTCCACAGTGCCTTGTTCACAGTAGGTGTTTAATAAATGTTGAATAGAATGGCACGGAATCTTCTGAAATAAGGAAATATGATGGCTAAAGTTTCTTCAAGGGCACTGGGGATGTTTTATAAGTAATGAGATGATTGGGATTAAAAGCATCTTGGTCCTTTACTCTGGAAATAAATTTAATTCTAGTTTAAACCCAGGGAAGAGGCTTGGAGTATTAGCCTGTGTCTGGAGTAGTCCTTAGAGGTCTGGTCCAGCCCCATTTAGGAGCATGCCAGGGATCTCACATAGTTTGTAGAGTAATCCAGAGGTTTCAGCCCACTTTATGGGATACCTGGGCATCTGTCTCATCTTGGAACTGAGGGGAGCGGGTGGTGGGTGTGTGTGTGTGTGTGTGTGTGTGTGTGTGTGTGTGTGTGTGTGTGTGTGTGTGTGTAAGCACGAATGTAAATTGGGGAGGGGGAAAATATACTGCTTGTGAATGTATATGTGTCTTTTTTCTTCAGCCTCCTCTCCCTTCTTTGCCCCAACAATGAAAAATAAGAAAAAAAAAACATTTCTTGAGGGTATATTATCTTTTACACATATGAGAAAAAGAAAAATACTGCAAAGGTAATGTTTCATTAATGTCACAGAACAATCAAGAAGTAACCTACCTAATATAGGGTAGCTAATTCAGTCCTGCTTTGTAGTGAACACTCTAGATTAATTTTAAAAAGTCAGCTTAGACCTTAAAGATCTATGAGGGGTGGGTGACCTGTGGCCTTGAGGCCACATGTAGCCTTCTGGGTCCTCAAGTATGGCCCTCTGACTAAATCCAAACTTGACAAAACAAATCCCCTTAATAAAAGGATTTATTCTGTAAAACTTGAACTATATTGGAGCAGAATTCACAGATCTTCCCTGTTGTAGCTGTATCCCACTAGGGCTGGATTCAGTGGGGTGCTGGTAAATGTTTGACAAATGACTTTCTGTAACATTAAAATTTTTTTTAAAAAGTGTGCATAACACTTTAAAGTTTAATCTGTATTATCAAAAATTTTTCCATCACTTTCCTAAGTCTAGACAATAAATCAAACCCCAATTGAAGCATTTGCCAATTTCCGAGGCACAAATGCTCACAGGGAAAATTTTTAACAATCAGCTCTCCTAAGCCCATATGAGTTGCCTCCAGCATGCCCCTGGCTAGAAGCATCTGATCTGTTTCTGGGTGTAGGGAGGTCAAGATATCATTTCTCCCTGGCACCCATCTCATTGTTAGACTTGGGACTAGGTGAGAAAGATGTTTAAACTTTGGAGAGTGAAAAGAGAGAAACAAAACTGGAAATGACATATGGAGAGTTCAAGTCCTAGTCATGGAACTTCTTTTTCCTTCTCACCCAAAGGAGGAAGCCTCGGCTTACCTACTTTATAGGGCTGAAAGCAAAGCACTCTATAAACCTTAAAGCTCGATGTAAACTAGAGTTACCACTGTTACTGATAATGATACTCCTCTGCGTGATTACTGCCCTCACTGAGCACTGTTTCCTATATCTTACTGGAAATAAGGAAATGATTTTAAATTCCAATTTCCACAGTCATGTAATTGTCTTTTTAATGGAAATAGGGAGAAAGCCCACCAGAGACAGGGGCTGACTGAAGAGAAGACTACATCTACCTGGGCAACACAGTATGAGAACATGGCGACCGATATCCCCCAGCCTCGATTCTACCACCTGGATGATATAGCCTAAAGGCCCTTTCCATCTTCCCTGCAGGCAGACCCTTCTATGTGGGTCATCTCCCCCACATTTAGAATATGAACTTCTTTCAGAAGCAGGGCCCAGCTCACTTTTCTCTCTATCTTTGGTGCTTAGCACAGTACCTGGCACACAGCTGAGTGCTGAACCAATGCTTTTCCTTCCTTCACTCAACAAATAGTTACTAGGCTCCTATTCATTCGCTCAGCATGATGCCTTTTGGAGATACAAAAGAAGCCTTCAAAAGGCTTTTACAAATGAAATTCCAGAAGATGTCAGAAACATGGGACAATTTAATTTTCTTTGTAATCCATACCCTCCCTTCACCTTTCCCTCCTATATTTTTTTTTAAATTAAGATTTTTTCCTTTTAGTTTACAACATTCAGTTCTGCATGATTTTGAGTTCCAGATTTTCTTCCCTGCTCCCCCTCTCCCCAAGACGGCATGGAATCTGATACACCTTCTACATATAACTTCGCATTAACTTATTTACACAATAGTAAGGTTGTAAAGAAGAATTATAACCAATGGAATGAATCATAAGAAAGAAGAAACAAAACAAAAAAAAAACGAAAGAAAAAAAAAGGAGAGCAAACAGTTTGCTTCAATCTACATTCAGACTCCATAGTTGTTTCTCTGGATGTAGATAGCTCTTCCTATCATGAATCCTTTGGAGTGGTCTTTGGACCTTGTATTGCTGAGAAGAGCGAAGTCTATCAAGGTTAGTCATCACAGAATCAATATATCTGTGGTTGTGTATAATGTTCTAGTTCTGCTCCGCTCACTCAGCATTATATCATGTAGGTCTTTCCAGGTTATTATGAAATCATATCTTCCCCATTTCTTATAGCATGGTAGTATTCCATTACATTCATATACCACAACTTGTTCAGCCATTCCCCAATTGATGGGCATCCCCTTGATTTCCAATTCTTTGCTATTACAAAAAGAGCCGCTATAAATAGTTTTGCACATACAGGTCCCTTTCCCACTTGTGTGATCTCTTTGGGATACAGCCCTAGAAGTAGTACTCCCTCCTACATTTTACCTCCCAAAAAGGCCTTTGAGAATTCTCATACCACACTTACTGATATTAATCTCCTCCTCATCATACACATCAACCTCCAGTAACCTGATGAGCATGCGGAAGAGAATTCTGAGGAACTGCAGATAGGAGCCAGTCTTTCCCACCTGATGGAAACATTTTGAGGCAAGAAAAGGAAAACAGAATGGGAAGAGCAAAAAAAATTAAACATTTCATTAATAATAAACAAACATTACATTAGTAAAAAATCCATCAGTTACTTCTAACTCAGAAAGGGGTACAGTAGTGTTTTCTAAACACATAAAAAACCTACCTTTATTAAAAAGAATAAAATCATATAAAAAGAAATACAAAATTCAGTAAAAATATTTTGATAATCATTTTTATCATTTCCTATTGGTAAAGTTGATTGTATATTAGAATTATAAAATTTAGAGTTGGAAGACACATCGGAGATCATCTACTATATTAAGTAGTGAGGTGGTTTTGCGGAAGATCTGAGTTCAAATCTGGCCTCAACAATATATTAATAGCTGTGTCATGTGATGCTAGGTGAGTCACTTAACCTCTATTTGTCTCAATTTTTTCATTTTACAGATGATGATAACAGCATCATCTACTCCCCGTGTCATTATGAGGATAAAACGAAATGATATTCATAAAGCACCGTGTAAACCTTAAAGTTCTCTATAAATGCCAGCTATTATTGACATTACCGCTATTAACAATAATAAGCGGAAACATGAATTGTTTTTATAGTATCCCCAACGACAGGTTTTTAAGCTTCTTCTTAAATACCTAGAGAGACAAGGAATTCCTTACCTACCAAAGTAGGCTGTTCTTTCTATGACCATGTCTAAGTATCAGGAAGTCTATCCCTTCACTGAGCTGAAATCTGCCTCCACATAACTTTTACCCGCAAGGGCCTGGAAGAACAAGTTTTGTCCCTACTTCCTTTTAAAAAAATTAATGACTTATTCTCAGTTTTATATTAAACATAAATACATCCAATTGGAGTTGCTTTACAACAATAGTTGTAAATTTATACAAATAAAGTTTATATAAATAATTATTTATATAAATGATTTCTGTGCATAATACATTATAACTTTGCAATTATTCTCTCTATGTCTCCATCAAGATTCTTGGTCTATTCTCATTCATTTTTTCTCTTTTGTTTTTTATTTGCTGTATTCATTGTTTAAAGAGGCACAAGGTAGCTCTGTGGATAGAGCACTGGGCCTGGAGTCAGGAATACCCAAGATCAAATCTAGCCTCAGACACTCACTAGTTGTGTGACCCTGAGCAAGTCACTTAACCTGTTTGCCTCAGTTTCCTCATCTGTGAAATGAGGATGGTAATAGCACCTACCTCTCATTTTATCCTTGATGTGAGAATAAAATGAGGTAACATATGTAAAGGGCTTTGCAAACATTAAAACGCTTATCATTAGCTATTTTAACATAGGTGTTCTGTTCTTCTGGTGCTCTGGATTATTTCTTGTGCTCCTCTTTGACTAGGAACTGCCGTGTGCACATTTGTTTGTTTGCAAGAAGTTATTCCTAATGTGCATTGGCTCTGGTGCAGGGCATGCACTATTTCTGCCTCCATCCCCTCTTTATCACCAACAATGACACTTCCCACCTCCACAAAATAGTGCGTGGGGAGCAGGGCTGCGTATGGAGACTACTGGAGGTGCATGTGGTTACTGCCCCAGCAGTATTGTTTTCTAGGACCTGTTCTTACCCAGGGAGGCAGGAAACCTTCCTGCTGCTGTCTTCACTTATAGGCTCCTTTTTTACATTACATGTATATATATGCACCCATATATTTACATTTTAACATTCCTCATATTGGTCAATTTTAATTGAATTATAATTTTCGATAATATTAATGTATCACAATTTATTTACTTTCCCTATTGGAAACTCCCTATCGGGCATACATAGCTTGGGGGCAGGGTTTGCAATAAGAAATAACACTGCTATAAAAATCTTTGAACAGATGGTTCTGTTTGGTTTCTTTTATAATGCTCTTGGCTTATTTCCAACCCTAGAATTACTGGGTGACCCTTATTCTTTAGGTTGTCCCTTATGTAACTCTTAGATGTTCCTGTCCTACAATTCCCAGCTCTGAGGAATCTGTGCCCCCTTCTCCCAGCTCACTTCAGCTAGGATCTATACGGTAGGCTCTGGATAGAGGGCGCTTACCTGCGGGGGCCCTGTGAGCAGCAACCTGCGGGGATGGAAGCTCCGGGAACCAGTGGCATCCCCCTGGTTGCTGTAGTCAGCATGATGCTGCCGGGCAGCTGTCCACTGGCGGTAGTAGAGGGACTGCTCCTCACTGGTCATATCCTTGTGCAGAAAGGGCCTCAAAGAGCTCACCCATGACACGTCCGCATGGGGAAGGAGGGAAGAAGAGGAAGGCAACTGCCCACTCTTCTGAGAGCCCAGGAGGCAGTAGGCGGCTTTGGACAGTATCACAATGCGTGGAAGGGACACATGCAAACCCCTGCAGCCTTTGGCGGGTTGCCCTGGCCACTGGAAAGTTTGGGACGTGGAGGAGGAAGATGAAGGCTTGGAGGTGGTGCTGCTTGCCATCTGATGGCCCAGGGAATCACACTCTTGCTTCAAGGGTTCCCCCGAAGGGGGTTCTGGAGAAACCCCTTCATCAAGCCTTGAGTTGTTGGCTGCATTTTGGAAGCTTTGCTTCTGGGCTGCACAAGAGGAGCTCACTCCATTCTCTGCTATGGAACCTAAAAGAGGAGAATAGAAATCACCCAATACCCACCCACCAAGGATACTCAGTAAAGGAGGGATGCCCAACGTTGTACAGCGTGGGGAAGACCACACCCCAGAAGTCAATGTCAGCTGACAGCTATGCCAGTGAGAAGGATTCTGTTTCAAGTCCATCTTCAAAATCCCTGTGTCTATGATGGCCTACACGGAGCCTGCATGTGTAATACCATCAAGCTAGAGGATTTTTCTGGCAAAGGAAGACTGGTAAAGAATACTATTGGCTTTTCAATTCCTGGATGAGGGTGAACAATGTGCTACTACAACCAAACAGAGTAGTGGTTTCCAAACTTTCTGAGTCCCCAAGGAGGAGCAGAAGACCTCAGAGATCATTAATTTACTAATTTCCAACAGATAATACAAAAAAACACCAACTGCTATAAAAGATGTTTTTGATGAGGAATGTAACTGTAAGTAGACCATTAATCTGGATCAGATTCTGTTAACATTAAGTACAAACAGCTGTACTAGAGACCAGCCTGCAGATCACCTGGGGGATCCTTGCAAACGACCAGTAATGGGCTTCACTACCTCAAAAAGAATCCTGGGACTCAGTTGCTCTCCCCAAAACATTTGGTCAGCCAGTCCTTGTGCAGAGAGGTCTGAGGGGGCAGTTAGGAGAGGGAAATCCATTAGCAGCCACATCACCCTCACTAGAGAACAGAATTAGGGCAAGGATTAAGAGAGCCAAGCAAAAGGCTATCCATTCAAATAACCCATGCCAAGCTGGCCTACTTAGAATCACCATTTTGGTAGAATATTGGGTGAAGGAAGGAAAAAATAATATTAACACCACAGGTGGGTTAATATTTGTTACTGGAGTAGCTAACCAAGTGAGCACAGGCTCAAAGCCTCTGGGACGGGAAGGAATTTAGCTAAGGGCCAATGACACTGTACCCTACCATAACATCCAACATAATTTTTTCAATATTTCTTGATACTCTTAAGGATTAGGGGAAATTGTGAAAATGGATAAGAATTCCTTTGGCCGGCTGACAGCTTTTTCATGAAATGCTTTTTGTCATTTTACTAACTATCCTTTTCCAGTAACCCTGTGACAGACGTCACTGAAGGCTACTGTAAAAGCAAGATCTATCCCTACCTGCTCTGCAGTCCCAGTTAAATAAATAGCCCTCCTTATGCCTCTCTTCCTGGAGAATCCCTCCTAAGGAAAGAGCCAAAAAGATGAACCAGACCACTGACCTGAAGTTCCAGTGACTGCACTGCTATTGCTCTGGGGTCTCTCCAGGTCAATCAACAGCTCATCGGAGTCGTTTTCGCTGATGCTGGTTCTCTCGTGCTCCTTCTCACTAAGATCCAGGGCAACGATGGGCCCTCGGATGACTTCCTTGGAAACATAGCAACATGCCAGGCCCACCTCCTGCTCTAAAGCAGTTCGAGTTAAATAGCTTGAGTCAATTAACCGGAGGTCACAGTACTTCAAGGACCTGTAAAAAAAAAAAAAACAACAAAAAGATTTGTGCTTCTCTTCTGAACTTTGCATTTTGAATGGCAACTGCTGTGTGTGCACATTTGTTTGTATGCAAGAGGTATTCCTAATGTCCATTGGCTCTGGTGAGGGGCATGCATTATTTCTGCCTCCATCCCGTCTTTATCACCAATGATGACACTTCCCACCTTCACAAAATAGTGTATGGAGAACAGGGCTGCTTATGGAAACTACTGGAGGTGCATGTGGTTACTGCCCCAGCAGTATGGTTTTCTAGGATCTGTTCTTACCCAGGGAGGCAGGGACCCTTCTTCTGCTGTCTTTGCTAAGAGGCTCCTTCCCCTGAAGCTGATGAGTGAGTGGGGCATGTGGTGGGGAGGTTCTCTCTCTCTATGATATTTAAACATTTTACCAAATAATCCACGAATGGCTAGTTGACTAATTTTCTAAACACCTTCTATAATCCTCTCACTGTAAGGCTTTGCTCACAAAAGTAACAAGATCTTTATCCAAGAACGGATGTTTCCAAAGCAAAATATTTTGTGTTACATATTTGGATCAACAGAAATAGAACTAACAGGTCAACAGGATACATTATTTCAGCCGCTCATAGAAAGGGGTACTTTTTCACCAATAATAGGCAGCACCCGCTTGTGGCAGTTGCCCTCCCCATCTGGTTGCCTCTTTGAACCCTGTGGATTTCTCTAAAAGTAGGGTATCTTCTTTTTTCAAGGTAGTACTCTCTGGACCAGCCAGATGACAGAAAAGCAGACAGTGTTTCTTACACCCCTACAGAACTGTGCTCTAAGTACTCACATAGAATGAAACAGCAGCCATAACTATGGTTATGCACCCTTCTTGGTCTTAATCTTTCACTCTAAACAAAGACTGGGGGAGGGTGAGAAGTGATTGTTTAAATAGTACCTGGGAAAAGATTCTCCAAGAGGGTCTTTTCCAGTTAATATTACAATACAAGGTAGACCTTCTAAATCCTGATAGGTCCGAGGGATCCACTCTTCTTGTTCATTTCCTCTCCAACTCTGCAGAAAGAATTCCATTTAATAAAATTAAACTTCTCCTATTTCAGGGTCCATCTTCACTTAGATCTGTGGAACTAAATTCTAGAAGAGGCTACAACCTCAAAGGAATCCCAATTTAGTAGATGAACAGGAGAGATCAAGAGTTCTTAACCTACAGTTTATGAACTTTTTAAAATTAAATATTTTGATAACTGTATTCTACTATAACTGGTTTTCTTTATAATCTTATATATTTTATGCATTTAAAAACATCATTCTGAGGAGTTCATTCATAAACTTAAGAACTCCTGGAATACAGGGATGCATTATCCCCGAAAGGAGTGCAAACTCAATCAGTCTAAGGCAGAATGTGACTTGTAGTTTTCATTCCAATTTCTAACACTATTAATAGGAAAGAGAATAGTTGTCGTGAGCATCAGATGAAATCATGTGTTTGAAGCACTTTGCAAATTTTGAAGAATGAAACAAATACCATCTATTATTATTTTACAGTGATATAAAACACGATGAAATGTATAATATTATACATTTTTTGGCTGTCTGATCTGACTTAATGAAAATGACCCAAAGACACTCTCTTTACAGATAAACACTCTGGAGTTTTTGTCTGAAAAAAGTTTTCCTTGCTTTCTACGCTGCACTCTGGGCTCTTCTGGTCTTCCTCTACCACGTTATAGAAACTTCTTCACCATGGACAGCTCACTCTGTCCCTGGACTTCACACACTGGAAGGACCCTGTAGCCATTCCCTCTGATTGGCTGATTTCTTTCAGAACTTCCATTTTAAGAAGGATGCCTGGGCCAGCCATGTCTTCATTCTTCTCCAGGCTATACTCCTGACTCTTCCAGACTTTCTCTATAATGCCTCTGTACTGGGTATCTTTATCTCTTTGTTCCCTACCCCCAACTTTACAATTCCCTTTTATGTTGTGTCTTTCCCCATCAGAATGTAAGATGATCCTTGAAGACAGGCAGGAACTGTCTTTTTTTTCTTGTATTTGGTATCCCCAATGCTTAGCACAGTGCCTAGTACTCAGTAATCCCAATAAATAAATGCCTGTGGACTTAACCAAAAAAAGACAGCTTTATATATAAATGATGAATTTGTAAACTTCTTTTAAATAGATACTACTTTCACTGAGAAAACTAATCACCAACTAAATATTACTTAGAAGCTGATTCTTTTCCATATCTGCTTTATTTTATTTTTAGCATTTTAAAAATTATAAATTACTATGTTTACTTTAAAGCAACCAACATAAATAATTACTGACTTGGGTCTTCAAACTCACTAGCCTTTCTGGTTATTCTCTAAAAGACTGAAAATCTAAACTTCTTGAAAGATGTACAAATGTGATCATCACATTACTTCCATCTCAGTTGTCTACTTTGCCACAAAAAGTTCACTCTCTAGAATAGCTACAATTATTATTATTTTAAAATAAAATTCATAAGACTTTTTGTTTATGCTACCATTAAGGGTGTAAAAACAAGAGTTAGGTTTGACTTAGTGATTGTTGTTCAGTTGTGTTTGACTTGTGATCCTACGGACCATAGCCAATCCTGTCCATGGGGTTTTCTTGGCAAAGATACTGGAGTGGTTTGCCATTTCTTTCTCCAATGGATTAAGTTAAGTGACTTGCCCAGGGTCACACTGATAGTAAGTGTGTGAGGCCAGACTTGAACTTAAGCCTTCCTGACTCCAGGCCCAGCGCTCTATCCACTGAGCCCTCTAGTTGATTCTAAGGTTTAGTGATACTGGTAGTCAAAAGTGAAGACCAAGGAGCAGGGCATAATGATACAGGGGTTAACGAAAATACAGTCACGAATTCAGAATCCTGACACACTTAAAAATAATCAGAGGGTGCCAAGTAAAAACCAGAATTTTAAAAAGCCACTGGATAATTATGATAGAGAATGGGAATAGTCATCTGCTTATGTCTTGATGAAGAGTGGAGGTCTACTGAAAGGAAACTAATCTTCAGAAATATACCCACAATTCTTTCAATTCGAAATTGTCATCAGAGAAACCTCAACCACAGGCATATTTTAAGGCAGAAGAAAAGTGTGGCACAATTTGCTTGCCTATCATTTGGAGCTGGACATTCTGACTAATTAGATCTAAGTTTAAAAGGCTTCTGGTATTTTACAATTCATTTCATCAGAAAGAAAAAATAAAACTGCATTAAGAAAAAGATGCTTCAGGAAAATCTCCTTCTCTATACATTTGCCACATGAAGGAGAACTCAATCATTCCTTCATTTGACTGATGCACATTAGCTGAATCACCCTATTGAGAAGATTCATTGAAAGAGGGATGATACTGTTCACTACTTTCCTTTTTTATTTTTAAGCACCTCAGGGTTTATTTTGGTGCCCATTGCTCATTACTTTCCTGTTATCTATAGGATTTAAACAGCCTCTCCTGGGAACCTCATTAGTCTACTATATTGCCAAGTACACTGAAATCAGGTCATAACGGTGAGATGTTAGTAGCTATGCTGAACAACTACAACAAGTTTTGTCGTCAAGTTATTATCGATAAAAATAACAAACGCCATTTACAGAAAGATATTTTTTCTTTTACAAGTTACTTGCCCAGATATCTCTACCAACTGATCATGGGGTTAGAATGAGATGCTCTCCAAAGGAGTTTTAAACATTAAAATATTGTCAGTTTTATCAATGTCACAGCAGTATGGCTAAATATTTAGTCCAGGAATGGCTTGAAGCTCAGTGTCAAAGAAGCCTACTTTTTTATGGCTTCATCTGGACTTATGGAGAAATTTCTTTCCCTCCCTCTCTCTGTCTACCTGCACCTCCCTCCATTTCTTTTGAATTTGAGGCAAATCACAAATTGAACAAAATGTAAAATAGGACAGTTAGAAACAGAACTGAGACAGTGTAATGGAAACAGAGATTGTAGACAATTAGATGGGCCTACTTCTACCACCAAAAGGGGAGGGGAATGGTAAAGACATAAACTGGTAAATGGGGCACCACTTGGCAGGGCTGCTACAGTCTTGCCTATGGTATGAGCATCTTATAATATTTTCACAGAGCTACTTCAACTGCTGAAATAAGAGGTTACCAAAAGGGTCTTGATCTGTCCTGTAATTTTGAGATTTTAAGACATTTTGACACAATGAGGTTGGGTTGGGGCCTGGAAAGACTAGGCGATTATACAAACCATACAAGACTGTCATGTAGACACCTTCTTTCAAGACATCCCTAGAACTGTCCTGGAGAACACGGGGACACTATGTGGAACACAATGCAAGAACCAAACACCAAGACCAAGGTTGAAAGCAATCATCCAAAGATATTCCAGCAGTTTTGGACTATGCCAGGAAGCAAGCCTTGACTGGGTGAATCTGGATGGTCTACTGAATCCACATGGGGTGGTCTGGTCCTGGCTTAGGCTGGTCTGAACTATTTGGAAGGTTCACTTAGGTTCACAATCTCAGAGTTGTTTGGATCCTCAGAGATCATTTAAGCCCAACCCCTTTTGTAACATTTCTAGCAACAAGTAATTGTACAAATTCCACTTCAATATCTCTGATGACAGGAGAAGCAGACTGGGTTTGGGCCCTGAGACTACTTCTAATTTTTGAGATGTAAAAAAAAAGACCTTGTTGGGGCTGAAACAAACTATGTAGCTGTCCACTGGGAAGTTCTGGATTGAGATGTGTTATTAAATTCACATCCTTGGGGCTTTGCAATTAACAGGATGTTGGTTAGAGGGTTCCATAGTCAATGTATACCTTCAAGGACAGATCCTGTTCTACTATAGCCTTTAAAGGCCCTTCACTTTTATTTTTGTTAGGCAAAAAGAGCTCAATATGGTGATTTTAGTTTTCTCCTAAGGGACTCTAAACCAGTGACTGAGTGTATAAGTGTGCTACCCAAGTTAGCACAGATGACTAGAGGATAACTAAAACAGGACAAGTACTTATTAGAAACCCCAGAAAATATCTTTTGTCCCAGTTCTCACCCCTCTGCAATAACAGGGCATGGCGAGTACAAGGAGTTAGGGTTACCTGACTTAACTCCTTTATCTTTCTCATTTTGTTAGCATTGTAATAGATGTCTCATTCAACAACTACTACTTATCAAGTGTTACCCTGTGCAATATACTTACCTGGTAACTTCAAGTGTCGTTAGGTGGTGAAGTGGTTAGAGCACTGGGCTGGAAGTCAGGAAGATTCATCTTCCTGAGTTCAAATCTGGCTTCAGACACTTACTAGCTGTGTGACCCTGGGCAAGTCACCTAGTGAATGAGTCCTGTTTTAGATGGACCCCTATGATGCTGAAGAGAAGTAAACCTACCTTATTTATGACAAAACAGATGGCTATGTGTCATATTCACCTTGAACAAAGTCAGTAAATATTAGACCAAATATGGCCATTTTCTTCCTCTACCTGTAGCTGGAGAGCATGAATATCAATCAGAGATGCTAAAAAGGAACCTTAGCTTTACAGACTGAAAGGTCCTCGGAAGTTATTTAGACCAATCCCTTTGACTTGCCTAAGGTCATACAAATAGTAAATGGTAGAATTAGGATTTGAATCCTCACCCTGACTCTAAATCTAATGCTTTCAGCTGTATCACACCATTACCCTTTGATTACTGGGGAAGCAGAGGAGCTGAAAGATGGCTGGTTGAAGACGCGGATCCCTGAACCAGAGGCTGGAGTTAAAATCAGACAAACTTAAACTAAGGGAAGAGCTCTTTAAGCCTCTGAGACAGAAAGGGAAGCTGAAGGGATAGGTAAAGAGAGGCAGACTCTGAGTCATGCAAGTTCTCTCCTTAAAAGGCAGCTAGGTGGTGCTGCACTGATGGACTTGAGGTCAGTTCATGTGCTGCCTTGGTGACTTAATATGTGACCCTGGGAAAATCACTTAGCACCTACCACAAAGGGGATATTCTGAGGGTCAGAGGAAGTAACATATGTTAAGTGCTTTATAAATGCTAAAACACTATATAAATGCTAGCTAGCTGTAGTAGTAGTAGTAGTAGTAGCAGTAGTAGTAGTGGTAATGGTGGTGGTAGTAGTAGTAGTGGTGGTAGTAGTAGTAGCAGTAGTGGTAGTAGTAGTAGCAGTAGTAGTAGTAGTAGTGGTAATAGTAGTGGTGGTGGTAGTAGTAGTGGTGGTGGTGGTGGTAGTAGTAGTGGTGGTGGTGGTGGTAGTAGTAGTGGTAGTAAAAATGGTCTTCTACTGAAAGTGAGGAGCCAAGAAGTGACATGAAGCCATAAGGAAAACAGAAGTGCCTTGGAACAACTGTTGTGGGGAATGTAATTGGACCTCATTAAAAAGTGAATTGATAGAATACAGATCGAAGTATACTTTTTTCATTTACTTTTCTTTTTGGTCTATTTCTCCCTTCACAATTGTGATTAATATAGAAATATTTTACATGATTGCACATATATAACCTATACCGAACTGCTTACCATTTTAGGAAGGCGAAAGGGAGGGACAGAGGGAGAAAATTTGGAACTCACAATCTTGTAAAAATGAATGCTGAGAATTGTCTTTACATTTAATTGGGGAAAATACTATAAAAACAAGTTTTAAAAAAGTAAAAAAAAAGAATTGAACTGAGAAAACCACTAGGCTGAAGATACTGAGTGGTGGGGGGCAGGAAGGAGTCCCTTTCTTGAAGACATTCCAGAAATCACAAAACCTAGTGAGTCTTAGTAGGATCCATGGTAGGACTGGGTCAGCCAAGATAGGATAGAGACTGAAGTTAATTGGAATGAGACAAGGCTAGGCTGGGATAATTCTTGCTCTCAGAATCTTCTAAAACTGTATCTATAATTATGAAGATAATTATGTCCCTCAAAAAGGGATCGCAGATCTAGAACTACAAGGGACCTTGGAGGCCATCTAATCTAATTCTCTCATTTTATATATAAAGCAACTTAGGCCCAGAGAGACTGACTGACCTCAGGTCACACAGGCAGTGTCAGACACAGAATTTGAATCCGTGTCCTCTAATTTTAGAGCCAGAGGCTAAATGGCACACCAGATGGAGCACTGGACTTGGAGTCAGGAAGATCAGAGTTCAAATCCCACCTCAGATACTTATTTGCTATAGGAGCCTGGGCAAGTGATTTAATCTAAGTTTGAGTCTCTTTATCTGAAAAATGAAGATACTTATAGAACCTACGTTACAGGGCTGTTGTGAAGATCAAATGAGATAACATACATACAGTATTATATAAATGTTGGTTATTATAATTAATGTTTTCCCACTACACCACACATATGGCCGCCCTTCTTAAAATTGTCATGAAGATTAAATATTAAATATCAAATAAAATACTGAATAATGAATTTGTCCATAATCGTCACAAAGATCTAGTCTCAGGCATCCACACTAAATTGGGGAAAAACAATGAATAACTGGTAAAAATGAAAGGCGGAGACCTCCATCTCTTGCTAACCTTCAATCGTGCCACGAAGTGACTGGCCACATTCAGCTCTGAAGCTGGATTCCCGAGGATGATCTCGAAGCGGTACTGGAGGCCCAACTTATCCCGCACCTCCTGCAACCTCTCCTTTGCCAGCATAGCCAGCTGCACCGAAGGCACCCTAATGATGAGCATGTGCCCCCGCCCACTCTTGTCCTTTCCTGGGGAGCTAATGAGGTCATCCATGATGCTGAGTGTTTCTGGTGTACTGTGGTCTCGGAGGGATGCCATGGTGGTGAGGGCCATCAGTGCTTCTGAGTACTGTTGAATGAGAAGGTAGCAGCGAATAACCATGCTATGAAGCCTGGGGTGCCTTAAAAGGAAACATACACAACAGAGTTAATTAGTAAAGCAGGGTGAACTCGGGGATTTCCAGTAGGGGCTTTACAATTAGGACTGAAGGCAGGCTGGTACAGGATGGGGCCCTACCACACTGAGCTACTATTCTAAGATGTGGTGCTACCTTGGCATATGAAGTCAAATCAGATTAGAGTGGGACCACAGAGTTACAACAGGAAGCAAACTCAGAAATCCATTACTCGGTTCCCCTGCCCCTCCCATCCCCACCGCCATTTTACAGAAGAAGAAACTAAGGCCCAGAGCGATTAAATGACTTAGATTACAAAGGTGATAAATGTCAGAGCTGGGATTTAAATGATGGTCTTGTGACTCCAAACTGCTCTTTTCACTATACCAAGTTGTCTCCCTAAGTTCAATAATCCCAATATGCTATAAAGAGGTTTAAGAAGATGTTGGATCAGGGATTCTTAACTTGGGCTCCATGAGCTTGCTATTTTAAATATTTTGTTAGCCATATTTCATTATAATTAGTTTCTTTTAAAACCCTTTGTGTTTTATACCTTTAAAAACATTATTCTGGGAAGGGGTCCAAAGGCTTTACCAGACCACCGAAGTTCTCCAAGTGTGTCAATCAGGTTGAGAACCTTGGCTTTAGACCAGGCCTTCGAGGCCCTTGGGTGCAGTCTTTTGACTGAGTCTAGTTTTACAGAACAAATCTTTTTTTTTTTTTTGGAGTGGGGAAGGCAAGGCAATTGGGATTAAATGACTTGCCCAAGGTCACACAGTTAGTGTGTCAAGTGTCTAAGGATGCATTTGAACTCAGGTCCCCCTGACTCCAGGGCCTGTGCTCTACTCACTACACCACCTAACTGCCCAACAAATTCTTTTCTTAAGGGGATTTGTTCTGTGAAGTTTGGATTCAGTCAAAAGGCTGCACTTGAGGACCTAGAGGGCCACATGTGACCCCGCCCCTGCTTTAGACAATCAACAAGCATTTATGTGCCTACTAATTGACAGGTGGTGAAGATATAGATAAAAAATGGAAATAATCCTTGCTCTCAAAGAGTTTATATTCAATTGGAGGAAATAACATGTACATATATAAATATATAAAATGTAATTATATATAATACAAAGTAAATATAAGATAGAGAAAGGGCACTGCTAGTTGGTATGGGGGAGAATCGGAAAAGGCTTTATGGAGTCTGAGTGGTCTCAAAGAGATTCACCGAGACCCTGGTGAGAAGGGAATACCTTCCAGGGATGGAGGGAAGTCATTGTAAAGAGAGGGAGAGGGAAGATGGAACACGATGTGTAAGAGGCAGCGGGAGGCCAGCATGGTTGGAGGAGAGAGTGTAATAGTATACAAACTGTAAAGAGAGGGTGGCCAGACCGCAGAGTTCTTTAAAAGGCAAATGAATTTGTATTTTGTCCTGGAGGCAATAGGGAACCACTGGAGTTGATGAAAAGGAAAACGACATGATTAGATTTCTGTTTAATGATCACAATAGCTAGCATTTACATAACACTTTCAGGTCCACAAAGCACTTTATAAATATCTCATTTTATCCTCAAAACAACACAAGGAAGTAGATGCTATTATTATCCTTGTTGTAGTTGAGGTGTTGTCTAGTCACGCCTGACTTTTTGTGACCCCCGTTTGGGTTCTTTTTTTGGCAAAGATACTGGAGTGATTTGTCATTTCCTGCTCCGGCTCATTTGACAGATGAGGAAACTGAGGCAAGTAGGGTTAAGTGACTTGTCCAGGGTCACACAGTTAGTATGCGTCTGAAGCTGGATTTGAACTCAGGAAGATGAGTCTTTCTGTCTCCAGGCCTGGCACTCTATCCCCTGCACCGCCTAGCTGCCCATTATCTTTACAGAGGATGAAACTGATGCAGACAGGGTTAAATGACTTGTTCAGAGTCACACAGCTAGTAAGTATCTGAGGCCGCATTTGAACTCGAGTCTTCCTTGACTCTAGATCCAGTGCTCTATCCTCTGCACCACCTAGCTGTCTCTAAGTTTAAATAATATTGCTGTGGCAGATAAATGAAAACAGCAAGGAGGCCAGGACCACTGCGTTGTAGAGACTGGAAAGGTAGGAAGAGGTCAGGGCTTCCAAAATCAAACAGAGGTGAACATCAGAGCGTGCAATGAACATATCTTCCTATAAAATACCCCTTCATTCTATTATCAGAAACAGAACACTGGCTACATGGGTCTGGCCCAGTTTTTAATAAAAGATACATTTATAGCAAGGCACTTTCCAGAATAAGTGAACAAGAAATAATATAAATATACATCTATACACTGGCTAATGACTATTTCAACACCAACACAATGAAAATGACTTACTGTGAGAAAAATTTAATAATAAAATTCCAATGTAACATAATATTTTACCCCAATATCAGGCTTAATATCTAAAGAATAGTGGGAAGCCATATGTTGTTTTTGTGCCACAGAGTCACCTTACTAGGTCAACTCAGGGTAGGGTAGACAATACACTGTCCTAGGGGACCTAGGTTTGAAGTCTAGCTCTCACACTCATTTTTTTTCTTAATAATATCTTATTTTCTCCCAATTACGTGTTAAAATAATTCTTAGTGTCTCTTTTTTTAAAGTTTTGAGTTCCAAATTCTGTTCCTGATCTCATATCCCCTTTCCCACTATGGTAAGCCATCCAACATGGGTTATACATGTCACACCCTTTTCCTGTGTGTTCTTGAGTAAGCTTCTTCAGGCCTAGGTTTTCTCTTCTGTTAAGAGGCTGGAGGAAATGACCTATTAAATTCTCTTCTATGATCATATGCTTACTTCCAAATCTATTCCAACAAACATTTACTGGGAATCATTATTAAGTACTGAATTAATATTAAGTACACGATAGGCACTGGGGATATAGAGACAAAATGAAAAATAATTTCTGCCCTCAAGGAGCTTATATTCATTCCACTGAGGGCAAACAACAGGTAAACCAGTATATCGCAGAAATTTGAGGAGGAAGTGAGCCCCAACAAGCTAGGAGGATCAGGAAAAAGTTTCTTGTAGGGGACAGCCCAGGAGATGAGCACTGAATAAAGAGAGGGGTTCAAAGAAGTGGAGATGACAATGGACAGCATTCTGGGACAGTCAGCCTGCAGAAAGGCAGAGAGAGAGGCGATAGAACTATTTCTGCTGATTCATAGTTTCTGAGGAGCAATCTCAGTGGAGAAGTGTATGATCCTGTCCACACTTCCCTATATAATACAAGCATCATTAACTGTAGGTGACCTGACTTTCTGGTTTGTTCAGGATGGTCCTGCTTTTTAATTACCTTGACTGCTTGTGAGATTGTGAGCATTGTGAGATTGCAGATCTATAGCTGGAAGGGACCTCAGAGGTTATCTATTCCAACCCCTTCATTTTATAGATGAGGACACTTGGATTTAGGGAGGTTAACTAGCTTGCCCAAGGTCACACAGAGAGTAAGTGTACAAGGTGGGATTTGAACCCAGGTCCTCTGTTTCCAAAACTGGCACTGCATTTTGTTTAGAGCTTGAACCTAGGAACACATAGCTAGATAAAAGGGAAAAGAATGGCCCCTGGATCTTGGCAATGTTAGGCTAAGATAAGTTTCTAGTGCCTAAATGGAAATAAGATAATACATCTGTATGTCTGTGTCCTCTCCCTGTTGCTGGAGCCTGGGAATTTTGGTGAGGTGAAGGGTATTAGTTCATCTTCCACTCCCTCCACCTTCCCTTTAGTGTCACCCCCATTCCTGTTCTGACAGCCAATCAATAGACACTGATTAACCACGTGACAGACACTATGCTAAGCACTGGAAAAAACACTTATAATGTGCCAGGCCCTAGGCTAAGCATTTTACAACTATTAATCCCTCCTGACTGAGTAGGAATATGGTCTTTTTTTTCCTTTCTAATTAGGATTTTCTTTAATGAGGGAAAATGTGAAATAAACTTCTGTTATTCTTCATGGAACCCTTCTTTGAGACTTTTGGCTACTGTTGTAATGCTTGGTCCAAGGCAAAACTTAAAGGAGTATAAATGAGAACAGACCAAGGCAGAGGGAGTGGGTCAGGAGAAGCATGAGTAAACAAGCGAACTATGTGATGAACCAGGTTCCCCACTGACCCATAATGAGGCCTCTGAGCTTCCAAGCTTCTCTTCTGATTGCTAACTGGCAAGACAGATTTACTAACTGCATGGGCTGGGTGATATCCATGCTGGATTAAGGTGTGCTGATATTCTGGTTGGATGAGGATAGTCTTGGCCTTTGATAACCTGTCCTAATGAGGGAGGTGCTCCTGGATGGGAGGACTTTCATAGAGCTACAGACAAACTGTGAAGGGCATCATATTGGTTTGTGAATTACCACACATCATTGGATAACTTTAGAGAGAAGCGTTTCAGTTGAGTAATAAAGTTAGAGGCTGGAAAGTAAGACGTTAAGAAATGAATGGGAAGCAAGAAAATGGATGCAATGAGTTCAGCCAGTTGTTTTTTTTTCCCCAAGGTGTTGGCAGCAAAAGGGAAGAGAGGTATTGGACAATAGCTTGAGGGGATGTTAAATGTGTGGTGGGTGGGGTGGGACTAGAGACATGGATGCCAATTAGGAGTCATGTGATAACCAAGGCAAGCGGTAGAGCTGAGCTATGATGGTGGTTGTAGGAGTAGAAAGGAGGGGATGGATGGGAGAGATGTTGTAGAGGCAGAAGCAATAACATTTAGCAACTGATTAGACATGGAGGGTTAAGGAAAGCAGCAATTGAGGACAACACCAAGGTTGCAAACCTGGGTGACTAGAAAGATGGTTGCACCCTTGATAGAAACAGAGAAGTTCAAAAGTGGGGTAGAAGGCAGAAAGACATCAACTTTGGGATGTCATCTGAAGGTGAGCCTAGAGATGCCCCTCATCAGAGGTTGGTCGCTAAATATTTTTAGACATAGCATGAAACTGTTCGCTAATGTATGTAAGGGCCTTGGTCTGCACTTACGAAATCTCAGCCCTTCTGAAGTATATAGTTTATATACCAAGTTTCCTCATACCCCAATGAAGTTTGGCCTTATACCTAATCCACTGGTGCATATTAGATTGAAGCAAACTGGTAGGAGAAAGACTGCTTACTACTAGTGAAGCCAGAAAGAGGAAGTGAAAGGAGAAATTTTCTTTATTTTTGCCTCTAGGTGGTGCTGCTTGAATGTGAAGCTAAGACCATCCAGCAGATGGAAGGAGAGGCCCTTTTTTGCCACACCCACTGCTATTCACCAACATGAATGAATGGTCATCCCATAAAAGCCTAATTTTATTCCAGACCTTCAAAATATCATTTTTACAGCTTAAACCCTGTCCAACACAACACTGGGATTCACTATATTCTTGCCTGTTTCTGATACATGGCTATAGCTGGATCAAAGGTTACATTTTCTCATATTTACCTTTCTAAGAGCGTGTTGACCATTTTCTCAAAAGTTTCGTCACATCTTAGAAGGGGACTAGTAATTCCCCACTGCAGCGACTTGCTGTACTCATTCAAGCCAAAATATAGCTTCTCCTCACTGCCCATGTCCTCCTAGTTAAATTGAAAAAGAAAAAAAGAGAGAGAGCGAGAACAGAGATACAGTGAGGCTGTCATTCCCTGGAGGGTGAAAAGCTTTTGTTTAGTCTTATGATTTGTTAGCAGCTCAGTAGTTTCAGGGTTGTGATTTCAGAGGTACTGACATGACAGAAATCTTGTTCTGCCTCAAAAGGACTTGAGGGATGAGTAAAGTTCTAAAGTGATTCTTTCGGATATTCAAATAGCAAATAAATGCATTCTTTCTCCCTTCTTCAAATTGTTCCCTGAAAAAAAAAAGTGTTTTTTAAAAAAAATTTTCTGGAATTATTCTTTTGTTCACATGGACTGAAGTCAGAAAATCTCGGTCTGTGTGCAGCTCTTCCATAAACTAGTTGTGTGACTTGGATGAATCATTTAACCTGCCCGTGTCTTGGTGTTTTCCCACTCTACAATAATACTAGTGCTACTTCTCTTATTTACCTCACAACATTGTTGAGGGGATCAAATAAGACAACGTATTAAAGCACCTAGTAAACTATAAAGCATTATGTACATTTTAGCTACTATTAAGATTATTATTCTGTCACAAAGACTTCAAAAATTAATTACTGCAGTTTCTATATACTGCATGTGATATTTAAATAATTCTCTGAAATAGATAAAATTTAAGGATTAGAGTTACAGTAGAGCCTTAATTATGTGGCTTTGTTGGATCACGAGATGTTCCATGATAGTCAATTTTCTGGATAATTAAAGTTTACTCCCTATAAGTGACAAAATTTTGAACCATTTTGGAGGGAAAAAATTCTAAAATATCTATGTTCTTATTCTTTTAAACAGAGGATCATGAACACTACTCTCAAATAGCACAGTGCCTGGCACACAGTAGGCGCTTGATAAATGCTCATTGAATTGAAATGGATCTGTGATCTCATCAATTTGTAAGTTTCCTCTAACAATGTAGATGTCCATGCTTGCCCACAGTGTATGGCTCATGCTTGTGTCCTCCCACATGGCTGCCATAGAAAGACTACCCTGCTGGCCACCTTCCTTGCTTTCTCCTGATACAATAAGGGGAGCATTCCAGATGTCTAATTATCACTCCTCATGACTGTCCTATCTTCTCTTAAGAGTCCTTGGTGATATCTTTTACTCTTTTTCTTCTCCGAAGTGCCTTACTGGCTATATGTTGCAGCCTGTCCCCTTCCACCATCACTCTCTGGGTGACACTCATTTTTATCGTGGTAGTATATGATTCTGCAGCTTGCTTCCATAGAGCAACACCAGTAGAAATGTTGCTATTAAAAAGAGAGGTCTTTGCTTTGCCTGTTACAGTCTCAGTGATGGACATTCATTATCCACTGGGTTTTTTTTGAGAGGATGGACAGGCCAGGCTCTTTGAGTGATTGCAGACTTCTTCCAGGAGGATCTTTAATTTGGGCTTGATGCAACTGGAACAATATCATCTTCAAACAAGGGCCTGGGGAGAAATTCACCCTTGACAGATTCTTCTTCAACTTGGACTCTGCATGGGTCTCCTCCCACCACACTGATGGACCTCCCTGTTTTATGCCTTGCTTCAATGTTTATCATCCAAGGTTTGTTGAAAATGGTTATTATTACTTTTACACTTTTCAGTGAGTTTGGTTTATAGATGGAAAACACCCTGTTGTATAAGGCCATGTAAGGAAATATTTTGTTCTCCCAAATCAGGTGCTTTTTTTTATGCAAGTGATGAACAGTTAGCACATGGGATCTTATAATCTCTCCTTCTGTCAGTTGGGAAATGGTAAAGATATGGTCTGTTGTGTAATATTGCTTTAGGTAGTTTTCTTGTTCTCTACTAATATTATCATTGAAGATGCCCTGGACAAGGATCTCACATTTATAGAACCAACCGCAAAATTCAAGTTTATTGGTGATCCAAACACTGATTCTTATCTCCCCTTTGTCCCTTTTTATACCAAACTGTAGAAGAATAAAGGGCCAAACTAGCCTTCTGTTCATGCTTTTAGCATTGACTGTCAGGGTGGTAGGTGCATAACACTCAATTTTTACTTTGTTATGTGTTTGAAATGTCCCAAGTTCTGCTATCACGTTGACAATTCCATATACTGTGTTTCTATTTTCCATTATACATCTTTGACGATGGCAGCTCTGAAGTAAGTAGAAGCATTTCCTTGTTGGGAGTTTCTCTGCTATACACCATATGAATTTCTTTTAGAATAAAAGAAGATTTCTTTTCTTGCCCTACTCTTATTGGAACAACTTCAGGAATGGTTAAATCACTATTGATTAGAGAAATGCAAATCAAAACAACTCTTAGGTACCACATCTCTCCTGTCAGACTGGCTAACATGACAAAACAGGAAAATGATAAATGCTGGAGAGGATGTGGGAAAATTGGAACATTGTTGCATGGCTGGTAGAGTTGTGAACAGATCCAGCCATTCTGGACAGCAATTTGGAACTATGCCCAAAGGGCTACAAAAATGTGCATACCCTTTGACCCAGCAATACCACTTGTTGGGCTGTATCCTAAAGATATCATGCAAGGGGGAAAGGGACCCATATGTACAAAAATATTTATAGCAGCTCTTTTTGTGGTAGCAAAGAATTGGAAATCAAGGAGATGCCCATCAATTGGGGAATGGCTAAATAAGTTGTGGTATATGAATGTAATGAGACACTATTGTGCTATAAGAAATGGGGAAGATATGGACTTCACAATAACCTGGAAAGAATTACATGATATGATGCTGAGTGAGAGGAGCAGAATGAGGAGAACATTATACACAACCACAGATACATTGATTCTGTGATGACTAACTTTGATAGACTTGGCTCTTCTCAGCAATACAAGGTTCAAAGACAGCCCCAAAGGTCTCATGATGGAAAGAGCTATCTATATCCAGATAAAGAACTATGGAGTATGAATGCAGATTGAAGGAAACTATATGCTCTCTTTTTTTCTATATCTTTTTTTTTTGGTTTTGTTTCTTCTTTCTCACGATTCACTTCATTGATCATGGTTCTTCTTTACGACTTGACTATTGTGTAAATATGTTTAATGCGAAGGTACATGTAGAACATATATCAGATTCCATGCTGTCTTGGGGGCAGGGAGGGAAGGGAAGAAAATTTGGAACTCAAAAACCTGTGGAATTGAGTGTTGTAAACTAAAAATAAAAAAAAAATCTTAAAAAAACTTTAGGAATGGTAATTTTAGTTTTTTCTTTCTATTAGCTTATGTCAAAGACATGAGCAGCTAGTCATATATCCTCTAGCCTTGGACTAATACCGTCCCTTCTAGGAAAAGACTAAATAAGGTGAATAAAGATTGGTTTATTCTCCTCAAATGCTTCTTGTAACCCTATATTCAATGTGTCATCAAGACCTCACTTTTAGTGCAAAATAAACAGCCTTTCTTTTCACCCGTTCTACAATAAGTTCTGTGCTTTCAGAGATTAGTCGATCCAGCAGGAATCTGGGCAAATTCTGGGTTTCTGACGTTGGGGGTAGGAAGATCACCTCTATTACCTCACACCTAATTAATGACTTAGATACAGAGGGAAGATATTTGTTTTTAGGATAACAAATAATAATAAGGTATTTTTTACCTAAAAATGGTACAACCCAAAGAGATCATTCAAGTAATGTATTTCTGATCCTAATATAGCTATTCATGCTTGTTTATCCAACTGTTAAGATCAAAATACTGACACGTGAGGGCAAAGAAAATAGAACCTTATCTAACTCATAGGGTAATAAAAATTCTCTAGGTCCAAAGTCAGATAAAATTCCTGGACTAGAATTTTTTAATATACTAGATTTAGTGAATTAGATCTTTTTCAAACAAGAAAGATGTGTTTTTGTTTTTCAATGGATGGGTAATACAGTTTTCATTATAAAGGGGGAATAAGAAATGTTTTTAGCTTTGCTATTTTACCTTTTGTACAGCATGTTAAGATATTATGGTATTTACTTCTGGCATGAGAGACTGGAAGACTTAGGTACTTAAGGACCAAGGAGTATAAGAAAATGTTATCTGCACTTCCCATTGTTCAATGCTACTACTAAATTCTTGAATGTGACATCTCTAGCTTCCTATTTCAACCAAATTCTACGCTAGAAGTAATTAAGAGAAAAAAAAGAAGGTTCCATCATCAACGGGTAATAGTAACACAGTTTCAAAATATTAAAATGTGTTAGAAAATACCAGAAAGAACATAGGTTCCAGGTTTCTCACTGGGGTCATATCTTTAAAATAAAAAAGAAAGTTGGGGATATTCTGGTATAGTAACACGAGAACTCTTATACAGGTATATAGTACCTTTGCAGCATTCAAAGTGCTTTCCTCTACTTGGAGGTAGGTAATATTCCAAGGGCAGACGCTTGAATACGTCATCATTATACCCACTACTTTCTAAAGACGGCTGAAGAATTTAAAAATCCAATTAGTTTCTGCTGAGAACCTGTTTACACTTGGCAGGTAGGTGGTATGGTGGATAAAAGCACTGCACCTAGAGTTAGGAATACTTGGGTTCAAATCCAGTCTGAGCCACGTACTAGCTACACGACCCTGGGTAGTGGCTGCAGGGACGTCTTTGTGTCCTGATTTCCTCCTCTATAAAATGGAAACAATACCTTCTAGGGATAAAACGAGAGAACTGTACTGGTAAGCACTTTGCAAACTTTAAAGACTATATAAATGCTTGCTATCATTAAGAACAAGGAGACCCTTGGCCAAGGCTACATTCATACTCCGATTTTCAGTACTTTAAAAACAATGGCCATTACAACATCTTTCAAGCTTCTAGGGGAAGGCCACACCTACGAAGATAGCTTCATCTTGGGCAGATGAAAGCAAACTTACCACACTGTCCAGTGGTATCCAGTGCACCTCATTGGCAGAGCTTATTCTGGACTGTTGTGTTTGCATGGCATATGGGAAGGAGCTGACCTGGAGCACAAGGAGGTTGAAGGCTTCGAGGACTTCTCGGCAATTAATAACTCTATCAGCCAACCCATGACTCGGCTCTCCATGGGATAGAGAGCCTGAGATGACACTGTGAAAATCAGCAAGGGTTAAAAATTAATAAATATTATATAATTAATAAAAATTATATAGGATTAAAATTATCATATATATCTTCCTTAATTATATTAGATGCAGGAATGGACAAGAGAAGGGGGTTGGGGAGACAGAGACAGAGAAAGAGGAGGGACAGGATGGAGGTAGAAGACAGGGAGGGAGAGAGTAAATGGGGGGGGTTTGGGAAGGAGAGAGGGAAAGAGAAGAAGAAGAAGAGGATGAGGAGGAAGAGAGAAGTTATTATACTGGTTTCCAGAATAATACAATTTCAGGTGACAAAATTTTACATTTGAGGCAGAATTGAAAACAAGACAAATTTAGCTTTGAAGGGGAGGTGGTTTAGAAAGATTTTGGGGATTCCCTCCAAGTCTTCTTCTGATATAAATGTATAAGACATTGGTTTGGGAAATTTCCCCTACCATTTTCTCTGCAATATATATTGAGAATTCTGTAGACACAAGAGTGAATTGTCCAGGGTCACAGAGCCAGTATGGAAAAAATGTTAAGAGAATCTCAATGTGCCAGCATCAGGATCTGTTTCTCCTATATTAGCCCCATTCAGCAACTCTCCTATGGGGAGATCCTAAGATCTGTCAGGTGTTCATGTAACCAGAACATGCCTTGTCTCAGTTAATTTTGAACAATAATTTGGAAACCACAAAACCCTTTCACGAAATAAGGAATCTGAATGCTCAGGCAAGGGATATTGAGGGATTCTCTGCAGATCCTCTGAATTTCCTTCTGAAAGAAGAAACTTTCAAAGACCAGGTAAAGAGCTTAGGTGATACGGTGGATAGAGTAACGGATCTGGAGTCAGGAAGCCTTAGTACGAATCCAGCTTCAGATACTTTACTAGCTGTGTGACCCTGGGCAAGTCACTTAACCTGTTTGCCTCAGTTTCCTTATCTGTAAAATGGAGATAATTATAGCACCTTCCTCCCAAGAACATAGTGAGGATCACATGGCTATCTGTTGTTATTATTTGTTTTTATCATTATTACCATGACTCTGTTTATAGATGCCTGGTATTAGCAGAATTGGCCATAGGTAAGATTTCTTTGTGCATTTTGTTATTTATATCAAACAAGCTAGTAAAGACCTTAATTTTCACCCACAGATGGCCCTAGATTTTACAGCCTATAGTACAGTGTGTACTGCGTTAAAACTCATGAAAAAGGAACTTTTGTAACTCTGGTATTTCCACTGTAGATATAACACTTTACAGCTTCAACAGCACTTTCTGATTTGGAGGCAGAGGGGTGGGAATGGGCTGGGACAGGGGGAAATCAATAGGTGTTTATGAAACTCGATTCAAAAAATTGTTCCCTTTACCCTAGTTGTTGGACTCAACATCTACTATGTGAAGGTTCAAAGCAGAGTGTTAAAATTTTTTTCTTAGTACATGGGGATGATGCTTATGCTTGCTAGGCAATTGGATGAGAGAGCTGCTTGAGAGCAGGGACTGTTATTTGCCTTGTTTTTCCCCCAATGCCCAGCACAAAGTTGGTTGGTTGTTGCCTTCATACTCAAAGAACACCAAAATGACATCACTAAGTTGGAGTCGGGGTACAGTGCGTCTGATTGTGGCTGATCAGACCAATACAACCTTGGAATACTCTACCACAGGTTGGGCACAAATAGTCCATGTGAACATTTGGTGTGTAGATGTCTCTAAATTTGAGCATCTCACATTTCTTTTGAGCTACTGAAATTAATGACTGGAACAAAGTAGGCACTTAATAAGTGCTAGTTCACTGGAAGAAAGGTTGGTATTCTCTCAACTCACAGCCTTGTTATTAATGAAACCTACAGGAGATATATGCTAGTTCCTGGTGAAACTGACAGTGGAGAAGCTGAGAGGTCTGTTCTATGTCTAGGTCTGACAACCAGGGGAATGAAAATCAAATGTTTGGGTCTCTTAAATACTCAGTAATCTTTTGATCAAAATGGAAAAAGAGGAAAAAAGATATTTTTTAAATGGAGAGAAGGAAAAAGAGGGAGAAGAGAAAAAGGGAAGAGAGGAAGAAAGGAAAGAAAATGAGAGGAGACTTAGGAGCTCTCATCTAGTCAACACAATAACCAACCACAGTTCCAGAGGACTCATAATGAAACACGCTGCCCATCTCCAGAGAGAGGTCTGGTGGACTCAGAGTGCAAATGGAAGAATTTGGACATATACACATATACATGCTTATTTTTGTTGTTTTTTTAAGTCATTTCAGTCATGTCTGATTTCATGACCTCATCTGGTGTTTTCTCAACAAAGATACTGGAGTAGTTTGCCATTTCCTTCTCCAACTCATTTGGAAGACGAAGAAACTGAGGCAAGCAGGGTTAAGTGACTTGCCCAGGGTCATACAGCTGGTAAGTGTCTGAGGTCAGATTTGACCTCAGGAAGATGAGTCTTCCCGATTCCAAGCCCAGTGCTCTATCCACTGTGCCACCTAGCTGCCCAATATATGACATATATGTGTGTGTGTGTGTGTGTGTGTGTGTGTGTGTGTGTGTGTGTTTCTTTATAGTGTATTTTGTTTTTCTTGGGAATAGAATAGGAGCTTGGAGGGAGTGAATTTGAAATGGAAGATGAAAATGAATTTAAAGAAAGCAAAGAAGAGGGAAAGCTTATGAAAAGAAGAGTTTTGTCAGTTTCCCTTCCCAATACTTACTTCTCCTAAAAATTCCTTATATTCACCCCTGAGAAAGAACTTTTGAGTTCTGTGGTGCTCTGAGGAGGGATTCTTAACCTGGGTATATATGTGAATTTGTTTTCAAAAATATTTTTTATAACTGATTTTTAATATAATTGGTTTTCTTTGCAATCTTAGGTATTTTATTTTATGCATCTAAAAACATTCTTCTGAGAAGGGTCCCATAAACTTTATTAGACTGCCATAAAGGGTCCATGACATATAAAAGGCTAAGAACCCCTACTTTAAAGCAGTATTACCGTGAATAGAATTTCTGACCCATTCCAACTAACCCTACCAACTATCTACCTGTCTGTCTATCTATCGAGATGGCTGTTCTCCATGCGGTATGCTTCCCTCCACCTCCTTAAATATTTGTTAAGCACTTATCATTGTGCTTGGCATAAAGTAGATGCTTAATAAACACTTGTTCCCTCCCTTTCCTTCCCCCTTCCACCCAACTCCATCTCTTAGATTTCCTAGCTTCCTACAAAATACAATTCAAATCCTACATTCTATAGGAGGTCTTTCCCAAGTATCCTGAGAAGCTAATGTTTCTCCCTGAGATTAGCTTCTATATTGTCTGTACCTATCTTGCACATACCTAGTGATTTGCATGTTGTCTCCCCCACTAGAAAGAGGCTGGGCCTCTCAAAGGAGGGGACTGTTTTGCCCCTTTTTTTGTGTCCCTGGCATTTAGTACAGTGTCTGGCACATAGTAGGCCCTTATTAAATGCTTGCTGAATCATCGCCTTGATAATTAAAGGAATTTAAAAAGTTGTCATCAAGGTAAAGAACAAAGATACCAGAGGTTAAGGGCCCTGGGTTCCCCTAACCACCATCTTTTGAAAACTGCTTAAGGCCCAATGACCCCCGCCAGAGAAGCAGCTTTTTACTTGCTCACTCTGAAGCAATCACCTTGTCAGCTCCACATGAGAGTTGTCATGAACCAAGACAAAGAGTGTGTATGGATTCTGTTTGACCCTTCTCATAAAAACTTCAAACTTGGTTTGAATTTCATTGTCTAGCCGAACAACGTATTTCTCTGCTCTCTGATAAGCCGTTCCATTTTCTTCCAGACCCAAGTCTACAAGAACACCTGCCCAAAGGAAAAAAAAATACATGTATTTTTATTTGCATGGATAAATACAAAGACAGAACATTAGGTGCAGAAACAAACCACTTTAAATGCTGATTCCTGATCTTTGGAGTAGTGTTAAAACAAGCTCCTGGATTTAGTAAAAACCTTTTTCCCTATTGCATGCTCCCCACCTCAAGTCTGAAGAGCAAATAGAAGATTTTCATTTCTCTGTTTAACTTCTATGCCCTCCAGAAGTTGGAATCAGAAGTAGTTCTGAAGCTTTGAAGGGTTTGTAAAAGCAGTTGAAGATGTGTAAACTGAAAATATACCTAATCAAACGCTCTTTCCCATGAAAGTGATTGCTGTCGCTAACTGCTACCAAAGTCTGCTGGGGAAAATCCTGTTCTGAGCTGTAGCTCCTCCAGAAAAAAAATTCCCTCCTCTGAATCTAGCAGGGAAATTATACAATTAAACAGCTTATAAAGAAGACTATGACAGGAGGATAGCTGCAGGAAGGCAGAGCAGGAGCTGCCAGCTCTTCTCTGCCCCTTGAAGCTTCCACTTGCTGCTCCTCCATAGAGGGAAGGGGGAGGGAAGAGTATAAGCATTTACTAAGTGCTTACTGTGTGTCAGGCACTGTTGCTAGGTGCTTTACAAATATCTCGTTTGATTCTCAAAACAACCCTGCAAGGTAGGTGCTATTTTTTTAAATTTATTTTTTATTTTTAGTTTACAACAGTTCCAAAACTGAGGCAGATAAGGGTTAAGTGACTTGCCCAGGGTCACACAGCTATTAAGTGTCTGAGGCTGAATCTGAATTCAAGTCAAGGTCCAATACTCCATCTGCTGTACAACCTAACTACCTCGGACAGAGCTGCTGCTGTCATGTGCTCTTGAATTTTCTTTTGGCTGAACTGCTAATATTATCAGGGGTTGGGGTGGTACAGACAGGAAGACCTGGTTTCAAATCTTCCCTCATATACTTATTAACCCTATGTAGGCCACTTAAACTTTTCTGAATTTTAACTTTCTCAGCTGGAAATCGGGGATAATAGCATTAGTTAACTGGGTATATTTGCCTTTATTTGCATCTGTGTATTTATATATGCAATTGTTATTTCTCCTGGTACAATATAAAATCCTTGCAACAGGGACTACTTCATTCTTGGTACTTAAAACCTCAATGTCTGGCATTTTATTGACACTTACGAAATTATTGTTAATTGAGAAATTGATGATTTGTGAACAGCACCCTAGGGCAGCTAGGTGACACAGTGGATAGAGATCTGCTCCTGGAGTCCAGAAAAATTTCATCTTCCTGAGTTCAAATCTGGCCTCCAACACTTATTAGCTGTGTGGCCCTGGGCAAGTCACCTAACCCTGTTTGCCTCAGTTTCCCCACCTGTAAAATGAGCTGGAGAAGGATACTCAAGCATCTTTGCTGAGAAAACTCCAAATGGGTCACAAACAGTCTGACAGGACCGAACAACAATAAACCTTAAAGTCCTATGTAAATGTGAGCTCTTATCAAGGCCTCCTGCTAGTCTCTAGCCTAAGCTGCTACTATCTGTTGAAGCTGCCTTCAGCTGTTAAGGGTTCTTCTGACTTAGAGGGAATGTTATCTCTTTTGGGATTCTGTCCCCTCCAAAAAAAAATGTATAGGGCTAATCAGCCTATCTTTCAGCCCCTTTGTTACTAAGGATAACAACTACACTCACCCAGCAGAGAGATGTTTCCTCTGGTCAAATCTTTCCTTCAGACCAACTTATTACTCCTCAGCAAAAAATGACTCAAGCCTGCTTTGTACGTGGGCTGGAGTAAGTGAATTTCTTCCAACTCCCATCATGCCTCTGTCGAGTAGGACCAAGCCAATGAAAATTAACCTGGAGTCTAAGTGAGTAAGTCTGGAAGAGAAGGTGGAGCTGGCGACCTCACCTTCCAGTTCTTACAGCTATCATCAGGTCTTTGGAATTATAAACTAAAGCTACCCTTCTGAAAAATTTAATAAGAAATTTTTGATTCTCCTGTCTTCAATCTTCATAAAGTCCATGATGTCATTGTGTATTTTCACCCCCAAAACATTAGTAGCTGGACTTTAGAGGAAAAAATTAATTCATTGCCTCCCCAATAATCTTTTTTAAAAAAATTCTGATATCTATGTAACATTTAAGGTTTATAAAATATCTTATAAAGCATATCACTTGAGCCTTACAACTAGAGCCATAACTAAGAATTCTGTTTTCTGGGGCAAATTTATTCTGTTGTAGTTGGGTGGAGGGTTGCAGGAGGAAGTTCATTCTGGTCAAGGGCAGTATCACCAGGAGTGGCCTTAGGCTTTGAAATCCCAAGCTGGAAATGGGGGAGATATGAAAGGTGAGGAACGTACTAAGGCACAGAGACTTTAAGTGAGCTGCCCATGTTTCTTTTGACTCTTAATTCAACATTCTTTCTACTATACCATAGTGCATCTGTATAGAAGCACCTCAAAAGTTCTTAGTTTCACCCTTTGATATGAAGCTGTGAAATATACTTGTTAGAAGCACTGACTCCTTACTACATACTAAAAGATCTGAGTGGCTCATAGGTTGGGGTTTTTTTTTGGTATCTTTTTTTGATGCATTCTCTATTGCTTATCTCCCCATCTAGATTATTATTAATATTATATTAATTAATTAATAATATATTAATATTAATATTCATATTTTTATAATTTAAGATGGCACAAAAAGGAAGGAGACATGTTTATCATACAAAAGTGCTAAGAGGGACAGAGAAAACTAAGAATAAATTACAACACAAGGTGAGCAGAAAAGTCATCTTTTCAGCACCTTTTACCAATTTTACACAATTTCTGCCCCAATGGCTTAGAATGGCAAATGACTTGCCCAGGGTCATACAACTAGTAAATGTCTGAGGCTAGATTTGAACTCAGGTCTTCCTGACTCCCTGGGCAGCTAGCTGGTGCAGTGGATAGAGTGGCAGGCCTGCAGTCAGGAAGGCTCATCTTCTTGAGTTCAAATCTCTCTCCAGACACTTTCTAGCTGCGTGACCCTGGGAAAGTCACTTAACCCTATTTGCCTCAGTTTCTCATCTGTAAAAGGAGCAGAAGAAGGAAATGGTAGGCCACTCCAGTATCTTTGCCAAGAAATCCTCAAAAGGTATCAAAGAATCAAAAATAAACCAAACTCCTCTGTTTGGCTTTTAAGCCTTTTACAACTTGGTCCCTATAAGTTTCTAGCCTCATCATTTATTACTTCCTTCTCTCACTCAACAGTCTAGTCAAACTGGGTTACTTGTTTTATACATACACACATGCACAGAGTTCCAGTTCAGTCATTATATCATCACCCTGGCTGTCCACCATGGCTGGAATGCTATCTCTCCTTAAACTGTCTTGTGTTTAATTTTGTATTTATTTTGCATATATTTATAGATGGACGTTCCAATGTCCATTAGAAAGGCAGTGTGGTGGAGTAAGCAGAGTACTAGCCTTAAAGTCAAAAAGGGCTGGGTTTAAAAGGCACTCATATGGGCACATCGCTTAATCTCTCTAGGCCTCTTCTATAAAATGAGGTTCAGACTTGATGTCTTCTGAGACTCCTTTCTAGCTCTAAGTCTGTGATCCTATTATCTGTTGTCTGGACCACAGACTGTAAACTCCTTGGGAGCACGTAATAGGTATACCGCTGTTTCTTAGTAAATGTTTGTTGACTATTATTTAGGTTACAAAGCATACAATGTATCCCATGGATTTCCAGCATGCAGGGAGATAAAAGGTAAGATATATAAAGCAGCAAACCAGGAGCAGAGGGAAGGAATTATGTGCCCAGAAGTCAAGAAGGAAGGTCATATAAATTTGTCACCAATTTCATATAGGAGAGCTGCCATTAAGTACCTAGAAAACAAGGAATTCCTAGAAATAAGCATTTGAAGGAGCTTTAGCCCAACAACGAGGATCAAGGAATAACTATCATATTCCAGTGTCAGGGATCAGAGTTTGAAATTCTTCAAGGCACAGGTGAATGAGTGATCAGCAACCACAGCCTGGGGTCTAGCTCTGGAGACGAGAGTAAAGGACAGATAAAGTAACATTTTTTCCCAAGGAGTATAATGAGTGACCATGAGAGGAGCTAAGAACCACTGTTTTACAGAAACGTGTTTTCATGTAAAACTCAAGCTATTCTGACAGTCTTTCAACACCAGAAAAGATGTTTATCAGAAAGGACCAACCTAAGAGTTCTGGCTGAAGGAAAGATGGTTTTAAGGCTGTTTCTACTTAAATGTTCTATATTAAATCTCACATTTTGTTATTGGAAGTAACTTAGAACACTGTCAGTAGGTCTTCTAAGACATTTTGTAATTACTAGAGGTTCCTAATCTGGAGTCTGAGAAATTTATTAATAAAGGTATTTCAAAATCTTACTTAAAAATCATATATATACACACATACACATACATATATGTATATATATGTATACATACATGTCATTTTTTTCAGTGTGTCTTTGTGACCCCATTTGGGGTTTTCTTGACAAAGATAATGGAGTAGTTTGTCATTTCTGTCATTCTACAGATGAAGAAACTGGGGCAAGCAGAGTTAAGTGACTTGCCCAAGGTCACACTGCTAGCGAGCATCTCAGGTCACATTTGAACTCACGAAGATGAGTCTTCCTGAGTCCAGGCCCAGTGCTTTATCCACTGTGCCATCTACGGGGTGGTCCAAAAACATCACCAGACTGCCCAAAGGACCACGACACAAGCAAGATTAAGAACCTCCTCTCTTAACCAACCATAGTTAAAATTCAATGTATTGCCTAATACATAGCCCTAGATTTGAGGGGAACTTAGAGGTCATTTAAGTCTATCACTTTCATTTTTACAAGAAAAATGAGGAAACTAAAGCCCCCAAAGCTTACTGACTTGCCTACCAACATGTCCAGCTCTCTATCACACAAACTTTCACTTGGCCTTTCTATTCTCACAAACTACCATTCTACACATATAGCTCTTCTCCTTTTCAAACCCAAACAACTGCCAAAAATAATTTTCCTAAAGCACAGGTCAGGTCAGATCACCTCATTTCTTTGCTCAGAAATCCCTACTGCCTCTAGGACAAATTCAAACTTCTCACTTTGGCATCGAAAGTCCTCCATAATCTAACTCCTATATGCCTGTCCAGACTTATGATTTCATATTACTTCCTTCATAAACATCTCCACTCCAGATGTTCATATAGATTATTTGTGCCCGACCTGTGGTAGAGCCTTCTGAGCTCATGTTAGTCTGACTGGCCACAGTTGGACACACTGTACCTTTACCTCAACATAGGGATGTCATTTTGGTCCTCCTCAAGTACGAAGGACAACAACCAACCAACACTCTATTAGCCAGATTGGCCTACCAAGTTGTCCACTCAATTCGGTTTTCCTTTCCCCACTTCAGAACTTTTGCCCAGGTTGTCTTTGATGCTTAGAAGGCAATCCATTCACACTTCTGTCTCTTAGAATCCCTAGCTTTCTTTTCTGCTAAGTTCAGGTAACTACCTCCTATAAGAAGCTTTTATTTATCCATCCCCAACTTGGTGCCACCCTCCTATTAGTATACATTCTCCTGAAGTGACCTTGTATTGACTTGTCTGTATGCGTGTTGTATCTCCCATCTCCATCAGTAAAATGCTAGTCCTTTAAGGGATAGGACTCTCATTTTTGTGTTTATTTTCTTAATGTCTTGCACACAGTAAACACGATAGATGTCTGCTGAATTATGTATCAGTCCACGCTATAGAGAAAAGAATCTACGCTGAAGGAATCAAAGCCACCCATCAGGCCCTAGGCCCTAAGTCAAGTTATAAAGGAAAACTTTTCAGATACCATGCATATTACAATCAGGAATGATCTACCAGAAGGACCAATTTTTCACTTTCACTTAAGATGTAGCTTCTGGATTAAGCAATGTAAAAAACGCTTACAAGGGAAAAAAGGAACTCTCTGTCCTGAAATGACACAAAATAGCAACTTCAATTCTTTCCTGCCTCTGAGATCCAAGACGGCAATGAATCCAAGGAGTCACGCATGTTTGGTAAGAGCAAGAGTAGATGAACAGAATCAAAGGGGAGAAATATCTTCCAGGGTCCATCACTAGAAGGAGCTAATCAGCTGTACATGACTGAAGAATCTCCAGTCTTTCCCTCCTTCTACAACTCAAGGAAGATTGACACGGATCATGGAGTTCTGTGATGTCCACATGTCAAAAAAGACTAATCCAGTCTCCTCAATACCCAATAATATTGCACATTTATCTGTATAAAACATGTTCTGACTTCTAGGGTGTGATTTTTTAAAAAGGATATATACCCAAGAGTTTTAAAATCTTCCCCTCTCAGCCCCAACACCATCTCTTACGTGTAATACATGTCACAGAAAATTTAAAAAAGCAATCTAGATTTTAGCTGTCTTCCCGTTGAATTCAAGTATTTGTTGACTTCATGAAATTTTAGATTTATCAACAATTTTCTGACCTTTCAAGGACTCAGAGGCAAAAGGAGATCTTAAAAATAATCAGAGCCCGCTGATTTTAAGTATTGTCAGGAATTGTTTGGAGAGACGTGCTGAGAGTCAGCAGGAAACTTTTAAAAGCAGATCTATGATCTGCACAATGTTAGATCTTACAAAAGTATCTGCTGATACATTTGAAGGCCTGGGGCACTTATAGTTCTGCAGACATCCTTCTGCCTCCTCCACATGCTATCTGCAACCCAGAGATGAGATAATTCTTTTCTCAGCTCCAACCAGGGGAGGCCACTGCCTATACTTGGTGTGGCTGGAGACATTTGGATGTATTCATGCAAAATACTCTTTCTTGGGGGATTAGTCCTATAGCTTCCACTCCCTATCTTCACTGAGTCAAGAAGGAGTGGGGCCAGCCCCTATTCCCCAACCATTTGCAACCTTGAATCTCATTTTCCTAATTTTTTAAGGGGATACAAAAGCTTATAGTACCTGCACATAGGCTTTTATTATTTTTCAGACATGTCCAACTCTTCATGACCCCATTTGGAGTTTTCTTGGCAAAGATACTGGAGTGGTTTGCCATTTCCTTTTCCAGCTCATTCGACAGATGAGGAAACTGAGGCAAACAGGGTTAAGTGACTTGCCCAGGGTCACACGGCTAGGAAGTGTCTGAGGCTGGATTTGAACTTTGGAAGATGAGTCTTCTTGACTCCAGGCCCAGCACTCTAGATGCCCCACCCATGGGATTACTGAGGAAACAAATACTTCATAAACTTCAGCATGTGACATAAATGAGTTAACGACTTACTTTTCCAGCTCCCACTAGATAGAGAAAGGTATGTGATGCATGCGTAGGGCACAAAGTGCTTTGTTTCTTTCTTTCCTATGTATCTACCATAATGCCTGGCCCACATAAAGAATTTAATAAATGTCATTGAATGAATGAATTCTTCTGGACTCTATGCACAAAATTTGATTATTACATTCATTTTGCTCATATTCTGTATATATTTAAGTGTACATGTTGTATCTTCTATTAAATATTGTTTTATTTTTGTCTTTTTTTTTAAATCACCAGGGTCTAGGATAAATGTTTGTTGAGTGATTGATTTAATGCCCAAATTCTTTTTTAGTTATTTTCCTCATCAAACACAAGTTTTGCTAAAAATATAGATATGTATATATTTTTGGTTATCTGTTGTCTGAAAATTAATTTTAATAACAATCTTTGTAAAGAGTTTCAGGGTTTGTCAAGTAATTTCTTTATAACTCTGTGAGGGTAGGCAGTATATTATTCCTCTTTGGTGGAGGAGAAGGGTTGATGGGGGTGGGAGGTGGACTAAGGCTCAGAGAGTTTCAGTGAACAGCCTACACAGCTAAGAAGCCCTAGTGCTGGGGTCGGAATGTTCATCTTCTGACTCTCCTTCTGGTCATCTGTCTGTTACATCCTGCTGAGATCTCTTTGGTTCTCAAAACACGAATTCATTTTTTCAGGTGTATATGCTTTATGCAAAGCAATTCTCAGTTGTTGGTTTTTCCAAAAGCTCAAAGAGAGGGAGTGTGGCCCAGATCATAGAAAACTGGTCTTGAAACTAGGAAGGGGGTGTGTACTTCAAGTCCTACTTTTGACACAAGTCACTTGATGTCTCAGTGTTCCAAGCAAGTCTCTAGAAGTATAAACTATAGAGAAGGGGGCAACTTGCACTGGAAAAAGGAGCCTCCTCATCCAGTAATGTGATCTTGTCTCATTCTCTGTCTCTGACTCTGTCTCTCTCTCTCTCCCTCTCTCTCTCTCTGTCTCTCTTCTTACAAGGACCAGGGTGGTCTGTAACTTACATAAGGCAGAAGGTGATAGCTCAAAAAGCACCAGTAAACAAGACCCAGGCACTAGTCCCAACTTTGCCACTTCTGGGCAAGACATTTCAGTTCTCTGAACCTGTATAACGGGGTGGGGGGGTGGGGGGGCAGTGAGCTGGTGCAGTAGATAGAGAGATTGGCCTTCTTCCTGGCCTCAGATATTTACTAGCTGTGTGACCCTGGACAAATCATTTAACCCTGTTTGCCTCAGTTTCCTTATTTGTAAAATGAGCTGAAGAAGGAAATGGCAAACCCCTCCAACATCTCTGCCAAGAAAACCCCAAACGGCGTCACAAAGAGTCAGAACAACTGAAATGATGGAACGACAACAATGATGGGGAATAGGGATTAAAGATATCTAGGGCTCCTTCCAGCTCCAAAATTCTGTAACTTTCCCTTTCCCCTCTGGTCCTAGCAAATGTCCTTCATTGTTTAAACTTTAGGTGACTCTGGCAGAGGGCTACAAAGATGGGAGCAATAATATCTCAAAGGACCATTTTTTAAAGTGCACATTTCTCTCCTCAGCTCTGATCTTTTGCTCCCTGCCCTCCCACTACCACCATCACCAAAGTCTCTACCACCTTCTTAAAAATTAATCTTAAGAACCATGTGGCAAAATAAGTTTAAATATAAATTTATAACCCAAGACCATTCCACTCGTGTTTGACTTACGTGGTTGATATTTTAATAGCATCAATGAATTTAGGTAACAACTTCTGACATTCTTCTGGTAAACAGAAGAATTTCGATTTTCCTTTTCCACTTTAGTCTCGCTCACATTTATTAAGGGACAACTATGAGCATGTCAATGAGTAAATAAAGCTAAAAAAAACCTGTGACCTCTGCTCTCAAAGACCTTACAAATCTAATGGAGATGAGATATATACATGAAAAAAAAGTAAACGGTAATTGGGACAAAGAAGAAATCCAGGCAAGACACTATCTACTCTATCGTAATCTTAATGCCCTTGACCCCAATGATTCCTCCCTCCTAAGACTACTTCTCACGGACAGTTCTCTTAAGGGCAATAAATGGGTAGCAGAATAGTAGCTACAACAAACTACAATGACGCTTATCCACCATGAATTGAGATTTCATTGTATTTTGTCAGCTTGATGCTAATTTATGTTAATAAACTAATGCCAGAAATAGGTTTTGCATGACTTAGCATGTATAATCAATAGATTGCTTGCCTTCTCAATAGCAGGGGAGGGATGGGAAGGAGGGGGAGAATTTGGAACTCGAAGTTTTAAAAAATGAACGTTAAAAAAGTTTTACATGTAATTGGGAAATATTTAATGAAATAAATAAAGATATTTTTTTTCCAGCCAAACAGAAAAACAAAGTTTATGAAAGACTTGCCATAAAAGGTAGACTTCTTAGGGAAAATGAGCATTTGTGACACTAATTCCAGCAGGCCAGACTGAATCTAAGCTGAGCTAGACTGAATCCGAGCGCCTTCATGGACGCAAGATGAGACTTATATATAGAAAGATTGTGGGAGGGGTCTAGGGGTGGTCAAGTAGTCTAGGGTGACTAGAGGAGCGGTTTAGGGAGGGTCTTGGGGAGGAGTCTAAGGAGGATCTTGATGGGACTGGGGTGACTAAAGGTCAGACTCCAGAAACCAAGAGAATGGGATTTTGATGGGATCAAGGGTGGGAAGCAGCCAGAGAATAAAAAAAAAATTTTTTTAAATAAACTAATTCCATAAAATAACAGGTTGAAGAAACTGGGGGTGTTTATTTTGGAGAAGGTTAACGATATTGGTATCTGTTTTGACAACTTGGTTCCAGCCTATCTCTCCAGGCTTATTATACATTACTCGATGGTCCAACTAAACCAGCTCCACACGTGACATTCACCTACTTTGTCCTGGCTCAGGCTGTCGCTTATGCCTAGAATGCCCTCCTCTAGAATTTTTAGCTTCCTTCAAAATTCAGCTAGAGGCCCACCTCCTAAATAAGGTCTTTTCTGATCCTCTCGGCCACCAAACAGTGCCTTCCCCACCTCTCAATTATCTTGTACTTATTTTTAATGTATTTAATATATTATTTAATAGGTATGCCAGTGGTCTCCTCTATCGGCAAAAGTTCCTTGAGGAGAGGGGCTGTTTCATTATTGTCTTTTTGTCAACACCACACAATAGGTGCATAATAAATGCCTGTTGACCCATTGACTGATTAACTTTCTTTAAAACTCTTCAATGTCTTGAAAAGTACACTAGCCTGCGAGATGGAAGTCAAGGTTGGGGTCCCTGATCTGTTGCTAACTAGCTGGGAACCCTGGGCAAGTCCCTTTCGCTTTCATATCTGTCCAATAAGAGGACTAGACAAAATGATTATGAAGGCTCCTTCCAGATCTAAAATTCTATTGTTCAACACGAACTTCCATTTTTAGTCATTTTTACTTGCTTGAAATTTTCTAAGAACTTGTTAAGTCGTTGTTTCTCAAACTACAGGAACTACAGTTTTGATACAGGCCAATTCTGCCTGTAGCTAAATTTATTCTGCAGCAGAGAAAACCAGAAGCAACTTCACATTCACACCTTTTTTCATGGTGTCTTAAAACCTGATTACTTTCACAAGTACTTTTCCAATGTTCTCTTTTTCTCAGAAGCACTCCCATTTTCTAACATTTTTGAAACAATCTTTATTTTTTAAATATATCTTTATTTCTTTTGGACTTCTGAATCTTTCTGCTTCTACCTAGATGAAGTACCATGAAAAACAGTATTTTTTTCCCCTTTGGATTTATTTTGTTTGGTTAAACGCATAATGGGCAATTTTTTTTTTAATGAAGCCTCCTTCAAAGTGAGTCAATCTGGCCAGGTTTCTATATCGAGGATTTGGGGTTGTATACCAATCACTGTATTTCTTTTTTTTTTTTTTTACAGCACTGAAAATTGATTTTTAATGATAAATTACAACTCGGACACAGGGCGGGTAATGGGACGAGAGCTGGATTGTCTGTGGGGTTGCATTATGTTGATGGTCTCAGGGGCTGGGGCTCCAGGCCCAATGCCAAATCTTGCCAAGAGGCTCTCAGCCTTGGGTACTGGTGACCTGGGAGGGCAGCAGGGCCTCTTGTTGCAGGAGAAGCAGTAGGATGACTTCTTTAAACATAGTGTTGCTGTTGCTGCTGCTGCTTCTTGGTGGCAGCCTTGCTGGCCAGGTCCTTGGCCTTCTCGGTAGCTGCCAAAGCAGTTTTCTTCACCTTCTCAGTTGCTTCCTTAGCTGTTTCAACAAGTGTCTTAGAAGGAGCTTCACCTTGCAGCTTGGCCAGGATGTACTCAAAGCCTTTGATGGTCTTGGTCACGTTACTTTTGAATCTAGCTAGGCCGAACTCCCGCACAGCTCTGGAGACCCCGAACAAGCTGGAGGAGACCCAGGCCTCCCGTCGGATTTCAGTCCAGCCACTGTTTTCAGGGTTCACACAGTAAACACATCTTTCCTCCACCACCATCAGCCGGGCATGGTTGATGTTCCAAGTGAAAGTGGTCATGATCTGGTTCTGTGGGTCCACGATAGAGTCCTCGAGGATGTACACCGAGTGAGCTACGTTAGCAGGAAAGAAGCGCTCCGCCCAGCGGGGCATGCAGTTGGTCTTCATTAGAAGCCGCCTGGACAGCAGCTTCCGATCGGGGGTCACCTCCCGGTGCACAATGTCCTCCGTCAGCACATGCTTGCTGTAGGGGTTGGGGTAACGCTGCCAGAAGGCAGCAAACACTTGGTCCCAAGAGCTCCGGAGCTCGCTCTGCCCCAGGAAATACTTCACCATCGTCCCGGCGGGGGTCGGGGTCGGGGCAGTGTCAGGGGGCACACAGCATGGGGAGTAGGGGAGATATGGGTCGCCGGGCTCGCGCTCTCCGTCACCATCCCAAAGCCGTCGTCGCCGCCACCTCCACCGCCACAGCCATGAGGGGGTGTCCGGCCGCTCGGCACTCCAATCATTGTATTTCTAATACTATTTCACTGATCTAAAATTATTTAATTGACCTATACAAATTTTTCTAGAAATCCAGGTGGCAGAAAACCCTCTATATTCCACAGGAGCATCCTTGCCTCAAGAAGTTTCACTGCATAATTAAGCTTTCTCTCAGGTGGTGGGGGCGGGAAGGGGTACAGTTATCTCTCAATTAGCTGGTGGTGGTAGAAGGGTCCAATTAAACAAAATACAAAATATCCCATTCATGCTGGTTAACTGAGGTTAATTACCATGTTTACTTCCCAAATAAACAAGCTGAGTTGTAACTGACAAAACACATACAAGTCCCTAGAAGAAAAATAATGATCGACCTTTCATGGAAAAAGACAGGAAAATTCCAAATACTGTCACCATCAGCACAATAACGCAATTGGCCTATAAGCATTTGGATAAACAAAGGGAAAAAAAGAGGGCTTCCCGCTAAGTCTGTATTTATGTTGAGGGTCCTCTTTATGCTTCCAACTTACCTGATTGTCGAATTCGTTGAAGAGTTTGTTGTACTAGAACTTCTGAACGTGGGACTATAATGATAAAATCCACCTTGCTGAAGTGGCCCAGGTCCAGGCTTTGGTTGCCGCTGTCTGCTATGGCACACACCTGAGATAAGAGTTTTCTGGCAACTGTGAGCTGTGGTTGATAAATTTGGAAGGTGTCATTATCTACATCTAAAATGAAACAAAAAGGTCATAAGGACAGGATTAATTTGTCTTGATAGCAGCGGCAGTTAGCAAAGCATCCTGAATGTTGTAGGGCCTATCACACTTACACGGTAGCAGGAAAAGTGCCCCATTTTACTAGAATTATCACTTGCTGATGCAGCTGACCCCCTTTCCCTGAAGCTTCATTGTCCTGATACCTTTGGAAAGTGGGGACAGTTCTCCTCTCAGAATTCCTGAGCTCCCTGAGAGCAGGGATCATCTTTTGTCTTTCTTGTAACCTCAGCACTTAACACAGTGTCTAGAATATAGTAGGTGCTGAATAAATGTTTACTGACTGACTATGTACCTAACTGTTTACATGTTCTCTCCCTCATTAGAAGGCATACACCTTGAGGGGAGGGACTTTTTTGAGGGGGAGGGGGACATTTTTATATCTCTACTACTTAGCACAGTGTCTGACACATAGTAGGACTTGATAAGTGCTTGCTGACTGACCATCTTGGTCATATGAATTATCACAAAGGAGTAGCCACACATCAACCTGAAATTTTGCCTCTCCTTAATTATCCACTCAGCAATCTCTACATTGGAAACAGGAAACATGCTAATGCAGAGTTTCAGTCACCAGTTACCTGGGAAAGAACAGATTTTTTTAGGAACAGCAGGTAATATAATATCCATGGCATATCTGTGACTGCATATCCCAGAGTTCAAAAGTCTTAGGTAAAATGGCATATTGCCCATGCATGTTATCTTTTGCTCAAGAAAAAGGTGATTTGTGCAATTAGAAAATGGAATGGTAGTATGCCTGAGGAGAAATTTGAGGAACCATGTAACCCTATACTACATTAAATTTTCCTGAACTATATAACCTAGTAAACACTCTCCTTCATGCCTGATTAGTCTATGGTAACATTCTTGAAAGTCCCTTTCTCTGTGGTCTGATAGAAGCCTTTTTTCTTAATGGTGTTGCAATTTTGCAAATGGACGGTGACCTGATGTCTCTAGAACGCTGTGCTAAAATTCTAACGCTAATACCCGCACTTACTGCACTGATATGACCCCTACTATAGCTGGCCAGTCCCTGAATAGGTAACTTATTTGAAAAAAAAATCACCTAATGCTTTTCAGAGTGTACAAGCACATCAGTGACAGAAGTAGGACTCACAGGAATTGGTTAGGGTCACCAGGAGTAGAGGGACAAAAAAAAAAAAAAAAACAAAATACAACAAAAACAAAACAAAAAAAAAAAATCCACCAAAGAGACATACCTACTGTGCCAAAGACCAGACAGAGCTCATACCAGGAATCTGTAGGAAAGATTCCTTCCTTCCTTTCTTTCTGGAGAAAATACTTTAATCACCCAAATAATCTATGCTTAATGTTGTATGGAATCAAACCCAAAGGCAAGTCAATTTAAAAAACAACTACCCGTGCATATCAGGGAATTTCTTCCACGGGAGATTGTTACCCACATACTGACTACTGGAAAAGCCCAGGGCCAACACTTGGTTACTTGCAGCACAATGCTGTTGATATCTAATGTTGATAACCAAGCACAAAATTACTATTTGTCTTCTGACTTTCATAGGGCGCTTTTCTTTTATGGGTTTTTTTTTTTCTTGGAGGATAGAAGGGAAAAGCACAAAAATATTAACATGGGTTAAGAGGACTCGAGATATGCAGGATTTAGTGGACTTTTGCAGTTTCAGCAAATACAAAAATCTCTTAAAGGATTGATACTTAATGCCTTCCCTCTGATCAGATAGATGCTCTGCACTCTACTCACAGTTAGCAAATGTTATAGCATTAATGGGGGTGGGGGGCATCATCTTACAGGGTGAGTGAGGGACAGGTCCAAGACTTCTCGTCTTTGCAATGATCACTAGGCCCTCTCAAATAGCCTTTCTAGATCGGCTTCTTGTCTATTTTTTTTTTGTTGTTGTTGTTCCTTCCTTTCAAAAAGTAGCTAGGGCATAGTTAGGAATTTGTACCCTAAACCTTATCATCCACCCAGCTGCCACTTTCTCTCTGGATCTTCCCTCTTCCACTTCCTCCATGCTCCTGAAGTTTCAACTCAGAGACCTTCTACTCACTGTACTTTAGGACTATTTGCTCAGCGAGTCTCTCATGGCTGGCTCGAGATAGAAGATAAGCAGATTTTGCTGCTATATCTAACAAAAGAGGTCTCTCCTAGTTTAAGTATTACCCTAAAGGGCTATGGAAGAAGGCTACTAAAACACAAGACAGAGTTCCCCAACTCTGGAAGCATGGACCTTATCCAGGTATCCTTTTGTGAAGTACTAAACCAAACCCAGAGAGACATAATAACTAAGGAAGGAGTACTGAGTTCACCTAGTCTTTTGAGAAAAAAATAAGATGAAAATCTTATTTTTTTCAAATTCTAGGAATTCATCAACCTAGAACACTAGATTGATTCTGCTGCTAAAAAGAAATACTTTAGCATGAGAAAAATAAAATTACCAGAAGAAAATACAAGACTATATCCACCTCCCCTGCAAAAAAACCCAACAAAAACAAACCAACTCATAGTTACATGGTACTTTCTTTACAAAACATTTTTCCTCACAGCTACCCTGTGAGACAGGTGTTACAATTACTATCTCCACTTTATACATGAGGCTTAGAGGGCTTAAGTGACATGTTCATGGTCACCCAGATAGTAACTCTCCAGAGCTGGGACTCAAACCCAAGTCTCTTGACTCTTAGTCCAATGGTCTTTCTACTAAACCATGATGGGATGGACTGAGAGAAGAGCCTTTGGATCTCTCAACAGGATTCAGATTTTATCACATCTTTTAGAACTTATTTCCACATGTCTAGTTTGAAGAAACATTACCCAAGTTCTGTGTGGGAATCATGGCAGCTGCCTCCTGAGATGATACACATTCATTAACATCGCCATTGAAAGGGGTAACCACATTGTCCCCTCTTCTCTGCTGCATTTTCTCTAGCAATTTATCTAGATCATCACCTGTGAAAGAAATGACGACACAGAGAAAAGGATTATAAGGAATGAGGCTTTCATAAACCAGAAGGTTCCAGGGCAACCAGGTCATACCAGTTAGACTTGGCACTTAGAACTGATTGCCAGGCATTCAGTCTTTGACAAGGAGTTCACGGCTGGCTGTTTCCTTGTGAGACCATTAACAACATACTACGAAACCCTGAGGTCTTCTCTCCTCCCAGATTGATTTTTAAAATTTTTTTATTTCTTTCTATGTTATTATTATTATTATTGTTTTTGACTAGGTAAAGAGGCCATTCTCTGCCTCATTTTTTATTAAGCCTTAAACACTGAATGGGCATTGCCTCAGTCAAACGGAGACCTGTTAAAGACCTTAGCTTGAAAAGGCCAAGATCCCCCACTTCATTCTGGGCCATCTCCATTCATTCTGATCGATATCTGGCCACTGGACTTGGAGGAGAAAGTAAGGCTGGTGACTCTACACAGCCCTCCCCACTTAAATCCAATTCATTTGCAAGTCATGTTATCATCTCCCTGATGCTATGGTCCTCTTCCAGAATGAAGGACAAACAACAATATTAATATACTAAAAAATGGACACTCTGAACCCTTGGGATCAGTGATGAAAGCACAAATCTCACGGAGAAGCTATGACAGAACTCTGGAAAGTTATACAGCAGTTTACTGGGAGAGCTGCTGGCTTTTGTATCCACTTACCTAAAGATGTGTTTTTGAAATGGGATGCCAGGAAACTGACCTTTCCTGTGATGAGCTCATAACTAATCTCTTTCAAAAACTCACTTGTGGTAAGCATGCTCTCTGCCAAGGCTCTGGACTGATACTGACCTGGAGGAGAGAGGGACATGAGAAAGGAATTACTAGAACAGGCTGTCTGATGAAGCTTCCAGGCACATACTTTTACCAACCTATTACACGGTGCTTGGCACAGAGTGAGTGCTTAATAAATCTTTGTTCATTCATTCATTCAACTCATACGGTTCTCAGTTGCTTTGGCAGGATTAGTCATGGGGGAGGTAGGAGACAACAGGTAAGAAAAGTTACAGAGTTCTTAAAACTCCATGGAAGGCTTCACAAAGACCCCCCTCCCCTTTTTTGACATTTATGCAGAGATATTTAATAAGATTACTTGATTTGATTCTCTTAAGTCCTTCTAACACTCGTAGAAAAATAGCGTCCACAGAATCACATGCTGCAACATGTCTGCTTTTTATCAAGTCTACCAATCAGTGTTATGATACTAAAAACACTTTCCAGTGAATAAATAAATACTGAAGAAGTGTCATAAGCACCCTAGACTCACTGGGCCTAGTCCCATTCTATAGTATCCAAAATTTCTCAAGGACAAAAGTTATGCATGGAAAGAACAAGTGACTGCAATAACTTTCCCAAACCCACCTGTCAGCCAGTCAGTCAATAAACATTTATTAAAAGCCTACTATGTGCCAGGGACTGTGCAAAGTGCTAAAGGATACAAAGAAAGACAAAAAAAGTTTCTCATTTCAAGGAGTTCACAGTCTAATGGGGAGACAACATTCAAACCACTACGTACAAACAAGATACAGTCAGGATAAATTGGAGATAATTACCAGAGGGAAGACACTGGCATTAAGGGGGCATTAGGAAAGGCTTATTTGGGATGCGAAGGAAGCCAGGAAGGCCAGGTAACTGAGTCGAAGAAATTCCAGGCACAGGGGACAGCCGGTGGAAATGCATGGAGTAAGGAAATGGAGTGTCTTGTGTGACAAACAGCAAGGAGGCCAATGTCACTGGGTCACAGAGTATGTGGCAGGGTATAAAGTGTAAGAAGACTAGAAAGGGGGCAGCTTGGTGGTGCAGTAGGTAGCACTGGCCCTGGAGTCAGGAGGATCTGAGTTCAAATTTGGCCTCAGATACTTACTGGCTGTGTGACCCTGAGTAAGACATTTAACTCTGCTTGCCTCCTAAAAGGGGGAGAGGAAGGGGGCCCAGGTTATGAGGGGCTCTGTGTGCCAATTAGAGGGTTTTATGTTTTATTCCAGAGGTGATGTCTCTCTAGATTTGGTCAGAAAACACCCAACTGGAAACCACTGGAAATAGAAAATTATACCCACGGGAGAAAGAAATATACAGAATAAGGAGAGAGAGTCTGAGTTAGGTCACTCAGCAAGAAATGTTTTTACTTTATGTCACTGTCATATTCATAAAATTACTCACCTAGGACCACCACACAAAATTCATTTCCTCTGATCTTTGATGAGCAGATTGCCACTACGTAGTCTGGTAATCTTTGCTGATGTCTCATTTCACTCAGAGTTCTCAGTGTCTCTGAAATGCCCTCAGCCAGAGAATTCTGGGTAACAATTACATGAACCAAGTCTTGAGATACACTGGCGATTAGTCTAGCAAGCCAGGGGAGCTGACCTGGCAACACAGAGATACACTGAGTACTCATCTGCAAGGACCTCTCTCTCAGAGTAAATTCCTGCATAGCTTTCAGCATGATCTGCTCAAATTCTTCCCTGAGAGGTATCTGATCAGGACCTAAATGAAAGAGAATCACACTTGGGATCAAAAGTCTGCCAGAGAGGGGGGAGGGGGAGAGGGGGAGAGAGAGAGAGAGAGAGAGAGAGAGAGAGACAGACAGACAGACAGACAGACAGAAAAAGACAGACACAGAGACAGAGACACAGAGAGACAGAGACTGAGAAAGACAGACAAAGAGACAGAGACAGAGAGAAAGAGAGATAAAAAGAGAGACACACAGAGAGAGGTAGAGAGACAGAGAGAAAGAGAGAGAGGGAGAGAGACAGAAAGAGAGAGAGAGAGAGAGAGAGAGAGAGAGAGAGAGACAGAGAGAGATTGAGATTACAGGCTCATAAATTGAGAGTTGGAATAGACTTCATTGGTCATCTCGCCCAATCTCTTAATGGGTTGAATTTGTTTCAGGCCAGTCTCCTAGTGGTTTAGGTTCAATAATGGAACAGAATGAGACACTCATAGGTCATTCTTCAGTTAACAAGAGGAGATTTAAGCAAGAGTGGGATATTCAACAAGGAAAGGTACTGAGGACACTACTAACTGATGCCTGAGTAAAGCTCTCTTGTCTGCCAAGGGTTGACCACTGCAGTCTACCACCTAAGCAATAGAGACTGGGCCTGGAGCTCTTCGTGACTGTTTTGTAATCAGGTGACCACAGGAAGTGATGCCAAGAGCCTGAGCCTTTGGTCCCTGTGAGCCAACCTAATCTTGAGGCTGCTTTTAATATCTTTTAAGGAAAACCTAGGCCAACTTGCATGGAGAAGCAGGAGTGAGGATACTGTTCCTCCTAACATACTTCCTAATTTCACAGTTCAGAGTACAACAGCCACTCACAGATCAAATCCCATTGCTAATTGGCACACAAGTCTGACCTACTCTGTTTCAAAGCTAGGCCCATTTGCCCTGCCTTAGAAAGCCTAGAGATCTATGCTTAGGGACTCACCATATTAGTGTTGGACTTAGTATGGATACCCATGGGAAGTTAGCCCTCCTGCAACCTTCAATGTTGGACTCTGGAGTTCAAACAATCCACCCACTGTAGCCTCCATAGTAACAGGGATTTTATGCAATTTTTTGGAGGGAAAGGGGATCTCAGCTTTTTAGGGAGCTTCATGCCTTTCCCAGAGAAAGAAAATGTTTTCCTTTTATCAGCTGGCTTTCCCTCAATGCTTCCCCACTCTAGTCACCATCATGGTGACTGTATGTTGTGATCCATGGCCAAAATAATTTTCTGAAGCCTGCTTTTCTTATTCTGTCTTCAAACCCAAACAGGCTTTAGAATATAATAAGCAAGATGGGGATGTGGTATTCAGGGAATATAAATACATGGATATTCCAACTTTTAGTTTATATTTAAGTCTAAGAGGTGAAAACAAGTACTTTCCACCCCTTGCATTCGAATCTGTTCAGTTTTATTACTCTCTGATGAGCAGTGAATTCAGTGAGATATAAACATGCTTTCAAAGGTGCCTCAATGCCACGATACTATAGACAGAGCATACATTTATTAACCCATATTAAGGAAGACTTCTATTATATAAGCCTTGCAGCAAAACGTAGGCCCTTTGGTCAGATTAAGGTTCAGATAAGGAGCTGATCTGCTGCCCTGAAGGGAGCCATCCCTGGTAACTTTAGAAATTATTTATCATCTTAATAGGATGATTTAAATAAGCAAAAAAGTGGGAGAGGAAGGAGACTGAGAATTTTTTTTAAAGAAAAACATGTAAGATTTTCCATTTTTTAAAAAAAGTCTTTATTTTTTATTGGAAAAACCAACTTTTTCTATGAGTAAAGGTAGGCATCCTAGGTACTTTTTCTCTCTTCACACATTGAGGTACAGTAACGCAAAGTATTCATTCTTCTTATATTAGATTTCTACTTTCTATATCGCCTACTATCATTAATTAACTACTTTTACAATACTCATAGAGGTCTGAGCTAGATTAAAATCAGCCCATCTTTATCACTCCCCCTTCTGCTGTCAACTCTAATACTGGTATTTAAACCCATTTAGAAGACACCAAATTAGGGTATCCTGCTCAAATTGCAAATATGAGGGAATTCCTTATCTCTACACTGTGTAAGCACCAGTATTTCTGGTTTAGTTTAGCTTAAACCCATTACTACTGTGGCTAGTGGAAAATAAGGCATGGTTCTCCCATGGTTCTCCAACTTTATTTACTCATAGTATTATTTTTCCCTGAGGAAATGGGATCCAAACTGAGAGAGGATGGACACACACACACACACCCCCAAAATGTAATTTCCTTACAATTCACAGCTAGGTAGTACAGTGGAAAGAGTACCAGGGGCCTGGCATCAGAAAGACCTAAGTTCAAATCCAGCCTCAGACACCACTCAGTAGCTGTGTGACCCTGGGCAAGTTACTTGACCTCTGTTTCCTTATTTGTAAAACAGGAATAATAGCACCTAGTTTCCATGGTAGTTGTGAGGATCAAGTAAGACAATAATCGTAAAGCACCGAGCACACTGCCTGGCCCACAGTGAGCACTGTATGTGTGTTAACTATTATCATTACTTAGCTCAGAAACTCAAAGGACACAAGTAGGCAGTACCTTAACACCCTCTTTGAGAACCTTTGAGTTAATCTATCAGTTGGCATATTGAGTTCTGACTCTAGAAATGCTATAAAATTGTCAAAAGTGTCCATAATACCCACAATTCTCTTGAAGTAATTTATATTGAAGTATTAGTGGGAAGGCACTGAGCTAAGGGGGATGGAGGGGAGAGCAGGCTATAACAGAGGTTAAATCAGGTTAACCAGCTTCTTCAAGGGGAGAATGACTGGCTTCCAGTCACTTCCAATCATCTCCTTAGGCTCAACCTTTAATGGACAAATGACTAAGCCTGCACCGTCCCCTCCCCTTTTTCAACAAGCCTGACAATAATATGATTTTTTTTCCCCCTCATCAAGTACTAATCTTTACTGACTCACCTTTAGCCCAGATATCAATTGTGATGAGATTTTCCACTATAGTTAGCTACTTCAAGAGAAGAAGGCTGGGTCCCAATATATTCTGAACACTCTTAACAACTTAATCAGACCCAAGATTCTGGGCATTAGCCCTTCTGACGATGTGGTTCAAAAGATTTTCTGATAGAGAAATCACAGAGCAATTGGAGAGAGAGGGGAAATTATTGTGGAGTGGTGCTGCTGTTCTCTAAAGAATACCATCTTAGCTTCTTATAAAATTACCCAGCAGTAATACAACTACCTGAAGACCAAATATCAATTCTGGTTATTTAAAATGGTTTGGATTTACTTTTTTTAAAAATCCATAATGTGGAAGCAGTACCTCTGCAAACACTCTCAATGCCTTGTTCAAGAGTGAAAAATGTATCTAGGATAGCATTACTTCCAAAAGAATTAGCTGAACATTATGTCTTTGGGGGTAAGTAGGAGAGCAGCAAACCGTTAAGGTGCTGACATTTAAAAATTATTACCTAATATTGCGCATGGAGAAACTTAATCATAGAAGATAAAACCTTGGAACAAAAGGCTAAGAATGGCGTCTCAAAAGAATATGCATTATGGAATGCAGCTTTTCTCCTTTTTTTTTTAAAGAATAAAGTATCTCAACATGAAAGGAAAGTGATTTTAAGCATGACTTGACTTCGTATTAAAACAAACACATCAGTCGTCATTTTGACTGTATATTCCATTTCATTCACTAAAATGGATTTTCAAAATTTTCATCAATTTGGCAAAAAACTTAAGCCTGATTTTCTCAAATATCTAGAATACATAGTTTTGTCCCTTTGATTTCTGAACCTAAATTGTTTGGACCTGAATAAATGGCAGTCAAATTAATGGTTATCAAATGCCTTGAAGAACTGGGTGGTTTCACGGTAATTATTTTTTAAAATAGCGATACAGAACGTTTATAACACTTTATGGTTTTTGCAAAGAGCTTTACATGTATTATCTAATTTGGTCCTCACAACAATACCCCTGTGCAAGGCATATGCTACCATTATGCCTGATTTACAGATTAGGAAAGTGAAGCTAAGAGAGGTTAGTTAATTACTTTGTCAGCATCACACTACAGGGATTTTCTCTAGTGCTCCCTCATGCCTCCAGTGCTCTCTCTCCCCTCATCTCTGCCTCCTGGCTTTCCTGAAATCCCAGCAAAAATCCCACCTTTAACCAAATACAAAACCAGAAAACCAAACCCCACCAAACCTTTCTTGATCTTCCTCTAATTCTGGTGCTTTGGCTCTGCTGACTAGCTCCAATTTGTCCTGTACATATCTGTTTGTATACAGTTTTTTCCATGTTGTCTCTCCCCCTTAGACTGTCAGCTCCTTGAAAGCAGGGGCTGTATTTTCCTTTCTTTGTATCCTTAACTCTTATCACTGCACCTGGCACACAGTAGGCACTTAATTAGCATTTACTGGCTGACTGTGTGGTGGTGGCAGGATTCTAACTCCTATTTCCCTGACTCTTAGTCCAGCATTAAAACCTACTACACCATGTTCGTCCCAGCATGCCTTCTTTCTTATTATGTAAATGAGAATAACTGTAGATCCTAAGCTTACAATGAAAGACTGAGGAGGGCACAGGAGGAGACCCGGAGTGCTCACAGACTCTAAAGGTCCTTCCTAAAATATCCTTCATCTTGTGCTTCTTGGATCTCCCTTAGAGTACTCAATTATACTGTATTTTTACAGATCTCTCTAAGCTGCCCAATGCCTTGAAGGCTTGAAGTCCTGTGGGGAGCCTGTAATTAGCTCGCATTTGGGATGAGGCACTTTCAGTTGGCACAATGAGGTTCATTTCCATGTAAATGCCGCATAGCCTGGCTGGTGGTCACTATACACCTGCAAACACCTGCTGAGGAACCCTGGATTGTCCACGGTGTGTGGCCTGGGATTGTAACTAGAGAGCAGGTAACCATAAATAAGGGCAATGAAGGTTCCTGTCCTTTTTACACCACCCCAAAGGTCCTCAAGGGCCCCCTTAGTACTCCGAAATACCAACTGTGCTAAAACTGGCCATTATTCCAGAGGGGGTTGGGGGTAAGGGTGCAGCTAAGGAAAAAAGCAAAGCAGGACCCAGGTGTGAGGGCAGTGTTCATCAAACAAGATACACCGTGCAAGTAGGCCCACGTGCATCTAAGAATGACTGCATTCTCAGGGAAGTGGCAAAGCTAGTCTTCCCTGGGAAAGTGTGGGAAGCTAATGCAACATTCTTGCTTTCAGCTGGACTGGCCAAAACACTAGATGGAGCAATTCTTCTCTTCCAAGCCCCTAAAGAGTAGAAGGCTGGAAAGGGGGAAAAAGAGGTAGGGGAAGGGCCTGAGAAGAAAAAGAAGCAGAGGAGGGGAGAAAATGGATCGAAATGGGAAAAAAATCAAAGGGGATGAGAAAGGGGGAACAATGTATAAAAAATACTAGTGGGTGGCAGGACATGGGTGAGGAGGTGGGGAAGGAGAGGGAGAAGGAAAGGGAGATTGAAGGGAGTGAGAAGGAGAAGGAAAGGGAGAGACAAAGGAATGAGGAGAAGGAAAGAGAGAAGGGAATGAGAAGGAGAAGGTAGTGAACGGGAGAGGAAGGAAAGTGGGGGGGGAGAGAGAGAGAGAGAGAGAGAGAGAGAGAGAGAGAGAGAGAGAGAGAGAGAACAGTAATTACCAAACACACAGGAGAAGTAGCTTACCCAGCCGCACAAGATACTGTATAGTTAGAAGAATCATGTTTTCCACGCTTAATAACTGGCTTCCATTCAATCCCAACTGCTCCAAATCTCTATTTTCCAGATGTGGAATCTTGTAGCAATTCACAAGCAAGGGACTGACTACAATGTCACCGACATTTCCATAGAAATAGGGTAAAGTGCCATAACCTGTAATAAAAAGGAAATCCCCAGAGTACATTAACACTAGAGGATTCATCTAGATTGCCCAGGTTCTATCTGTCACTGTGCTGTGAGACCCCACCAGGAAAAAAAGGCCTCAGTCCCCATCCTCTCAGAAATATTACACTAAGTTACAATTTGTTTTCATACTCTCTGCCTTTACAGATGCTAGAATTAAGTGACTGCCTTACCTGCAGCCAGGTGTCCTGGACTACATGCTAGAATGAGTGGCAAGAGAACTGTGTTTGAATCCTGGCTCTAACAATCCTGGCCACAGTCACCTTAACCAAATCATTTTCTGAACCTCAGTTTGCACATCTGTAAAATGGGAATGACCATAATCAAACTATCATAGTACTATGTGAGGAAAACCACAAAGTGCTATAGAAATGAGAATTTTTCATTTCAAGCAAGGTTTCTGTATCTTTTTATAAAGTTCTAACTGAAGATGTTGTCCATTGTGCTACTCCATAAACTTCATCAAGACCTATGGAATAAAAATCCCTGCTTGAGTTTAGTTCCAGAGGGGATAAATGTCCCTGCAGAAGGATTTCTGCATTTCCTCTTGTAAGAGGACAAAGCAAAATCACATTTTCCTTTTTTTTTCTTTCTCCTTAGATGCCAGAAAGCCCAGAGCTAAATCCATTGCCCAATTCAAGTGATCTATCCGTTGAGCTTGGGGCAGACCTTATCCTCTGTTTTGTCTTATCCTTAAATGTCTTTCTTTACAATGTTTTAACCTGTAAGCCACCTCAAGTTCTCTTGGAAGTAGGGAAGGTAGAAATCTTCCACATATAAAAATATCAAAATGGAGAAGGAGGATTAGTCGAGCTTTAAAGTCTCCCTCTGCCTAACTAACATTCTGAGGTTCTATAATTCAGCACTAGAATACTTTCAGTTTAAGTGAACTGCTTCTTTTTTCTTACCAATAAAAGAAACTACAGAAGCCAACAACAACAAAACCCCTGAGGCTTCAATGATATTTCGGAGTAGAAGTTTCCTGCAGAAACTAAAGACATTATTAGAAGCCTTAAGGGTCTGCTAAATGGTACAGTGGATGGAGTACTGGGCCTGGAGTCAAGAAGACTCATCTTCTTGAGTTCAAATTTGGCCTTACACACTTACTACTGTGCGACCCTGGGCAAGTCATTTAACCCTATTTGCCTCAGTTTCGCCATCTGTAAAATGAACTGGAGAAGGAAATGGCAAACTACTCCAGTATCTTTACCAAGAAAATCACAAGGAGGGTCATGAAGAGTGGAACACAACTGAACAACAGAAGCCCTGTCTCTCTCTTTAGAGTCTAAACCTCTTCAAAAGGAAAAATTAGACTTTTCCACTAGTCTAGAAAACTCTATTTTTTATTTTAGTTTTCTTATTTTATTTTTGCAATACTTTAATTTTATAGTGTTAGTGATTGGTTGGTTTTTTTAATCTAACATTTTTAACAGAACCCCTACACAACTGTACAGTAAGTATATACTAAGTACGATGACAGTGTAATAATTGGACAGTCCCTCTGCATACAATGCAACCTCTATATAAGAATAACTTTGCAAATGCACAGGGCCCAAGTTAAATTATTCATGTCAACTAGTAGAGGTCAGATAAAACCCCAACTGCACCCCACCTTACTCTAGATATTTCCCAAATACTTAGAGATGCCCTAGGACTAGGGCAAGGCTAGAATTCATGCTCTGGCCCAAAGGATATAGTAGAGGGTCAGTTTCTATTCTAGAGTAGCCCCAGAGATTAGGGTTAAATGTGATGGGAAAGGGAAGTCATATATTAGTTTTAGCAAGGTCCTTAAGGATCTAGATAAAATTAGGCTCCCCTAGAAGAGATCAGAATTCCCTGTAAGGCTCTTGAAGGGAATACCAAGTCTGGTTATCCCCTCGGACCAAGAAAGAGACTCCTAGAGCTGCCCTAAAAGAGTCTATCTCCTAAAAGGGTCCACTGAATGCTCCAAAGGTTCAGATCTTCAGCCCTGGGATACAGTCATGGAATTCTAGAGTTGAAAGAGACCCCAGAAGTGACTTAGTCCAATCCCCTTTAGCTAAGGGGATTTTTGTTACCTCACAGTACAAACAGTTCCATTCTAGGACAGTTTTGATTCCTGGGAACATCATGAATATACTAAGCCACAATCTGTCTTAACTCATGTACCCTAGTCTGCCCTCTGGGACCACCTGTTATAGATAGAATCTTTCTTCCACATGATAGCCCTTTAAACATTTGAAGATAGCAATCACAACTTCTCTAAGGCTCTTCTTTTCCAGGGTAAACACCTCCAGGTCATTTAAGTGACCCTCATATAACATGGTTATATGAGGTTGGCTGTCCTCTTCTCGATGAATTCCAGTTTGTCAATCATCTTTCTTAAAATGTGAAGTCCCAAACCAAACAGTACTATTTAATTCAGTTCTATTTAATTCAGTCTAAGATCTTCTTTATTAAGCTGTGTGGCCTATGCATAGATGGATAAAATGTGAGAGTGTGGAGTTAGGAAGGCCTGAGACACTTATTATGTATGTGACCCTGTGTAAATCATTTAACCTGTCGCAGGGTTGTTGTTCAGCCAAGATAACCCATGTACAGAGTTTGGCAAACCTTAAAGCACTATAAAAATGTAACCAGTTGGCTAGATCAGCTTGTCTCTTCTCTATTGTTTGGGGAAGGTATTTATGAATTGTATTCAGGATGCATACATTCAAGAATGGCCTCATAGATTCTTTTATTGCATTTTCTGTGATAGTGACAATGATTCTAAACTGGGCTTTCTTAAAGGGAGTGAACACTTATCTAGTGAACATGGTACTATAAGCAACATCCTCTGCAATCAAGAAGAACATAGTCTAAAAGAAAATTATTTAAGTGTTTTCTGAATCCATAGATCGGGAATGGACCTCTAATTTCACTCATACAGGGAATTCCCTCTAGTAATAAGGTTGATGCCTTCTCTGCAACTTATAAAGCTACCTAGAGAACCTAGAGGTGACATGACTTGTCCAGGGTCACAAAGACAGTAAGTGTCAGAGGCAGGACTCGAACCCAGCCTTTCTTGGACTCAAAGTTGGCTCTCTCTCCTATCATGCCACACTGCCTTTTGGTAACTGATTAATTAAGTAAGCTTGAATAGTCTAGATAGAGTTCTTGGTCTTACCTATCAAAATCACTGGTCTAACTCCTGAGTTACTCAGCAGGTTTTCAGGAACAATTACAGTTTCCCCTGCAGGAATGGGCCGAGGTTGTAAAATTCCAGTTAACATGGACTGAGGAACAGGGACAGACAAAAGGGGCTCTGCAAAAAAAAAAAAAAAAAAAAAGGAAGAAAAGAAAAGGAACACAAATAAATCTATCTTTTCTGACAACCAAAAATATTAAATTGAAAGCACCATATTTTCTATAGTATTTAAAAATAATTGTTAATATGTTTTACATGACTTCACATGTATAATCGATATCATATTTCTTGCCTGCTCAAGGGCAAGGGGAAAGAGGGAAAGAAAGTGCAACTCAAAATTTTTAAAAATGAATGTTAAATTTTTTACATATAATTGGAAGATATTTAATAAAGTAAAATGGTTTTTTTAATCTAAAAAACCCCTGCTAAATTCAAAGTCAGTAACATCTTCTATACTACCATGAAGAGACACACACACAGTGACACAAAGAGACAGAGACACAGAGACACAAAGAGACACAGAAACACAAAGAAACAGACAGAGATAGAGAGACAGAGAGAGAGAGACTGTGACAGTGACAGAAAAAGAGAGAGAGAGAGAGAGAGAGAGAGAGAGAGAGAGAGAGAGGAAGAGAGAGGGAGGGAGAGAGGGAGGGAGGGAGAGAGAGAAAAGAGAGAACATGTAAAATTTGCGTGTGTGTGTGTGTGTGTGTGTGTGTGATTTGCCCATGCAACAGTGGTTGCTAAAGACATAACTGGATATTATCTTAACTGAAACCATTATTTTCAATAATGAAACATAACAAAATGAGTAGCATCACATTTATATGGGTTCTGAATATTATTAGAGAATAAACCCTGAGTCTACAGACACAGAGAAGAGAGAAGAAAAAGTAATACCACCCAGTAAGATTTTTAAAATCGGTATCACTCTCCTATTAAAAAGTCTCACCAGTTCTTGCAAGAGGTCGGACTGTAGGAACAGGAACAACTAAAGCAGGTGGAGGTACAGGTGACCCAGGATACCATCCCCGGTGTCGTTTCTTTGGTGGCCCTGAACTGGATATGGACGCTGTAGATGTAAGAAAAGAAATTCGACATTCTAGTCTATTCTAGAAATCTCAATGGTTTTAGAAATCAATACTGGTCACCCATCATTCAAAAATGTACAAAGTGCCAAAGGATGAGCGACCTAAGCAGTTATAGCAGAGTGAATTAACTCGTAACTTGGAATGTGGCTTTAAGAAGTGCTATATCGATGTGAAGTATGGTTATTATTAGCATCCTAGGATGGCCAGAAAACTCTACCAGAACTCAACCCAGCATCTCCAGCCTCTGGTTTGGATTTCACGTACCTTGGTCTCCTGCAGCATAGCCAGGTCTGGGTGACACAGAATGAGGAACCGGACGAGTAGGAGTGGAGCTGGATATATTTGTTCTCCCTCCATTACTACTGTTCCCATTAGCAGCATCTACAGCATACCAGGAAGGAGGAGAGAAGCTGGTCAGCACAATGTACACATCAATTAGTGACCCAGAGAGATTGGAATCATGCGGCAAACATCACACTGAAGGAGTCAAGGTTGACATGACATGAGACGGCCTAGATAATTTAAATTAACTGCCATGGTGCATCAATTAAGTTAAAAACAGTACCATTAGTTGTCCACTTCTATTCTATAGACTTAGAAAAGTCATATAGCAAGAACCCTAAGGGCGATTAGGATGGGGTTGGGGGGCCTTCGGGGATGTTATAAAATAAAATCTTTCTTGCAAAAAAAAAAAGCTATTCTGGACGGGTAAGTGGGGCTATGGATAAAGTGTTGGACTTGGAGTCAGGAAGAATGGAGTTCAAATCCTGATTCATACACTCGCTAGTTTTGTGACCCTGGGCAAAGCATTTGACTTCTGTTTGCCTTAGTCTCTTTATCCATAAAAGTGGGGATAATTAAAAAGCCTCCTTCTCAGGGTTGTTGTGAGGACCAAATGAAATAACATCTGCAAAGGGCTTTGGAAACCTTAAAGTGTTATATACATGTTTGCTGCTGCTGCAGCTATTACTACTATGACCACCACAACCACCATTATCACCACCACTACTACTACTGTTATTATTTAAAATTTCAGTGCCTTCCCACTTATAATCTAACTATGGCATATCCCCCAGAAGGGGCCAAACCAAGATATAAAACTACAAACAGGTAGCGTCAATTATCACAATGTTCCATCCACAGGCTGGCCAGAATCGATAGGGCTGATGGGTGCTGCTCATCATCTCCCACCCCTTGAACTCCTCCAGAAAAGGTGCTAAATTTCAGATGACAAATGCCCAACTGCTTTAAGGTGTGGTCCAACCTGGTTTCAACCAATCCCTACGTTCACTGTAACGTGGGCTAAGATGGCGCCTAATGATAGAATTTGGCTCCATATATAGGAATGGTGGGCTCTTAACAAAAGACAGAAACACCTAAAATATATTTGCCTCGAGTTTTGAACCTCTAATTTTTTTTTAAAGTCTTAAACTAGAAAGGAAAAAAAAGAAGGAAAAAATTGCCTTGGTATATACACCGAGAACCTTTTCTTCTCTCCTCAAGCCTGCCATGATACTCCTTCCTTGCACAGTCTCAAATGAGGATGTTGTCCAGTGAGGAGTTCTTTCTTTGACTTTTCACATCACCTCCTATATTCTCCTTTGCTCCATCTCTGATGAAGAGATATGGCCTTCTGTCTTGTCAGGGCTAGCCCCTCTATGTGTGTCCCTTCCCATCTTATCCAGCAAACTCCTCTCGCAAGCATCCCCTCCCCACCCTTTACCATCAGCCTCCCCCTATCTATTGCTTCATTCCCTGCTCCCTACAAACATGTCCTATCCATAAAAAAGCAAAAAACAAAAAATCCTCTCTAGATATTACCAAATTTAAAAAGGTTCATCCTATGTCTCTCCTCTCTTCTAATTCAAAGCTTAAAAAAAAAAAAACCTGTCCACATTCATTCCTCTGCTACTTTTTCAATTACTCTCTTCTCAACTCTTTACCAATCTGGCTTCTGACTTACTTATTCAATTGCAAGTGCTCTTTTTAAAGTTACTAGCCATCTTTTCATTGCCAAATCCAATGGCCTTTTCTCAGTCCTCATCCTCTTGAGTCTGACATTGTTTACCACGCTTTCTTCTTGTACGCTCTTTTTCCCCTCTAGGTTTTTCTAATAGTGTTCTCCTCTTTAAATCTTCTTCATATCCACATCCCACCTGTGGGTGGACCCTCCCCTCCCCCAGGGCTCTTTCTGGGCCTTGTTCGCTCTCTGTGCATATATGTGTATGTATATATATATATATATATAGATATGTGTGTGTGTATATGCATGTATGTATATCTTAGACTTACGACTCTTAGATCTGTGTATACAGCCCCAGTCTCTCTTCAGTGCTCCAGGCATCAACAACTTCCTATTATACATTTCAAACTCTATTTTCTAGGCATTTCAAAATCAAGGTGTCCAAAACAGAACCCATTATCTTTCCCCCCAAACCAACCCCTCTTCCAAACCTTCCTATTTCTGTAAAAAGTACCACCATTCTTCTAGCCATTCAGGTTAGCAACCTTAGGATTATCCCTGACTCCTCACACACCCTCACCCCAGATAACCATAAATCCCAGCAGGTACCAGACCTTATCATTCTACCTCCACAACATGTCTCTCATCCGTCCCCTTCTCTTCAGGGACATAGCAACATCCCTAGTTCATGTCTTCATCGCCTCTTTGATTATTGCAATAGCCACCCAATTTTTCTCTCTGCCTCAGGTATCTCCCTACTCCAAACCATCTTCCATACAACTTAGAAAATGGGTCTCTGTAGGAAGGCAGTGTGGAACAGGCACTGACTCTAGAGTCAATGGATCTGGGATCCTCTCTCTGACTTTATGTCTCCTTGGACAAATCAGTTTAACTCACGAGGCATCGATTTCTTCAACTGTAACATGGGAAGAGTGGAAGAGATGACTTCTAATCTCCCTTCTAGCTAGGAATCCATGAGTCTATGAATGATGTCACTCCCTTAGTCAATAAGCTCCAGTGGCTTCCTACTACCTCTAGAATCAAATATCAATTTCTCTGTTATATTTAGAGCACAAACTGACCCACCAAATCTGAACTTTCTTGCCTTATTATGCATTACTTTCCTTAGCACATACTATAGTCCAGCCAAACTGGCATTCTCACTATGCCCTATCTATGGTACTCCATAGGGCAGCTAAGTGGCGCATTAGATAGAGCACCAAGCCTGTAATCAGGAAGACCTGAGTTCAAATTCAGCCTCAGACACCTATTTGTGTGACCCTGGGCAAGTCACTTAACCCTGTTTATCTCAGTTTCCTCATCTGTAAAGTGAGCTGGAGAAGGAAATGGCAAACCACTCCAGTAGCTATGCCAAGAAAACTCCACATGGGGAAACAAAGAGTTGGACACAAGTGAAAAATGATGACAAATGGTACTCTATCTGCCATCTCTATTTTCATGACTAAAATGAACTTCTGCCTCACTTCTGCCTCTTATAATTCCTAGTTTTCTTCAAGGCTCAGCTGAGATACCACCCTCTACATGAAACTTTTACTGAGCCCTTCAACAGCTACTGTTGTTCCCCACCCCAATTTTCTTTTATAAATTTTGCATATGCCTGTATATGTATATGCTGTCCCCCTTTAAATGATAAACTCCTCAAGGACAGAGGATGTTTCATTTTTGCCTTTCAATCCCTAGCACTTAGCAAAGTGTTTGGTGAATAGTATGTGCCTAATATAAATGCTTATTGATTGAATGAAGTTCAGTATCATGGAAGTAGGCAGTAGGAAGAATTACGGTAGAGATACCCAGAAGTCTATAGGACCCCAAGGCAAAAATGAAGACTTAGTAAAATCTATGTCTTAAAATGTCTACATACAAACGCACAAAGTATGAGGTTTTTTTAACTGGTGAACTTAATTTTAACACAAGAAGGCAAAATTGACTTCATGGCTATCATTGAGATTGGTAAAATGGAACTCATGACTTTAGAATATGGATCTGAAAGGATATACTTTATTCAAAAAGAAGATGACAGGTAAAAGGCTAAGGGGAGTGGGAAATGGCTACATTTTTTGTTGTTCAGTCATTTCAGTCGTGTCCAGCTCTTAAAAAGCGTGACACATTTTTCTAAGAATCAGGTCAGGAACAATAAACCTTAAAATGAACTAAACCTGGCATGGAAAGCTAAGGACCACAAAAAGACAGGTTTCTGTTTTTCTAAGAAGGGAAAAGGGCCATTATGTGTGGGCTGATGGGCTGATGAAAACTAACAATGAGAAGGCAGTGATGCTAAATGATTGATACCTAAGAGAACTAAGAGTATAGGAAGAGAGTGTGTATCTGTTTTTGATGAGCAAAAGCCATTAAGCTCAGATGAACTATATCTCAGAGGAATGAAAAAAAAGAGGGATGTGACTGCTCCACCATTTTTAAAGATAAACAGGAGACAAAGATGAAAAGAATATGTGCTACAGAGGGAAGAAAAAATTTTGTCCTTATTTTTAAAAATGGAGGTAGCAAATTATAGGTCAGGGAGTTTGCATTTAGGACCTGCCCAAATTCTAGAATTGATGGCTATTATAAAGATGGTTAACCAACATTAGACAGGGAATTAGTGGTGACAAAGAGCCATTATGGTTTTATCAAGAGTAGCTTATGCCAAACTAACCTCATTTCCTTTTCTGACAGGATTAGATTACCAAACTGGTTAATCAAGGGAATATTGTGGATATGGCTTATCAGGATTTTAAAAAGAACCAAAGTCATTCATATTATTAGTCAGAAAAAGAAAGATGTGGACTACATGAGCATATGATTATCTGAATTAGAGATTATCTGAAAGGCCTGATGCAAAGAGTAGTCATTAATGATTCAACGTCAACTTGGAATTAGGTTTCTAGTGGAGTTTACCAGGCATCTCTACTTGGTTTTATATCATTTAACATCTGTAACCATAATTTGGATAAAGGTATAGATGGGATGCTTGCCAAATATACAAATAACACAAAGCCTGGAGCAATAGCAAACAATCTGGAAGAGTCAGGATCCAAAAAGATCTTGGCAGACTAGAACACTGAGCTATCTGGTAAGATGAAATCTGACAATGATAAATGCAAGTCTTACAAGGCTTCACAGGTACAAACCAGGGGAGTTGTTTCCAGATGACAATTCTTGTGAAAAAAAGACATAGGGGTTTTATTGGACTCCAAACTGAATAGAATCAAGAGTATAATATGGTAGCCAAGAAAGTTAAGACTACATGGAGACAAGCATTGTGTCCAAAACAAGGAAGTGACTGTCTCTGTACTTTGCCACGATCAAACCATATCTGGAATACCCTGTTGAGTTGCTGATGTCACTTTTTAGAAAGGACATTGATAGGTTGGGTAGAATCCATGGTAGGACAACCAGGAGGGTGAAGAGCCTTGAAATCATGCCTCAAGAGGATGGTGACGTTTAGCCTGAAGAGATGACTTTAGAAGGGTCATGATGATTTTCTTCAAGCATCTGAAATGGGGTCATGTGGAAGTGAGATCAGACTTCTTTTGGTTGGGCCCAGAGGCAGAACTAGGAGCAATGGGTGGACCCAGCAAAGGTGAAGGTATGGGCTTGATGTAAGAAAAAACACTCCTAACAATGAAAGCTGTGCTAAGCTGAACTGGGAGGCAGTGGTTTCCCTGACTGTCTAGCTCTCGGAGTTAAAGGAGTCACTTCATGTACTGCATACGGTATTCCTTTTTCAGGGAGGTATTGATCCTGATGGATTGTAAGATCCCTTCCACATTTAAGATTTTGCATGATTAGATAAACATTGTTCCAGATCACAAAAAGGTATCTTCCCTGGGCACAGGCATACTCTTTTATAATATCACGCCAAGGAAATAGAATACATGGGAGAATCAAAGGAAATCTTTCCTTTCACAGAAGTTGGAAGAGATGTAATTGCAACATAATAATAATAGCTAGCATTTATAGATAGTGGTTTAAGCTTAACATAGATTATCTCATGTAATCCTCACAACGACCCTGGGGACACAGATGCTATCATTGCTCCCATTTTACAGACGAGGAAACCGAGGCTGAGAGAGGGTAGGGACTTCCCTAGGGTTACAGAGCTACTAAGTATCTAAGTCAAACACTTTGTTCACCGTGCCACCTAGCTGCAGAAGCATAATCCAAGTCCCTGCATTTTACAAAGAGGAAACTTTGTATATGACTTTGCAAATAGAAGTTAAGTGATTTGCCCCAAATGGCCCCCAAATTAATATAAATTAAGCCTTGTCAGTCTGATTATACATTCTTTTGAACAAAGACACAAAGGGCTACATGATACGACTTAGGGGACTGTTAAATAGTCCTACATGCTGGGAACTTGAGAGCTCTGTGTCCCCAGATTTCATCCAGATGGTGTTCTTATACTAGCTGACTAGCCTCTTCTAAAGCTTTATGGAGCCTTAGGCTAAGATGCTCATAGAGAGGATGCTAGCTTTACACCCACCCTTCAGTAACCTCTAAAAATCACTGAGAGCAGTGGTAAAGGTGGAGGGTCTTTGAGGTTCTTCTATTACACGGACCACCAAAAGGCTCCCTGAGAACCCGCTGACAGGTGAAGAAATATCTCTTTGGCTGCTTAGAAGCTGCAAGGACCAATCTCTTGGCATAATACAGAGGACACAAGGATTCAGACCTCTGTGGCCCCACTTTCTCTCTTTTTCATTTGGCAGACAGACATATAGTTTTTTTACTCTTTTCAATTAGTCACAAAAAGTTCTGCAATGAGTTCTTTCTGGACTACGGTTGTACGGGAGACTTGAAATAGCAAGGAAAACATTACCTGAAGTGAACGTCTTCCCTACAATCTGCAAAGATAAAGCCAGTGGTTTCACAAGGTTCTTGTTCCTGGGCAGGTCCTGAGTTCCACTTAAATTAACAGCAGAATTAGCTGGACTGAGGACTGGTGAGTCTTTAAAAAGAAAGAAGTTTTCTCACTAATAATATTTAAAATATAATTTAAAACAATAGCTGACTAGCCAAAATAGATCAGATTAATCAAACCTAATGATGGCTAGTCTGAGGGAAGGGGGAGAAGTACATGTATGTATTTGCTGGTGTTAATGAAAATTAGCATAGACTTTTTGGAAAGTAATGTGGCATATAAAAATGAGTAGTAAAACTAGTCCTACCTTTTGAGTGCACTACTAGGAATAGTCTAAAGAAATAATTTAGAAGAAATAAATGACCTGCAGATTGCTTACAGTTGTGCTATTATATATGCACACACACATATACACAGACATATATATTTACACACACATATGTATGTATATTAATAGACATATATATATATAGCAAAACAAATGGAAATAATCTGAAGTTCCAAGGGTTGAGGAATAGAAAATACATCAATATGGTTACTGCCATAAAAATAACAACTATGAAAAATCTTAAGTAATACGGGGAAAGGAAGGAGAAGGGAATATATATTTGTATAGCACTTACTATCTGTCAGGCACTGTTCTAAGTGCTTTTACAAACAATATCTCAACTGATCATTACAACAATCCTACAAGATAGGTGCTAATTGTTTTAACAATTGAGGAAACCAAGGCAAACAAAGCTTAAGTGAACTGCCCAGGGTTACATGGCTAGTAAGTATTTGAGGCCAGATTTGAACTCAGGTCTCCCTGACTGCATGCCCAATGTTTTAACCACTAGGCCACCAGCTGCCACTAGCAAAAGATCCACATGAAATAATGTAAAGTGAACATAAGAATTAGGGAGACAGTATACATGCTAAAGACAGTTGTGTAAAAATATATGTATTGTAGAAGTAAATAAACACAGTTTTAGATAATATATGTAACATCCCTTTCAGAGTTACAATTAGCATACTCATAGACTGGGTCCCCAGAGGTGACTACTACTCCCAGGTTCCAGGGTCAGTCTATGGGCCCAGGCTCCTACTACTACAGTTCATGAGCCCCCATTGGTCACATTTCTCATTAACGATCAGTCAGTAGACACAGTCAGAACAAAAGTATTTGCTAAACTGACAAAGTATTGAGCAGGAACTATAAAACATTTCCCTCCATTAAACCAGGGTGCACTCTCCCTCAAATATATACAACACATATGGGAACAGGGAACACAAACTTAAAAGTACAATGTGAAGCACATATGTAGAAAATACATATCCCCAAGATAACTAGCCTCCTGTACTGTAGGGTCTTGATGTCCTTTCTCTCCTCATGGATTGCTCATGCAACTCCTCCCTGGGTGCAATGTCTCTGTTGGGTAGGTTGCTCAGCTGGCCTCCTAAGGTTTGTTCCCCTCTGCTGCTTGACTTTGTTGAATCCATAATCTTGAATTATTTAGGTCAGTCTTAATTTCTGTAAATTTCAGTGTTTAGCTGTTATACATATCTTAGTAGGTGGACTCCCAAGTATTTTGTACATTTTATGGTCATTTTAAACAGAATTTCTCTAGCTCTTTCTACTGGACTTCAATGGTATTACATAAAAATATTGATGTTGATAGCTCCGTTTGTGTAAACTTATTTTATTATATTCTACAGCTTTGCTAAAGTTATTGCTTCAATTGATTTTAGTTGACTCTCTAAAGTTTTCTAAATAAACCATCATATCATCTCCAAAAAGCAATAATTTTGTTTTTTCTTCACCTATGCTTATTCCCTCAATTTCTTTTTTCTTTTCTTCTTGCTATAGCTAGCAATTCTAGCATTGTGTCAAAAAGAAGAAATAATGTGTTAAATGCCAATGGACATCTTTGATTTACCCTAATTTCATTAGAAAGGACTCTAGCTTATCCCCCTAATGTATAATGCTGACTCTTACTTTTAGATACATACTATCAGGTTAAGGAAAAATAGATTTATTTGAATGTTTTTTAGTATTTCTTACAGAAATGATAGTTATAGTTTGTTAAATGCTTTTTCTACAACTACTGATAGAGTCATAGTATTTCTGTTGTTCTTGTTACTAATATGGTCAATTAAGTTTACCGCTTCCCTAATATTAAACTATTGCTGTTACAAATCCAACCTGGTTATACTGTTATTATCTTTGTGACATGTTGCTTTAGTTTCTTTGCAAGTTTTTTCCTATAAAATTTTTGCATTCATGTTCACTGGGGATACTGGCCTACATTTTTCTTTCTCTGTTCTGACTCTCCCTGGTTTCAGTATCAAGATCATATTTGTGTCACGGAAGGAACTTGGTAGCATCCCTTCTTTTGCTATTTTTGTAAACTTTGTAATATTGGAATTAACTGTTATTTATTTGATAGAATTTACACATGAATCTATCTGTTCTAGGATTTCTTATTTGGGAATTAATTTATGCCTTGTTCAATTTCTTTTTTGGAGATTGGGACCTAAAGTATTTTATATTCTTGAAATTATTCACCGATTTTATGTAAGTTATCAGTTTTATTTTCATGAAGATGGGCAAAACATAGAGTTTAATAATATCCTCTATTTCTTTTTCAGTTTTTTTATTTGGGAACTTGGTTTTCCTCTTTTTGCTTTTTAATCAAATTAGCTAAAACTGCTAATTTTATTTATTTTCCAATCATGCTTTTTGCTTTCTATTTTGCTAACCTCTTCCTTGATTGTCAGGATTTTTGTTCTGCTGTTTAATTGAGGCATTTTAATTTGCTGGGTTTCTAAGTTTTTTTAGATGCATGCCCAATTCAAGACTTCACTTTTAATTCAGCACTAAATTCTTGCCTGAAGTAAGCCAAGGGGAGATAAAGACTGTTTTGCCAGATGGAGTTCTCAAGGCTGAGCACAGACCCAAAGTCTCTGACTTTGATGCAGCAGGACAACTCGTTCAGCTTGCAGAGGAAACGAGCCAAAGGAGATTGAAGGTCAGAGACTCCAAAGAGAATGACTAGTTCATAGTAAAGTATATTAAAATTCTTTGAGGTTTATTGAGAAAAGCTCACTAAATGGGCAGTTTTGTTGTTGGTACTCTATTAGAAATAATTTTTAAAATTATTTTTTGCCTAAACTAGTTAGCTACTTCCTCCCAGGAGAGATTCATCTTCTTCCCAGGAAATCTGAGTGGCTTTTGTACTGCCATATTTGTTACACTGTGGACAGAAATGCATTCAATGATCTTCCGATGATTTGTGCAACACTCTTCACTCTACAGCCGCTTCCCTCCCCCTCTATACTTAACAGCAGGAATTTTGGATGGGAGAACAAATGAGGAGGTGAGTGGTCACAGGAAGTGGCATGGTGGCATGATGCTGCTATGGCAGAAGGGTACCAGGCACAAACTCAAGCTCAGAGGAAGGGAATGATATTGAGGACTGGCTGCTAAGTCCACTCATCCTGTACCGCACTAAGCAGGCTGAGGCTGAAAGTGCTCAGAGGAGCCAGCCAACAATTAAAAACGAGACAGGAGAGAGCGTTAATCTTTGTGTTCCTAGATTTCCACACTACAAGCTGAACTGAGAGAATTATTCTCGAGTATCTGTTTCTTCATCCAATGACTGATCCTGCTGGATGACTGAATTGAACTAACTGAAGAAAGTGTGTCGTTGACTCTCCTTTGCTCACTCCAAGAGAGTGTAATCGTAGAGAACGAAACACTCATACTGTGTATTTCCTAGAACTTTGGATGAACCCTTTGGCAAGTAACTTCCAGAGTATAGGTGAAGAGCAGGCTTGTAAGCAGCTTGGTATATGTTTATTATTATTATTGTTGTGTACTGTGTTCTAATTATTATGTAGTCTTTGTTTATCAATTCTCTGCTAAGAGTAAAAACAACTCTAGGTAGTAGCCAAGCATGCTTGTCTATTTTTATGGTAGATGGGTACATTATGCCAATGTCACATGACCAGAATTCACTATAACATAATTTGTTTAGAAAGAAGATGAGGTTTTATAGGTAGGTGGGGACCTGAGATCTAATTTGTTAAATACACAATCCCCTTATCCTTTGATAACAAGTCAGAGATGTCCTATAGGGAGAGAGAGAGATGGAGCAGAGGTCCATGACACTCAGAGAACCATAGTGAATACAGCACATACTGCATAGTGAGACACGCACAAAGTACTAAGGTGAGGGTGGGGACTCCCTAGGAACCAGATGTTCGGTGTTAAACCAGAATCAGGTGACTGGCTGTCAATGGCAAGTGGTGGTTAAATTTGAGAGAGTTCATGTGTCTGCCTACACAAGCTTAAATTTAACAACACCAGGGATTAATTTTAAGCTCTTCTTCAGAGTTTAATAACTATAAACACAAACAGATTTTCAAAACTTCAAAACAGCAAGATAGTCTCTTTTTTTTCTAGAACTTACATCTAATACATGAAGGATTTGTGATTTTACTGATGGAACACCAATATGAAGATGGCAACCCTTCTCTATCTTCTAGTCATAGAGAGTTGCCAGAAAGTCAGGCAAAAATTAAGTCACTTGCCTTTGGCCGCAACTAGTAAAGAGGAGAGGGTCTGAACCTAGTTATTCTTCTCTACAAATCTTGTATCTCCTATACAACATTCCTGAGTATAGCCAGAACTAGACTAAAATATATTTGGGAAATATTTAACAAAATAAATTTTAAAATATAATACAACATAGATAATGTTAAAATGTTGTTTTCTAAGTCAGTGTGACCAGTAGCACCTTTTCTATTTGAGTTTGCTAGCCCTGTACTACATCATGCTCTCTCTCTGTTTCCAAAGCTTGCCAATGAGGCTGGTACAATAATTCATCAGAGAAAGTTGGTTCTGGGAAGTCAAGTGGTTTTTTCAGGCTACCATGAAACAATCTAACACACTGTTTTGCTAGTGTATCTTATCTAATGAGCTAATATAACTTCTAGATTTTGAATTAAAATCTGGTAAATAAAAATACAAATTGTAGGAGTTGTGGAATGGGCTCATATTTAATGTAAAACTCATCAATTTAAATGAACATAGAACATTGTAAAAAAGAGGGATGAAAAAGTGGGCTATGGTTTTGATCAACAAAATCTTATCATAAGTATTTATGCATATGTAACAAGTGGGTGTCTCCTACCATTCAGAGAGTCATTTCCTTAGAGGAAGGCAGGCTCTCAACCTGAGAGGAGAAGGGAGCTGTCCAGCAGAAGTTAATTTAAAGGAAGCTAGAAGAGGGCAGGTAGGTGGCACAGTGGATAGAGTGCCTGACCTGATGTCAGGAAGATGCATCTCCCTGAGTTCAAATCTGGCTTTAAACATTTACTAGCTGTGTGATCCTGGGCAAGTCACTTAACCCTGTTTTGCCTCAGTTTCATCATCTGTAAAATGAGCTGAAGAAGGAAATGGCAAGCCACTCTAAAATCTTTGTCTAGAAAACTCCAAATAGGGTCACAGAGTCAGACAAGACTGAAATGACTGGACAACAACAAAGAAATGGGAGACTTATGTCTCCTTCCTAAATATAAAAGCGTGCAAATGCCTCCCATAATTCTGGGTTTTACCAACTGCTTGGGACTTTATAGAGCCTGAATTTCCTGATCTTTCTAATCTCCTCTTAGATAACCTCTTTTCATCTATACTTCTAGCTCTGTGACCTGCCCACCTCTGATCTGTGCCTTGCCTCTTGACTTTGAGCTGTCTATTTAGCAGTCTTTGTCTCTGGTAACATCTGCCTCACTCTATATTAATAACCCAACAGTTTAGCCACTCTCCAAGCTGAAGGCTTCTGGGTAGCAAGGACTTTCCTTGCTTCTCAGCTGGCAAAGTATTAGCTAGTCCCAACAATAACCTTAGGTGGGACTGGGTGGAACCTTGGAGTGGATATCTACATCTGTTTTAGCAGTCAAAGAAAAAAAACATTAACTTTTGTTGTAGCCAGAACATGCCAAATTCATTAGCAGTATTTTTATTCAGTTGATAAGATACGTACAAGTAAATTAAAAATCAAATTATAATCATTTAAGTGATAACACCATCAAAAAGGTTTAAAATCCATTATAGGAAAAGTCTATAGACATGACTCTCACTTTAAATTAGTTATTATTTTCTACAAGGCTCATTATTTTGCATTATTTATGAATTCAAACAAATTTATGGTTGATGATACAAACTATTATAGGAGAATAAGGGACAAATTAATTAAACATGAATTATTAGCACTGAAATATAATAATGTCAATGGTCTTTGTGAGACTTTAGAGAGGAAGCCAGGAAATGTTGACTTTTGAATGTGAATGATGATCATAAGCTTTACCTCATTTGCTCTCACTTTCCATTTAATTCAGTCCAAGGTATTTCAATCTGGGTATTTTATTATCACTTCAAACTATAGGTGACAAAACCAAAATTCCTCATACTTTCAGCCGCAAGTCCTGTATCACCCAGGTTCTGGCCCCAGGCAGAGAACACTGAAGTCCTCTTCAATTTCTCTGAATGTACCTTTTCCCTTTCTGTTCTCAATTCTGAGTCTACTGTCAAGTTTACTTTTGCCTCTCAGTTGAACATTACAGTATATCTCATTCTTTTTTAGATTCTCTTTCTTGTAATTATTTATAAATGAAACAGTCAAAATAATGCTCCAGGATCAGAGAATTTTGAAATCTCAGAGCTTAAAGGGATCCCAAAGGTCATCTAAAATTAAATCGTGCTTAAATTAGAATTTATTTTGCCTAGGGTTGTGATTGAATTGTTGTAGAGGGAACAGCTGTAGAAGAGACCCTCTAACAATGAAAACTGGAAACTATTCTGTAATTTATAGTCTTTTTTGTTTGTTTGTTTTTTGGTCAGGGCAATTAGGGTTAAGTGACTTGCCCAAGGTCACACAGCTAGTAAGTGTGTCAAGTGTCTGAGGCTGGACTTGAATTCAGGTCCTCCTGACTCCAGAGTCAGTGCTCTACTCACTGCACCACCTAGCTGCCCTCTGTAATTTATAGTCTTAGAAAGTTTCCTGGGACATCAAGAATTTAAGTGACTTGCCCAGCGAAGGGTACAAAGTCAGCCTGTGGAAGATGTGGGACTTGAATCCAGTTCTTATTCTCAGCTCTCTATTCATTATGCAACAGTGCTTCAAAATAGGAATACCCTCAAGAATATTCTCATCAAGTGGTCATCTGCCCCATACCAGAAGATTTATTTTGCATCGTATTATACTATAGTAAAATCCCTATTAGCTAGGATCATCAGAGAATGGGTCATTCTGCATAAATAAGTTTTTCAGTTAACTGAGGATCTAATCCTGTATGCCAAGTACCATATGCATGCATATACATATGCATGCATATGTGCATATACATGCATACATGTGTATGCACATATGTATACATATATACATGCATATATCTACATATTCAGGCCATTTATGCTTTCCACTAGGTGAGTACCTGTGTGCATAGGCATGAACATGCATACATACATACACGCACGCACGCACACACGCACACACACACACACACACACACACATGCACCCTCTAAGTTTCCATCTGCTTGGGATGATGATAACTCACATTTCTCTAGCACTTTTAGCATTACAAAACACCGTAAGGTAAGTAATGTAAGAATAATTATCCCCATTTTACAGATGAAGAAACCAGTTAAGAGACTTGTCCATCCATGATCATAAAGCTAGGGAGCAGTGGAAATTCCTACCCCATCCCCACTGGCATATATTGAATACTAATCTTTTGGTCAGCTAAAACTCTTATGCCTGTTTCCCAAGCTGTTGGGTCACAGAACACTCTGAGGTTTGAAATACACCGTAGAATCTTATATAGGTTATCTCAGAGTACAGAATATCCTTGAGACAAATGGAGTCAGGGCTTTTTGGAGCAAAATTGGACAAATCAAATCTATTTTTTGCACTAAAATTTTTTTCATGGAGTATTTTGATGTAGAATTTCTTACAGAATATTTTAGAAGAGGTCATGTTACACAGAAAAATTTTCATGGAATACGGAACACAGTGGGTATATAGAACGTAGTCTGGGAAACAAAAAACACTATTTTGTTTTTTTTTTTTAAACACAAACTGCTTTAAAAATCATCTTCCCATTTTGTACTTCTACAGCTGATTGTTTAAATGTTGGTATAGGATTTAACCTCCTCATTGGCCCTGGGGTCTCCACCAGCAGAGAACAAGCCCTGCCATAATATAAGAGGAGGGGAAGGTTTCAAGGATAGTCTCAGCAATGCAACTGATGTTTGCCATTGAAGGGCAAACCTAAATTCAGAATATCATTAGGTTGTCTACACAGTCATTACAAATTATTGGCTACAGCATCTCTCAATCAAGTAAGGAATAGAGTGTTCATGATCTGTATCAGTGGAGGGAGCATCCCCAGGAAGGAAAGAATAGATTCTTGAAGTATTGTAAAATATTAAGGAGATCTAATATTTATTCCTATTCTCTTGATTTTTCAAAGATTGCCAACAACAGTTCTACAATACTATCTATATAAGTTCCTTCAGTAATTAGTCTGGGCCTGGAGACACAAGTATATTTGATGTAGCATGACACTCTCTTACTAGCTTCTGATGTATCTCAGGTTCCAACTCTTCCTTCATTATGTTTACACTATACTTGCCAGTTTGAAGATCATTCCTCTTCAAAATAGAAGGGGCATGTATGAAAGATAGCTGTTGGATTGATATCTTTCCCACCCATCTGGATATAGGGCAATAATTGGCTGGTTGGTCCCCCTGCCTCAAGTCTCTCCCACTTCAGTTCATCTTCCACACAGCTGTCAAATTAATCTGTCTAAAGTACAAATCTGACCATGTCACCCCTTTCCTGAATAAACTCCAGTGGCTCCCCATAACTTCTAGGATCAAATATGAAATCCTCTGATGGGCATTCATAGACATTCACAGCTTGGTCCCTTCCTACTTTTCTAGGCTTCTTACACTTTATTAACCCTCATACACTTTCTACAGTGACAACTGGCCTCCTTGTTGTTTCTCACACAAAACACTTTATCTCCCAATTCATGGCATTTTTGCTGGCTATCCCACATGCCTGGAATGTTCTTCCTCCTCACCTCCACCTCCTGGCTTCCTTCAAGTCAGCTAACTCTACAAAATTTCTCACCTTCTACAAATTTCTACAAAAATCTCTTTTCCGATCCTCATTTAATGCCAGTACCTTCCCTCTTTTGGTTATCCTCAATTTATCTTGTATTTTTTGTCACCATTTTGTCTCTCCCATTTAGAGCAAGAGCTGTCTTTTGTCTTTTTTTGTATCCCTAACACCTAGCAGTGTCTGGCATTTAGTAGGCACTTAATAAATGCCTGTTGACTGACTGACTTATATTGTTGAAGGTAACTTCATTTAACATTTTATAACCAATCTGAAACCAAAAAACATATTCTTACTTGATTCTTTATCTCACTCCTTACAGAAGCTATTCCAAATCTTTTTTTCCCTCTTCAAGCTCCCTACCCCCATCTTCCCTACCTCTACTCTGTATCAACTAATGACCTTGTCTCTTTACTGGAAAAATAAAATAAGGCCATCTCATGTGTCTTCTCCCATTATCTTCATCTCAAAACCCACTGACATCATCGCCCAACTTCTCTTTCTTCCCCCTAGTCTCTTACAACAATATAGCCTTTCTCCTTGCCAACGTCAAACCATCTGACCTTGATCTTATCACCTCCTGTATTCTCTAGTAGATTGCAGCCTCAATTATCCCTCCTCTCTTCTTGAACCTTTGACCTCTCCCTATCAACCGGTTCCTTTCCTACTGCTTTCAAACATTCCCAACTTCCCTCCATCCTTAAAAAAAATTAACTATCCTATCACCCCCTCAAGCTATCATGTTATATCTCTCCTCCCTCTCTGAGCCAATGTCCTTGAAAAGGTTGTTTATACTTAACTGCTTCCACTTCATCTTTTTCACTCACTCCTCAACCCTTTCTAATCTGACTCTCAACTTCTTCACTCAGTTTTACTCTCTCTAGAGCACTCAATGATCTTTTAATTGCCAAATATCTTAACCTTAATCCTTCAAGATTTACTTTTTTTCTTTTCTTTTTAATTTATAAAATAACACAAGCCTTTTCATAACATAGAATAAAAAAGATGATTGCACATGAAACTGCAAATCTATTATTCACAACTTGCTTTTCCTTTTAAATATACAATAAAGTTATCATATAATTTTCTTTTTTTTCTTCACCCCCACCCTAGAGATGGCTACCATTAGACACAAATATGTATGTAAATATATGTATATACGCATACATGTAAAATCATTCTATACATCTATATTTCAGTTCTTTCTCTGAATGCAGATAGTGTCTTCTTTCGTATGTCCTTTTTAGTTAATTTGAGTATTCATAATAGTCAAAGATGTTACTTAGTGACTCAAAGTTATTTTTGAAAACAGTATTGCTGTTACTATATGCAACATCCTCTTGGTTCTGCTCATTTCACTCTTCATTATTTCGTGCAAGTCTATCTATGATTTTCTAAGATCACTGAGCTCATCATTTCTTATAGCGCAGTAGTATTCCACCATGGTAACATAGCACAACTTGTTTAGCCACTCCCCAATTGAAGGAGGTCTCCATAATTTCCACTTCTTTACCACCACAAAGAAAGCTGTTATAACTGTTTTAGAACATATAGGTTCTTTTCCTTTTTCCCTAATCATTTTTGGAAATAGACCTACTCGTGGTATTGCTGGGTCAAATGGTATAGGCCATAGGCAGTTTAATAACTCTTTGGGCATAATTCCATAATTAAGATTTATCTGCTGTATGCTGCTGACCACCCTCACTGAGAGGACACTCTCTCCTCTCTGAGTTTTCATGACACTACTCTTTCCTGGTTTACTGCCTAGCTGTAATGACCATTCCTCAGTCTTCTTTGCTGGTTCATGTCCCATATTACGTCCCCTGTCAGTGTTCCATAAGGTTCTCTACCAACACCTCTTCTTTTTTTCCTTCAATACTCTTTCTTAGTAACCTTATAAGTTCCCAAGGACTTAGCTACCATTTCTGTGTGGGTGATTCTTGGATCTATATATTGAGCTCCAGGCCCTTCCCTGAGCTTCAGTCCCACATCACCAATGTCTTACTGGACATTTCAAACTGAATGTTTCAAAAAATAAAAAAAAATACAAATAAAAAAAACAAACAATGTTTCAGAGAAAACTTAAATCAACATAAATGAACTGCCCTCATCTTCCCCTTAAGCCTTCCCCTCTTCCTTACTTTCCTAGACTTTCAGTCTACCAGGTTGGTAATCTCAGCATTATTCTGTACTCCTCACTTCTTCACCCCAAATATCAAATCAGTTACCAAATACTGACACTTCTCCCTTCATGACATCTCTTAAATCTAATCCCTTCTCTCTACTCACACAGTTACTACCTTAGTTCAGGTCCTTGTCACTTCTCACCTAGATTACTAGAAAGCTTCCTAATTAATCTGCTTGCCTCAACTCTCCCCCTACTCCAGTCCATCCTATATACTGTTGCCAAAATAATTTTCCTTAAGTGTATATCTGACCGTTTGACTCCCTTACTTAAGAAACTTCACAGGCTTCCTAATGAGTAGAATAAAAGAAAAACTGTCTTTTTAACATCTGAAGCCCTGCACAACCTGATCCTGACTCATCTTTCCAGCCTTAGTGGATACTACTCTCCTACCACTCTGTGGCCCAGATGCACTGGTCTTTTCTCCACTGCTCACATAAAGAATGCCATCTCTGTATCTTCATACTGGTTATCCTCCAGTTCTTGAATAAATTCCTTCCTTACCTTCTCCTCACAGAATCCCTCTCTTCTTTTAAGATAAAGCACAGGCATCACCTTCTACATGGAGTTTTTCCTGGTTCCCCAGACTACTAGTATCCTCTTTTCTATACTCATGTACATATATTTGTATTTATTCACTTTATATTTTATTCTGTATGTATTTTTATATGTATTTGTTTACCCTACAGGAATAGTAAGCTCAATGCAAGCAGGAGTTATTTCATCCTTTGTACTTGTAAAGAATAAACAGAGCATTGGGCCTAGAGTAAGGAAAATGTGAGTTGAAAACTAGCCACAGCCACAGACCCTGGGCGAGTCACTTAACCTGTGTGCCTCCGTTTCCTCAAGTGCAAAATGGGAATAACATAGCATCTACCTCCTCAGGTTGTTGTGAAGATCAAATGAGATATTTTAAGTGTTAGTTTAGCACAGTGCCTGGCACATAGTAGGTGCTATGTCAGTACTTTTCTTCTCTCTCGAATCATCAGCACTTAAGCACAGGACCAAGCACATAGTAGGCACTTAATTATTGTCCTGTTTAGACATACTGCTGTGTTAACTATGTTTTTCTAATTTGGGAGATTTCTAGAATCACAGATCTTGTACCAGAAAGTATCTACAAGGTCATCTAGTTCTGAGTTCCACCCCACCCCACCCCATCACTTTAAAGATAAGGAAGCAGGTCCATGCTGGTTAAGAGATTGGGCCAAGGTCAGATATGTGGCAACCGCCAGAGATAGGATTCCCATGGAAGTCTTCTGACTCCAAAAAGAAAACTCTCTCCACAGCATGACACCTTTGCTCAATTATGAGGCAAGAACTATGCTCTGTCATCCACTAACCATGAAGGCCAAGCCCATAGGAAAGGAGTTTTTCAGGTAGTATGACACTGAATCCTCTGTATGACCATCCAGCTTAAGTGATAAGCCATTCATGTAAATTAACGTAAACAAAAATATATATTTTTAGAGTCAAAAGAAGCATTATCATAAGCTGTGAAAATGGGTGGTCTTGGAGGTAGGTGGGGAGCGGATGGTAGAACGTTTTCCTTCTCTCAGCTTCTTGGAAAAGCAGTGTAACATAGTAGAAACGGCAGTACGTAGCAATTTTAGACTTTTTCCTCCTCCTCAAGTCATCTTCAGGGAGTTTCTATATATTTTGTGTTTACTTAAATGTGTCCTATCCCATCCCTACCCTCCTCCCATAGAATGTAAACTCCTTGAGGGCAGGGAATACTTCATCTAGGTTGTTTTACTAGTACCTGACACTTCCCCCCCCCCCCAGATCTGTGATTTCATCAGGATATAGAGCCCTTTCTAAACTTCTGTTTCTTTATCTATAAAATACCCTCTAGGAGGGGTAGCTAGGTGGTGCAGTGGATAGAGCCCTGGAGTCAGAAGGACTTGAGTTTAAATCTTGCCTCATACACTTGATGTTTACTAGCTGTGTGACCTTGGGCAAGTCTCTTAATCCCAATTGCCTTGCTCCCTCTCCGCACCAAAACGTCTTCCAGGGTCCCTTCTAGCTCTAAATCTTAGACTTCTACAAGGAATCTGCTACCACCTTCTTTCCTCCTCCCCAACCACATCAGACCTCAGTAGAGGGTGCTTGCCCAATCTCAAACCAAGCCAGACCCAGGACTCCAGGAATCTTCTAAGGAAATATCTACAAAGGTTTGAGTCTTGTACAAAACAGCCAACTTCATGTACAGATTATATTTTAAGCTCAGGATCTGCACCCTACACCTCTGACCCCTGATAGTCATTTTAAAAATTCACATTATCGGTCACAAAGGGAATCAGGAAAATATGGCTTGATGACATCCTTATCACCAGCTAGAAAGAAAAATAATGCAGAATCTCTACTTCTCCCCTGTCTCAGAGGGACTAGTACTTTTTCTCCTTGTCTAGGCTAACTCTTCCACTATGACTTTGTTCCCATCATGTTCTGCCTTCTCCAGGATTTTGGCTCTATCAATCATCACCTCCTTTTCCCCCCTACCATTTAAAAATATTCTTACTGATAGTTCTCATTTTTATATCACTGACATTTCCCCCATTTCCCTCCTCTTCCCCCTTTCCACAGAGCTATCCTTTATAATGGCTATTTTTTAAAAAGGAAGAGAAAACAATTCAGCAAAACCAATCAACCCATTAAAAAAATCTGATGTGATATGTAATAGTCACCATGTGTAGATCCCCAGCTCTGCAGAGGAGCTAGTGAAGTGTTTTCTTGTATTTCTTCCTGGGGGCTAAGCTTGATGTCGATAATTCTCAACATTCACTATTAATGGTTTTTGTGTTTGTTCTAACTGTTGCAGTCATAGTATATATTTCTCACCACCATTTTTAAAACAGGTGACTTAGGGTTTTTTCTTTTTTTAACATTACAGTCATCTCCCAATATATTTTCCTACCACAATCCCACTTCCCTCCGCTAGCTTTTTACCCTAAATTGTAACAAGGGAAAACAATTAAGCAAAAATGACCAACAAAGCAACCATCTACAAGTAGATAGAACATATTGAATCCATAGCCTCTCGCATCTAAGGTGAGAGAGAGGTATGTGTTTTATCCTGTTTTGGAGATCCAAAAGTGTTCTTGCAATTAATCTGAATACATTTACCTTTTAGTATTGTTTAGTATTGTAACTTTTAGTTACCTTTTAGTATTGTAACATTATTCTATTCTTTATGTATATATGTATAATAAATAAATATTTAGGGGTATGTGTATTTATGTATATAAGGTAAAGAAGAGAGCGAGGGCGAGAGAGAGAGAGAGAGAGAGAGAGAGAGAGAGGGAGGGAGAGGAAATGGGGAAGAGAGAGAGACAGAGATCTGGTTCTTAACTTTCAATCACTTCATACAAGTCTTCCCGTATTTCTCTGGATTCTTCATATCTGTCATTTCTTACAACAAAGTGATATTCATATACAATAATTTGTCAGCAATTCCTTAATTTCCGTCACTTCAACTATTACCTCTATTTAAACACTATCAAATCTGTATCTCCAACCCTGTGTTCTCTTAGTTCCAACCCTACATTTTCAAATATTGGACATTTCCATACAGATGTTCTACTGGCACCTCATACTTATCATGTCCATGCCATACTTATGCTTATCCTTGAATATCCTCCTCTACACTTTTTAATTTTTGCCATTGGTACCACCATTTCCTCAAATGCCCATATTTGAAAAGTTACTATTTTCTTTAATTCAACTTAATAGAGACCTTTTGTATACGATGCTAGTGCATTCCTTCCTCTCTTTAATCTCCCAAATACAATCAATTGTCAAGTACTATAAATTCCATATTCAGAATATACTTCCTAGAGCTGTCTCTGTTTTCTATTACCACTGTCACCATACCAGTGATATTTTTCATTACCTCTCTGTCATGAACTACTGAAATAATCTTTTAAATGATCCCACTACTCTCTCTTCTCTTCCAATCCACTCCACAATCCATTATCAAATCTTAAAAGTATTATATAAAATCTGAGCTATTATTATTATTATCTCATGCTAACATTGCTTCCCAATCTTATCATGTCCTTTTCCTACCCTAGCTAAACCAGCCTACACACTCACTGAAACCATGAGATAATAATAATAATAGCTCTATCCCCCGCTTTTCCGTGTCCACGACTCTGTTTATGCCATTCTCTGTATCTAAAATCCTATCCTCATGTATGCTACTGTAGAAATCTTACCCATCCTTCCAGACCCATCTCAAATGTCATCTCTGCCCCTACCCACTGAACACAAAGTGTTCTCTGAACTCTCCAATTGAAAATAAACTTCTCTTTCTCAGAACTCTCCTGCTTATATAGTTTTTTAGTCATTTTGTAGTCATTTGTATACTTCTTATCATCTACTACAGGGCTACAAGCTCCATCAGGGATATAACCTTGCCTTACATGTGTTTGTAGTTCCTAGTACTTAGCTCAGAGGCTTGTATATAGTAGCTCCTAGTAAATGATTCTTGAATTGAATGTCCTACTGATGATGTTGAATGATTGGTATCATCTTTATATTCAAAAGATAGCACTTATCAATAAGTTAATAATCACCCCAAACACAAGGTAATAGCTTAGTGGACTGAAAAAGAACCAGACACACACTTGGCATTCATTGCACACTACTGAATTAGATGGACTCTCAAACAAGAACATTATCCTATGCTTAGGGAAGTTTACTCACCTGGCAGCATCTATCCTAATAATTTATAAATTTTGCAAGAAATTTATAATCATGTATAGAATTGAATGTCATGTTATTTAAAATATGTTAGTTCTATTAATTTTTAAAATTATACTTTTATTTGAAAAATAAAATACATTGGTTATTTACTGAACCCATACTTCAATTCTCAACAACACTAGAACACTGTCTTGCAAATTACTATACTGTTTCCCTGATCAAGATGAATTTTTATGTGCTGCTTCTAAAATATGCTATTTCATATGCTATTTCTAAAAGTGGGAATGGTAAGAATATTTTTTAAAAGTCTTGTTACAATATGAATTATCAATATGATTGATTCAAAGTCAGTGAAAAGAAAGCCATATGCAAAGGATGAAAGGAAAGCAGGTCATAATACATAAAATACATACATACAATTATTATAAACCCCTGGAAAGTGAGGTCAAGAAAAAAACTGTGTAAATAAGAGTTCCTTCCCTATCCCAAATAGAATGCAATGTTTGCTCCAAACCACTCCCTCCCTCTAAGGAACCTTGACCACAAGCCATGGCTAAATGCAAATTTGTTTAAACATAGTGTTCCCCTAGCTGATTAGGAACATAATCTCCTAAGAAAGGATGAAGCTTGCTATCTCAGGCAAGGTGCCTCTGTAAACACTGGCTGATGTTTGTAGGGGAACTGGAATGCTAATGTTCAATTCTGACCATCTCTGGCTTCCTAGCATCTGTAGGAACCAAGGAATTACTATTTAAGCTTCAAGCACCCTGCATAAAAATTTATGGAACTGACAGGACTCATTTGCAAGAAATCTTTTTTCTGAGCAGGTTTTCTGGGCTGATCGTGCAAGTATTTTTAATGCCTAATTTTACCTAAAATGAACTGACCACATCTTTACATTGTTGGGATGCTAGATAGCAGCCAGGGCAAGGAATGTGTACTGACTTAGTCAGGAAGACCTCAGTTCAAAGTCAGTCTCAGACACTCACTAACTGGATTATCCTGGGCAAGACATTTAACCTCTCTCTGCCTCAGTTTCCTTACCTGTAAAATGAGGATAGTAAGAGCACCTACCTCATAGGACTGTCGTGATGATCAATGAGAGAATATATAAAGAATGTTTTGCAAATCTTAAAGTGTTATAAAGGTGCTGCTATTATTGAAAAGCATATGAATAGTTGCACTGGGAATAACTCCTCCTACGTACAATTAGTCTAATGGCCCTTGCTATCTTTCAGGTGACTTTATTCCCTCTGGCCCTTCATGGCCTTTGGGGTCGGTGGGCTTTTCTGCTAATTCCCTAAAGCCCTAATCTTGACTCTCTACATTCAGAGTAAAACATTCACCTTTCCAAGACAATTTTGCTAACCACAATTAAGATCACATTCTTGCACCATTTTTATTTTTAGTACGATCGTATTTCATAGATCTAGAGTTGAAAGGTAATTCGCATCTAGTCAACCCCTTCATTTTAGAGATGAGGAGGAAATTAAATGATTTGCCCAAGGTCAGGCTCAGGTAGTAAACAGGGGAGGTAAAATTTGAACCCAAACTCTCTGATACTACAATGGGCGACCTTTCCATTCTACCTTTTTTCTCTTTGACTGGTCCTATGACTTATTTGGTGTACGGAATTTGTAGTTTTAAAAAAACTTCTCTTTTCTAAAATAGACTGATACCTAATCTGCAATTTACAAGAGCCCAAGTTCCTACAGCCTGTATGTCAGAGACAGGACTTGGATTCAGATCTTCCTGATTCTGCAGGCCAGCTGTCCATCACATGGAGAGTTTATCTCTTAGAAGCACCGTAGTCTATAAATACTATTTCTTGGATGCCACATTAATAGCACAGGGTAGGACAAGGAATCAAGCCAATCATTCATGCTAAAGTTCTAGTGCAACCATCTGTATCAACAATTATTGTGCGTGCAAGAATGTAGTATTTTTTAATGCCTCCTTAGTCCAAAGACCTTCTCTCTCTCCTACTCTGGTTGGACTCACCAAGAACCACATCATTTGAATTTCAAAATTAATCTTTTTTAACCAACAGGGTATTAAAGGTTAAAACAAAAATCCACTTCATCAATCCTAAAGAGAAGATCACAGAGATAGAATCACTGAGAAAAAAGTAGCATAGGCCAAATCCTGTTCTAATCATCTCACTGTAGCTGCTTCAAAAACAGCTATGTTTGGCAGCAATACATTTAATTAAGTGATCTTCTATCTGTACAGAGCTCTGACTCTGAAAAGCCTCATCCCTTGCTCTCCAAGCAGGATCATGCTGGTAAAATATAATCTATTCATTTCTGAAAAAGATCCCACGAGTAAGATTCCGGAACCTTCCTAGATAACTGACACTAGGTTTTTAGAAAACTTCTCTATAAGAAAGTTTTCCTACATAAAACTTAAGTCCTTTAGGTAGACTTTGACTTTCTCTTTCTGTCTCTGTCTCTGTCCCTCTCTCACTCTCCTTGGAAAGAATGACCACTCTTCTTTATATAACTAATTACTTCCTTCAGGGCCTTTTACCCTTGTCTTCTCCAACCTAAATGATCTCAGATGCTTTTGTTTCTCCCCACTCCCTTCATTATTTTGTGCCTATCTTAAGAGCCCTCTCCTCTATTATTAGGAAGGCCAGAATTTTATACAGTCGTTATGTTGGTCAATCAACATTTACCGAGTGGCTACCATCTGGTAGTTCTGAAAAAAATCAAAGGGGATGGTACACTGAATGACTACTTGGACTGATCTCTTTATACATTCCTTGTTTCTTGTTAATTTTTTCCTTTGTTGGTAGCAGGTGGGCTTTCAAGGGCCAGGGCCAGGGTCAGTTTTTACCCTTTCCATGTATTAATATGAGAATGGTCATAATTTATTCTAGGAAACTTAACTCTATCTTGACTAAATCATTTACATGCTGCTAGAAAACCTGCACACTGCTAGGGTTGGGAGCTATGAAAACCATATCCCTTTTATTTTCTTCTCACATCCTCCAAGTGTGAGGCAAAGACAAATTTCCCAGGATTCTGTGATTCATTTAATGAGGAAGGGTCTATATGATAATTTAAATAACCAGCTTTACCTGATTCTCATTACCCTTGAAGACAATCGTAGAGAATTGATAGACCCCATCAACATTTAAAAATTGGTTTACAAGAAGTATATAAGATTAAAAAAACCCTATGTATTTTGTTTTGATTTAGGCATATATAGTCATATCCATGTATCTACAGTCATATATATATGTATATACATATATATATGCACACATATATTTTTACAGAAATTTCTTGCCAGTGGCTATATATGTGTGTGTACATACATACACACACACACACACACACATATATGTATATATAAACTTCATAGAGTTTCTTGATAGTGACCATCCACTCAAAACTACACATACACACGCATAACGCATAATGCATATGCACAAATGTAAGAAGGTATGTTTGTATGTATGTATGGCATGGTATATGTATATATACATGCATCTCTTTTGGTGCAAGGAATTCCAGTTTAAAAAAATTCCCTCTACTAATATAGATTGACACCTACTTTGCAATTTGAAGTCTTAGAGAGTTTCTAAAAGCCTGAGTTCCTACAACCTGTATGAAAGAGACAGGACGTTGACCTGGGTCTTCCTGATTCTGAAGGCCAGTTGTCTATCTAATGGACCACAATGCCATTTTCAGCTTATTTCTTAATTGTCAGCACTGTTTTGGTGGATGGCCATTAACAAGAATCTATCGAGTTTTGGGTATACATGTGTATGTATTATATAACTTTGAAGTTAAGTGACTTGCTTAGGATTACACACACATATGCACACACATACACTTCACAGAATCTGTCAATGGATATCCATTCAAATCATACACACATATATGTACATATAAGCATATATTTCCATATAAATATACGTGTATGTGAACACACACACATATATATATATACACACACACATAAATAGGAAAGAAGGAAATAAGTATTTATTAAGAGCCTACTATGTGTAAGACACGGGTCTTATACACTGAGAGATCATATACATGATATATACCTATGTGTGTGCGTATGTCTGGTGTACATAAATATGATTTTATAGGCATAAGGAACTCTCAGTGAGGAAATTCCTCTCCCAATGCAAGCATACAATTATTCTACAACTTGCCCAGGGTCACACAATATTTGTCAGAGGGAGGGACCTGATCCTGTAATTCAGGTTTTACTGACTCTGAGGTGCTCTCTAGGCAGGGAAATGCATGCACAATACACTTTTATGCTGTACTACTAATATTTTCTTAACTCCAGACAATCAAAAAATAATAAATCAAGCCCTGATGTAATGCTTGCCAACTTCTGAGGTATAAATGCCCATGCTGAAAACAGAATCATTGGCTCTACTCTGGTCCAAGCTAGCTCTGGCACACCTACATCCACCTATAGCTTGTGGATACCTCTGAGAGAATGCACATCAGTATACTGCAGATGTAAAAGAAAACAATAGCCCATACCTGTTTGTGCGAATCCTGATTTGTATCCATTTGTTGTTCCATTTTCTGGGGTTACTGTTGATGACACTGAAGAATTTGGTTTAGCAGAGTGGCAAGCAGCAGAGGATTGTCGGCTTCTACATTCTAGAAACGAGTAAGAGCCACAATGCATGAGGAGACACGGGCCCGGCTTTTGGTGATGTAAGTGACAGGGATCTGGTGGCAATGGCTGTGAAGGTTAACACCTGACTGATAACATAAAGAGCTGGCCTTCAAAGGGTAAATAATTTCATCTTCATAAATCCTCCATCCCCTGACCCTGACCCCCACAGAACGAATACAAGGAAAAAATACAAATTACAAATTCCTGTAGTCCACTATCATGGTTAAAAGGTAAAGGCTTAGAGTAAGGGTTGTAGGGGAAGCACTAAGCGCAGCTTAGACAATCTGAGCTGTATTTCTGCAAACTCTGCTATGTTCATTTTTATGAATCAAGTTGAGCCTCCTCTGTGGGAAAAGGTCAACAGATCAGCAATTCAGAAAATCTCAGTAAGCTTTCAAATCCCGCTTAACCTTATATCTGGGGATGATTCAAATACACGCCAATGAACTCAGTCAGATGATTGGGTGTGGCAGGGAGTGTTTTAGGCCTTCCCACTCAATGTCAGCTGCAGAAATTGCAAAGCCCTAGACTTCTAGGCATGCTGAATGCACATCAAATCGGCAGACAGATATCCAATCTGATTAATCGTATCACATCAAGTTTCATATTAAGTGAGTTGAAATTAATGAGGTTTTAATGAAACCCTTCTAGAAACTGTGTGATGAGACAAGGTCAAATACACAGTGGTAGTCTGAATTGCCACATAAATGTTTCTAGTCACAGGTCATGTTATATACCCCATAAATGGTCATATATAACAAAGGAAAATATAGTGGGTTAGCTAGATGAACATTTATTCCCCAGAGAGTTCCTAAGTAAACCAGATACAGGAATATGTTTGAACACACCCCTAAGGTTTCCTTCTACTATTATGTGCTACAGTACCTTTCTCAACCCAGATTCTGATGAAGGAAAAAAAATGTCAATATAGCACAACAAATTTCTGATCTCAAATTCAAAATGGTATCCAGTATACGTGTGTGCATGTATGTGTATGTGTATGCAAACCCGTGACTTCATTAGTGTAGTCTAGACCAGAACTCAGATCTTTCGACTCCAAGACCAGAATAGGACAGAGAGCTAGAAAGATCTGAATTAAGTCCTGCCTCTGACAAAGATTGGCTTTGTGAACCTGGACAATTCACTTAACTTCTACTTTAGACACTTCTCTATGTCTTGCCAAACTCCAACCCTGGATTATTTCTAGTACCTACCCCCTTTATTTTTACTCACCTGCTGTTAAACGGATATGCAAAAATCAGGAAACCACATTGACTCGTTACACTCCAAATCTAATCCCTATCTCAACTGAGCCCTTACCATAGCAAACTAATTGTTTTATGCCTGTCATTAATTTACTATCCCATATACATATTTGCATCTAGTACTAGCCATCTCCAGGGCAGGGTGTGGAGGAATGGGAAAAAAAATAAAAAGTATATAGCAAAGAATAAAAGAATTTTAGAAGGAAGCATAGAAAGGAAAGGAGCTTTGAAAATATTTATAGTTTTTTAAAGAAAGTAAACAATGTGAAACATAAATTCATGGTTTTATAGCAAATCCTCTTTTTATGTTGTGCTGTGTACATAGACATGTTCTTTTTTCCTTTATGCATTTAAGTTCAAAATGACTAAAAAAATGTAAAATACTTCTTGAATTCAATAATTTTTTTTTTATTAAACCACTAACCCCAGCATCTATTCTATACCTTCCTATCCTTCCTCAAACTTCTCCTGGCCTTACCACCCCCAACTTCTCAGATGAGGAGTTCACTTCTATTTCAGTGAAAGAAATTGAGGCCATTCCCCGAGAACTCCTCTTCAATTCACATCATTCAGACATACTGTCCAACTATCTTGTCTCAGATGAAGATGGTCCTTTTCATTGCTAAAGCCAACCTCTCTACTTGCACTCTCTCTTCCCAAACTTCCTATTACTATCAAGAGAATCACTATCCTCCCAGTTTTCCAGGCTCATAACTGCAATGTCATACTTGACTTCTCTCTTGTACTGACCCCACGTATCTAATCTATTGCCAAAACTGTTTCTACCATCAGAACATCTCTCACATACACCCCCTTTTCTCTACTCACATAGCTAACACCGTAGTTCAGGTCTTCATTACCTCTTGCTAGGACAATTATAATAGGCTTCTAACTGTTCTTCTGGCTTCAAGTCTTTTTCCCACCTCAATCTGTCCTCCATTCAGCTACCAAAGTCATTTTACTAAAGCGTAGATCTGACCATAGGGCAGCTAGGTGGTACAATAGCACTGGGCCCAGAGTCAGGAAGACCTCAGTTTAAATCCAGCCTCAGACACTTACTAGCTGTATGACCCTGGGCAAGTCATGTCACCTCTGTTTCAGGTTCTTCATCTGTAAAATGGGAATAATTAACAGCACCTACCTTCCAGGGTTGTTATGAGAATGAAATGAGATAATAATTGGAAAATGCTTAGCATGATGCCTGGCACATAAAAGGTATTATATAAATGTTAGCTATTATTATCATTAATTTATTATCCTCCCCACTATCCAATAAACATCAGTGGCTCCCTATTAACCCCTCCTTCTGTCTGTCTCTCTCTCTGTATATACACATCATATATTCGACATATTCTATTCAGATTTGATAAACCAACCAGGAAAAAAAGTCCTATTGGTCAGAAAAGTTTTTAAAAATCTTAAGGTACATTTTAAGATGGATACACCAGAAAAAAAATAGAGGTGAAATGATCTTAAGTCACAAAACAAGACCACTTCAGATGGAACTTCAGAGGAATAGAAAAGACTGTTAATTTTATTTTTACTTGGATTTCTGGAGCCACTCAATCTGACTTTTCTAAAGCAAAATTCCTCGGCTTGATTTTAGCCAAGCATGGTCTCGAATACAGCATTCTATATCACCATTTCATTAAGGTGTTCCCAAAGCCAAAACAGAAGTTTTCAGATCTGGAGATATAAGAGCTACAGCTATTTCCTGAAGAAGTAAATGACATGACTTCCAGTGCAGCTCTGTGACTATTGGAAAGGAGCCATTTATTAATTTTCGATGCCACAGTATTTGTTGTCTGCTTAAAAAGTAACAACTACACATACATTTAGCCACAACAAATGAAAGCATTCAGGAGAGGTATTTTTGGAAGAAAAAGAAGTCTTTCTTTTGAAATATGCAGTGAATTAGGACTGTCACACTTTAACTGCAATTAGAACTTCTGGCTGAAATGTGGCAGTTCTTATCAAATAAATAAAGGCATGACATTTGAACTAAGCTTCATTTCTGATAAAAGGAGATACTTGAGAAAATGCTTAGCACAGTGCCTGGCACACAGGATGTGCTAGAGAAATGCTTATCCCATTTCACACACACATACACAGACATACACACAGACACAGACACACACACATATACACACACACCTGCTTTGCACATCGCTTGTCCTTCCTACAAGTTTCTAAAATTAAAGGCAAGGCAAATTATTCATATTTGGTGACTACAAATGTTAACTGAATACCATTTTTCTTCAGAAAAAAATAAAGTGTGTAAAGTTTACTGGAAATAGGCTGAGATCAGTCTGAAATAAAAAAATGCAAGTGTTTCTGAGATATCAAAAGATTACTGCACAGATAACAGTTATTTCAACAACATCCTTCAATTTATGGAAATGAGACAGATTTTGAAGTTTTGGGGGGGGGTGGCTAGAAGGGCTGAAGTTATCCCCAAATACACAACTATATACATACCTCATTGCTAGACTAATAAGCACACCTGAAATGTGGACCTGGGAGGTCTACCTATCATGGTCATGAAGTCCCTGCTCCTCTCTCCTCCCTCTACTTTGCCCCGCTAGCCAGAGGAGCTGCACATGGAGCTGAATCTGGGCCACCTCACCTTTCCAACAGATAAGAGGCCCCTTTGAAAGGACACCCTGGGAGCTTCTGACTAGGTAGTACTTTAAGTGCTTCTGCTTTTTGGGCTGCGTGGTGAGCTTCAAGTTAATATGGTTGGAAAACTCCGTGAAATACCGAAATCCTCTTTCTCCACAGCCTATGCAGTTTCCAGAAAACCCTAAAGGTAAAAAAAAAAAAAAAAGGATGGGAAAAAAAGTGGTCAAACACAAAACAGTTATTCTACTGATATACCAGGGATGCTGGGAAGGGAGAAACAGAATGGATATGGCGTGTAAACCAACTGGATAGATGAAAAGAGAGAGTCAGCAAAGTCAAATGGGCATTTTCAAGGTTTTAAGGCTGGTGGAAGTGGTGGTGGCCCTGGCACATAGGTGGCACAGCAGGTTAAGAACACCGACCTAGGAATGAGGAATTAGTTCAAATTCCATCTCAGATCCTTAATAGATGTCACTTAAACCTCTCTCAGTCTCAGTTTCTTCACCTATAAAAGGAGGATAAGAATACCACCTACCTCCCAGGTTTGTTGTGAGGATCCAATGAGCCAATACATGCAGCACTTTGCAAAGCTTCTAGTGCTGTATAAATGCTACAATGATGATGATGATGTCTAAAGAATAGGGTTTGGGGACAAAGATAATAGGATTGGTTTGGGCTTATTGACTTTGAAGGATAGGGAAATATCTGGGTGGAGAATGAAGGCGGAAATGTCCTCTAGAGTGCTGAATATGCAGCTATGGAGTTTGGGAAGAAGGTTGGGACTGGAGACAGATCTAAGAGTTTCATGAGGAGAGGTGTTAGCCTATATGGGAGTGAATGAGATAATTTAGTTAGCTTGATTTAAGAAATTTAGGTCTTCAGTATACTGGAAATATAGTTCAATAATAATATATGCCCATAAACTTTACTTACTTCTCATTGCCATTTTATCTTTCTGATTTTTCTACTAATTAGGGGATCACCATATTCTTCATTTCCATGGTGGATTTTTTTGGCGGGTTACCATAGATCAATATGCTTTAAGTACAATCTCTTAGATTATTAGGAAATTGGCCATAACTCCAGATTATCTGAAAAGTTTTTAAAATGCTGTTTTGGAGTGCTTTAATGCTTGTCAAAATCATCCATCGGAATGATGTACTTCTATAGTTTAAAGGCTCATTGGCATAGGTATTCTCAACCCTGGCTGGAATAAGGCATACCCAATCCACGCCTTCCTAGGCCATGTATTCCTTGTCCTTCCATCAATCCCAATGGAAGATCTATCCAATGTGGAGAAGGTCTTACTCTATGTCAAGGGCTCTTAACCTTTGTGTCATGTCCTCCTTCGGTAGCCTGGTGAAGCTTATGGGCGCCTTCTCAGAATAATGGTTTTAAATGTATAAAATAAAATACACAGGATTACGAGGGAATCAAATTATATTAGAATAGTTATCAATTCAAAAAAAGCTTATGGATAAGTTAAAACCTTCTGCTCCAGGTCTACTGCCATTTCAGAGATATTACTGCCATATGTATTATCTTTTACTCTTGCTACACAACCAGGCCACCCCCTTTTTTCCAAACACACACATCCCTGAGAAGATCTTTTATGCTACTTTTCATGCACAATCATGACCAGTAACATGTGGCAGCTTATTTACACTCACTATGCATTTTTCCATTGCCCTTGGGATGATACACAATCTTGATCCCTCCGAGATCATGGTGTTCCATGATATGTAGCCATGAAGCACCACTAGAAAAATACTGATGTTAAAAATAATGGTGGTGTAGCGAGAAATGGCTTGGGATCATTAAAGGAATTGTGAAATTTCCCAAATGAGATTCAACCTCATCTCCTCCTCTAATTCAGTTCTAAGCCTAGTTCATTATTCATCTGCAGTGACTAGTCAATTAATCAATAGTCAACAAGCTTTTATTAAGCATCGTCTAGTGCCAGGAATGATGCTAAACACTAGGGATTCAAATCTGAATAAGAGATATAGTCCCAGCCCTCAGGCCCTCAAGGAGCTTACAGCCTAATGGGGGAAGGCAAAAGGGAGCAAAAAAAGAGTCCCTCCTCCTCTCCCCCAGGCTACTTGGCCTAGGGGAGGGAAGAATAAGATGTTCTAGAGTTGCAACCAAGTAGGAAAGCTAATGGATAATGAAGAATTAGCTAGAAAGTTCCGGGCCCTCTCTAAAGGATGACTTTGAGATGAGTTTATTGCTCCTCCCTTCAATCCTCCAGCCAGAGGGGAAAGGCAATTAAGGGTGCTAAGAAAGAGTATCAAAGATTAATCAATTTTCATGATAATGAGATTTCAGGTGATGAGGTAATTATCCAAGATACATAATCTAGGAAATATGCATTCTCCATTCACTGTGTTTTTTCTTTTGTGGATTGTTAAACCAATGTTTTGAGAATGGCTGTGAATACCATTGAGAAAGCCTAAGCAATCAGCAAAATGGCACACTCAAATAGGATCATGGGGAGAAACTTATGATCTCTATGGAATCTTTTTTTCCCACTAGACATCACTCAAGACATTTTGTCTAACATGGGACAATACCTTCGGTAAGCATGCTTTCCTGTTTTATGCAGTGCATGATACTCAAACTTAGACAATTGTTGAACAGCTCTAAGTCTGTTGTTATATCTCTTAAGGAATATTTTATTATCTTAAAACATACATGGGAGACACCGCATTGGAAGAGACCTTTTCAAGGTACAGTTTGTCCTATGGAACAAAACTTTCTTGTAATGATTTGTAATAAATAATCTTTTTTTTTTAAAAAGTAACCAACAAATAATAACCATAATGGAATCTGGATTTCTCTACATTTTCCCCTGCGTGACTGATGGTTGATAATGCTGTAGAAAACTGTCTAGGAAAACCAATGTAGATTCCTTTTTCTCATATTTTCACCATGTCTATCTTTCATAGATACAGAGGCCATTCTCATAAAGATTTTATGTAGATGAGGTAGATAGGTTGATTGTATTCTATGCCTGCTTGGTCACCTTCTTTGACAATGTGATCTGTAATCTTTTCCATTTTAAAAAATTCTTCTCTTTTTGAAATATGTTGAAAACTATTTCCTGGGAGTCTTTAAAATTATGTCATCTCCAGCATGGATTTCTTCGTTATTGTCCAGTTCAGCACCCCTTCCCAATTTCATCTTATTTCTACATCCTTGTTTAGGATGTCAGGTATTGACATGTTAGAGTACAAATATATTTCCACTGTCATGGATGATAAGAAGAGATCACTATAGAAACACTGGCCAATTCACTTCATTTCATGACCACTTGATATTCTCCTAGCAGATTCATCTATAAATATTCTCAAAATGATCCGGCTTAGTTGGGTCTTACATAATTTTATTTAGGGGTGTTTCCCCCTTCCCCCCCTTTTTTACTGTTTTGTCAAATAACATATTGATCATGATCTGTCATCTTTCTCTGTAATATAACTTATTATATGAGCTTTCTTCTTAAACCAGTGTTTGGTTTGGTAATCAGGTCTCTGTTTAACGGAGAAATAAAAAATTAGAAAGACAGTTTCTAGTCTCTTTTAGACTTCTCTTTTAATGTTTTTTAATGTTTTGGCCAACTGTTTTATGTCAGCTAGATCTCTTGAAGAAATCAAATAATAGAAAACTTAATTTTATCCACTTCGCATCTTTCAGAGTATGGATTATTTAAATAGGTTAGGCTGGAGCTATAATTGTATATAGCCTGTTGTAGTGGAGAGAGTGAGAGCGAGAGAGAGAGAGAGAGAGAGAGAGAGAGAGAGAGAGCTGCTGAATTTTGAACCCTGACTTAGATACTTATTACCCGTGTGTAACCTTGGGCAATTCACTTAACCTCTCTCAGACTCAGTTTTGTCACCTGTATAATATGATATTTTATGTAGGCAGGGCATCTAGGTAGCGTAGTGGATTGAGTTCCAGACCTAGAGTCAGGAATGCCCTGGTTAAAAATCTGGCCTCAGACACTAACTAGCTGTGTGACCCTGGGCAAGTTACTTAACCCTGTTTGCCTCAGTTTCCTCATCTGTAAAATGAGCTGGAAAAGGAAATGTTATTTCTACCACCTTGACAAGAAAATCCCAAAGAGGTTCAGGAAGAGCAGGACAGGACTGAAACAACTGAATGACAGCAACGACAACAACATATATGTAGGTAGTGGTGTACAGGAGCCTGGCTCAGAGCCAACTGTTAAATTTTCAGTGTGTGCACCGATATAAGTGGAATCAGCAATGCTACAAATCAGGACTTGATTTGTTGTACTGCTGATTGTCTAGACTTAAGAAAGGGATGGAGAAAATGAGTGCCGCAGATATAATTTAAAAGTGTGTCCTGCTATACCCTCACCCAAAGCTGGGTGCAAGTATTTACCAGCGCACCACTGTATGCAGGTCTCCTACATGAGTCCTCTCCTGATCCTCCCAGTTGCTAATGCTCTCCATATCACTCTGTGTTGACTTCATGTACATTTTATATTTACTTACATGTTTATGTATTATATTTTTCCAATGGAATATAACCTTCTTGAGGGAAGGGGACCTTTTAGTTTCTCTCTTTGGGTCTCCAGTACCTAGCATGTAGTACACAGTAGGTGCTTAATAAATGAAGAATTTTAAATGAAATCATGAATATAAAGCTTTTTGAAAACCTTAACGCGCTGGATGCACATTTGTGTGTACATAAAAGGCAGCTATTATTATGTCTCTTCTCATTATCATTGCTATTGACCTTTGCTCTGATGACGACTATACACAAACAGATGTTATGTCATTTATTAAAGGCATACTGTATGAGTATGTGTGTGTAGATATATATGTATATATATATATGTGTGTATATATATATATATATATACACACACACATATATGTGTGTGCATGCATACCACCTACTACAGATACAAAGCTAAAGACTGAACAGTCACTCCTTATAGGAGCTTACATTCGGTGTGGGGAGAACTCTGATCACTAGGAAGATTATTTTGGCATCCACATAGAGCATGGACTACAGAAGGGAGAGAGACCAGAAGCAGTGAGGTGGTTATTACAAAAGTTGAGGTAGGACTGAGGAGGACACAAGGTAAGGTCTTGATTTTGTGAGTGGAGAGAAGGCTACATATATGTGAGAGATAACAACAAAGATGACAATTGTATAATGATCTATTCTGGCGATACCTTCTTTGACCCTTCTATGATAGATTCCAAGTAGAACATTTTCAGATATACAGAATCGATAATGGCGGAAGAAGCCTTAGAGTCTTCTAGTCCATTCCTCAAGCTTTGGGGAAGACTCTTCTTTTAACTGTTCCAATGACATAGGACTATATTATTTTTAAAGTCCTCCAATGAAATTCTACCATACTGAGAAACGATAAAAGAATGTTTTTGAACTTACTTTTGTTACTAAGTTTGAAACTTACAAAAGCCTGATTAAACAAATCTCTTAGTTCAGATAAATATTCTGAGAACAGAGGAAAGCTAAAAATATTAAATAATCACTATTCTTGTATAACTTTTTTTTTCCTAAAGTGAATTCCTCTTCAAATGGAGGGATTACCATATGTATGTACATATGAGAGACAAGAGTGTGGGATAAAGACTAACCAACTGGTTTGGAAGGCTCCATGCACATATACAGGATTCTGGTTATATGCGATCACCCCACCCAGGCAAATGTACATTTCTAGGAATATTTATAACCTGTTACGAAGGGTAGAGAGTACAAGTTTCCAAAAACTGGATGTGGCAGAGAATAGTTTGTATCTAATGACCTATATCTGCTGAGGGGAGGGACAAATGTGACTGTGGATAAACCTCTGGAACCAGTTTATCTCTGTGGTTCATGTTCCAGTGCCTTCCCTCTTAATTATTTCCTATTTGTCCTGTATATAGCTTACTTGTATATATTTGTTTACATGTTGTTTCCTTCACTAGATTGTAAACTCCCTGAGGGCGAGTATTGTTCTTTGCCTCTTTTTGCATCCCCAGCCAGTTCCTGGAACATAGTAGGTGTTTAATAAATATAGCGCTGTTGACTACTTTCTAAAAGACTGTTATGCACCAAAAAAGGTTAGGTCACTCAGCTCTGACTTCTATTCTGACCATCTCTTGGTTGCTAGGGTATCCTGCTGTATATCCCAAGACTGGGAAATTCAGGGTAACCATATGGCTGATCCTGAACACTTCCCTACCTTGTTTCTTTTTGCTTTATTTAATTAATTATACTCTGCTCACCTTCCTGTGATAACTTCGCTGGCTTCCTCTTCCTCAGCTGGACCAATACAATGAGTAAACCTACTCTTCTTTATGTAACTGTAATCTTAAACAAACGTGGATTTGAAAAACTCTTGCTAGCAAAATGTTCACAAGAGTTCTAGATACTCACCTAAAAGTGCATTTTTTCCATGATCATCTGGCAGGAATCTCTTGTCTACAGCACAGACTAAAATATGTTCGGGAAGATTTGGAGACTTGGCACCCACTAGCAGGAAACCTGCTGGGATCTCAATTTGTTCCATACACAGGGTCACTAAACGTAAATCTTTTCCTGCTTGACAAAAACCTAAAAACAGCCCAAGAAAGGAAAAAAAGAAAAACAGGATAAAAATTTCAGGAAAAATAGAGTTTTCTTTTTTTAATAACCCTTCTGCTTATATTGAAGGTCAAGAATCAATGCCTAAAGAGAACAGGGTATGCCACTATTCAACATTAAAATACAGGCCTCCATAATGCAGGAAAACATAAGTCTAACATATCTGAATGGGAACCCATCTGATCAGCTTCAAGGCAAAGTTTACGACTTACATGACCTTTTTTGACCTACGGAGGGAGTTCAACCTGTCATTCTTCCTGTGTTCATTCCAGGCTGGCATCTTCGATGCCTGACCTACCAGTAGCTCCTAATTACCCCTTGGCAGTCTGGTAAAAACTATGGAACCCTTGTGAGAATCATATCTCTAAATGCATAAAATAAATGACAGGATTACAAAAGAAACCAATTATATCAAATACAATTTTTGTGTATATACATACGTCTATGTGTATGTATGAAACAATTCACAGACTCCAAATTAAGAGCCCCTGCACTAAATGACAATGCTATGTCACTAGCCAATAAGCATTTACTTAGTGCCTATGACACTAAGGCACCCTGGGGATATGAAGAAAGGCAAAAGGCAAGCCTTCAACTCAAGGAGCCTACAGTCTAATGGAGGAGATAACATGCAAACAACTATGTTCAAACTATGATAAATTGGAGATAATCAACAGACGGAAGGCACCAGTGGTAAGAGGGATCAAAAAAGGCTTCTTGAGGAAGATGGGATTTTAGCTGGTGCTTGAAGGAAGCCAGCAAGGTCAGGAGGTGGAGATGAGGAGGGAAAGCCTTCCAAGTATGGAGAATTGGAGCGCTGTATGTGGGGAACAGCAAGGAGGCCAGTGTCACTGAATGGCAGAGGACATGGGCTTAGGAGGAAGTTGGAGGAAAGGCAAGAGGGGGCCAGGTTGCAAAAGGCTTTGATGGCCAAACAGACGAACCAAACCTCATGTACTTTAATGAAATCCTCAAAATCAATACCTTCCTCATCCCTGCCCCCTTCCTTCTGAGGAATTTTCAAGGGTTAATAAATTGGAAAAATTTTACAGGGGATCTGAGTCAGATGGAAATAACAGAGAAATCACAGTCAACAACCTGAGAATCCAAGATTATCAGTGCATGAAGATCACTTGGAAGTGTAGGAAAAGGACTTTCTCTTCAAGTGAAGTCCTAACTCTTTTATGATTTTTGGATCAGTGTTTGTCCCTGTGTGTTATGGAGCCACTTGAAAGTACTATGGTGATTATTATTATTATTATTAGTAATAATAATTAAATCTTGGGTAGGTGGCATGAGGAGTGAATTCTAAAATCTTTCTCTATGAAGTTTCCATGGATACTATTGGAACAAGAAGAAGAGTTTCTCATCCAAAATCTTACAAATCATGACCTCAAGAAGGGAATACTAGGTCTCACAGAAGATAGAATGCTGGGCCTGAAGTTAGGAAGACTCATGTTCCTGAGTGCAAATCCAGCCTCAGACACTTCTTAGCTATGTGACTCTGAACAAGTCACTTAACCATGTTTGCCTCAGTTTCAGCATCTGTAAAATGAGCTGGAGAAGGAAACTGCAAACCACTCCAATATCTTTGCCAAGAGAACCCCAAATGGGTTCAACAAGTGCCTGATATGACTGAAAACAACTGAACAGTAACAACAAAGAATGGAAAGCGGTTAATTAAACATACAGCTTGTTGTTCAATCTAAATTGCAAGCACGCTCCCGAAATGTGACCTCCCGTGGCTTCTATTCAATGGACCAAATACAGCTACAGTAACGAAGTCAAAAGGGAATAAAAAACACAATAATCACTCCTGTGCTTGCTTTCCCAGAAAGCCAGTCCACCAGCAGCACCCAAGTCGCCAAGACAACCACAGCCACACTTCCACTGTATTCTGGAGTTGTAAATTTTCAAGAACGGGGTTCTGCAGCTCATCTCAAAACACACCAACAAGGGTAAGCTCACCTCACCATCCTTAAATAATGTTGTTCATAATGCCTCTGTGTATTGAAAATCCTGATATCACCACCAATAGCCATTCCAGCTGCTTCCTTCTATGTGGCTCTCCAGTTTCCATGCTAACAATTATCACCCCAGTGACACTCCTTTACCTCTCCTTCTCCTAGGGAAAGACATCAAGGCTTCTCTGGAAATCTCAGCAGAAGTCTCCTAACAAATATGTGGGGTGTAGCATGCTGTCAATTCATCATGGTACAGTTCTCTGCACTGTATCCCTTCCTGTCAATCAAATCTAAGATATCCTGTTCAACCTATTTCCTCTCAGGAATTGACCTGAACAGGTATTGAATGTTCCCGTACTTGCTATGGGAAATTCAATAAAAATTGATTAGAGGTTTAGATATATGTACACATACTCAATACCTGTTCAAGTCAGTAACCACGAAGAATAGGTGTTACAGGATTGGATTATAAAGAGGAGTGAGGGTGGTGTGACCACTTAATATGGTGAGGAGTACAAGGGATAGCATCCAAAGGTCTAACCAAGAACGTCTACACTTCATATAACCGTTGGGAGATTTCTTCAGAAAGAGTTGGTGAGGCTCTGATCATTTTCCCCAGGGGGTAGAGAAATGGAGGAACATCAGGAATGTGTGTATGTGTATATGTGTGTATGTATGCATATGTATATATGTATGAATGTATATATGTGTGTGCATACATATGTATATGCATCTATATAGACATATGCGCACATGTGTATATACACACATGTATACATACAAATGCATACATACATAGCTATATATAGCCTTCCTTTTCCTAATATTCCCTTCCTTTCTGTTTTATAGTTATATATAATAAACACATATAGTTATATATCTGTACTTATACACACATACACACATAATCGCTACCATTTATATAGCAAGGCAGGGTCCAGTCTCTTCTTGTGACAAAAATTACTTTCCATTTGTAGGCCTTGTTCCTAATTTCTCAAGGAGGGTATTTGCTCCTTTTCTAGTCCACCTCCCAGGCAGACATGGAGAGAAGTAACAACTACGTGAAGGAGTAAGTCTCTGAGGACAAAGTGTGCATCAATGTTCTCAAGCAATTTTTGTCACAAGAAGAGACTGGACTCAGCCTTGCTATAAATGTGCTGTATAGCACTGTAGGAACTGCTTCATCTTTTGGTTAGCACATTCCAAGTATTTGTTGATCTGAAGATCACAGGATTTACAGCCAGAAAGACCTTAGAGGTCATTCTCTTCAAACTCCCATGCCTCATTTTACAGATGAGGAAACTGAGGGCAGGAGGGGTCAAATGATTTGCCCAAAGTCACACAAGCTGAGGCAGGGCACCACAAATAAAACTGCATGCCTAATTGTTTTTGGAGACCATACTAGATTTGGGCTGTTATAATACACAACTGGGCAGTGGGGTGGAGAAGGAAGTGAAGGGGAACAATTTTCCCTAAAAAATGGTAGGCTACTTGGAAAATCAAGTGAGATGTACTAGAAAAAGTCATGAAACTTTAAGTCAGCATGGTAAGCTACTAGAGATCCCTTGCACTAAGGGTCTACAGCACTGGCTCAGTGGTTACGCCACTTGCCTATGTTTCTATGCACACACACAAAGAGTAACTGGAGTTTGGGTACTGAGCAAAGGCACTTCAAATGCTTACTTTTGGATCAGAAAAGTTTTGTTCATTCCCTCCTTCAATACAAAATCCTTGTCTTTAGGAGATGGGTGGATACTTTTGATAGAAATCTACCATCCCTAGAAAGCATGGCTCTCCTTCCACACATCTAGGTCACCAAGGCAACCAAGTCATGTTTCTCCACCATACAGAGTTATATCCATCTCTGCCTCGCTCCTAGCAACACTGCAAAACAAACGGTTGTGTGGCTAGTCTCAGAACACATCAGTCAAATAGAAGGCTACCTGGGCAGCCAGGTAGTGCAGTAGATAAAGAGTTCTGGGCCTAGGGTCAGGAAGACCTTAGTTCAAATCTGACCTCAGGCACTTACTAGCTGTGTGACCCTGGACAGACAACTCACTTAACCCCTGTTTGCCTCAGTTTCTTCATTGTAAAATGAGGATAATAGTAGCAACCTGCCTCCCAGAGTAGTTGAAGATGAAATGAAGCAATAATTGTGAAGTTCTTAGCATAGTACCTGACACAGAGTAAGCACTAGGTAAATATTAGCTATTAGTACTATTAAGTAGCTTTACAAGGCAGCAGAAATGTTACCGTAACATTCAGCAAACTACTATCAGCTGTTCCCTGTTACCTTTGCAGCCCAATTGGGTCACCCAGGTTCCCATGGTAACTCAGGATGAAAAGGCCTGTAGTCTATGCTATAGGAGGAGCAGGTGATGGGCAAAATTAACCAGAGAGCTGTCATCAAACATCAGAATGTCTATTGCCATGAAAGACAGAAGTAGATTTCATGGGATGTGGCCACCAGGGCCAATCTCCTTATTTTATAGATGAAGACATTAAGACCTAGGAAGCTTGAATGACTTGAATCCTAGGTGGGACTTGAACTCAGGTCCTCTAACTCCAGAACTTCTGACTCTTTTCACTGTGACACGTTTTTCTTGCTTTATTCCAGAGGCAAATTTAGGTCTGATGTGATTCAGTTTCCTAAACCTTAAAGAGTTAAGAGTCCAGGGGTAGGGAAGCTGTGGCCTCAAGGCCACACATGGACACACATAGAATGGGTTGCCCCAGCTGGTGGTGAGTTCCCCTCAAGAGAGGTATTCAAGCATCTCTAGATAGCCTCTAAGAACCCTGGCAACTCTGAAATTCTGTGATTTTGGAATGTTAGAACTAAAAGATCTTCTTAGAAATCATCTAATCTAACCTCATTTTAGAGATGAACAAGTGAGGTGGCACAGTGGATACAGCGCTGGGCTTGGAGTCAGAAAGACTTGAGTACAAACTGACCTCAGACACTTACCAGCTGTGTCACCTAAACCTGTTTGCCTCAGCTTCCTCATCTATAAAATGAGCTGGAGAAGAAAATGACAAACCACTCTAACATCTCTGCCAAGAAATTTCCAAATGGGGCCATGGAGAGTTGGACACGACCAAAATGGTCCAACAACAAGAAGCCAAAATCTAGAAATCTGTCAAAGATCATAAAGTTATCTTATCCAGTCACAAAACAGTCCAGACTTTAGGTCTTAGGCCTCTTAGTTCTCACTTCCCATTTTCTGATTTTCTGGCCATTCCTGCTTCCCCACAGCTATTACATCCATGTGGCCTTGATTTTCCAGAGTTCCAATTTGAAGAGGGGAATCTACTCTCAGCGAGACTTTGCAAAATGAATATTCTTTGTTAAACCATATGTTCCAATTTTTGGTTAGGAAAATGTGGTCACCACACTTATAAATTTCTCTTTGTATCATTCTCACAGAAGGCAACTTGGCTCAAGAAAAAAGCACGAGGAAAGGGTCCAAGTAAGCCTTACATCAAAAGAAATGTGGAATGAGCTTCAGGGTCAAGGATAGCTATGGAGTCAATAGAAGTGCCTAACCAGGCTTGTAGTTGTGACAGAAAGTAAGGCTCCTGGAGGTCAATGATGTTTAGAAAATTTTATTATAGGATGTTGCTTTGTTAAAATTTGAATTCAACTTCTCACTTTGGGAATTTGTTACCACGTGTCACGTGTATGTAGGATGTGACAAAACTCACTGAAGAGGAAATCACAATATAAAAACTTCAAGAATAGTATGTTATAGCCATTGTTTTAAATGAAAGGGGTATGTATGGTAGGGCAGGGAAGCTGAAACTGTTAGTCATCAGTCAAAATCTCAATGGCAGAAATATGAGGACTTCTTAGATGTATGTCCCCTATGTGTTTTTCTGTGATGAGTGTATAAAGAGCAAACATCAAATGCTCAATTAAAAACCCAAATCTCAATATTTAAAAACCTGATTTACTGGCTTACACTACAAAAGCAGCAGCAACTCAGATATACATCTGAAACGGTCCCCGAATGTGACCCGGAGTAAGGAGGTTCACAAAAGATTCACTCTCCTGGTGAGAGGGCCCTAAGGAAACAATCTCAGCTTAGAATATTTGCTGTATACACATGATGTAAGAAGACCACCACCTGCACACACAGATAAGAGTTTCTTTAGTTAGCCTTGCTAACAAAATACTTTCTTGGGAACAACACCGAAAAACAGAAAGCAGCAGAAAAAAAAGAAAAAAAAACAGACCAGGAGAAATCTAAATTTCTCACCAAAAAAAAAAAAAATTCTCTGTGTCAAAAGTAAAAGGGAGAGGGAGATAATAAATAGCTGTTAAGACCTTCATCTGCATTTCTTTGGGAAAACAATCAAGGATTTCACTTCACAGGAATGGATTTGCATCCTCCAATTATCTCCAACTGGAAGCTTACCGAGTAAGCTAAAAGCAGGGAGGGGAAAGTTTACTAAAACAGCTCTAAACACAAACAAAAGTAATCAAAGCCAGTATTCCAAAGTCAAAGATTTTCCTTGCCTCCCCACAGAAGGTATATAATCAATGGCCTCACAGTGGGGTACAAACCTGAGGTGGACCTGGAAATTTACATAAGATATTAGCAGCATAAATTTACATCAGAATAGCAGTTTCTCAGCAACTCATCAGGTGTTAAGTACCTGTTTATCTAATTGCCTCCAAAAATGGTCTTTATGCCCTAGGTAAATAGAAGATTTCTTGGTAAAGCTTAGGCTCTTCTTAATCACCACTAGTCATTATAATAACCTTTTATTTATTGCTACTTTTAACTATCAAAATGACAGTACTGCCGTATGGGTAGCATTTTTCTTCTGAAATAATTATGGGAAATTAGCAATCTTGCAATGAGGATATTCTAGCTTGGGCAAGCCTCAAAAAAGTGTCTCATTCAAAAGCTACAAAATTTACTTGTGAAACATTTTAAACCAGGAAAACTAGGGAAACAGAATCTTAAACAAAGGGGTTTGATGGTTCCCAGTGTGTGCCTGCAGGAATCTAAGTTGAAGACCAGGGTTTAAGGTAGCTCTCAATCTGAATTCCGAGCTTGACTTTATTCTCAGGAAAACATTTTGCCTCCCACTTTCTCACTTTCCTTATCAGTTAAGTAACTGTTGTTACCCTTACCTCTTGTTTCCCTGAGTAACTTAAAGGTAAGGCTATATATACATCAAGATTTGTAGCCTGTTCTACACAGATAATAATTAATTAACTACTGATCATGTTGATTAGTATGGAGCACACCTCCCTCCTAAAGTCTATGTTAAAGAAATCCTGACTAATCAATTACACTCCTAAGCCTAATCAATAATACTTGGAAGTAGGACCAAAAGAAAAAAGTCATTTCTAAGGGACAAGGACTATAGTAGCTCCACAGACTGTGGGTTACAGATTTACATTTAATTGTACCAGATTTTAATTATACATAAAAATCTAATAATTTAGTTATCCCCTTTGAGGATTATCTAGGCCTGATTTTCCACTTGTCTTTTGGTTATTTTATTTCTTCGTGACAAAGTGTACAAGGAGGGCCAGGATAAGCAAATAAAATTCCAATTGTAATACAGGTCTAATTTTTCTGGCCCTACTTATTAAAGTTCATCCCAATTGTTTTGCAGCACAAGCTTTGCAAAGAACGGTCGGAAGATATTTTTCCAGATGTTCATGTATCCACATTTTCATTTTGTTGCATGTTTTCTTTTCTTATCGAAGTGTGACTACAGAGGACAGAACAAGGACCAATGGGTGGAAGCCACAGGAATCGGATTTTCTGCTTAGTATAAGGACGGACTTAGTTACCAGCTGAGCTTTCTGAAAAGGGAACTAGCTGGTCCATAAGGTAGTGACTTCTCTATTTTTGTAAGTGTTCACAAAGAGACTGATGACTAATTGCCTAGGATGTGGTTGGGATTCATGCTTTGGTATATGCTGGACTAGAAAACCAATGAGGTTCTTTCCAATTCTAGGATTCTAAGACTTCTTGAATAACTACAGCTAATTCCAATTAATTTAATATATGAGGTTGTACTGTAGCCACTTTGTCTCGAGGGCCATGTTATAATAGACAACTGAAATATATGATGCTAAATGATGGGGGTGGCAGATAGAATACAATTTGACCTGCAGTATAAACAACTACATAAGCACTTTACAACAGACCTCTTCACTCTTGTTAGCATCAAGGCAAAATATTTGGCAGGAAAGTGGATGGACAGTAAAAAAATTTTAAAATTCAAGAGGTGGTTGTGGCATAATGGGAAAAAAAGCCCTAGATTTAGAGTCAGAAGTCCTAGGTTCAAGTCTTGATCCCACCATTATTTAGTCTGTGACCTTGGGCAAGTAATGTTACAACATTTAGCTTCAATTTCCACATATGTAGAATAATGACTGGCATTTGTACATCACTTAGAAAGTCTGCAAAGATCCCTAAAAATATTATGTCATTTCATCCTCACAATAATCCTGGAAAGTTGGGACTATTGTTTCCATTTTACAGATAAGGAAACTGAGGCAGACAGACATTAAGTGACTCGCCCAGGGTCACAGTCAAGTGTCTGAGGGCTGGATTTGAACTCAGGTCTTCTTGTCTCCAGATTCTCTATCACTGCATTACTTAGCTATTTCTACATTATGATAAAAATGCTTAATCAACTTACTTTACAAAATTAATTATTTCCATTCCCACTATTATAAGAGATCATCCAGTTAACTTACTAGAAAACAATTGTTAAAAGCAAAGATCTGATATTACTATTATTTTAGTGGGGGGGGGGGAGGTTTGTTCCTCCCCCACCAGAAAAATTGATGTAATAATGGAAAATATGGGGCAGGTAAGAGGTAACCAGGTATTAATATGATAGTAAAATACAAATCCAGTCCATCATTCATTTAAGAAGTGTGGAGGAATTTTCTACTTAAATTTTAAGGGCAGTTGGCCATTGGTTAGGAGAAATTTGGCCACAGCCCTGAAGGTCGTAAAAAAGCTAAGCCTTCTAAGCCCTGGAGAAAGTCTGGAAAGTCCAGAATTTAAGTCATTAAATTTAAATCATTAAATAAATTTAAGTCATTAAATCATGTCAATAAATAAATTTAAGTCATTAAATACAAAACGAAATGACTTAAACATAGTAAAGACTGTAGCTGCAAGACATTTCCCTCATAAGTTTGGTTACCCTATCACATAAAAATACGCAACATTAGTAAGAAGAGTAGAAACAAATTTAGAGTATATTGTTAGTGAGGAATCCTATGTAACCAAAGCAGCTCAAGTCTCCAATACTTGAAGAGCCTGGTGTCCTTTCTCTTCTCATTATTTTCTTACCCTGCTCTCCCCTGGACACAGCATCTTACTGAGCAGATCCCTCCGCTAACCTCCCTGTATCTCTTCATCCACAATTCAGCTCTTGACTTCTAGGGCTAGTACTCTCTTGAATCCACAGTCAGGCTTCTTCTGATCTATGAAGATGCTTCTTAACTTAAATGTCACTTCTCTGTGTCTGTGGTAATTTTGTACATTGTGATCCCAGCATCTCCAAGGGTGGGGGCAGGAGGGAATTTAATCTTCCCTGCCCCACCCCTCGACATTGAGGTATAGTATCTTGTAGCAGAATCACTGTCCTACCAAGAGATACTACATCTAACAGGGAGGGTATTTGGGGAGAGCACTCTGAGGAAGAGAGCAAAGACATACACTACCATCTGCCATCTGCCACCTGCCACAGACACTTCTCTGGAGATCCTGAGTAGTCCTGGAAGGGTGCTACATTAGTATCCTTTTAGGGGGCTACAGCCTCCCAAGGACAACCTATTCCTAATAAAACAGAATTCCTATGTATAGTGTAAAGCTGTGGTGGAAAACTAAAATAGAAACAGAAGCCACTAATCCATACTTACTTTTAAAATATAATGTTATCTCTGTGTTATTGTATTTTTTACTTATTTTGTTAAAATAATTTCCAATTACATTTTAATCTGGTTCCAGTACCACTGAGAAATGTTGTGGCCTCATGTGGCTGAGGGAGGGGGTAGGTGTTGAAACTGTGATATAATAGTTTTGGGCACAGACTCATAAATCTTGGGTTAGTGGTTCTACTATTATCTATCCATAATCCTTAAGAGTCTCAGTTTCCCTAACTGTGTAAATGGAGATATCATCTGCCTTACCAACCTTCTCAGGGTTATTCTAAAGCAGATGTTTTATAAACTTTAAAATTATGTATGTTGTTGTTCTTCAGTCATGTATGACTCTTTGTGATCTCATTTGAGATTTTCTTAACAGAGATAATGGAATGGTTTGTCACTTCCTTCTCCAGTTCACTTTACAGATTGAGGAACTGAGGCAAACAGGGTTAATTGACTTGACCAAGGTCGCACAGCTAGCATGTGTCTGAGGCCAAATTTGAACTCACAAAGAGAAGTCTTTCTGACTCTAGACCCAACACTCTATCCACTGTGCCACCTAGCTGCCCAGCAAAATACTATTTGGACACAATCTATTATCATTGTTACAGTTGTTACAATTTCTTTCAGCAGATACTTTTAAAAATCTATATGTAGGCCAATCACTTATTTCCCATGAATTCCCAACATATATTCATTATAAACAGAAACTAATAGTCTAACAGAAGAATCTAATAAAAGAGAAAGAAAATAAAACTCACCATCTGTAGTGCAAGACCCTTCTGGGGCAGGCTTTTGCGAATAGGGAATTGGTGGGCTATTTGAATCTGACATTTCTTCATCTTCATCTTCATCTTCCATTTCATTAACAACTGAGTTGTTAGAAAAGTCCAGACTTCCATTTTGAGTGTAGCGGTGTACCAGTTCTTTATCCAGTTCTTCCACTTTGGGTTTGACATCTAAGTAAGCAAACAAACTGGAAATAACATCATCTTGGGACTCATTGAAAAAAAAAAATCCCAGCAGAAAAATAAAATTCTCCAGAAGATATGTCTCAGGGAGGTGAGATAAATTCAAGTGATTGATTCGGAAACCTCCAACACTGGAACTCCTAAGTCTTTTAAGAGCAAGGGAGGTTACCATGTTGGTATTGAGTTTGGGGAGCTTACCTGCAGGAGAGAAGGGATGCTGGTCAGGGTCCAAATAGAGCTGAGAAAAAATTGGCCTTGGTACAACACTACTACATCTCAGGGATGCTTCTATTGAATTATGGAGCGCTTCTTCAAACCGGGCAGATTTCAGTTGCCCTGCATATGAATTCCCCATGATCTAAAATAAATACATAGATAGATAAATAGATAATAAAGGAAGAGTACAATTAGGGAGAGACTATATATGTAAATTCTATTTATATACACTATAAATTCTCTCCTGCAATTCCTTATTGACAAAACACATATATGGTTATATGACTAACTCTTGTATTCAGAGTTACTCTTTTTAATAATTTGTGGCAAATCTCTCAGGTTGTCGGCCCTTGGCAAACTTTACGTTGCTAGAAGAAGGCTGTCTCTCCTTCAGAGGTTCTCACTTAATGAAGGACAAACAACAACAACCTGCTTATTCCACTCCCCTACCCAGCTTCATGGAAATGTTACATAACAAGAGAAGTCCTTGGTATTATGGCAGCTCCTACAAGCACTGTCCGGTCCCCATATCACTGTCACAGCCTCACTAGAAGGAGAGAACAATAAATGATGACAAACTTTTCAGGCACACAGAACCAATGAGTTTTTATTTGTTGGCTCTGCAAATGGATTATCTTTATGGTTCATGAAGAATATATCAAATGAACTAAGTCTTTGCAAGTACTAAATACTACAAAAACCTCTACCTGTCACTTCTTGGAAGGCAGGTCCCAGACACAAAAGATGCATTCTCCAACTAGCACCGCTGAGTTGTGTTAGCTCATAATATACACTTGCATCTTTAAATGGAACCATGATCTCATCAGTGCAGATGATCTCTCCAATAGTGCAAAACTGAATATATGCATCCTGCCATACCTTCTCAAGCTGAGCAACTTTTGTTGATATTCCCCTGTAACTCTTTGCAGGGAGCTGACCCAACATGGCAGGGGGGGGGGGTCCTCAAGATTTCTAGACACTAGGTCAAGATCCTTTGATAAAAGCCATCTATTGGTCTTCAGTTTCATTACATGACCAAGTCACTTCAATTTCTGGTCATAAATCTCTCTGATGATATCCTTCACACTGCATTAGCAAATACACCATAGCATACTCATGCCTGCCATACAGAGCCATAGTTAGGAATTTCTGCACTCAAAGCTGATTCATTGAGGAAGGTGGTGACATGAAAGATACATATCCCTGCAGTCAGATGTAGTTTATACCAGGAGAGAGGGCAAATGCTCATTATGGGCATTGCAATATGAGATGATCAATGATAGACAATTTACAATTACTGAATTACTATAATTACAATTGCAATTCCTTCACAATTATTGAATACTATACAAACACATCCCTGTCTCTTGTTGGGAACCAGTCTTCATTTAGGTCCCTGGCCCACCAATGTCTTTGTCACTTATTTGTGTCTACAGCTACTTAATACAGTTCCCGGCACCTTGGAAGGCCAGATAAAAAGACAGAGAAGGAGCCAAGACACACAGGCAAGAAGTGAACCAACAGACAACAGTGTCAATAAAATCCAGAAAAGAGAGAGCATATCCAAGTAAAGTGGGTGGTGCACTCTGTCAGATGCTGCAGAGAGGTCAAGAAAGAAGGAGACTAAGAAAAGCTTGAAGGATTGCTAAGGTTTAATGAGTGGGTTTTTGGATTTTTTTTTCATTTTATTTTAAAGGATAGAGTATGTTTGTAGGCCAGCAGTAGTGAATGAAGATTAGCCAGAGAAAAGGGATGCTTCTGGCAACAGTCTGCTAAAGAAGACTGGGAGGGAATGGAAACAGAGATTCATGTAGACCTTAGTAAAGAGAAGGAACATCTGCATCACAGAATGGAGGAAAGGGGGTTTTAACAGAAGAAGGCTTTGAAATGTCGAGAAAGGGAAAAGAGAGAGCACACAGCAAATGAAACCATATTTTCTCAGCAAAGTATAGGATGAGGTTTTCAGCTAAAAGAATGAGAAGGATGGGCATGGTGTGAGAGACTTGATGAAAGAAGAGAAGGTATGGAATAGAGTAGACTGTGGGGAATGAGACAATCAATTCAAAAGAATAAAAATATTGCCTTACTGAAGGGAGAGCCCCATTGATATTAGACGAACATAAATTTTTAGTTGGCCTGGTAGGTTTTCCAGCACCACTCAGAAACACATGATTACGAGCAGAGGAAGTATGGATGGTGGAAATAATCCTTAATTTACAGCTAGCACTGTTCCATCTCACTGGTCCATCCAGAATTTTATTTCACATTACTGAATTTATATATGACAAGGTTTCAGAGTATTAAATGGCTCTGCCTTTGTACCTTTATCATCAAATCCTAATTCAATGTTACATTTCAAAGTTTTCTGTGCCTGAGAACCAAGCTAGGATAAATAGCTTGTATTAGGATTCCCCAGTCAATCAATCTGAAGTCCTCAGGTTCATATTGGGACCACATCCTCATTCTCTAAAGATTGTGGATAGATGATAAGGTGTAGAAACCATTTCAAGGGAAGGTATGGGGTCAATTTCAGCTCTACTTCTACCCTAAAGCGTTTCTTAGAGTTGCAGGATCCCCAAATAAGTCTCTATTACCCCTCTATTACTGCCTTTTAAAGCTCTTGCTACTGCCTCTACAGCACAGTGGTGAGGGGTCCTCTATAGCAGTGGTATCAAACTCAAGTAAAAACTGGGGCCTCTAAACCATACATAAGGATCCCTGACAGTTTCATAATGACTTAGAAAACTACATGTTAACATCTATATTCAATTGTATTTTTATTTATTTTAAAAAATATTTCCCAATTACATTTTAATCTGGTGCTTCTGGTGTTTGACTCTGCTCTACTGATTTCCTAAATGGAAGGGAAATAAAGTGATTTCCATAATTTCTTAGGATCTAAAAATTTGAAGGAAACATAAACAAACTCAGAAGTCTTAGCTTGACAGAAGTTACTATATTCTTCAATCAATCAATGTTTATTCCTCTATTTAGGGCACAACCACAGAAGTTTATATTGTATGTAAACATTATGTTGTATGGTGCCCTAGTTCCTTAGCCCTTTCAAATTTGGGATTTGCAGTATGGTGTAGTAAAAATATCCTGGTATTGCTCCCAGATGAGGGAGAGCTCTTTCTAGATATAACTCATCAGTCAACAATATTTCATCTTTCCAAACCTCAAAGGGAAACATTGAAATATGGATTTTTTGCATTAAAATTACATATGACAAAGACAGTAAGAGCTTAGAGGATAAAGTGATGCAAATTATGTAGTGCACATATAACGATGATTTTTCTAACACTTCAGTTTCAAGTGTCAGAATATTTTTTCCTCACCACCAGGTAATCTTTTTATACCTTCCTAATTGATTTTCTATGTCACTCCCCACAAGTTCCATATCTCTTCTTCCTCCCTCAAGGCTCCCCCTCACCTTTTTCCCCTGAAGCAGTTAGGTGGTACAGTGGATAGAGCCCTGGGCCTGGAGTCAGGAAGACCTGAGTTCAAATCTAACCTCAGACACCTATCAGCTATGTGACTTTGGGCAGGTCACTTAACCTCAGATTGCCTCAGTTTCCTCAACTGTAAAATGGGGATAATAACAGCATCTACCCTGTAGGGTTGTACTTAGTATGGTACCTGGCACAGAGTAGGTACTACAATACTACATGAATGCTCATTCCCTACCTCCTGCCCTCTTAATCTCCTCATCCAGATATTTCCTTATCATCACAGAATTCTGCACTTGAAAGCCAGCATTCCATTAAAGAACTTAGTTGATATCCTGACTCAGCTCATGGTCAATTTTTTTTTTTTGGTTGATTAGTTGTGTCTGACTTCAGGACCTCACTTAGGGCAAAAATACTAGAGAAGTTTTGCCATTTCCCTTTCCAGCTCATTTTACAGATGATGAAACTGAGGCAAACAGGGTTAAATGACCTGCCCAGGTTCACAAAGGTAGTAAGTGTCTGAGGTCGTATTTGAACTTAGGTCCTCCTGACTCCAGGTCCTGCTCTCTATCCACTTAGCCTCCTACCGGCCCGTAGGCCTTTCTCAATCCCCACAGTTGTAGTGATCCTTCCTACTCTCCAATCATTTTGCATTTATTTTTGCATGTAATCTAACAGTAATTTGTGAACATGTTATATATCCCCAGTGGAATATAAGCAACTTGAAGATAAAGACTGCTTTACTTTTGTATTTGTATTCTCAACAGCTTGCACAAAGGGCCTTAGTAAATGTTTGTTGATTGATGAGCTACCTCCAGTTCAGGTTGAGAAGTCTACAGGGCCTCGATTCAATAGGCACTTGGAGAGTAGAGCTGGTGGTGCTCAGGGGAGAGATAAGGTCTGAATATAAAGATATGGGAGGAATTTGCAAAGCCATGAGTCTGAACTGTTGGAAGTTCACGACACCTCCAAGAGAGAGAAAAGAGCCCAGCCAGAGCTTTGGGAGACATTGGTGGTTGAGATAGGGCACTGATGATGATCCCATTAATGGAGACAGAGAAGGGAGGGTCGGACAGGCAGAAGGATGAGCAGGAGAAGGTTAAGTGTTAGGGGAACCATGAGGGAGAGAGTATTGGAGGTTTTCAGTAGTGTCAAAAGTTGCAGATAAGAATAAGGACTGAGAAAATGCCAACAAATTTAGCAATTAAGAGATTTGTACTGCCGCCTTTTATTTCTATAGCCCATCCATACAATTCAATTTGACAAACATTTCTTAAGCACTGACCTAGGCAATGAACATACAAAGACACAAATGAAATAGTTTGTTCTCTCAAGGAATTTTGAGGGGAACATGGGAAAAGGAAGAGAGCTACAACATGCACATAGATAAGTAAATAATTCACCTCCCCTCCAACCAGGGTCTGTTATTATCTCTATAAAGCCAGACTCTGTCATCAATTACCTGTCCTGAAACAACTTTGCTCCTAAAGTCAATTTTATGAGTCTCTCAGGATGTAGGATTATGAGTCTTCAAAGTATAAAAGGCAAGAAAAAGAAACTGAAACACCTTGGCCTTATTAAGGAAGTGACCAAGAGACAGACAAGAGTCAATCATGGGGTCTTATGTATTCCTATGTAGTCTACAGTATTCTGACAGCTGGACATTAGGAAGATTTCACCTTTTCTGTGATATAGAAGGTAGACAGCAAGAAAATCTATTCCTGAGAGTACCTGGAGGTTCTACAGTCCCCTGGAGTTGACTGTACTTATTTTGGTATGGCTGCAAAGTAATGAATACACACACAAATGCACATGCATACATACATATACACACATTTGTGTGTGTGTACACAGACAAAAGAGAGAGAAAGAGGGAGGGAGGGGAGAAGAGGAGGAGAGAGAGAGGAGGAAGAGGAGGAAAAGGAAGAAGAGAGAAACAGAGAGAAAATGAATGTTCATATAGAATTGCCTTCAAATTTACAAGTCACATCCAACCACAAACACTAAAAAATCAGTCTCTCCTTATAATCTCATTTTTTCCCCCTTAAAACAACCACAGGACAACAACAACAAAAGCAATAACAGTATTTACCAATTTGTTTCCAAGTAATTTTGGCTTGATCTTAAGAAAAACTTGTTAACAATTAGAACTGTCCCAAATGGATTTAATTTCTTCAGGAGACACAAATTCCTCCTCCCTATCAGGAATTTTGCAGAAGTCCTGCTTAGGTAGACTATCAGCTCCTTGAGGGCAGAAACTTGTATTTTTATCTTTCTAACCCTAGCCCCTTTGCACAGTGGCTGGCAGACAGTTCCAGTCAGTCATATCCTACTCTTCATGATCCCATTCGAGATTTTCTCAGTACAGACACTGGGTAGTTTGCCATTTCCTTTTCCATGGCCTATAGTAGTGTCTTAATAAATACTTATCGATTGATTGATTAATATGCTGATGTCTTGTATTATTTGTAAGGTCCCTTCTCATTCTAGATCTATATGATCTATGTAGTCGTTTGGGTTTTGTTTTTTTTTTTTTTGATCTGGACCTGGGAGTTCATCAGGAAAAGTAATTCCAGAGTGGAAAATCCTTTCTATAGATGTAAGTAAACAACTTCTCTGGAACTTATAGCCCCACAGAGTTGCCTTGGGGCAAAGATTAAGTGACTCAACACCACAGTCACTGATATGTGCCTAAGGCAGAACTTGAATTCAGGTATTTCTGACTCTAAAGCCAGCCACATTGCCACTCTACACAGATATTACTTGTAACTCATGTTATGTAATTGTATATAATAATATTTGCCTCTGAAAAGAATTATTTTATCATTTTTCAGATGTGTTATAGGTTGGTGTTACATCCCACAGATACTGATGGTAAAGTATTGCTTCCTCTCCCTCCCCCTCTACATAAATTGTGGCATGAATTATATAATACTTTGAAACAGAAAACTGAGTGGTAACACTAACACTGACGCCTGGGGCAGAAGAAGCAAGAGAGCACAGTGAAACAGGCATTAGGAAACACAGAGTGGAGAAGGAACTAGGTAAATTGGGAAAATAGAGGATCCACCTATACCTTTCAAAGAGAAAGGACTAATTTCTTCTCCAATTCTTCTTGGTCCCATCTATCAAATGTCTTGCTAGCAAAGAGTGCCGTAGGCACTTAATTAATGCCAGGACGTGACAATGTTGCAAGCATCCACATGGTGCTTGCAAGATTGTGTATGAATCAGTTATGTGTATCAGTGTATGAAACAGTTATAACACTGAAGTGAGAATCGGCTTGGCATTAAGGATGGAGAGACCTAGTTTCAAGTGTTGACACGTAAGAGCGTGCGACCCCAAGAAAGTCACTTCATTGCTAAGTCCCCTGGGCAAATCTCTGTCAAAAATTGTTGAGCACATGGCTGACCTACATTGGGAGAAGGAATATCTTCAGTGGGTGTTACCTATCACTATACAATCATAGTCTGGCAATAATCATTATCATAATAAGAACAATGGTCAGTCAGTCAATAAGCTTTCTTTTGAGAGAATTCTTCCCAGGAAACTTCTATAGGAAATACCAGGAGAGCTTGCCATTCCACAGGAATGTTGAAGGGTCTGGGAGACAAGAGATAGTACTCTAAATTGTACTGTTCCCCCCACTTTATGAGTTCATTAGTTCTCAAAAAGAGATAGCTAACAGCTCACTAATCAAGAAGACCAAGATCAATAAAGATATAAAGGAAAACCTGATTTCAAATCCTACCTCAATTACTAGCCATGGGAAGGACCCTGGGCAAGTCACTTAACCTCCCTGTGCTTCAGCTTTCTAATCTGTAAAATGGGAAGGACCCTGGGCAAGTCATTTAACCCCCTGTGCTTCAGCTTTCTCATCTGTAAAGTGGGGATAATACTAGCACCTACTGCTCTGGATTATCGTGAAGCTTGAATGAAAAAACATATGTAAAATGCTTTGCAAAATTCAAAGCATTATATAAATGCTAGCTATTATGAAGACATGAAGTGCTGCAAAGACTTTGTCTCATACCTTCTCAGACAAAGTAAAGAGCTATAAAACCACCTCGAGCACAGAACCGATCACCAAACTGGCTATCGGCTCAAAGCAGAGGGCCGACTTGGCCAGTTCATGCTAGTTCACACGGATGAACCTCATTAAATAGATGTTCAATTAATGCAGTATGATTTCATGAGGGAGTTCTTAAAACCCCATCCAAAATCATTCCATGAGACTGGTAATGTAGGCAAGCCAACAGCAATTGACCTCTTTTGCCTTGATTCTCAAAACAAGTCAAGCACTAAGTGCCTCTCAGCATTATATTTGTATGAGCTGGAATTGGTATCTGGCTGAAAGTCAACTCGAAAAAAACTAAAAGGATGCTAACAGATGAGAAAAATATTTTAGGTAGCAAAACCAAAATATAATAAGGCAAAAATATCTGTAAAGTCCAATGCATAAACAGGCCTAACATTGGGGGTAGTTTATGAGTCTCTATTATTGAGTTTCCTTTGTAGTCTTTCATATAGGGAACTAGGAAGGGCAGGGGGCATGCCTATTTTGACTTCCTTTGTACAGCATTATATACTCATGGATTCCCAATAAATGTTTTCAGCTAATAATGATGCTACTAAAACAGGGGGCACCTCACCACCATGGAATGTTATGTACACTCAGACAGTTAGCGGATCTGAATACAGTTCTTATAAGTACCTGTCACCTCAGTAAGTCAAATGAAGTCTAAACAACCATTACACACTCAGCTAAGCCTTTATCCTTTTTGGAGAGAAAGGACAGTGGACAAAATTAAAGCAGACTTCTACCACTTGCTAAAACTTCTATCAACTTTTCTCAATATCAGTTTTTCTTCTGGGGCATTTAAGGGAAACCAGCATAGGAACGGGTCATATTTCAGTCTGTAGTGTTTGCGTTGTTGTTCAGTCATTTCGGTTGTGTCTAACTCTTCGTGACCCCATTCCAGGTTTTCTTGGCAAAGATACTGGAGTGATTTGCCATTTCCTTCCCCAGCTCATTTTACAGATGAGGAACTGAGGCAAATAGGGTTCAGTGACTTGCCCGGGATCGTACAGCTAGTAAGTGTCTGAGGCTGCATTTGAACTCAGGTCTTTGACTCCTGGGCTAGAACTTTATCCACTGCACCACCCATTTGCCCTGTAGTGTCTGTACCTGTACTTACGGTTGTAAATGTGTAGAGCTATCATGTCTTCAACTACACAGTAAAGCAGAAATGAGAATAATATTCTGATTGGTAGTATTTATATCCATACATGAAACTGTCTATACTATGAATCATTATTTCTCTAACACATGGAGACTTCATTCACTCACAACATACTTATTATGTATTTCCCATGTGCAAGGCAAGCTTGAGCAACCTCAGTGTTTTCTCCTAGTCTAAAAATCAAGAATTTTCCCACCAAAATATCAAATGAGGTAACCTATCCATATTTTTATATTAAGTATCTTGGACTCACACCAAGTTGTACTTTGCTATAATGCTTGGCCTTTCCATTTCAGCAGCTACAACCACTTAATTAAGGAAGAGGACAAAAGGAGGGGGAAAGAGAAGAGGAGACAGAAGATCTCTTTCTTTACACACTTACTATATAAGCCTCCCATGCTAAATAGGCACTTGAAATTGTTCTTTCCAACACAGAGTACACATAGTGTCTATAAAAACAAAATACAATGGACCCATCAGGGAAAAACAAGTACATTTAAGAATACTACTGAATTATTTCAACAAAGACTCTTGGCGGCAGAGAGTTTTTGTAATTGCTTTGTCCTTGTCAATATACCGCAGCTGTAGGACAAGGAGGAAAACAGAAAGCTCGAGCTCAGGACAGGTGGCTAATAGGCATGAAGCTAGATAGGCATGAAACTAGACTACAAAAAAAATGCACTCCCAAAACTGAAATAAATGGAAACAATGAACCAAGGATGACTTGCTTGAAAGAAAAAAAAGACGTGAATGCACACTAGGGTACCAGAGGGAATGACAGTGGTAGGACCAGCACAAGCCTTGTGTCTCCAAGGGCGTTAGACCCATTTGTATCACAGCTGGCTGAGAATGTGATTCTCTTTTCCATTTCATGTGGACTTAATCCATTAGGTGTCAAGTCTAAAAAAAAGGTCCTTTTAAATCATCTTTACTACATGTTAGTGACACTTGTATAATTCTCCTTAAATATACAGTTACTTTGGTCATTGTTTTCCCATTTTAAAATAAACTTTTTTTTTCTTTTCCGACAAGAGCTTTTTTTTTTTTTTTAACTGAAAGCTTTAATGATACAATAAGAAATGGATCTGTCTTCCTTATGTAAACTGGAATTGCCTTTTCCTTCTCTTTCTACTGTACTCTCTTTTCCAGGTCTTCCCTCTAAGGACAATTCCTTAACCACTACACCAGAGCTGCCTATTCAAAAATTACTCTTTTAAAAAACTTGGTGAGGGGTGGGGGATTCTTAAAAAACAAATTTAATGTAAATGGAACTATATAGATGGTGTTGGGAAGCAACTGGAACTCAATAACACTTGATGGCTCACTGGTTGGCTTATTATGCAAAGGCAAGGATCAAACGGATTTTGCTTGATCCCAAGATTGGGATTCTGGAAACTGGAAGGACCTTAGCACACCTGCCTGGGAACAAGTCAAGGAAAGGCTTACTAAAAAGAGTGCACTGGACTCAGAGTTATGAGACTAGATTTAAGTCCTGGCTCTGCCATATACTAGCCAGATGACATTGGACAATTAACTGAGCCTTGCTGAGTCTCAGTTTCTTCTCTATTAAAAAGAGATAGCAATATTTATACTGCTTGATTCATGAGGTCCATACGAAGCTCAATTTAGATAATGTAGATAAAAATACCATATAAATATGAACTATAGCTTTCTGAGAGGATAATAGGGATATCGCAAACCTGGCTTCTTAGGATTCCCCTAAAAATAATAATAGAAAAAAATTGCCAAAAATTCCCACCAGAAAACACTCACCAAGAAAACAATACGAAGTGAAGAGCACCAATACAGCAGAAGCAAAAAAAGATTATGAAAAAATACAATGAACAAATTATAGAAAAGCAGAAATGATCTCATCTCTAAAATTAGGAGGTTGGACTACATTGCCTTTCCAAGGCCAAACTGATGAAAAGCTAAAGAAAAAAGGCACACTGAAACAATATTGGAAGTAGCTTCAAAAACAATACCAAAAAAAATCATGTGAAAGTTACTGAAAATTACAGACATACTAAATAAGGGAAGAACTAAAATCAGAGGAAAAAAAATCATGAGAAGGTTTAAAAGAAGAAATGAACAGCTTAAAAATTGCAGGAAGAATTAGAGAGGAAATGAAATGCAGATTTCATAAATTTGAGGGGTGAAACTAAACAAAATCATAAGGAATACAAAGAATTGAAAATGTCAACTATTAATGAAAACGTCAATAATGTAAGCTCTTTGCAGAAAGGGACTATCTCATTGTTATCTTTGTATTCCCAGAAGGTAGCATAGTGCCTTGGACATAGTAGGCACTTCAATAAAATATTTATTGAATTGGATTGCTGGATAATTATTCATCCATTCAACCAGGATTTATTAAATGCCTACTACATGTCAGGTATGGTACACCATGGACAGACACTATTTTTTAGAAATTATAATACTATACTAGTTAAATTACTGAATGACATAATTGCACTAGAAAATATGAAGAAAGGCAATATACTCATAGATGCTATCTTTAACCAGGTCTTTTCTGTATCTAGTACTTTAACCATAAAATTTTAATATAATTTTTCTTACTGATGAGTTGCTATAGCCAAAATTTCTTCTCCCTGGCTGCCAACTTCCTGTTGATAAACATCTCAGTACTTGGTTAGGCCTTCAGAGACCAGACAAAATCTATTTTTGAGACCTACTTTTGAAGCCTGTTCAACTGGATAAAACCCTCCCAGAGATTGCATTTTGCTAGTATAGCCTTTCAGAACTCAAAGTCACTTCCTTAACAGACTGAAACATTGGAGTAATATTTTTATTAATATGATTTATATCAATTTTTTCCTAATATGGATTTATTCTTATATTCCTGTTAGAAATCTTCCTTGGTTATAATGAATAGTTTAGAGGGCTATGTCTTAGTTACCAGGGCTTTATAGAATATGTTATAGCAATATTCATTACTCATTAATTGTAGTGACTTAATATTTTCTTTTTCAGATTTATCCCTACCAGTTTTATTATCAAACTTATATATGCTTCATTGAAAAAATAAACTAATACATTCAGATGTACAGAAATTGAAGGCATTTTCCTCAGTATGACAAAGTACCTACTAGAAACTCAGGGAAAGCATTAAATCAAAATCAAAATTTTAAAAAAGACATTGGGGGCAGCTAGGTGGCATAGGAAATATAGCACCAGCCCTGGAGTCAGGAGGACCTGAGTTCAAACATGGCCTCAGACACTTGACACTTACTAGCTTTGTGACCTTGGGCAAGTTACTTAACCCCGATTGCCTTGCCTCCCCGCTCCAAAAAAAATTAAAAAGACATTGTAATGAAAGATTTTCCACTGTCACCACTTTTTACTATATTGATAATTAATAAACATTTATTAAGTGCCTACTATATGTGATGCACTGTGCCAAGTCTTGAAGATAACAAAGAAAAGTAAAAGACATTCTCTACCCCCCCAGAGAACTCCGTCTAATTGGAGAAACAAAATACAAACAAGCTATATACAGTTATCCCTTCTACATCATGACTTTCCCCAATGTGGCTTCAATATATTAAATGGAAATTTTGCAAGGAGATTTATGGAAGCTATAGACAACACACAAAAGCCAGCAGATAACACAAAGACTACAATCAAATACTTAACCCAAATTTTACAATAAGGTACTGTAAATACCCCATAGTAAATGAAAAAGAAAAAATTCAGACTTCTTCTCATGTATAAAAGGAGGGCCAAAAAATTTTATGCAGATTTTCCAGATCATGGGAGCTCTATGCCCTAACCCCCATGATATGGAAGGGATAATTGTACAAGAGAAATTGTAAATAATTAACAAGCAAAGGCAGTAGAATTAAGGGAGATTGGAAAAGTTTCCTGCAGAAGGTTGGATTTTATTTGGGACTTGAAGGAAGTGAGAGAAGCCAGGAGACAGAGATGAGGACAGAGAGCATTCCAGGCATGTGTGTCGGTAGGCAAAATGGCCTTTGTTTTCTTTGAGTGACTCAGTTTACCTCATTGAGCCTTGCCGGGTGCTGGGCCTGCTGCTTCTCTTCCAGGGCAGGAAGCCCAGAGACCCATGCCTGGGAGCAGAGAACTTCCTGTGTGACGATTCATGGGGCTGGCTGAGGGGAGGTGTTAACCTAGTCTAGGTGGACATGAACCTCCCAGGGTCCTAGGGGTAGGGGCCAACTCAAGAACCAATCAGCCCTGGTCATTCAGGTGGCACTTGATGATGTCAAAAACTCTATAAGAGGGGAGAAGACATCTTGAAGATCCCTTTTCGGTTGGAGCGTCTGCGATGGCGAGCGTGACTCTGGGCCAGCCCTCGGGCTGAACCTAGATGTTGGTGACTATGAATTGTATTGGGTCTGTCTGTTGATATTTGTAATTTGTTTGTATTTTGTTCTGAAGTTCGGGATACTGGTTTTTTTTTTCCCCTGAACTAAATGAATGTTCTAAAGTTCAGGGTGCTGGCTGTTTTTATCCCTGAACTAACTGAATGCTGTCTGTATGCCCCACTGAACTAACTGAATGTAGTCTGTATGCTGGATTAAAGTAAGCTTGTCAACCCCTTCACCATGCTTTCCTTGGTTAAGCAGATAAAAAGAACCTGTGCTTTCCTGGCGTGCCGGCAGCCTCCTGGGTGCTGGCTGTGGGTGGATCTTTACGCCCCCACAGAAGCTGCTAGCCGGATTGTTAAAACAGCATGGGAGATAGCCAATGAAAATTATTGAAATCAAAATGGAAGATACTGTCTGAGGAATAGCAAGGAAGCCATTGTCACTGTATCGCAGAGTATATGGGGAGGTTTAGGGTGTCAGTAGGAAGTCTAGAAAGGTAGGAGAGGGCCAGGTTATAAAGGACTTTGAACACTAGGCAAAGGACTTTCTATCTGATCTTGAAGATGACAGGGAGGCACTGGAGTTTAATGAATGCACATAGGTGGGTAGATGGCATAATCAGACTTGCATTTTAGGAAAATTAATTTGACAGCTGAATGGAGGATGGACTGGAACGGGAGAGACTTGTGCCAAAGAGACCAGATCAAGTACGCTATTATAATAGTCCAGGTGTGGGGTCATGAGGGCCTGTACTAGGGTAGAAACAGTGTCAGAGGTAAGAAAGGGGTCTATTTGAGAGATGTCAGAAATGGTGAAATCAACAGAGTTTGGCAACAGATTGTGTCTTAGGGTAAGAGAGAGAGAGGAGTTGAGGATGACACCTAGGCTGCAATCCTGGGTGACTGAGAGGGTAGTGGTATCCTCAAAAGTAAAAGGGAAGTTAGGAAAAGGGTTTGGGGGTAAAGTTAATGAGTCTAATTTTGAAGTTAATTGAGTAGTGAAGGGACATAATCAGACAACCTGGGCTTACAGAATGTAAATTTATGAAAAGCAAGGTCTGTACCTTCAGCATTTATTTTAGCATAGAGTAGGTATTAATAAATGCTCATTGATTGGTCATCTGACATAATTTCAAAGTTCTAACTAGCTCAATATAGAACAGATAGTAAATAACAATTAAAGGGTTAAAATTTGTAGATGACGGGATTTAAATACTTAGAAAAACCAAGAGATTGAACAAAAATTTTTAACTGAGCTAATAAAAGGACTGAATAAAATAGAGTGAGATAAGATAAACCTACAAAGAGCAACTGCATTTTTATGTATCTCTCAAAAATCAGGAAAATAGGCAGAAAGAAAAACACCATTTACAACAACAACAAAATGTATCAAATAAGTAAGAATTAACCTATAAACACACACAAGACCTGAATAAAGATAACTTTTTTTTCAGGGTTTTAAAAAGCTGTTTCTTGCGACTGTAGCAGACCACGTGTAGAACTGAGCTGGACATTTATGACATGTGTGCAGCATTGGTGGACTTTAGGCTAAGGCAGCAATCCCTTAGTGCCAGTGATAACAGCAAGAGGAGGCCAATCACCTACTACCTTTCTCTGGAGATGCTTCAGTGAATAAAGATAACTTTTAAAAAACCAAAACAGTAGACATATATACGTATGTATACACACACACACACACACACACACAGAGAGACACACATACATTTTGTTTTAAAATAACTTGTGAAAGAAATGTTATGCTTCACTATGTTGAGACTCTACAGACTGTACAATGGTATGTTTCCAGTTGTATCTACAATGGAGTTTTATATGATTAACATATGCCTGGAAGCCGTATTGTTTGAAAAGAGCCTTGAAAGTTATATTTTCAGACTAGGCAAGGACTACTGGTATAATGGATACAGAGATGGTGAAAGAGGCTATCACATCAGGAATTCTGCTGTTTGGACTCAGAGAATAAGGAAAATCTCAAGGAGAGTAGGCTGTCATTTCCCTTTGAAGACTGTCTTCCTTCTTGTCTAGGGTGCTTCTTCCCAATCATCTCCACCTGTGGGCCCCCTTCCCTCCCCCACGTCTCCAACGTCCTCCTCTAGGACCTGACTCCACAAATTACCCCCTCGCTCTCATGTATCTTTGATTTCTCAATCTCTATTGCTTCCTTGCCTTCGTCTACAGATGCTCAGATCTCCCCTACGTAAAAAACAACGCAGTTCCCTAGACCCCTGCCAAATGCCTTGTAGCTGCCTTTCTATCTCCCTCCTGCATTTCATTGCCAAACTTTTTGAGAAAACCTTTTCTGTTTGGCCCCAGAGGGAAGAACCAGGAGCAGAAGGTAGAATACACAAACACAAAAATGTACCCTGGATATAGGAAAAACGTCATAAAAATTAGAGTCGTCCCAAAGTGGAAGGGACTGCCTCTGGAGACAACAGGACTTCATTGGAACTCTTCCAGTGATCACTTGTTGGTGTGTTATAATGAAAATTCTTTTTCAGGTATGGATTAAATGAGACGGATCCTGCTCAGGTCCCTTTTGACACCTAAATCTTGTGATTCAATTTAAACAATCACCCCTACACGGATGACTTTGAAATCTCTATCTACCCCGACCTCCCTCTAAAGCTCCAAACTGGTCTTTGTATTTGACAACTGAGAGCAACAAGTGAGTCTAAGGAGTACTAGATTTGGGGTCGGAGGACCTGAGATAAATGCCTAGCTTTGCTACATGGCTACCTAAGATATGGGGCAAATCACTTAACCTTTCCAGGCCTCAAACCAATGCATGGAAGATAGAACTATAAATTGTTACAGCCATTCTGGAAAGCAGTTTGGAATTATGCAAAGAAAGTGACTAAAAATGCCCATATCCATGGTCCTAAAGATTCTGCTGCTAGGCATACACACCAAAAAGGTCAATGTCAAAAACAAAGGCCCCATTACAGCAAAATATTTATAGCAGCACCTTTAATAGTAGCAAAGAATTGGAAACAAAGTAGATACCCATCAATGTAGAGTGGCTGAACAGTTATGGTATACCAATGCAATGTAATATCACTGTTCTATAGGAAACAATATGATCCATACAGAGAAGCATGAGAAAATATATGAAAAAAATCAGGGTAAGCAGTAGCAGGAAAACAATTCATACAATCACTACAACAATGTAAATGGATAGAACAGCAATGACCAAGAAACCGAAACAAAATTCTTTTAAATTCTAAATAACCAAGCTTGGCTGCAAAGAAAAAATGAGAAGGAATCTCCTACTGCTTCTTTACAGAAGTAAAGGGGGAGGTCTATAGGTGCAGAATACTGATACTTTTTCAATATGCAGGTTAGTTTTGCTAGCTTTTTTCTCCTTTTTTATTCTTTTTTTTTGAAACAATGGGTGCTCTCTGGGAGGGTGATATATTGAGAAATGTAGATGATATAAAAGTTTAAAAATACCAATACAAATGAATTTTTAAAAGACTATAATATTTCCCCAGTGATGCTGTATGGATGTCAATCATGAAACACTAAAATCTAAGAAGAAGAAAAATTGCAAATGACTCAAAGAACTGAAAGACATATGGGTATAACTAGGCTGCAACATATTGCATCCGAGAAGAGAAATAACCATTCGTGGCTTCTCATAGGCTATAAAGTCAACACTCTCAGTCTTTCACAATCTGTCTCTGGCCTACTTTCTTTCATTCTGTTCTTCTTTATGAGCTTTATACTAAAACTAAACTGTCCCTCAAACTCATCTTGTAATATCCTACTTCATTGTCTTTGCTCATGCAAAGAACATGAACCTGCCTCTAGACTCTGCCTACTGAAATATCATCCATTTTTTCAGGCCCAACTTATATGCCATCTCTTAAACATAGCTTTCACCATATCCCCTACCATCCCAAGTCTGAATCAATTTCCCCATCTCTTGAATACTCATAAAACTCTCTATATTTTTCCTATGCATACAGCATTTTCTAATTTTTATTGCATTTATTTTTATACATCTTATCTTCCTTATTAGATTATAAACTCCTTGAAGGCATATGCCTTGTCTATTTATCTTTGTCTCTGACTTGGAGTCAATCACCTCACACAGAGATAGCCATTAGGGATTCTTGGATTGAATAGAACATGTAAGATTGAGTCTTTTAATTGTTTATTAATCAGCATATCCTTTTCTGCAGTAATATCCCATGAGTCTATGATTCTACATGCCAAGAAATGTATAAAAAGGTAAAACATAGTCCCCTGCCTTAAAGGAGCCTATCCTAAAATAGAAAACTAATGCAAGTTACATGCAAAAGTGCCTGTATAAAAACACTGACTCCAATTCATAAGATTACAGATCTGGAGCTAGCAGGGACCTCAGAGGCAAAGTAATCCAAGCCCTCCATTTTAAAAAATGAGGAAATTGAGGCCTATAATGGTTAAGTGACTTGTCCAAAGTCACTCAGATACTAAGAACCAGAGGCAAAATTTGAATCCAGATCCTCTAACTCCAAAATCAGCTCACCTTCCACTGTGCCACTCAATTCCCAGTTGTAACAATCTATGGGGCAAGTAGGTGGTACAGTGGATAGAGTACTGGGCCCAGAGTCAGGAAGACTCATCTGCATCTTCTAAGTTCAAATCAGGCTTTAGACACTTACTAGCTGTGTGACCCTGGGCAAGTCACTTAACTCTGTTCGTCTCAGTTTCCTCATTTGTAAAATGAGCTGGACAAGGAAAGAGCAAACCACTCCAGGATCTTTGCCAAGAAGAGTTAGACATGACTAAAACATCTAAATAACAAAATGACTCTCATAAAAGACATAGCTGTAAGGGGCAGCTAGGTGGTGCAGTGAGTAGAGCACCAGCCCTGGAATCAGGAGGACCTAAGTTCAAATACAGCCTCAGACACTTGACACACAAGCTGTGTGACCTTGGGCAAGTCACTTAACCCCAACTGCCCTGCCTTCTCCCCTCCAAGAAAAATCTAAAAAAAAAAAAAAGTTAAAAAAAAAAGACAGTTGTAACATAATGAAAGGAGCAATGAATTTTAACTTAGAAGATCTAGGTTTTAGTTCCAGCTCAGTCACTTATATAATAGATGTGTGACTGTGAACAAGTCACTTTTATCTGTGAGTCTCCATTTTCTCATTTGTAAAGTAGCAGAATGTTGTGAAGATAAAACAAGACTAGGTATGCGAAGTGCTTTGTAAACCTTTAAGGAAGGACTACATAAATATTAAGAAGATCTGGGCTTCATGTCTGTTCTGACATTTATGTAAGACATTTATTCATTCACTCAGCATTTATTAAGTATTTGCTATGTTCCAGATTTTTAATGAAACAGAACACTTTCAAGCATTACTGATGAAAAGACCAAAGCTAGATTGAAAGTTTAAAATATAATCATGAGAATAAAGAGAAACATAGAAAGGTAAATAGATTTTTGAAAGCTATGTTTGAATTGGGAGTAAAGAGGGTACTGATATAAGTACTATTATATAAGAACTATTTTTTAGATATTGTGTGTGTGTGTATGTGTGTCACAGTGTCACAAAAGAGAGAGAGTGGTAGAGGGAGAGAGAAGGAGGAGAGAAAGAGGGAGAAGGGGAGAGACAGAGACAGACAGAGACAGAGAGAGAAAGGAAAGAAGGGAGAGAGAGAGAACTCCCTCTCTCAGAGAGTTTACGTTCTGCTGGGGGATGGAGACAACCATCTCATCTCTGTGAGCCTCAGCTCCCTCATCTGTAACAATATTTACAATATCCATCTCATAGGATTACTATATAAGTAAAGTGCTTTGCAAATTTTAAAGCACTATATAAATGTATTATTTTTATTGTTATTATAGAGCAATGTTTTCTCATTTCATTCTCCAAAATAAATTTTATTAAAATTATGAATTCAAATTGTTTATATTAGAAACTACTCGTGGGTAGTACTGTCTACTCAAGCATATTTCCAAAAAGCACATGGCTATTCATTTCAACAAATTCATCAGAAATAAGTGATTTATTCTGTTTTTATGCTATCTTCCTCAAAATGTTCTAAATATGTTGTTGTTATTGAGTTACTGACTCTTTGTGACCCCATTTAGGGTCTTCTTGGCAAAGATACTACAGTAGTTTGACATTTCCTTCTCCGGCTCATTTTATAGATGAGGAAACTGAGGTTAACAGGATTAAATGACTTGCCCAGGATCACACAGCTAGTAACTGTCTGAGATTGGATTTGAACTCCAGGTCAGACCCTCCATTCACTGTGCCACCTACAAAGACATAAATTATAATAAGAAGCTCTCCAATCATTTTCAATAGTTTGGAGAATGCAAAAGCTGTCCTATCTCTGTTCTGATAACTTCTTAGCCAAAACTATAAATTTAAATTGTATAAATATATGTAACTACTTAGCTCTAAGACACACATACACACATATGTATATAGAAATATTTAAGAACTCTACAAGTACTTTCTCCTTTCTTAACTGACTAGAAAAGCAACTGCCATTCTAATTGTGTTTTGATGAAAACTGTCATAATAAAAAGATAGAAATTATTTAAATATTTTCTATATTTCTATTCTCCGCCCCCCGCCCCCATCCTACTATTCTTACATGTAATGAAGAGTTATTTGTTACTTCTGGAAGTCTTAACTTTCTTCCTTGAATACCATGGATTCCTGTGTAAAATAAACAAGTCCCTGTCAAGAATCTCTGGAGCTAGTGTAATGACCAGAGGCTATCCCTGGGCAACATCAAAGATACAAAACAGTAATAGGCAATGTGTGACCACTACCATGCCACCAGAGACCAATTTTTCAACATAGAGCAAAGCTAATCAGCCAGAACAGAAAACATTAATACAAGGAAATGCTTCCAAAGTGTGGCTTACAGCATTCATCATGCTTGCCACACATAGAGCTGTCCATACAACTTCAACAAAGAACCAAAACTGTAGGTATTTATCATAACAATCATTAAAAATTTGCATGAGATGCCTGAGGCTAAAACCAATTCCCCTCAAACTAAAAATGAATTTCAAAAGGTACTTCTCTCCAATTTTTCAAACTTGCAACTTTTGAGTAGTTCTAGGAAGAGCACAAGGAGCTATTTGAAATATTCATCTGCATACATTCTCTTTTCTTCCTTTTCCATATTATTTCCTAAGTTTTGGAAGTAGATTAATGAGTATAATTAAATGAGATCATTTTTTGTTTCATTGGTCCCTAAATCTAGAACTGGGTTTCATTTTTCCTTATTCATTAGATGATTCATTAATAAAACTTGGAAGTCTGAAGTTAAAGGAAAAACAGATCCCTACTGTACTGTATTATCTTTAAAAGAGAAGCTAATTTTTTACAATTACTTTTTTAAAGTGTAGCAAATCAGAATTACTTTTTTTTTAAATAAGCATAATTTTCTCTTTTCCTATTAGAGTAAAATACCTTCTATCTTTCACAGAGGAACATACTTAAGTTTATCTAAACATGTGTGGTTTTTTTTTTTTAAAATGACATCCTGCAGAGAATCTAGTTACAAAAAAAGAATATACCCTAAATCAACCTGAAATTTTAAGTGACATCTGACACTCCAGATCCTGTCTAGATTTGTCATTCTTGCCAACTTTATCTTTACCTACCATCTTCTCACACAGTATTTCTATCTTCTAGCCCTTAAAGATTTATTTAAGAGTTGCTGTTTGTCAATTCTGTCCCAACTTCAATGTTATTTAAAAATCCCTGTGTTTGACAAGCAATTGTCAGCCAAGAAACTTAGGATTCTAAATTATTTTTTGAAAGGTTTGTTTATTTACCTTGACAAAATTGAATTTGAGCACATTATCATTTCCATATATGTATCTGTTGCTTTTAGAAAATGTGTTTCCTATTATACAATGTAGAGAATCACCTTCACAATTAATTTGTTCATCCAGAAACTGCTTCCTATTACTCATTTAATCTTTATTCTCCCTACTATATCAGTTATAAAGCTTGTAACAAAACTTCCATTAACAATTCCACTTCCGTATAAATCTACTTAGCACCTTTTTCTTTCCTAAAATATCCAGAATCTTTGGAATAAAGTCTTGGAGCCATGGAAGGTCTGGGTTGTTATAAAAAGTCCTTGCAAACAGTAAGGGTTTTTTCTTCTTCTATAAGAGTGAAATTTTTATTGTTGCTTTCTTTCTTTTTTTAAATCCACTCTAAAGTCTTGACTCTGACATTGGTTCCCTACTCAGTAATTCAAAAATGTGGAAACATTCATATCATCTCCTATGACTGCTCATTCCCTCTCCTTTTCTCTCTCTCTCTCTCTCTCTCTCTCCTCTATACATTTCATAATTTTTTTAACTTTTATTAGCTATTTGTACATATGTCCCCCTTCAAGACTGTAAGTTACTAACAGACTGTGACCTTTTTCATCTCTATATCCCTAAAACCCCTAGCATACTATATCTTGTACTTAATTCAATTTTGTTGAATAATACCAAACAATGTTAGTCATCAACTTACTCCTTTTCCTTTAAAATTAAAAACAACTAAAATGAACCAATAATCAAGTGCCTATTCTAGAAAGCCCAGAGTCATTATACTAATTTGTTCGGTTCAGAAAATTCAAAATAAATTAAGAGATACCTTGTACATTGTACTAAGTTCTTGAGTTTCAAAGTTTTTCTTTGACAATGAAATAAAATGTTTTGGAGAAATAGAGCTTAAAAATTAGATTTTAAAATAAATTTCACCTTAAGAAAATTTAAAAGTATGTATATTTTGCTTTTAGAAAATATACTTAATTAATTACTATTAAGAGAAACATTTGCCAAAAACCTATTGTATCATTCATTCATCTTATCTTTCCTCTTCTTTCTCTTTTCTTGAAAATTTATTCGGGTTTGAGTCTGGAGAGCAAATGGCATTTCGCTAGCAGAGAATTTTCTGTTAGAGAAACATTAAAATGATAAGCATTTTGGAAACCAAAGTACACTTCAACTTTTAACTATCCTTTCAGACTATATTGACTGCTTATATAAGTTGCCAACATTTGGTAAGGATTATCCTTTCATTCAGACAAAAAGCAAGCATTCCTTAGATAAATCAGGACTTTTTGCCATGAGACTCATAAAACCTTTTCACAACACAGATTTTTCAAGAGACTCCTTTAAGGTTTTAGGAGGCTGCTCCTTTTACTAAGTAACAAAATACACCCCATGGTGTCTCACTGACCCCACTCAGCTGTCCTTTGACCTCTTCCATTGTTGTGGCCTAACTTCAGGGGCCACAGAATTTGCCTCCCATATCAAAAAGGCTACTGTTGCTTCCTCCTAGCACCTGGTGAAACAAAATTCAACAGTTTGTGTGTTTGTTGTCTTCTTCTTCTTCTTCTTCTTCTTCTTCTTCTTCTTCTTCTTCTTCTTCTCTCTCTCTCTCTCTCTCTCTCTCTCTCTCTCTCTTTCTCTCTCATCCCTCCAAGTTCCCTCCTCTGACTATTCTCCAGATGTTCCAGGCTTAAATGTTAAGCCAGCTACTGGGTTTCTGTAATCTTCCTGGTAACCCTAAGTAACAAACAGAACCCGGACCCTAGTGGTAATGACCCTCTTGTTCTTTTTGGCCTCAAAAGGATACAACGGGTCATAAAAGAGAAAAAGATCTTTGGCCTCTCTTGGAAATGCTGGGTCATTTAAAGCACGTTGTAACCTCCCAAAAGGAGATAAAGACAGTGTCTTAGGTCTTAATGCATTATGCTGCTGCTAATAGGCAAGGCTACTCCGAACCAACAGCCTTAAATTCTTAACTCCCAAGAAAGCTCTAGGTCTTCTTTGTCAGAGTGTAAGTGCCACCTTCCCTAATTCTGAGTTCAAAGTGGCCTACCCTGGTGGCAAGCGTTTTAGAAAGCAGGGGAAAAAAAGATTAACCTCTTTAAGAAGCACTGTCCTCAGATTGGTATTTTGCATAGAGTATTCAAAAGACAGTCTATCATGGGCTATTTGTTAGAACCAACAACAGCCTGGGCAAATTTCTAGCTATAAACCAAGTCATGTGAAATCAGAAACCTGGATTTTTATATAACATTAGTTAACATTTATTCAGGGCTCACTATGTGCCAGGCACTGTACTAAGTGCTTTACAATTATTATCTCATTTAACCCTCACAACAGCCCGGGGAGGAAGATGCTCATAGGCATTTTATCTCCATTTTACAGATGAAGAACCCGAGGCAAACTCAGATACTGAGGAAAAATTTGCCAAGCAAATACTTCATCTTCCCTATTTACTGATAACAGCTCATTAAGAACTTTTGGGGTAGAAGCGTATCCTTCCTAAAATGTGTTTCCCCCCTCCCCAAGTGTGTTTGGGGGTAGAGAAGTAATAGGATGCTGAAATGGGTCAAATCAGTTCAAGGATCAATATCTTAGTTTCATTCAAAATGAAAGAAACAAAAAAAAACCCACTTAAATCTTAATTTGGAGAAAAAGTCATTGGCTAGAAAAAATACCGTGTTGTGATAGTACCTTGGCTTCTCTGTGTTAACCTTTCTGAGACACGTTCATGGTTGAGGCAGGAGCAAAGACTTCAGGGAGCCTGCTGCTGCTGCTCCTGCCGCCTCCGCTACTGGCTGCTGCTGCTCCTGCTGCGGAGGTTGCAGCTGCTTGCTTCTGCTCCTGCCGCTGCTTCTCCTGCTGCTGCTGCGGCTCCCACTGCAGCTGCCGCTAGCCCTCGGAGCCGCCTCAGAGTGCCCGAGCTCACCCAAGGCTCTTTCACACCTGCAAAAGCAGCAAAACCAGAGGTGTAAGTGCAATTTCAAAAGTTTGATATTCTATATTTATAACTGAATGAACAAAAGCCTCATCTAAATCTAGACCCATCACAACTGGTTAAACATAGAAACAGCCTCCTTCCCTAATCTCTAAACGTGACCAGATTTCTAAAGGTTTATACCCAAAAGTAATTACTGCCCTTGGGTTAGTTCTTGTTGAATATAAAACAAAAGGAAAAAAATTTAAATTGTAAGTCTGCATTTTTGACGGATGTCCTTCTGATGCTAAAAAGCTTTCTTTCTCTTAGAAGTTCGGTCTCGTCAGAAGCACAAGTGAAAGTTAATGTCACTTTGTTAGTATTTTCACTTTACACAGTTTGAAAAATTCATAGTCCTTGGTATCATTCAAAAATTTATTTAATGAAACAACAATATTGTACGATGGAAAACAGCTTTAAAAGGGTTGTCTTCCTAGCTTTGCTATTAGTTCTTTAATAACTTCTAAAGGAAAGAAATCTGTTAGCGGCAAAGGGAAAATACTCACTTTCATAATAGTATTAAGCTGCAATCCTAGGGCTACTTGTTTTAAAATTAAATACAAAATTATATTAAGTACAATCAGTTAACTATACTCTTAAGAAAAACTAGGACAAACATTAAAGGAATATGAAAAATAAAAAACTTTGTAAAACTACTTATATGTACATAATACCGTTTCATTTAACTTGATTATCATTTCTTTTAAAAAATAGAATAGTACATTTTCTTAAAGTACAGTGACTAACAATGATACTAAGTAAACAATTTAAAAACTAAATATTATGCATATTTCAGTAAAGTGACTTTCAGTTTTATAATCTCTTCACCTCAAATTTGGAAGAAGCAAAGAAGAGAAAGAAAATAGAAAAAACAAGGCAATTTCGAGTGTTGAAATCAAAAGAGTTTACCTATCTTACTGATGAGAAGGAAGGTCATCGGGAAAAAAGCTGCACCGAACCAAATGAGCAAGATCAAGGCTTCCGCGCTCATGTATTTTCAACGCCAAGTAGGCATCTTACTCTGAGTTATGCATCCTCGCTATACCAAACCACCAATACTAAGACTGTCACAGATGGTCAAACTCCATTACCTCCCCCGAAACTCCAAGGCTCGAGGAGGCTCCCAGTGATTAAAAAAAGTCTGTAATCCAATTCCAGTAGCTCCTGGCTCTAAAATTATTGCTATTTTTCGGCCACGTGCTGCACACTTCACCTGCTAGTAATGACATTTTTGTATTTTCTTCTAATTACACTCAAAGCTAAGACCTTTGGCCCAGGGCCACAGACCTCCATTCAGGCTGCACACATTCTGTTAAACGCCCTGATCCTTTGTTGTCACTCTTCCCCTTTCATCTATTATTTACACCCATTGAGAAGGAAGATCCTCCACCATTTGTGTGGTTTAAACCTTCTAATCATCTTAATTTCTGCCTTTCAACCTGTGCTCTTATTCATAGAACAATGCCAAATCGTTTGACAAAATCATTTTTCAATTACATTTCTCTCTCTACTTTTATTCCATTCTGGCCAATCATCTTGTCTTAGAAAGCCTCCTTTAGGTGGGGCTTTGGTTTCATCTTCCTGAATGTATGAATTTTGACTTTCCAGAGACATTGTAATGGATTCTTTTTTACACAGTATAAAATCTCCCAATTGCAAAAACCAATAATCAATAATATATTTCCCTGTTGTCATTGAAGAACCTATTAAAAGTAGGTTACTTGTTGTTTAAAATATACTAAAAGAGACAACTCAACTGTCCCCAAGGGCTGAGCCTTGGATATTTTTCAGCAAAGAGTCATTCCCATGCAAAAATGTAATTAGAATTCAGAAAGAAGTAGAGAATGAAAGGGGGCGGGGGTAGATGGGGAAAAGTCTCATTACAAATTTAATACATTTTTCATAACTAAATATGTTTCCTTTTAAATAATATCTGAAAAGGCTCTTACATATTCTCAATTAAAAGCACCGAGCACCACAAAAACCTAATAAACTGCTGTAATTTTTCCCACACCTTTGCTATTTTTTCCCATGGCCAATCACAGAACATCCACAACAACAACAATAAAAGCAAAGAGTTGTTTACCATGATGCAGATGACCACTCAGATCATTGCAGTTACCCAAAGATGCAGATTTCTAGGTGGTTTAGAAAATGACATATGATCCATCTTTGTTCTTTCTCCTTCTATTGCCCAGCTTACTCTTGATTTCTAACAGTGTTTCCTTGTCGTCTGTTCGCTCTGCAGACCCTCAACCCCCTTGTCTTTTCTTATTTTCACCATTTGCTTCAACCAGCAGCAGTTCACTGGAGACTCATCCATCTTGTAATGCCTACAGTGACAGATGCTCTCAGGAACAACCATACTGCTGAGTGAACAAAAGATAACATCACCTCTAGGAACTCAAGAGAGAAATACAACTACAACCGAAGACTGGGGCTGTCTTGACAGACATTGGACCATAAACCTCTTCTAAGTGAAAAAAGAAAACAATTGCCAAAAAAAAAAATCTGACACAATCAAAGGCAGAAAAGAGTGATTATTTCTAGATTGCCTTTCTACTCTGCATTTCACTATTCCTCCACCCCCAAGCTTCTATATTGGGGCAATTCACTGGCCAAGGGACTAGGGGTGAAAAAAGAGATTTTTAAAGTATTTTTAAGTATTCTTTTTACTTGACAAATTCAGAATAAAACTCATTCACATGTGTTTCAATAAATCTCAAGATATATTTCAACATCTACTTCCTGACTTTTCTAGTTCCCCAAAAGCGGTATTATGGTTGAATAATACTTAATATCTGAATTTTATTGTCCCAGAATTTATATACACATCAAAATCAAAGATCAAGAAAGTAAAAAGTAGGAGTGTGGTGTGATGTGAGAGAATATACTGTCCCCAATATACACAGTCAACTCAAAATATAAGAACTCCATTCATTACACAACCTACAACTTGGGTTATAAAAGACAGCTAAAAGAGGATTCTGGGAAGTGCTATAGATCTCTCCTCTAACAAAGGAAAGGTCATATTAACATCTCCCAGCAACAAACTAAAGAAAAGCGAGAAGATGCAGGGAACTCTTTCTTTGCTATAATCAAGATTGTGTTGCTTGTTTTTTGTTTTTTAATCATTTATTTGGTTCTTTATAGAGCAATGACAAATATACTTAGCTGTAAAATCTAAGTTACTAATTTCACATAATATGAAGGAAAACTATTGAAAAACACACAGCACAGATGAGCCCAGAGTTCAATTAAGAACATCTTGTAATCAATGACAATTAGGGAAATACTCATTTCAGCAATAGTTATTTAAAAGAGCGATTTCCTCAGCAAAGAGCAAAAGTACTGCTTCATATAAATAATTTATTTTCAAGGAGAGTAGCAGGTTCATCTAGATATCTTTTTATGCCAATTCTGAAGTGTTTCTTCAATTAAAAATTAATTAAAGGCTGCTCTATACAACTATTGTTTTCTTTAAACCAAAATTAATTTAGATTAAAAAAAAGTATTAGGGTCCAATGCCTTCTGAACCCAAGCTTACAGTGTTGTTGTTGATGGTGATGTTTTGGTAAATGTGACCAGTGAATCCCTAGCTCCTCCTGGTATTACTGAAAAGATCAGATTTTCCTGATTACTAGTTTTATGTTAATTTGACAGAAAATAAATTGTACCAGCTTCAGAAATGAATATCCCACATTCTTATAAAATCCTTTATGACTTCGCCATGACTTGTCTTTAATCTCTTGAGTACAATTGCGTAACTGATGAAAGGCAGATATTTCATACCTAAAAATCTCCTATTTAAGACACCACAAGTACAAAGAGAAAAAATGAACAGATACAAGAAAATCAATTGGAAGAGGAGAGAAGGAGAAGGGGAATAGGGAAGGGGAAGTGTTCCCAATTGTATACAACACCTGAACTGTAACATGAGCTGAAAAAGAGGTTGAAAGCTTAGGAGCTCTCAGCAAGCAACAACTCAGAAAAAGCAGTCTTCATTGTTTCCAAATATACTCTTGATCCTTTAACTATACAAACTACAGTTTTTAATCTAAAGATTTTTTTTATTAGCTTCATTTGGCATTTGGACTTAAGGAACCCAGTACAATTAATAAGTGTAATATCCCAACCATATAGTTCAACAATCTGTAACTTTTGACATTAACACTAATTACCAACAGAGAGGCATGACCTTCAAATGACAGCTTCATTAATGCAAGTCTCATTGGTGAAGGCTTTAAAAAAGAACTAATTAAATGAACTACTTTTAAACACAATAGGATCAATATGCATGTAGAAAATGTACACCCCAGTGGAAAGTTCTTATTGCCTGATTGATCAAAAACAAAACAAACTTTTTTTTTAAAGTCCCCATTCCAGATCACAGTCAGTGCCAGAAATCCACACAGAAAAAAAAATCCATCAAAATGAGACTCTAAAAAGGTTTACCCTTCACCATCCTATTTGCACTTCAAAACCTTGTAAGTCCTACAGCTAAACCCCAGGGCTGAACCATTTCAATAATAACAGAGGGGACCAGCAGTGATTTATCTGCCTTTTGGCCTCTGGACAGAGTTGTAATGTCTGCCAAGCTTTCCTGCCAATGACCCTCCCTCCCCTTCACCCCCAGCCCACTTTTCTTCAGCCTCGTAACTGTAATGCTTTATAAACAACTTTCCGACCATGCTTAAATGCAGAGTGTGCCTCTCCAAGTCAGACGCAAGAACAGTTTGTAACTAAAGATTTGGGTTCAGTATTTTTGGCATGGATTTCAAAAAAATGGAATTACTCTGAGTATTCAGGACACTCAAACTGCCAGGTTTAATTTTACATCCTTTTTTTTTGTTTTCAACTTGGGGTGGGGGGTGGGGAGAAGGTCCCTTAATTCCAACCACTTTCTTTCCACCAATGCTAACTGCTATGAGTAGCTGCTGAAAGACACCAGTTTATATCAGACTTTTTTTCACCCTGTGAGATCATAACAAACCAAACCTTTTGGGATTTGTGCGAATTTAAATACCATGAATTTTAAGCTACCCTTAGCCAATCCAAGAAGAGTAGGGGTTTCACAGGTCACAAACTCCTGGGTCACAAGAACCTAAACAGCTATCAGACTGCTGTGACTCGATTGATTTACTCTTATCAAGTATACACTGTAGCTACCATCCTGGAACAATAACATTTTCCTCCACTAAAAACAAAAGCTAACAGTATCAGTGCTATTATTTAATCTAAAGTCATTTACATCAATGCAAAACAAAGCGGCCACTTTGAGAACTTCATTTCTTCACATCACTAAACCCACCAATATCTTATTTCCTGAATGAACAAAGCCTATTTCAACCTTAACTTTCTCAAGGTTGAAACTTTAACCTTAACTTATCATCTCAGAGAGAAAGCATAAAAACTGTTTGCTTTTTTCTTATCCCATATTCTTTTTCACTTAAATGAAGTAATTCTATCTTTTTCAAAGCGTATTGATTTAGAAAAAAAAAATCCATCTGTCAAATTAACATACCACGCAAAAGATTCCTCTAATGTGATTCAAATTATACTCATATTAATTGAGAATTTTCTTGTTCACGTCTCTATTTTCCTTCAAACGTTACAAACTGCTAACTTACTGGTCATAAGATCATAAGGCCGTACATCTGGAGCTGGAAGGGGCCTCAAAGGCCGAGTCCAATTTCCTCATTTAACAGCTGTGGAAACTAAGGTCTCCTATGGAGATTAACTGATTTGCCCAAGGTCATAAAGGTAGTAAGTGTCAGAATCCTAGTCCTCTAGATAGATGGCAGAGCCAGTTTTCATTCTGCCACACTAGATATTCCCACTGAATTAGCAGCTGCATTTTACTCAAATACAATTTCAATTGCAAATGGTCATATATTAGAAAATTAAATACAATGAAGCTTGTGGGCAAAATTAAAATTAATTTGAGTTTTCTACTAGTGAACACTGTATCACTCCCCTTTAACTCTTTCCTTTGCTACCACTGTAGCCCAGGTTCTCATTATGACTACTCTGCCCTACTGTAATAGTCTCCTTAGGGCAGCTAGGTAGCACAATGGATAGAGTGCCAGGCCTAGAGTCAGGAGGACCTGAGTTCAAATTTGGCCTCAGACAGTAGCTGTGTGACCTTGGGCAAGTCACTTAACCCTGTTTGCTTCAGTTTCCTCATCCGTAAAATGAGCTAGAGAAGTAAATGGCAAACCACTCCAGTATCTTTGCCAAGAAAACCTCAAATGGGGTCACAAAGAATTGGACATGACTGAAACAACTCAACAGCAACAAATAGCCTCATTGCCTTGAGTCTCTTCCCATTTTGATCATCTGTTCTACAGAATGATGTTCCAGTGTACTGCTCTGATCAAGTCATTTCTTGGCTCAAAAACTTTCAGTGGTTCTCAAATGTCTTTCAAATAAAGTCCAAACTCTTTAGCCTGTTATAAGTCACCTTCAATCTAGCTCCAACTTACCTTTATAAACTTTTTCATATGAATCCTCTTCATATCCTAAATGCTACAGCTGAATTGTAGACTTGTCATGCCCCAAACATGCCTTGCTGGTTCTGTTTCAACTCATTTGCTCGCAGCATATCCTAGAAGACAGCTAGGTGGTGCAGCAAACAGAGGTCTGTACCTGGTGTCAGGAAGACCTGAATTCAAATCCCACCTCAGATATTACCTGGGCAAGTCACTTTAACTTCTGTCTGCCTCAGTTTCCTCATGTGTAAAATGGAAATAATACTAGTCTTACTTCCCAGGATTACTGTGAGGATAAAATAAGGTAACATTTGTAATAAAGCATTATATAAATGCTAGCCGTTACCGTTACCCTAGAATGCTTTTACTATCTCTGCCTCATTTCATACTGTTGACAAGGGATATATCTAACCTGATGTGACCTCACAGCACTCCTTTGTACTATTACATATTTAAGAGTCTAGAGTATGGTCTTCCAAGCTTCAAAAGATCCAGCGGAATTTGTACATCTCATCTTCCCATCAGCATCCCGGCATCATTTCCCTGGGATGGCAGCAGCCATGAGAAGCTGAGAACAGACTGGATGTGATATAGGAAGGCAGATGCACAGATTCACGGCCCCACAAGGAGCCCAACAAAGAAACTACACTTTCCCTAAAGGGAACTTCTTCAGCATTCCACAGGGGAGAAAAAAAAAAAACTTCCCAAAACCAGCTGTTTGCCACAGGTGCTCTCTATGCCTGAGCCTACTTTCCCCTAGAATCTGTATCTACAGGTGGGAGAATGTCACAATCTTTTGGAGATATTGTGTAGCAACTGTTTTAAGGATGCCCTCTTGGTAAATATCGCTTTCTAAAAGTAACTGTCTGACTACATGATAATCAACTGATGGGGAGCACACCTTTGGGGGCTCAATCCAATACATAAAAAAAGGCAATCTCCAACTCCACACGGCTACAGAGATGTAGCCTCCCTTTATGTGGGACTCAACTTATCAGTGAGTTGGAATTGGGATAATTGCACCTTAGCATGGACTACATGTTTATCACTCCCCCTTCCAAAGAAGAACGTATAATTATCTTTTCCACATCGAGACTTTCCCCACTGTGGTTTTGATAGATCACAGTTCAGCATAAGAAATTATATGGGAATTTGGGGGGAGTTTTGTGGAAGCTGCCAATGACACATGAAAGCCAGAAGATGGCACAGACACTATGAGCAACCACTCAACCCAAATTTTATAATAAGGTACTGTAAATACACCACAAAAGAAAAAGAAAAAATTCAGACTTCTTCACTGGTATAAAGGGAGGGCCAAAAATTTTCACGTGGATTTTCCAGATGGGGTGGTAGTGAACACACACTGTGTCTCTAATCCCCGAGATGTTGAAGGGATAACTGTATGCCTCCACAATCCTATGGCTACTGTGGAGATTACTTTGATCTTCCAGAAATGTCCAGTTTGGGCAAGTTTGAAGGGTGGGAACCAAGATACATACAATTAGCCTTAAAACTCAAATGCATCCATGAGGCTTCGAGTGAAATCACTCTTCTTTAACTCAACCTCAAGCCTAAATTTTTAGCTTAAAACTCAGACTTTGTCTCTGACTAGACTCAGTTCTGATTTTTGGGGTTTGTAATTAAATGCCTACTATTTTTCAGGCACTGTGCTAAGTGCTAGGGATACAAGGAAAGGCAAAAGACAGTCCCCTGCTCTCAAGGAGCTCACAGTCTAATGGAGGGACACCATTTTACATAACCCTTTTATACTGGTTGGTTGGTTTGTCAGGTTTCCGACAGTGGCCTGTTGTACCATGTTCCTCACCTTGACTTGTGAAGCGAATCTTCCACTACTCTTTTCCTGCTTTCCCTTAACATCTCTCCATCATCTCCCTAACTCCACAAGCAGAGATTTCAAACAGCTTCAGTAAAGCTGCAACAATCAGGGCAGCTAGGAGGTGCAGTGGATAGAGCAACTAGTCTGTATTCAGGAAGACTCAACTTCCTAAGTTCAAATCTGGCCTCAGACACTTAATTAGCTATGTGACCGTGGGCATGTCATGTAACCCTGTTTGCCTCAGTATCCTCATCTGTAAAATTGAGCTTGAGAAGAAAATGGCAAACCACTACAATATCTCTGCCAACATGACTGAAACAACTGAACAACAACAAAAAGAACAGCCCAGTTTTATCTTTGTCTAATTTGTCTTTTTATTTCCACTAGGAGACCAGTACATTGCTCTCCATCCTCACCTCCACTTCTATGGAATTCCTAGCTCCCTTCAATGCTTGGCCCCTTTCTACAGGGGCCTTTATAGTAAGAAACCTTTTCTCACTTTGATTGTTAATGCTTCCACCCCAAAAAATTACATGTATGCACTTTATATAGATCCATATGTGCACATGTTGTTTTCCCTCCAGGAGAATACAAGCCCCTTGGGGGCAGGTTCTGTTTTGTCTTTATGTTTGTGTCCCTGGCGCTTGGCACTATGTCTGGTACGTAGTAGTAATTTAATAAAGGCTTATTGAATTGAATTGTATATCATAAATATCTATTAATAATTCAATGAATGAGTTAATTAGTGAAACCAATATTTTTGGTACTATAAATAGGGAACCAAATGCACTTCCAACATTGCCAAGCACTGAGATATCAATGTTCAGGCATACATCAATCAATCAATCAATACCTATTAAGTACCTACTGTGTGCCAGGCACTTCCAGATATGATATCCATCCGACTCCCTAATGCTAAAAACTGATGAAAAACAAATGTGAAATGGTCTTATTGAATAGTTCCAAGAACGAATCATAGATTAATTAATACTTACAGTAACAATTTCTATTAGAAATATAAACCATGATATACAGAAACTAAAAATGAAGGGAAAACGCTCATTGACAATACCAGAACACAGGTGACTAATACTCAAGGCAAAGATTTCCTTCATTTATTAGATGGGAGGGAAAAAAATCTTCCTCAAAGTATCAGTGAGAATCACTGATCTTTCACTGAAGAGGAAATACTGAATCTTCATTAAATATTTATTAAATGTACTGGTATTCTGGGCGTTCTTTAGACAACATAGAAATGTTGGTTCCTGTCTAGCAGGAGTAGTATCCTAGGCAAACCAAAAGGACAGAGGTATCTCCCTAAGTCATGACACTGTTTTTCTACATTTTCTAAATGCCAAATATCTGGGAGGCTGTGTTAATTATATCAAGATATAGAATACTACAAAGCCTCTTAACTGAAAGTTGTTCCAAAGTCATTGCCAACAATCTGCAATGGGAAAATCACAGAGTGGAAAATATATTTTGCCCAATTTATGACACGTAGTTAATAGGCAATCCATTAGTCGAGTTAGTGTGTGTATGTATGTGTATAGATAGATGAAGTATAGATATAAATATATACACATACGTGTATGTGTGTATGTATGTATTTATCACACAAATCTTAGACAGGCCCTGAAGATAAACAATGAACTGGGCCCAGAATTGAACATGAGAGGGAACATACTATTGCATTTATGAAATGACACATTGTCTACTACTTTTTGCAAAAGCTGACATTTTTAACACCAAAATTCTTCAGCAATGCTCCATAACCATGAATTATGGTCAGTTATAATCTTAGAAGAGTCAAAATCATGGATGACCCAAAAAAGCATGGAAAGAACATAATGAATATAATTATGCTATAGCATGTACCACTTATGACTGATACAGAACCCTTCAAATTTACTCACCCACTTTCCATTTATGAATTGGATCTCCAGAGAGCAGCTATTACTCCTGGATTCTGGAAGTACTCTGGGAGTTTGAACTACTACAATTATAGTTCATAAACCCTCATTAGTATACTCCATTTTAAGTCATCTATGTAGTAGACACAATTAGCAAAGTTTTTTTTTATTAAAATGACATAGTAAAAACAGTAGCCACAACACCTCTCTCCTGGCTTTGCAGCTTACTCTCTGGACTTCACCATGATGCTTTTCTAGGTTAGAAGATTCCTCTATTCCTATGCCTCTCCCTCCCCACCCAATGGTGACTTCCATCTGGAACCTTCATTCTAAGGAAGCACCCAGGCCAGCTGTATTTCTTTCTTCCCCTATCTTTGCTCCTGTTCACCACCGGGATCCCTCTACCTCCTACTTTTCAGTTTCCTTCTATGTGCTATCTTCCCCCATTAGAATATAAGGTCCTTAAAGTAAAGGACTCTTTCTTTTTGTTCATATTTGTATTCCCAGCATTTCACATGGTTCCTAGAACAAAGTAACTATTTAATCAATGCTTTTTGAGTTGATGTGACAAAACATCCCTCTTGTCATCTCACCCTGAAATCTAGGGCATACTCTTCCACAAATAAACAGAGGTCAATGGGATGAATGGTCTAAAACTAATGCTATAATGGCAGTGAGGCACACATATAGGGAACACACGTGACCAAGGCAGCTCAGGACCTCAGCAGTCATCTCGTACAACCCATTTATGAAAGAATCCATCCCTACTATAACATCTCCAGTAAATGGTTTTCCAGCCTCTGTTTGAAGACCTCCAAGAAGGGAGACCACAGCACAGCTCAGGAGAGTCCAAGCCACTTTGGCACAGCTGTAATTTTGAAGAAATTGAATTTCCTGACATCAAGCCTAAATGACTCTTTGAAACTTCCACCTGTTCCTCCTGGTTCTATCCTCTGATGCTAAACTGAACAAGGCTAATCCCTCCTCCATATTACAGCCCTTCAAATACTTGAAGACAATTATCATGTATTCCTCAATTTTTTTTCTTCTTCAGGCTAAGCACACTTTATTCTTTCAATCAGTTCTCATATGACGTGGACTTAAGGACTCATATGATGTCTTTCACCATTCTAGTTTCCTGGTTCTAGGCGCTCTCAATATCTTCATATAATATAACATAAGATAAGATAAAATAACATAATGTAATATAATAAACGTAATAAACATTTTATATATTTATGGATGATATAATTATAACATTACATTATATGTCATATCATATATCATATTACATCTCAGAATCAATATCTTTCCTACACTGTGGTACCCAGAACTGAATACAGTATTCCAAGGTCTGAGTAGGGCGGAGGACAATGGGACTATCATGCCTATTCCTAGAAGCTAGACCTAGACCTCTCTTAATGTGGCCTAATATTGCATTAACTTTTTTGTCTGCCACATCTCACCTTTACCTTGCAATCCATGAAAACTCCTACATCTGGTTCATAATAACTTGTCTATACATGCTTCCGTTTTATACTTGTGAAGTTGTATTTTTATACTCGGGTATAATACTTTACCTTTCTCCTTACTGAAGGTCATCTTATTAGATTCAACTGACAATGTCCTTTATCTCCTTATGAAATATTCACAAAGCTCCCCTTTGGGTCAAGTCAGAAAGGCAATGGGTCCAGCATTCCAACTTTGTAAAGGCATAACAGGTACGGTGCCTTGTTAACACATTAACACCACATCATTCTATGAACACATCAACTGAACTGGGGTTGGGGGAAGGGCAAATCCTCAATCCTTTAACTTTGTATGTGAGAAGTGATGAAAAAGGCAACTTCAGGAACATGTGAAACTGGAAAAGGACATCTGGCAAGAGAGAGTCTGCAGTGACATGCACGAAAGCCAGACTTAGTAGAGAAGCAGACATACTGATGAGGTCATTAATCCATCAAAGTATTGAAAGAGTATTTTTTAAAAACCTAAATCACTACTCTGAACTTTATGCTTGAAGTAACTAGATAATGGATTGACTTTAGTACGATCTGATTACCTCTAAATTTAATCTCTCAGCACGGCACATACACTACATTAAAAGCTGAAAGTTCAGCCTACAATTTTCTACATGAGAAAACATGATGTACTGCCCCTACTTTTCTACCAACTCCTATTTTTTCATGGATGCTTCATGAAACTAGCTGCATAGCATGCAAGGTATCCCTACTATCCTCATGAAATCTAGTGGATCTAGATTTTCTGAAAGAAAACATTCCTCTCTAACTACATATAATGCGCCTTCCAAACATCTTTTTAAATGATAGTAGTATGGTGGCTGCTTGCCTCATTATCTTTCTGAATTGCTTTTCTCTAGCTGGGGGATTTGATTGAAAGAGTGTAGAAGTGTAATTTCTGATGATTCTGGTACAAAAAAGTCATTTACCCTCTTCTTTCTTCTTGGTTTGAGACCAGAAGGAATCTTCATTCTGGGTCACATTTTTCTATTTTCCTTGCTCTGACTTTTTGTGTCAGACTTCCAGAAGAACGGCAACTGGTAACCACATACAAAGCCGAAATTGCCTCACTCCAAAGTTCATTATGGGGTAGGAAGCTGAACAACAGCTCAGTGAAAAAATGGAAAGCAGTCTGTCAGAAACTATCACTTTCTGCAGATGATAAGATGATTTACTTAGAGAATCCTAGAAAGTCAACTAATTGAAACAATTAACAATTTAAGTCAAGTTGTAGGACATAAAACAAACCCACACAATTCATCAGCATTTCTGTATATTACCAACAAAACCCTGCAGGAAGAAATACAAAGAGGAATTCCATTTAAAATAACTAGAGACAGTATAAAATATTTGAGAGTCTACCTGCCAAGACCCACACAGGAACTATATGAACATAATTAAAAACATTCTTCATACAAAGACAAATCTAAATAATTAGAGAAATATTAATTGCTTCTGGATAGGCAAAGTCAATATATTAAAAATGACTACTACCTAAATTAATTTACTAATATTCAGTACCATACCAATCAAATTACCAAAGGAAAAAATATAACAAAACTCATCAGAGGAACAAAAGGTCAAGAATGTCAAAGGAATCAATGAAAAAAAAAAGTCAGGAAGGAAGGGGGACTAGCAGTACCAGGCCTCAAACTATAGTACAAAGCTGCAATTATCAAACAATTTGGTACTGGGTAAGAAATAGAGAGGCTGATAAGTGGAACAGATTAGGTACACAATATGCAGAAGCAAATGAACGCAATAACCTAGGGCTTGATAAAATCCAACATCTCAGCTATAGTAACAAAAATTCACTATTTGATAAAAATTGTTGAGAAAATTGGAAAGTAGTCTGTCAGAAACTATAGGCACAAACCAACATCTCACACCATCCACCAAGATAAACTTAAAACGGGTACATGATATAGACATAAAGGGTCATATCTTAAGCAAACTAGCAAAGCATAGAAGAAATCACCTGTCAGATCTAGGGACAGGCTCATGATAAAAGAGTTCATGATGAAACGAGACAAAGAGAGATTCACAGGAAGTAAAATGTATGCTTTTGATTATATAAAATTAAACAGTGTTTGTATAAGTAAAACCAACGTAATTAAAATTAGAAGAAAAGCAGGAAACTAGAAAAAAATCTATACATCCAGTTTCTCAGTCTCTGCCAAAATATCTAGGGAACTCAGTCAAATTTAAAAGAGTAAGGGCATTCCCCAGTTGACAGTCAGAAGACATGAATAGGCAGTTTTCAGAGGAAGAAATCAAAGCTATCCATAGCTATATTAAAAATACTCTAAATAATAATTTGAGAAATGCAAATTAAAACAACTCTGAGGTACCGCCTCACACCCATCAGATTTGCTAAAATGACAAAAAGAATGAAAGAAAATGACACATGCTGGAGGGGATATGGGAAAATATAATGTACAGTCAGTAGAGCTGTGAACTAGCCCAACCATTCTGGAATGTAATTAAACTATAAGTACCTTTTGACCCAGAGGTACAGTTAATAGGTCTATACCCCAAAGAGATAAAAGAAAAGGAAAATGACTCAAATGCACAAAAATATTTTATAACAGCTCCTTTTCTGATGGCAAAGAAGTGGAAAATGAAAGGATACCCATCATGGTTGAAGAATGGTTGAAGAAGCTATGGTATATGAATGTGATGGAATACTGTTGGTGCTGTAAGAAACAATGAAGGAGATGGTTTCAGAAAAACCTGGGAATACTATGATGCTGATGTAAAGTGAAGTGAGTAGTACCAGGAGAACAACTTATACAGTAACAGAAATATTGTAAAGATAATCAACTGTGACTTAATAACTCAGATCAACACAATGACCCACTAAAGGATCCTGATGTAAAATGCTATTCACCTGGAGAAGGAGAACTGACGGACTAAGAGGGTAGATAGAAGTATATTTTCTTTTCTTTCTTATTCTCCTCACTTAAGAAAAAAATGGCTAATGTGGAAATTTGTTTTGTAACTATCTAAATATATGATGTTTTTTCCCCATCCTTCTCAATGCATGCATGGGGAGGGAGAAAGATAATTTGGAACTAAAAATAAAATTGAACTCAAATTTTAAAACAAGGAAATAGCCCATGACAAACCACAACTGTAAGAAGAAATAAGGACAATTAAAAAGGGCATCTTTAGATATGTTTAGAAAAAGAACAGAAAATCCCTAAGTTCCCGGCATGGGACAGATACTAATATTAAGAGATGACAGAAATTTGAGCATATGAGCATACTACTATTTTGCTTGTCTGTTTCATCAAAGAGAATCATCCTCCATCAATCAATAAACATTTACCAATCAATAAACATTTATTAAGCATCTACAATATGCCAGGCACTGTGTTACAGTGCTGGAGATACAAAAGGAGACGAAAGACAGTTTCTGCTCTCAAGAACTTTATAATTTAATGGAAGGGACAATTAGCAAACAAATATATATGCATATATATATATATTATATGTATACACACACACACATATATATGTACACACACATATATAAAATAAACTAAAAGATAAATAGGAAGTAATACAGGGTAGGAACTAGACTGAACAGGGGTTGGGAAAGGTTTCCTATAAAAGAAAGAATGTTAGTTGGGACTTAAAGGAAGCCAAGGCAGAGTTAAAAAGAAGAGCATGCCAGGCGTAGGGGGCAGCTGAGAAAATGCCTGGAACGAAGAGTGTCTTGTTCATGGGACTGACAAGTGAGAGGGAGCAAGGTATAAGAAGACTGGAAAAGTGGGAGGGGGCTAGATTATGAAGAACTTTGAATGCCAAACAGAGCATTTTGTATTTGATCCTAGAGGCAACAGGGAGCTGCTGGAGTATATTGAGTAGGGGAGTGATGTGTGGTTGGACCTGCTCTTTAGGAAAATCACTTTAGTGGCTGAATGGAGGATGGGTTGGAGTGGGGAAAGACTTGAGGCAGGCAGACCCACCAGCAGTTACTACAATGGTCCAGATGAGAGGTGATAAGGGCCTGTACCAGAGTGGGGGCAATGTGAGAGGAGAGAAGGGGCATATTTGAGAGAGGCTGCAGAAATGAAATTGATAGACCTTGGCCACAGCTTGGATATGGGGGGTGAGGGTGTGTGGTAAGGGAGAGTGAGGAATTCAGGATCACTCCTAGGCTGTGAGCCTGAGGTACCGGCAGGATGGTACTGCCCTTGACAGTAATAGGAAAGTGTAACGCCAATCACGGCAGCACACCTGAGGACTGCTGCTGTGAATGATTTCAAGGGTCTAATTGCATAGTATAATGAACTCTCTATTTATTCAGCAATAAACTAAAACATTGCTCCATAAAGTAAAGCATAACATTCACAACAACATCCTTAAGCAAAACACATCATTTAATGTGTGTGTCTATCTATCATAACACTCAGTATGTCATATGGCGCATAGCATATATCATTGCATTCAGTAGCATTCCCCAAAATATTTGTTCACAAAATCAAGGGGTCCCAGGCTAGGGTCTCCTCTAGCACAACACATTCTTAAGGGGTAGCAGAAAATAGCACACCGTCCACCCCTAGGTCACGGTAAGAACACTCTCCTTAATCAATAACAAGCATCCAAGTAAAGTCCTCTTTCATCTTGACTCAAGGTTGACTTCCAAGTCCCATGGCTCTTCCTCAGTTGGGCTGACCACTCCTGACTCTCGCCTGGATTCACATGTAGGCAGCTCTCTGTTCCTGCTCCAGGTCTCAGTTCATGGGGACTACTCCACTCCAAGCTCTTCCTGCTCCTGCCCAACAGCAGGCTCCAGGGGTTCCTGCCTGAAGCTTCTGTCTCTGGGAAAACAAAGCTTAACAGGGCAACAATACACACAACCAGCACCACTATCTCAATTCTCCTCCAAAGTCCAGGGGCTCTGTGATAACAACTCAGTTCACTTTAACAGCTCTCAAAAGGGGATTAAGCTAAGCCTCCTTTCCATGGGCAGGTTTCTGCCCTACAGCTACTTTTACAGGTTGGAAGCTCCTTCAGCAAAGTCTCTGCCATCAAAGCTCTTCTCTCCACTCTCAGAGGTCTCCTCTCTACTCTCAGAGGTCTCCTCCCAGCTCTCAGAGGTCTCCTTCCAGTTCTAAGAGGTTTCCTCTCAGCTCAACGCTCAAAGCTCATTCTTCCTCTTTGTCCCTTCTCTTCATTCCTTTCTTCTCAACAGCTGGATCACCCTCTCAACGCTGGCTCTCTCGATGTCTGCTTTCTCCCAACACTGGCTCTCTTTATATACAGTTCTAGTCGGCATCTGATTGGCTAGAGCCCACATACATATCTCTGATTGGTAAGAACACAATCCAGCAAAAAAAAAAAAATCCTACTTTGCTTGCTGCTATAGAAAGATAGGAGGCTGGGGGGAGGGGGGAAGGGTGTGGTGTTTAGGGGGAAAAAAATCAGTCCAGTTTTGGAATGTTGAATTTAAGATGTCTTTTGGACTTCTAGTTCAAGATGTCTGAAAGGCAGTTGGAGTTGCAAGATTGGAGGTCAGCAGAGTTTGGGACAGGAAAGGTAGATCTGAGAATCATCAGCATAGAGATGGTAATTAAATCCAAAGGAGCTGATGAGATCACCAAGAAGTTGTGTAGAGGGAAAAGAGAAAAGGCCCCAGCACAGAACCCTGAGGAACACCCACAGTTAGATGGCACAATCTGGAAGAGGATCCATCAAAGGAGACAGAGGAGTAGTCAGGTAGGAAGAGAATCAGGGGAGAGTGGTATCCCAGAAACCTGGAGAGAAGAGAGTATCAAGGAGGAGAGAATGATCAACAATATCAAAAGCAGAAGAAAGTTCAAGGAGAATGAGAATGGAGAAAAAGTCACTGGATTTGACAACTAAGAGATCATTAGTAATTCTGGAGAGAGCTGTTTTGGTGAAATGATAAGGCTGGAAGACAGACTGTAACTAAGAGGTTATAACAAGTGTGAGAGGAGAGGAAGTGAAGGCACCTACTGTAGATGACCTTTTTCAGTTTAGGTACAAGGGGTAGATGAGATATAGGCTGAAAGTAGGGAAGAACAGGTCAAGTGAGGGTTTTGTTTTCAAAATGTAAGAGACATGGGCAGGCTTAGGCAGTGGGGAATGAACCAGTAGAGAGGAGAGGTTGAAAATAAGTGAAAGAGTAGGGATGCCAGAGGGAACAATCTTTTGGAGGAGATGGGATGGAATGGGATCACTTGAACAGGTAGAGTGGTTAGCCTTGGTAAGGAGTAAGGGCACTTCATCATGTGAGCCAGGGGGAGGAGATAGTGGTAGAAGGCATCTGAGTGATAGAGGATGAGCAAGAGACAAATGGGAGTTCACAGTAAATAGCTTCAATTTTTTTTCTGTAAAATATGAGGCTAAGTTCTCTGCTGAGAGAGAAAGAGGACCGGGAATCACGGGAAGTTTGAGGAGGGATGAAAAAAGGTTTGGAAGAGCCACTGTGGAGAGGGGGATTGTGAGTTACGGGAGATTGCCCAGGAGCAGTGAGGGGCCAGTTGAGGTTGTTTAATATAAATATTCGATCTTAAAATTGGAAAGGGCAAAACGAAGGTGACCCATATCAAAAAAGGAAATGCTTCAAAATACGTTAAAATCTTTGGCCAAGACAGGGTTTCTTAACTTTTTGTGTGTGTCATGGACACTTTTGGCAGACTGGTGAAGCCTATGGACCCCTTCCCAGAATAATGTTTTTAAATACATAAAATAAATTGGATTACAAAGAAAAATAGTAAGATCATAATGAAAAAAAATTGGAATGGTAGTAAGGGGCCAGGTTTTAAAGGGCTTTATAAGCCAAACAGAGAATTTTATATTTGATCCTAGAGATACTAAGAACCCACTGAAATTTTATTAAATGGGATGGGAGGTGATATAGTCATGCTTGTGCTTTAGGAAGATTAATCTAATAGCTGAGTAAAGGATGGATGGGAGTGGGGAGAGCACTAGAAATGCTAGTTATTGCAATAAGATAGAAAAGATAAATTGAAAAAACAAGCACAGGCAAAGAGGAAACTAAATTATCACTTTTGCAAGATAATATGATGATTTACTTAGAAAACCCTGAAGAGCCAACTAAAAATCATTTTAAACAATAAGCTCAACAAAGTTTCAGGATATAGAATAAATCCATATAAATCATCAGCATTCCTGTATGTTATATTAACAAAACCTAGCAGGAAGAGATAGAGAAACTTCATTCAGAATAACTATAGAATGTACAAAATATCTGGAAGGCTATCTACCAATAAGTCATACCCAGGAACTATAAGACTCCAAGTACAAAACACTCTTTATGGAAATAAAGAGCTAAATATTTAGAGATATATTAATTTTCTTAGAGGTATGCTGGACCTTGTAAAAAAGTGTCAATACTATCTAAATTAACTTAGTTATTCAATGATGGACCTAATCAACTACCAAAGGATTATTCATATGGAGAAACAAAAAATAAAGAATTTCAATGAAAATGAAAAAAGTAATTAAAAAGGGGTTATTGTGGCAGATCTCAGACTATACTTCACAGTTATAATTATCAAAATGATCTGGTACTGGTTAAAAATAAAGATGCCAATCAATGGAACAGATTAGGTATGCAATATACAGTAGCATATTATTTAGTAAAGGCAAAGATTCTAGTTACTAGCATAAGGACTTATTATTTGGCAAAAAACTTCTAGAAAAACTGAAAAGCACTAGGGCAGAAATTAGCTAATATCTCATATTGTATACCAGGATAAACTCCAAATGGATACATAATATAAACCAAAAAAGGCCACAAGCAAATTGGAGGAGCAAAGAAATTAACTTTCTGATCTATGGATTAGGGAAGAGTTAATCAAATCATTGTATATTAATATAGGGAAATATTACTGTGCTGGAATGCTTAAATGACAGTTTCACAAGAAACTATTAACTAACAGAGAACAAAATAAGAAGAACTAGGTGAACAGTTTATACAAAGACAACCACATTATAAAGAGAAACAATTCTGAAAGACTAGAACACCAACCAATGTAATGATAAGCCATGATTCTAAAGGACCCAAAATGAAGCACAGTACCCACCTTCTTGACAGAAAAGTGATGGATTTTAAATGTAGAGTAAGACATATACTTTTAGACACTGCCAATGTGCCAATTTGTTTTGTGTGAACATGCGTATTTCTTACGAGTTGTGTTTTTTGTTCAGTTGGGTAGGTGGGGGAGTTGGAGGGACAAAATACATGCTTGCTAATCAGAAGAAAAAAAAATAAAGATAGAAGGAAATTAATTTTTAAAAAACATCCCAAATCTCTGAATCTACATATGCATTGGAAAGTAACCTGAGAGGGCAGAATCCATGAAAGACAGGGGACTCTGAGCTATAGGCAGAGAAGATTTAATATTTTAAGTAATATACCATCCCCCAGATTAATTTTGGACCCAACCAGCTAGGGGGTTAATCAAAGCTACTTCAGCACTTCTGCTGCTAGGCTTGGGGGGGAGAAGAGAAACAACCTAAGCATTTGTAGGCTGCAGACTCTGGTGCCCTGGAGGAAAAAAGAAAAATTAGTCTGGAAGAAATTTTGTTGCTGATGTTGAGTTGTTTCAGTTGTGTCCAGCTCTTCATGACCCTCTTTTGGGGTTTATTTGGCAAAGATACTGGCAGAAATTAGGTATACATTAATATCTTATACTGTATGCCAGGAAAGACTCCAAATGGATAAATGACATAGACAAAAAAAAGGTCATAAGCCAATTACAGGAGCAAGGAAGAAATTAACTTTCTGATCTATGGGACAGCCCTTAGGAAAGGGCTGTCCCTCAAGCATGCACCAGAGACAAGGCCTGTGATAGTGATTTAAGAATACCTTCTATTGGGCAATTCAGATACTGCACTCAGCTAATTAAACTCCCCTTACTTAAAAATTATCACAGGGACACACTGACTTTTGGGGGGCTTAATAAAGGCAGCACTTAAGCCACACATCTAAAGGTCCCCATATGGGGGGGGGGGGGGTCAATGTTACTATGAAGCACAGGAAGGGCACTTGTGCTCCTCATCTTTGTACCTTTGTAACTAAGTCTCATGTTTTGGAATTGACTTCCTCCTCTCCCATTCCCTGAGCCACCTGACCTTTCATCAGAGTCAAATTCAGGAGCCACCTTTTCCACAATGCTTTCCTGACCTATGACCCAATTGTCTAACCCTGCTAGGGAGAAAATGACTTTTCCCTACTCTCAAAATCCTTAGTGCTTTGCCTAGACCTTGTAGCTATCTCCTAATCCCTTGTATCAAAAGTATTTATATACATGCCTTCCTCTACGCTCCCACCCACCTCTGTCTCATAATTATATCCCTTGTTTCTAGCACCACACCCTATACATTTTGGCATGGAGGGAAAGCCCTATGATTTTATCAGTGTAGGGAATTCCTGGTTTGGAAACTCCCCACTACTGATGCAGATTGATAAATTAAGTCTTACAGAGTTGCTGTCAGTGAGTCAGAGGCAGGTTGTGAACCCAGATCTTTCTGCCTCCAAGGCTGCCCAGCCCCAGCCTTTATGCCACGTAGCCTTTCAAGGCCATGGCAAGATCTAATAAATGTTTCCTTAATCGTTGAATTTCCCAATTTATACAATTAAATGAAGAGATATTTATGCGTTACTGCTTTTTTTTTGTTGTTTTTGTATTTTTTAAGGGGGAAATTGCCAAAATGTGCTATGAGAGTAATTTTTTGCTGAAGTTCTCATTTAAGTAAAAGTTGTGATATGTAGTAGAGGTACGATTTCCTAAAGTTTTTAAATTTCATCTTGGGGGTTGTGGAGGAGGTGTCTCTATCTAGCCCAGGCTGGGAAATGCAAGGGTCTCTCACAGCCTGATTCTACTACTGACAGGCCCTGGAGTCTTGACTTGCTTGGTGTCCAACCTGGGCAGATTCACCCCTCCTTAAGAGATTTGGTAGCAATCCCCACTCTCAGAGGCTTACCACATTGATTTTGGGCTGAATGCCAACACCTGATCTGCTTTGTCCACTGCAGCTGGTAGCAATCCAACAACTTTACCTTCCCCAGAATCAAGTATTAAAGGTGTGTGGCCATCACACTTGGCAAAATTTATTCTTGAAAACTGTACGAATCAGGAATTATACTTTCAGGGATTACAGTTTCTTAAAAATGATCTCTTAAAATTACTGTAATTAGGTAGGGTGAACTATGTGAGCAGGAAGGCAGCAACAGCTGGGGTCTTTTGGAGGGCAACAGCCTCCTTAGGATTCTGTGCCTTTGATAAAAATCAGGGACAGCCAATGCCCCAGGCCAGTACTCCTAAACAGGCCCTCATTCAGTGTCTGTGGAGGTGACTGCATTCATTGGAGGGGAAGAGATGGTTGTAATAGAGAAAGAATCAGGAAGACTTCCTCATGGCAGAGAAGTGTGACTGAGCATTCAGCTTGCCTGGGTGTCTCCTCCTATGCATTTGAGTTCAGTGTACTGTGTGTGTCTTTTGGGATAGTCTTGTAAAAAAAGATGCAACATCTTGGTTGCACAGTATATCAAGTCAATGAATCATATCTGCCTCAGTTTCCTCATCTGTAAAATGAGCTGAAGAAGGAAATGGCAAACCACTCCAGTATCTTTGCGAAGAAAACCCCAAGTGGCATTATGAAAATTTGAACACAACTTCAAATGACTGAATAACTCTAGGCTCTGGAGATACAAAGAAGAAAAATAATAAACTGTCCATGTCATCAAGAAACTTAAATTCTTTCAGAGGAGTCAACATGTACATGTAAGATTTATATTCAGATGTACTAATTATAGTTACATATGGTAACACAGTTATCTATATATACATCTGTAACACCATGGTCTATATGTGCCTCAGTTTCCTCATCTGTAAAATGGAGATGATAATAGCACCTACTAAGTAAAACACTTAACACAATGCCTGGCACATAGTAGGTACCTTATAAATGTTAGCTATCATTATTATTAACTGTTGCACATCAGTTTCCTCATATGCAAAATGAGTATAATAATATTTGTATGACCACCTCACAAGACTTGTAAAGAAAGTGCTTCAAAAACTACAAACACTACATAAATGCGAGCAGTTATTATATTTATACACTTTAAAGCACCAGAGAACAGCTGTGGTTTCACATAAATCTCACTTTCTACAATTCAGTGAAAAGACTCTTGAACATAAGAAGAGTCACCTAACTTAAGTGCTTATCTTGGATTTGGAGACAGGAGGACCTGAGTTTGAATCCTACCTCAGATACTTACTAGCTGTGTGACATTGGGCAAGATACTTAGCTTCTATCTGCCTCAGTTTTCTTGTCTATAAAATGGAGTAATAATAGCACCAACCTCATAGAGTTGTTGCGAGGTTCAGATGAGATAACGAATGTAAAGTTTGCAAACTTTAAAGTGCTATATAATTGCTAGCTATTATAACTGACTTGAGTTAAATATTTTTACCATGTGGAAATAAAACTAAGCCAATGTGGAAATCTAACCTATTCACAATAAAAATAGATAATTATCTTACTTATTCTTAAAATAAAACAAACAAAAAAACCCAACTCAGTTCCTAAGCAATAATATTGGCTTTATCCCAGCAGTTTATAAAATGTTGGGCTTTTTAAAAATTTCTTCCTAGAATTTTCTGATAGCTTATTATATTTTTCTTTTATCCATTGTTATCTACTATTCCTTGAATTGTGCAGTATTTTGATGCCTTCATCTCTCACTTTCTAACAGCCATCAGATTCATTTTTTTCCCCTCATGAAAGAATCTTTATCTTAGTGTTTCTATTATATCCAACTTCTCATCCCTTTCCTTGGCAATATATGACCTTCAACCAACCAATCAATGATCATTTAGTAAGTGCCTACTATGTGTCAGACATTATACTAGGCTCTGAAGATTTAAAGGAAAATAACATAACTTTTTTGCCCTTAAGAAATTCATAGATTCTGGAGCAGAACCAGGAAAACACTGTATACATAACAACAATAATGGATGATCAGCTTTTGAATGACTTAGCTATTCTTAGCAACACAATGATCTAAGACAATTCCAAAGGATTCAGGATGAAAAATGCTATCCGGCTTCAGAGAAAGAACTGATGAAGTCTGAACGCAGTTTGAATGTTTTTCACTTCAGTTTTTTTCATGGTTTTTTCTTTGGGTCTGTGTCTTCTTTTACAACGTGACTAATATGGAAATAGTTTGCATGACTGCACACGTATAACCTGTATCAAATTGGTTACCATCTTAGGGAGGGATGAAGTAAGAGAGAAAGGGAGAAAATTTGGAACTCAATTTTTAAAAAATGAATGTTTAAAATTGTCTTTACACGTGATTGGGGAAAGAACTGAATTTTGTTTTAAAGAAACATTCTGAGAGGGGATGGAAAGGAACAACAGCATGCATGATTTGAATTAGTGAATCAACAGTTGTGCTAAGCACTGAGGAAATACAAAGAAAAAGCACAAACTTCCTGGCCTCAAGGAGCTTACATTGCAATGGGTCAGAGGAACAATATAAATCAGTACACACAAGATTAGAAAAATATAAATCAGGATATACAAGACAGAGTAGATGGAAGGTAGTCTGAAAAGGGTTGGCACTGGCTGCAGGGACTGGGAAAGGCTTCCTGGACAACACTGTGCCTGAGCCGAGTCTTACAGGAAGCCAGGGATTCTAAGAATCAGAGCTCAAGAGGGAAGGAACTTCAAGCATGAGAATTAGCCGATGCAAAGGCTATATACAGATAACTATGTACAAATATATGAAAATAAATACAAGGTAATTTCTCAGGGTGGCAACACCAGTAGCTGAGGAGATTAAGAATAACCTTGTAAGAGGTGGTACCTAAACTGAAGGAAGCTATGGAGGCTAACAAGTAGACAGCAGAAGAGTATATCCTAGGCATGGGAGACAGCCTATGTAAAGTCATGGAGATGGGAGATGTGGAATGTTGTGCAAGAGGACAAGCAAGTAAGCCATTCTAGGCAGAACATAACATGTGTGATAGGGAATAACATGTGATAAACGATGGAACCATATTACGAAGGGATTTAAGTACAAAAGACAGGAGCTTGCATTTGATCCAAGGGTAAAAATACAAAGAGTTAGAATGTCACATATGAAGACTAGAAAGAATTCCAGTTTGTAGTGTGCATGATGGGGCATAAGGTATAATAAAAGTTAGAGCCACTTGCTGTGAGTGGCTTTAAATATCAACAGAAGAATTTTTATTTGATCCCAGAAATAATATGGAGTCATGGATATTAGTTGGGTAGTGGAGCAACATGACTATCCCTTTGACATGGAGTATGGATTATAGAAGGGAGAGACTGGAGACATGGAGACCAATTAGTAGGCTACTGTAATAATACAAGTAAGAGGTGATGAGGGTCTTGACTATAACCTTTTATAAACTGCCCCCTTTTTGGGAAAGGCCTATTCTAGAGATATAACACCTCGATTTCTAAGACCATAAGGTATACTCACATTGAAAAGGCGGCCAAAATTAATCTTATTTACAGTATACAGGCTCAAAGCCTCACTTCCATTAATGATTCTTCTCTCTCTCTTTTAATCTCCACATCTAATGAATTGCAGATTCATATCATTTTTACATCATATATATGTATGCCATCAACGCCCTCTCTATTCACATTATGAAATACCCTTTTAAGCCTCATTACTTCTCACCTAAATGGTTTCCTTCTGTAGCATTTTTTTTAAAGCACTTTTCCAAAACAATCTTCCTAAATAAAGGTATCAAATGAAATATTTATAGAGCATCTAGCACACTGCCTGGCACATAGTAGATGCTATTTAAATGTTTATTCCCTTTCCTTCCCCCTTTCCTAAAGCAGAAATCTGACCCTGTCATTCATTCAAGAATTCTCAGTGAATGTATCATCTTAATGCACATCGCTCAGCTTGGCAAGGAAAGCCCTTTGCAAGCTGGCTCCAGTCTATTGGGGAGCCAACCTTCTAGTGACGAGGATGTCACATAATCCTCGTGTTAAAACTAGGAATACATGAGACCTATATTATAGCAAGAAAGATGAAGATGTGGAACTGTATTAAAAGTAGAGAGCAACTTCCTTACATTAATGGCTAAACAAACATGTGAACTTCTATATGTCTTCAGGTCATGGATAGTGAATTATTTCTATCAAGATCCACTGACTCAGGGGAAAAAACTGAAAAAAGAACTATACAGAATTTTTTTATTTTGTTTTTTGGAGGGGCAAAGGCAGGGCAATTGGGGCTAAGTGACTTGCCCAAGGTCACACAGCTAGTATGTCAAGTATCTGAGGCCGCATTTGAACTCAGGTCCTCCTGACTCCATGGCCAGTGCTCTGCTCACTGTGCCACCTAGCTGCCCCTATAAAGAATTTTTAAAAGCAATCTAAGTTGTTTGTTTGTTTTTTTTTGGAGAGAAATAAAAGATTATTTTCATGTTACAATTGAATTAAGAACAGGGAATAAACATAAAACTTTCATTTCTTCCCAAAACACAACAGACATTTAAAAATTTCTTCAACTTCACATTATGATCATGTTAGAGATTAAAGAAGAGAGAATAGGGAAGAAAAAAATGAGATGGAAACACAGAAGAGAAATCCACAGGAAAAAAAAAGAGAAATATGGAGGGAAAATGTGTCAGACCTGAAATGTTAATTAGATAGGCTATTCCTATGAAATCACAAGTATGAATTAATTTCTACTACATGAAATGTACTATTAATTTAGGTTTCAGGGTATCACTGCTTTTTAAAATGCTAGGTTACTGAATACCATTCACAGCTAGGTCTCTGCTACAATCATTAACCTTCAGTGACTCCATTCTAAATATATGATGGCTCCAGTAACCCACAATGGAGGAAATCATTCTGGCTCTGCAAATGGCACTGACCAGATCAGTGTTCATTCCTCCAATGGCCAGAAGAAAAAGTCATACTTGCTTTATAAACACATTTTCAAATATTCCAGTTAAATAGCTTGGGAGTTTAACTCTGCTACTGAAGCATCAAAAGTGGACAGTGCTAAAATAGACATTTACTGATATAGAACACAAAACAAGGGCCAGAAGGGCCCCAAATAGAGCCTGTCATCCATCCCCCTTCCTATATTCATATGGATATTCACTGATCCAGCCTCCCAAGTGGTCATCTTGACCCAGCTTAAAATCTTCCAGCTAGAGGGAAAATTCTACGATCTAAGAGACAGTCTATCTGACTTCTAGACAGCTCTAATCATTATGAAGTTTGTTTTTTTCCCCTAATACTGAGCTTAAATTTTCCTGTCTGGGAAATTGCTCATCATTCTGCCCTCTGGGACCACAAAAAACAATTCTACTGCCTCTTCCACATTACAAACGTCAAATGTTTGAACACAACTCTCATGCTTACTACTCTCTAAGTCTTCTCTTCTACAGGCTGACAATACCTATTTCCTCTCAATGAAAGGATTGCCAAAAGGGACCATGACTCATAAAAGATGATTGCACACTGTTGATAGTTTTTTAAAGATATGATCTTTTATAATTTAGTCATATATCCATTTAAGGTTTATTATGGTATACAGTGTAGAATGCTTGTCTAAACCAAACTTCAAACTCTTAAACCAGTAGCAGTTCTTCTCAGAGTACATCTCTTAGTAGTTTTGTGTATTTGAGTTTGTCAAACACTGGGCTACTATATTCCTTTGCTTCTGGTTCTTGTAAATGTAACACCCTATGATTGGAACTGAAGTTGAAATTTTCATGAGGCAAATATTGTGAATGATAACTGAATGTCTTGAGAAATCTGAAAAGGTTGGAAAAGGTTGGAGGGGCTGGGCTGGGGGAGTCCAACTCTGAAGGCAGTTGGCTAATGTTAATCTACTCTGTACCAATGAACAGAAACTCCTTGGAAATAAGGATTATTTAATTCTTTGTATTTGTATCCCCCTAGTGACTAGCATAGTGTCTGGGACATAGTGGTGCTTAATAAATGCTTGTTGATTTATCGATTGACCAAATTTTCTATTTTTTAACACATGTGATAAAAGTTTTTGAGGACTAGTACTTTAAAACACAGTTTGAATGTTGCATGGTATGTTTCCTTCATTTCTGTCGTCTTCTCTTATTTCTCTTGAGATTCTAGACCTTTTGTTTTTCCAAATGAATTTTATTATCTTTTTGTCTAATTCTATAAAGTAACCCCTTGGTCGTTTGACTAGTACATATCTCTCTCTTTAGACAGGTGTTCATTTCTCCTGACTGTAATAATCCCTGTTTGTTCTGGGAGCTTCCTACTCTTCTTGGGCTAACTTCTGAAGAATTTTCAGTGACGAATTCTACGTAATGCTTTTTTTTCTGAAATTCACTCTCCCAAATTCTAAGATTCTCACCAGACTATTTCCTGGCTTTCCTCTCCTTTATCATGAATTCTGATGGAGTGGTCAGTTATCTTTGTTACCACTCCATTTCAGCAAGCAGTTCCTCATTGTTAGTATTTAAATATAAAAAAATGAACAAAGCTTTCAAAATATCAGCTATAGCTAACGCTATTATAAAAATAATTGTCACCACATTCTGTATACTTAATGATGCAAATCTGGATCTTTAAAAAATTGTCATGAAAAATGAGAATGAGAATGACATCCAAAAAAGATATAATTCTTATTCCATATTTGGTAAACTGTATCCCTAAAATATATATTTGCATCTATATGAAACAGTAAAAATTTTCATTTTAAAACTAGTAGCTCTGTGATTTGAAGACTTTGTTTAGTGCCATCACATGCTAAATTTGGTTGAAATGTTAAAAATTACAAAAGACGCAACTAATTGAAAACTTTTATTGAATGCTATCTTGTACCTAACGAAGACTACTCACAAGCTCAGGCTGTATCTTGACACTCAAATTTAAACTAATGAAATAGTGGATGGAACACTAGCCTCTAAGTCAAGAAAACCTAAATTCAAGAACTGCTTCTGATATATACTGACTATATCACCTTGTGTGAATCACTTAGCTTTTCTGTGTCCCAAGCAACATTTTTATATTATAAACTGCAAAAGTCATTGAAGTTTGCATTGATGGAAGGAGGTTTTTAAAAATTTTCTTCTTTTTTAAAGTTGGAGATCCCTAAACTAATGAAATCACAAAAAATCAAAAATTGCAAAAAAAAAAAACCCAAACCCAAAATAAAAGCCCATTTCTTCAAAAGTTATCTATTTTAGAACACAGAAAAATGCAAAATGTGGAGCTGTCAAACTGAAACACATATTTAACTTTATATACTTATGTACTCCTAAATTACCTCTCACAGTGATAGAGCACAATCAGATTGAAAGTGGGAAAAATCACTAACTGAATAATTGTAATCTTAAAAAGCTGTCCTGTCTCTTTGTGAACCCAAATGAAAATGAAATAGCAGTCTCTAGAAAAGTAGTTCTCAAAGCTTATTCAGTTCATGAACTGATAACATTTTGGCGGATAGAAAGATCCCATTGGTTACCTAACCTAGTCCAAAAGGAAAGAAAAAAATGGCAAAGAGAGATTGAAAAGATAACTGTGTTTGATGGGAAGGTGATGGGACTACCTTGGGTTGCCCAACCTTTGTTACTTGTAAAGGTAAAGAAATCTGTTGAGGATCAGGAATCAGAACACCTAGGTTCAAACCCTAGGTCTGTTATTTGTATGATCTTGGGCAAGTCACCCATTCTCTGGGCCTCAGTTTTCACATGTATAAAATGGGGGAATGGGCAGGTAATCTTTAAGATCTCTCTACCTCTAAACTAAATCCTATGGTCCTCTGACTAAGGGTAAGTGATGATCCCAGTGGGGCTAAAGACCTTTCAGTAAAATGGTATGAAGAATTTGGGGAAAGATGCCAGATCTAGGACCATCAGAAGAAGAAAAAAGAGAAATCAGTGGAATTGAAATAATACCTCAATTTGTTCTTTCAGTTATCAAGAATTATAATGATTTGCTGTGTTTTCATATTTGTTATTCAGGTCAAATAAAAATATATTAGTAACGCAGATTTATTTCTACAGTAGACTTTGGTTTTTCATCTTAGTTGACTCTGAAAATTAAGTCTAAAGCAAGTAAGTAGGATTAACAAATACTCAGAATAATCTGGCTTCCCTATTCTGAAAGAGGAATGAGAAACAAAACAAAATCCCTGTAGATTCATTAGCAACCAGGGTGGCAGGCCCCAGTTTAAATTCCCCTTATAAAAGCTCATGACTACCTGCAGAGCATGGGAGTACAAATCACATTAGTGAAGACACCACATGACCAAAGAAAGCATTGGAGGGACCGGTGAAGCAAGTAAACAAAAGGCAACATTCCACATGAATGCCATTGCTGGAGTCAGCATTGTGAAAAGCTTAGATTTGATAATCCCAAAGCAGATTAGCATCAGACAACAAAGATTCAAATGAGAAACAAAGAACTCATTGGGACACATAGTGAAACTATCTTCATTAAGTCATTGTATTTACTATGTAATTATTAAAGCTAGTCCTACTTTATGTGATAATTAAGGCAATGAAGCTATCACAGTACAATGACATAAAAAGAAGCTGCTAAACACACAGGACAATATTCTCTTCAAAGGCAAGATGGCCTTTTTATTATCTTTTTCATTTTTTTTTTGGTGAATTTTAAGGACCTATAATGATTCTGAGGTTTTACATAAATTTTTTAGTTTGCTATTCCACCCAGATGTCTTCTTTTCATATGACTACCATGGGAAGAAAAAGAAAACCGGAACAACAAAAAAAAAAACCCTCAAATCTCTTCCACTTTAAATGTGGTTGCTTTTTTTTTTTTAACTAGTTTCTAAGGTGTTTTTTTTTTTCTTGGAGGGGGACACCATTCCAAAAAAGATAACACTGTTAGGAGCAGTATCCTTGCAAACTGTCTATTTTAAATAATGATCCTATGATGTCAACTTCCTTCAAAATTTTGCTGAGAGTAGATTTTCTGTTTATTATTCAGTTTGAATAATTAAATTCATAATCCCTTTATTTTTATTGTGCACTTTAATTTTTAAAAAATAGATGTTTGAGTTAATGAAAACACGTAAGGATAGTCATCTTTATCTCACTAAGGGAAAAGTTAGGATCTTAAATTTGGGTATAAATTGTTTTTACTAAGAAATTTGTAAACTTCTGATTTGAACTTCAAAGAAATAGTTATTTGGGAACTGTACAGACACTATGATCTCTATAAAAGCTTTATGTAGGTATGCATCATTATATCAGATCTACACACTGGCATTGAACGCTGTGAGGAGATGGGGATTGAACCAACCATTCTATGTATGTTCATATGACTTATCGGTTAAAGGGATGCATTAACACTCAAAATATGCTATGGAATAGAACTTGAAATCTACAGCTCACTCTTAGATATGTCATTAACCCTCTGCCTTGTGATTCCTCCAACTTCTGCCCAATCTATTACACAGACCTATCCTATTACACTAACAGCCCTGTCCCCCATGAATAGAGTTCAATCCTTTTTAATCCAACTTGGTTCAGAAGCAGGGCTGGCCTGGGCTTGAAGATAGTGGTAGAGGCCCAGTAGGCAGGTGTTTCTCAGAACTTTCCACCATAAGGAAAACTCTAAATTTGTACTAAAATGCTGATATTCTAGTCTAAGATTGTCATGAACTTGCATGTAATTTGGCTGTTTTACAGGTCCAGCCTCAAAAATGGTAGAATTCCTACCCTTATCTTATAGGTAAAAATGGGGCAAAAAGTTCAGGTTGTAGTCCATGGCTCAGTTCCCCCACCCCCCACCCCTACCCCAGCCCCTGCCCCCTGGCTAAGATGTTTTGCAAGCTTTAAAGTGCTAGATGATATCAGCTGTAATTATAGAGCTTTAAGGATTGCAAAATATTTTCCTCACTGCAACCCTAGAAAGTAGGCAGTACAAATATCATTAGCCCATTTTACAGCTAAGAAGGCTGAGGTTCAGACAGATGAGATGATTTGCTTAAAAAAAAAAGAAACAGTTCAAGTTGTGATCAAATTATATACCAATTCATAGACCTTAAATTTTCAACCGGTTGAAACCTGAGTTGGGGCTGTTGCTTCCTGGATTCTCTATCACAATAGTTCGCATTTATAGAACACTTAAAAATCTGCAAAGCACTTTACATTTATATCATTTGATCCTCATCACAATCTGGTGAAATGGGTGCTATTATGATCCCCATTTATAGATGAGGGAACTGAGGCTAAAAGAAGTTAAGGGATCTGCCTAAGGTTACACAGCTAGGTGGTATGGTCCATAGAGGGCTGGGCCTGGCATCAGGAAGACTCCTCTTCCTGAGTTCAAATTCAAGCTCAGACCCTTACTAGCTGTGTGACCCTGGGCAAGTCACTTAATCCTATTTGCCTCAGTTTTCTCATCTGTAAAATTAGATGGAGAAGGAAATGACAAACCACCCCAGTGTTTTTGCCAAGAAAACACCAAATGGGGTCACAAAGAGTCAGACATGACTGAAATGACTTAACAACAACTATGTACTGCTGGTAAATATCTGAAGGGGATTCGAAAACAGATCTTCTTCATTCTTAGTCCCACTAGATTCTAGCCACTGTACTCACCATTTAGCTGTCTTAATCTACTCTGTCTCCTTTTCATTTTCAGCATTCACACAACTGGGTGAATTGTATCACACCAAATTAGTATTTACTGTCTAATATTTATCTGTAAAATGAGGATAAAAATAGCATCTACCTCACAGGGTTATTACAAGGCCCAAAGGAGAGAACATATGCAGATTGCTTTGCAAACTGCTCAAAGCATATAATTGTGAGCTATTTTTATTAGTGTCCCTTGTCAGCTATCCTCTGTGTCACTGACAGGACAAAGAAGAGAATTTCTTTTCTACCTTTTCCCACTATGTCCACAGTAATGGTCCCTATGGCTTCTAATCCCTCAACCCATAGCAAGGTTATGGAGTGGGAATACGCCATAACTGGCGACGGGAGCACAAAAAGAGAAGTGAAGACAGTAGAAAACCCTGTAACCATCCCCTGCCCTTGTGATATAGTGGCCTTGTGATACAGCAAACTCTGCAGGTACATTCTGGAATACATGAATAGATGTGCCCTGCATAAAATGGAAAATTTTTATCTAGACTTTTTGGTAAAATATTGGATCTCAAAACTCAAGAAGAAGGTCACTGTTTTGAAGAGGCTGCAGAAAGAAGCTCTGTCATTCATTTACTAGCTATGTGACCTTAGGCAAGTTACTGCCCCCCTCTCTGGGATTCAGTTCCTTCCTGAGGCTTGCCAACATACCTTTTAACTCTAAGTCCTATGATACTATGAATGATGTGAGACCTACAAGGCATTATATTTATTAGTTTGGTCTCAGGGAGAGGCCACCATGGCCACTGAGGAAATTACATCCAGTAATATATTCAAACTATAGCAAGGAAATGAAAAGAAAAATTAACACCCACATCAATCAGATAGGAGAAGCTGGTGATATGGAATATTCCTAATTAGAGGTTTCTGATATGAAGTCAGCATCTTCAAAGAATTGGTTTAGATTTTGAAAATAATCATTGATTCCTGAATTGAGAACAGAGCCTCAGAAGGGCATGACATCATTTTTATAACTTAAAAAATCTATTCTGTATATTATTTTAAAATTCAAACCTTTTTATTTGTATTTCTTAAAGCCTCACCTCTGAAAAACAGTGGTGGCGTTAGGGCAAGTCACTTAACCTCTAATTATTCTAGGCAACTTTCTAAAACTATAAGTTACAAAAAGATGCCAACCTTCCCTAGACAGACGAAGTTTCTCAACTGGGAGTTCCCTTTACAAATGAAATAACAGAGCCTATCTGTATTCTTAAGCTTATGAAATTCTAATAAGTTGAAACTTTCCTAGTAAGGGCAGCTTTCCTTTCTCCCCCTTCTTTTTCTTTCATACCCTTGATAACCTCTTATTCCATCAGTTAACTCTCACACCTAGCATGTCTCTATGAAGAACCTGAAGTTAAGAGTGGGAAGGGTCACCTAGGAAAAAATTAGAAGAATAAGAATGATCCTCACTTTAGAGAAAAAGAGAAAACTTACAAATATTCCTAAGGAAAGGCAGAAAAAATGTGATTAAATGCCTATAGTTTAGAATTTAAGGGGAAAAGTGATAGAGTCAGCATAATATAAGGGAAAGAACACTGTTGACTGATATTTAGAGTTAGAAGCCCCAGACCCAAATGCTACCTCTGTCACCTACTACCTTGGTGACCTGAGGAAATCACTTTACTCTCTCTGAGCCTCAGTTTCTTCATCTGTAAAAAGAAGTTTGGATTAGATCGGGGTGGGGAACCTGTGGCATCAAGACCACATGCAGCTTTCTAGGTCTTTGGGTGCAACCTTTGACTGAGTCCAAGTTTTACAGAACAAATCTTTTTATTAAGGGGATTTGTTCTGTGAAGTTTTGATTCAGTCAAAGGGCCGCACCTGAGGACCTAGTGTGGCCTTGAGGCCGAAGGTTCCCTATCCCTGGATTAGATGATATCAAGTTCTTTCTGGCTCCAAATTTTATGACACTATACGTGAAGGGACAAAAGAAGTACTATTACAGAGGGCTAATGAGATTAAAGTCCTGGGGTGGTCAAGGCAACTGGAATGTTTTGGGTAAGGGAAGGGGGATTGAGGGGAAGCAGAGGTGGTACTGGAAGCCAAAAGGAAAGGGGAAGAAGACAAGATGGGACATTGCCATCTGTTTCAGCATCTGCTACAGAGCTGGGTCTATGGAGAAGTAGATGAAACCACCAAATGCTTCCTCTGATCTGAGGAATGGATTTGTGACAGCCCTAAAGGCCAGAAGCATCAACTACAAAAGAAAAGATCCAAAGGTCCAATTTTTTCATGTCTGGCAAATTCAACAAATTAAGAACAATCAAATACTGAGAAGAGAAGAGAGGAGATGACAGGAGAGGAAAAACCCTAAATATATTCATTTTCTGACCTTTGGACAAGTTACTTCGGGGTGCCTCAAAAAGAGACCATGCCATAAAAATTGTACAGTAGTAGCATCAAAAGACTTTACCCAAGGTTATGTTCCAATTGTCAAAACTCCATTTCAAATCAAGCCTCCAAATACTTACAATCCAACCCCTAATGACACAGAGGACATATTCTTAAAAAGTACAGTGTATCTTGAAACTCTGTAACAATAAACATTAAGTCCATGGAAAATTAGAGGGATAAGAGATAGCAGTTAAGATGTGATTACCTTATTTCATTTTAAATAAAATTTAAATATCTTAATAGAGTGAACAACCTTATTAAAATAATTATCCACTAATTCAAGAAGAAGCCCTGGAGCACAAGAGCCAACCCATACTTGAACAGAAGTTCCCTCTTCAAACATTTAGATAAGGAACTGGCTAAAGCAGACTAGATTTAATGTAAAAAAATATTATTACAGGAACACCTCATTTTATCATGCTTTACTTTATTGTACTTCACAAATTTTTTTTTTTTAAGAAATTGAAAGTTTATGGCAATCCTGCATTGAGCAAACTGTTGGGGCTGTTTTTCCAAAAGTACGAGCTCATGTTGTGTCTTTGTGTCACATTTCGGTAATTTTCACAATATTTCAAAGTTTTTCATTATCAGAGTGCCATTTGTGCCTGGTATAACTGAAGCATGATACCAAGTACTGAACCATTAGCCATAATGTGCAAGTTCTGTTTTTTTGTAAGTATACACTAGTATTTGTGAATCAATAAATGGTTCAGTGGAAAAGAGCCAAGGACCTAGTTCAAAGTCTGGCTCTGTCACTTACTCAGAGGATGGGCAGGTCATTTTACCTCTCATCTAGATGACCTCTAAGTGCCCTCTCAAGCTCAAAATCTATGATCCCACTAGGATGCTCACTATAAAAATCATGAGTTAGAGCCAGTTGTTCTACTACTCTTCTGTAGAGAAAGGTGAACCATAGGCTAATGATAGTATAGAGGCCAGTGTGTGATATGTAGTTGACCCTTAATGATTGTTGAATGAATGAATGAATGAATTAATTAATGTTAAAGAATAATCAAGATCTTTATCTATCACAGCAATTCTAAGCGCTTTACAGCAGGAGGACAGACACCTGATTCACAGACCAAACTAGAGCAAAGAACATGTGAACTTCTGGCAAACTAGGAAGCCTTGCACCAGATGTGAAGGAGAAAAGTTTATTTCTTCCATTTAGTTTGTTTATTTAAGCAAGGGGAAGGGGACAGCTGCTGCTTCCCATTCCAAACTGCTCTTTCTTTCCCTATAAACTAACAAAGTTGGCTATTGCAGTTGTCCGGAGTGATCTGGAAAGGAACCAAATCACTACTGATTACATTTCATCCACAGTTAGTTTAACCTTTGAAACATGCCAATCAAGAGAAAAAGACCACTAGGTAAGGTCAATGCAACCTTACCAAGCCTAGCGTTCTCTCACTCTTTGTATAGAAAACAACTGTGTACTCAGGGAATGCAAACCCCAGTAATGCAAAATCTACTACCGCGAACACAACTAAATAGGATGAATTCTACAAGATAAAAGGGAATGCCTGAGTTATTATACTTAACTATGAGAAAAATCCACCTCATATATTTGTGTATAGAAGAGATAATTATGGGTTGTTTTTCTCATTTTTTTAACATTTGAAATGAAATAGGCCCATAGGGATTGGGTCTATGATCCCACTGACATGAAAAACTCCAAGATAAGGAAACTCTCAGCACCTCCTCTGCAATTTAATTTCAGTATGTTATTTCTACAAAATGTTTAAATAATTTTCATTTTGAAGGTATGATAACATTTATTCAAACTGTGCTGCAAAGTAACAACTGTGCAGCATTTTCATAATCAGAAGACTTTGGGAACACTAAATAACCATTCCTTATTTAAATGTTTGAAGAGGGAATTTTTGTTCAAGTATGGGTTGGCTTTCAAGGTCCCTTCCAATTCTAAGATTCCATGATATCCATTTTTTAAAAGTGCTTTCCTCCCTCCAGTCCCGGCATTTTCCCCTTCCCTATAAGTCTCCATATTCAGTTTCTTATTAGGAAGAGGGGTGTATTTGTGAGACAGGAAAACACCATTACTAGGACTAATTGAGCATGGGTAAAGTATTTTAGGTACAAATGACCCACTTTTATGTACTGCCAGAACTACTCAGCAAGGGTTTAGTGAAGAGAAAACCTGTGGTCATTTTCTATTGAATTCATGCAGCTGGTGGGTGATAAATTGATTGCTCCTCTTTTATGGCAGGGTCAGAAAGACAAAGAAAGAAACATTTTATTATAACTGGCTATATTTTCTATTAATTAGTAAACTGTTTCTTCTTCAAATGTTCCTTGTCACCTAGATGAATTACTTCCAGTTTCAATCCTCACTTATTTTCAAAGGTTAATTCTTTTGTTCAAGGAGCCAATGGTGGTAAAGTGGGATGCTTATTCTTCTAACAAGACAACGTGAGACAGAATCGTTGGCTCTCTCTCTTTTAAAGGGAGGAAAAGAATAGATTGCATTTACTTCCTAGAATGCTGTCTTAAAGAAGGAGATTCTCTGAGCACTCTTAAAATACTACATAACGACTTCAAAGAATCATCCTGCTAGCTTTTCAAAACCTGACGTTAATTGGGGGCTGTGAAGTAACATTATTGAGATTTAGAATGAAAATAATGTAATCATTAAGCATAGTGGGTTTTCTAAAAATAAAAAATAATTGGTCTTTGCAAGTTCCTTTCATTCCCAATGGATTTGTTCCTCCAATAAAACAGGACAAAAAATGTCATCAGATGAACTAGAATGATCAGAAGTTTTAACATTTCATTGATCTCAGAAAAAGTACATTTTATAAATACACATTCATAAATTATGTGTCTATTTCTCTGCGTAACTATACATGAAAGACTTGAAAAACATTTAAAGAGCTTCTCTCTGATCCTCAACCTGAGTTAATTTTTGAAAAAGAAGATGGCAGAATCAAAGGGCAACAAAAAAACAGAATTTATAATTGACAAGTCCATGGGACAGTGAAATTGACTAGGAAGTAACTTCACCCTAGAGATTTGCTAAAGTGGACTGTCCTGACAAGTTATCAGCTTGTATTACAACCCAATATAAATTTTCTTTTCCTCATTTTTCTTCCTGAGTAATTTCTTCACTTTTAGAAGGTAGAAAAATTCAGTCTTATTCATAGAATGAACACTTCCCTTTAGTAAGCTGAAAGCACAATGTGCTTAATTATTCAGGTATAGAACTTGGTAAAAAAAATAAAGAATGCTAAATTTTGAACTTGAACCTTTTAATCAAATTATGACTTGCTACTAATGCAAGTCAAAAGGTGGCACAGTGGATAGAGTGCCAGGCCTGGCGTCAGGAAGATTCATCTTCTAAAGTTCAAATCTGGCTTCAGACACTTCCTAGCCTGGGCAGGTCACTTAACCCTGTTTGCCTCAGTTTTCTCATCTGCATAATGAGCTGGAGAAGGAAATGGCAAGTCACTGCAGTATCTTTGCCAAGAAAACCTCAAATGGGGTCACAAAGAGTTGGACACAACTGAAACAACTTGATGACAACAACAACTGTCAATTTAGAATGGTTCAAGCTTTCTTGTATTTGAACTATCTTTGTGTTACCAGTATCTACAATTACTGAAAACAGCATTTCTTCTCAGAGATGTGAGGAAGGAATTCATTATTCAGATTCAGGCTTTTGACATCCCTTTCAACTTTGAGATTCTGTGATTTTTCTAACTGTCAATCATTGTTAATTCCCTAGATGTCAACTATCCTGAATTATTCACTTACTCTCATATTACTTTAGTAGATATTGCTTGACCATATGCATCAATATTGATACCATTGAAGCTAGTTCTTGGAGCCATTAAAATTGCTGGTAGAGTAGAAAAAAACACTAAAATTTTTTCAGAATTTAAAGGACACTATTTTATCTATTACATATTCATTAAAACAGCACACTATAAAGCATTCACATTTTATAAAAGATATAACTAAATAAATTTTTGTGTATATACATATATGCACATATATCCAAATACTAAACTCACAGGAGATAAAAAAAATCCATTCCAAAACCTTAAGCCCAAAAGTACATGAAAAGCCTAGTTAACAATAAAGAAAATACATTAGCTGTCACAAAGCCCATGAATTTTATTCCATGACTAGGTCCATCCTACCTTTCTAGCCCTATAGCATGTGTTAACATGATATAACCCCTTCATGCCTTCTGTTTAAACCAAAATAACCACTACCCATTCCTGAATTTCATGATGCCTTTTCTCACATGTATATTTAAACATATTGTCCTCCATTGTCTAGAACTGGCTCATTCAACGTTTCTATCATAATTATGCTCTTCCTTCAAAGACCAGTTTAGGTTCCATCTCCTTCACGAAGCCCTCCCCGAATGCTCCGACTAGAAATCCTTTCCTCCCAGGATCTCACAGTCATCTGAAACTTGTCTTACACATTTATCCCATTTGAACATAAATTATTATTATTTCAATGCATATTTTATCATTAGAGTGTAAGCTTCTTAACAACAAAGACTGTTGCTTACAGTAGCCACTTAATAAGTATTGATTTTTTTTTGTTGTTGGGAAGTGGAGCCCCTCCTCGGGTTCAAGGATTAGAATTATATACAAAAATAAGCTAACTAACAGGAAGGAGCTGGGTATAATGATGACAGCAACTAAAAAAATCATCCTTAAGAAGGAAACTATAAAAATTAGGAGAAATGTAATCAGCCAACAGAGACTTATTAGGAGCTTACCATTGTTAGGTGATGGGAAACAAGTACTTGTAAAATATATATACAGAATAAATATCCATTTAATAACAACAAATATATACAAAGTTGTTAAATAAAAGCATAGTGTTATTCAGTCACGTCCGACTCTTTGTGACCCCATTTGGGGCTGTCTTGGCAAAGATACTAGAGTGGTTTGGCATTTCCTTCTTCAGCTCATATTATTGAGGAGGAAACTGAGACAAACAGGGTTAAGCGACTTCCCCAGGGTCACACAGCTAGGAAGGGTCTGAGGCCAGATCTGAACTCTGGAAGATGAGTCTTACCTGACTCCAGTCCCAGTGCTCTATCCACTGCACCACCTAGCTGCCCCAAAAGCACAGTAAAAGCAAATGACTCTCTATATCTCAATGGGTCTTGGTGACAGGGGAAAACAGATTTAAGGCTGGAATAGATCCTGAGAGATGATAAAGTTCGACGTTATTACTTTACAGATAGGGAAACTGAGGTACAGAAAAGTAAAAGAATTTATACAAGATCATACAGGTAATAAGTAACAGAGTTAGGATTTGAATTCAGGCCCTCTGATTAAAAATCCATTGTTATTTCCACTATTCCTCACTATACTACAATGATGACTTCAAGTCACCCCCCCCCCCAAAATTCAAGTAGGGTCAGTATATCGTGTGTTAAAAGTCAAAGAGCCATTTAACACCTTGCAAGCAGTGTGGTTTAGTAGAAAGAGAACTGCTTTTGGAAACGCAAGACCTCACTTTAAATTTTACTGGGCTCTACAAATTACTATTTGACCTTTGATGAGTCACTTATCTTTTCTCACTCTCAGCTTCTTCACTGGTAACATGAGGTGGGACTAAATGATTTCTAACTTTTTAAAATTTTAGAAATGAAAACATTTTTAAATATAACAAGTAAGATTCCTATCTAGAAAACTACTTACATGGAACAATACTGCTTTTGATACCAAAGTCTTTCAATTGTGGACTTCAGAGATACTTACCAAAATTGAGATGTTTAATATTTAAAATCTTTTTAAGTAAGGGAAGTGACAAATATAATTCCAGTTCTCAAAACGAATGAGATAAATTCTCAAGTAGAAGTCTTTCAGAAATGGAAATTATCTGATATTTTATAACATGTATATCTGACCCAACAATTTCTTCATACATTTGCTTAGTAAAATTTTGTGGCATTTTTTTCACAAATCTATAACGTCTTCATTCTTGACACAAGATACCATTTTTTAAAACTTTTATTAAATTATAATGTACTGTACAGTAACATTACTTTTAACTAACTCAGGGGAAAATGCTTGGGAAGTGCTGGCTGATGGGAAAGGGGAAGGAGGACTAAAGGCAGTAATTTTTTTTCCTTCAGAGAGCCTTCAAATAAAAATGCCTGATTTATTAATTACTAGTTGAACCTCACAATGTCATGGGTGTAATCCAAGGGTCTTGAAGGATGCTTAAAATACAACAGGGCAATGTTCCTGAAATCTTTCAACCTTCTTTCTTTGGAAACCCTCTGTCACAAGTCAGAGGGATAATGTCCTTTTTTTTTTTAATCAAATGAAAAAAGTTGTTCTCACACGAGCATAATTAATCTTGTGACAGCATGACAATGAAATTCTTTAAAAGGATTTCTCCGATTTCCTCTCTAGACAGAAGACTGTCTTTATCCATCATCTGTCCTTCCTGATCCCTTCATCAGCAGAATTGTCCATCAGACTGGACAGCAGGAGGTCAATCTCTGAATGACTGATAGGGCACCAATGCTCTGCAGGCCCATTTAAGTATATGCATCTATTGTTGCAATCTTACTTTACAGCAGTTAAACAAATATAATAGTCGCTGATTCAACCATTGTTCAGCTAGACTTGACTAAAAACTAGTAAGTGAAGTTAGCAAATGACAATGCACTGATCTTAAAGCCAGATAACAACATTACTGATAAATTTAAGCCTGAATTTCCATCTATAAAAAGATCTCAGAAAAACAACATTGTGAGGATGCCCAACTGTAGGAAGAAAGCTATCTCCTAAACCATATGTATTTAGACACTCATGCAGAAAATAATGAGCAGCTCATAACGTTTATAGTGTGACTTTCTTCACATCCTTCCAGTGACGATTTTTTTTTTCTCTGAAAAGCAATTATCTGAAAGAAAATACTGGCTAGGCTACCAATTGGAAAGATATTAGGGTAAAAATTCAAAGTGTGTGAAATGGGGTGGAGGGCTAACACAGCTTTGCAGAATATGGCATACCTGTTACATAACCAACAGGAGATTTCTCCACCTCTGACAAAGGGTACCAATGACAAAGATTTAGGCTTACTTGTGTGATTTTACTCCTATCTGGGTAGGAAAACCAAAGGCTACAGAAGGCTCCTTGTGAGCACAAGCTCCTTCCTTGAGTGGAACTAATTAAGTGCAGCTACGTGGGTCAGTTTTCAGCAGGGCAGGGAAGCACACTGGGCATGGCTCCCAATCCGCAGAAAATGTCAGCTTGGCTTAGGACTCAAAGCAATCTCCTCTGAATGGAAATCAGTCTAGAAACTTCACTGAACTACGGTAAAAGCACACCCAATAACAACAGTAAAGGTTATGACAGTCTTTTTGTTCTTTGTTAACGCTGCCAAGAAGGGCTACTTGATCCGAGACACTAGAACTCACTGACACCGTATGTTCTATTTGCACCGGAGTGACCTTGACTATTCAGTTCTGGACGCACCCTGTGAAAATATTTGTTCATCCTTTCTATCGCTGGACACTGCTTGAGACTGGACTTCATAAGCCACTGACTAAGCTAAGTGGGGCTTCCTCTGGCACGCCCAGGAGTGCCAGCTACAGTGGACTACCTGTCATATTGATAGCTTTCCTTTCCTTAAGTGCACAAATTGGCTGCTGGGTGGCTGGCCAGGGTGTCAATATTCTGGTGGTTTCCTTTATTTTTTGTTTTTGTTTTAAGAAGAGAGGTTGTGTCCACAATTGGATTAACTCCATCAGGGAATTTGAAAATATCCCCAAAGCAGCAGTGGCCAACCATGCCCTTGTCGCTGTGGCTGGAGTAGGAGGACAGACAGTGTAACAACCCTGAACACGGGTAGGGGGTGAGCATGAATGGTGGAAAGCAGCACTAACCGGAGGAGGGGAAAAGTGAAGGCATTAGTGAGGAGACATAAGCAAGAAACAGGAGTTTTGAGCCTTCTTAGGCACCCCAGCCCCCAGTGACCTATCCTTCTTCTGAATTCCCATAACATTAATGTTCTATGCTGCAGGAGTTCATTCAGGGGACCCGTCTGTCATATGTTATCACATATTGCTAACACTTCATATGTATGCATCGTGGGAAAAAGAACTAAGGAGGCATGATGTAATGGAAAAAGAGAGGAGACCTGGGCTGGAGGGCCAGCAGTAATATTTACTGGTCATTTGACCTGGGGCAAGTTAATTAGCTACTCCAAGATAGTTGTCTCCTCCTCCATAATACAGAGATCATAACACCTACCCTATCTGCCTCATCAAGATAAGCTAGGTGCTGCAGTGGATAGAATAGACGTGGAAGTGAGGAAGACTCGAGTTCAAATCCCACCTCAGACACTTATGAGATGTGTGGTCCTGGACAAGTCACTCAGCCTCAGTTCCCTCATCTGCAAAAAATTTGTATAATAATAGCACCTACCTCACAGGGTTGTTGTGAGGATTAAATGAGATAACATTTATAAAGTGCTTTGTAAACCTTAAAGCTCTCTATAAATAAATGCTGGCTAATATCAAGATGTTGTATGGACTGAATGAGATAATATATGTCAAAGTGACCATGCTGAGGTCAGTGCCTTGCATACTTAATAAACACTAGTGGATTTATTGCAAAGGAATCTGTGTAGCAAACTGTTGCTCTAGCCCACACCCAGCTGGGCCTGGAAAGTGTAAAGACCTGGGTAGAAGACCTCATGACTGAGACGAAGTCAAACAGGATGATTTCTCACTTGCAAGGAAAAGCAGGCATTTGCCTACAGAAAGTCCTCAATTTTTTCTTTTTCAATGAATTAAAAAAATCCTAAACATTCTCTTGGACTTTTTTTTTTTCCTTTTTCAAGCACACATTGGCTTTAGAGTCACTGGCCTTACAAAGGAGTCAGAAGAACCAACTCAATACACAAAAAAGGTCAAGTGTATAGGCAAATGTTAGTATTTCTGGCATGATCATTTTGTATTAATTAACAAGGATGAGGCCTATCTGTCTCAAAATACACCTGAAATTAATCATATGAATAAGGAAGAAATATTATTGAAATTGACACAGTCATTTTAATTCCTTCATGATAAAATGTTGAAACAAACTTAAATAAAGAAATTAATAGTAATAACTAGGCAGCTAGGTGGCCCAGTGGATAGAGCACTGGGCCTGGAGTCGGGAAGACTCATCTTCCTAAATTCAAGTCTGGCCTAAGAAACCTCTGGTGTGATCCTGGGTAAGTCACTTTACCCTGTTTGCCTCAGCTCCTCACCTGTGAAATGAGCTGGAGGAGGAAATGGCAAACCACTTCAGTACCTTTTCCAAGAAAATCCCACGGTCACAGAGAGTTGGACATGACTGAATGACAACAAAAAATAATAATAAATGTTATTGTTATTAGTAATATTAATAAGTCATTTCCATAATAATTTAAAGTTTTGGAAATATTTTTCTATTTCTATGGAAAATAGCTGTACGGGGATGTATTCAGAAGTTTCAAGAACTCAACGTCTGAAATTACTTAAACATAATTTGAGCTTAGCCTTTTGAAATGAAGGATTTGCAGTTAGGAAATTTGCCAAGAAATGGAACACAGTGTCCTTGGTTTAGTAATTCACTGCAGTCATCAGGTGAGTCTTTGCATCGTGTACTTAGCAGTGGGGTAAAAGCACAGGTGGAAAGGGGTGTGGGTATCCTAGGTGCCCTAGTGTTGTTGGACCAGTTTTGGATCAGTTCCATTTCTTCAATTCTGCCATTCATGAGCTGTCTCACCCTGACAAGTCCTGATTCATGAAATAAAAAGGCTGAATTATATGATCTTTAAGCTTGTCTCCAGCTCTTACTATCTTATGACTCAATCATTCCATAATGTGTCATCCCTCAGTGTTATGGTGGTCTTCTTTAGAATCTCAAGTTTCCCTCCAGCATCAGCTCAAAACTACCTTCAACAAAAAGCCTTTTCTGATCCCCTCAGCTGTTGAGTTCTTCCCTAATCACCTTACACCTACTTTGCATTTATTTTGAATATATCTGTATTTATTTTGAATATATCTGTATATGCGTATATTGTTGCCCAGATAGAATGTGTGTTGCTTGGGAACCAAGTCTGTTTCCACTTTTGTCTTTGTATATCCCCAGCACTTAGCCCAGTGAAGAATGCACAGTAATTTGTGTTGATCGGTTCTTTAAGCATCTCAAGGGCCCAAATCAGGTATAATAATAATAATCACAATCATTTACATTTCTCTAGTGCTTAAAGGTTGGTAAAACACTTTCCTCACAGTACTCCTGTATGGCTGGCAGTACAAGTCTTATTATCCTCTCTGAGAAGTTATTGCTTGCCCACTGTCAGACTGTTAGTATCTGAGGTGGGGCTATCACCTACTATGTCAGGATGCTTTTGTATTGTCTTTTAGCAGAGAGGACAGTGCTGTACTCACAACAGATGCTCACAGGTTGGCATCAGGAAATAAGGTGGTGGGGAGTCACATTCTTCAAACTTACGTATCCTACAGAAAGCCCAAGTTATGCCTCTTCTAAAATCTCTACTAGGATGCCTCTTTGTGATACTGTGGTAATCCTTGGCTTGCAAAGGCTATGCCAACAAAATGAAAGCTCTGGTACACTCACCCAAGTTGGATCTCATTTGAGAAATTATTCAGTGTTTTTAATTATCTCAAACTGCCCGACACTACAAAAGCCCATGTTTTTAACACCCCATATCCTCCCAGTAACACTACACAGCTAAGAGACTGTGGAACACAATAACACAAAATCATAAGTTAAGAGCTGGAGGGGGCCTTAGAGGCCAGAGAGACTAACTCTCTCATTTTACAGATGAGGAAAATGAGGCTCATGACCTTTGGGTGAGCAATGGAATAAAAAACTTATCATTGAGGACAAAAGTGGCTTTAAGGAGTAGTGGGCTGGTCATATAGTGATAAAGATCCACAGCTCAGGCACAACGGTGTATGTGAAATGCAATAAGGAGAGGAAGTTTTGCCTTCAAATGCATTTTCTGGATTACATGTGAAGAATTCACTGTAAAACCTGGACAAGAACGGCAGAGGATTAAGAAGGTACGAGAGTGTTCAGATGGGCACCAGGAGAGGAAACCCATACTAAGGAAGTCATGGGCCATTCTAAGTAAGCCTCACATATTGAGTTGTAGAGGTAATAAGAGAGTCAGCAGCAAGTTTGAATCTTTGTTAAAAAACCTACTTTGTGTCACCATTGTTGTCTCTGCCCCGTCAGAATGGGAACTCCTTGAGAGGAGAGAATACTTTGCTTTCCCGTTTGAATTTTCAGTACACAGCACAGCCCTTGGCACCTACTAGTCTTTTTTTCCCCATTCATTTATGCATTCATTCATTCATGATTTCAGTGTGTTATGGGACACTTATGCTCACTCTGGGAGAAAATAATGCCTAACTAAAAGAACACTTTGAATCTATGACAGCTGGGGGTCATTCCGTAAAGCAAGAAGAAGAACTAGTATAATTAATGTCTAAAACAATGGACATCATAATCGTGCTGACAATTAAGAATTGATGGTGTTAAGAAGGCTTCAATTCCTTTCCTATTACTCCAAACTGAAGATGCAATATTTCTGAAAATTCTGAAGCTACAAGGCAAAAAAAAAATGTTTCCTTTCCTTCAGGAAATTTTGGGAAAAACTGAAATAATTCAAAACCTTTTTTTCAGTACCTTTTACAGATTTGAAAATATTTTCATTTGGGAATTTAAAATATGCTTTACATCCCCTGGCTTACTCTCAAGACTATTTTACCAAGTACTTATTTATTTGTTTTTTTGGTCCAGACCTATGATTTTCAATGCTTTAGGAAACTCCCACTAAAGTAGCTCCTTTTACCAATACAGATTACTAACTCTTCTGCTATACTGCAATATATAGTTTTAAAGAATCCCTGGGAACTCTGAAGAGCTTGACTTGACCAGCATCATACAGCCAAATGTATGGAAGAAGTAGGACTTGACCCTAGATCTTTTTTTTTTGTTTGCTTTTGGGAGACAATCCGGGTTAAGTGACTCGCCAGGTGTCACAGAGATAGTAAGTATCTGAGCCTAGACTGGAACTCAGGGCCCCCTGACTCCAGGGCAGGTTCTCTATTCACTTCACCACCCAGCTGCCTTGAACCTGGGTTTTCTTGATGCACTGGTTAGCTCTCTATCCACTACCCACACTGCCTCTCCTAGCTAGTATAGGAAATTTAAAAGTATACTTTATTCAGATGATAATGACAAAATTACTCATTGGATTTACATTTAAATGTCTTAAATGGTTACAAATGGAGCTGCAGGCTACTGAACTTGAAGGAATCCAGCATTTTTTGGTGTTAATAATTCCCAAATTAGGAGAAACAGCTCAACCCCCCAGCCCCCCCAAAAAACCCAAAACAAAAACCTGTTGAAGAAGAAACCACTAAGGATATTCTAAAACAGTTTCAGAACTCTGCTTTTAGTCCTGAGACTAGTCAGGAGGAGCCTTCTTACTTATCTGGTGAAAAGGGCAGTATTTCCAGGAGGTCCAAAATGATCTAGTTCCTGCATTTGAAAAGGGAGCTGTGCTTGTCTCACTGTCAGAAAGTGGGATGATCTGATACTGTAAATAAGTTGATACAATTTTCTGATCAAATCAATTAAGAAATAATTTTGGAGGAGTAAAGCCTGAATAGCAACATATAGATCTTACCTTAAACACTTTATTTTAAAATCATAATATATTTTTTTTTAAAATTCTACCCACCCAAGTTCTTTTACCTTCTCTCTTGCTTGCCTGTTTTTTTGCATTCCCAATCCCTCCAACATCACATCTCTAATATAAACATTGTGTTAGACAAATAATGTACAAGGCATGTCACCATCTTAGTTACCTATATCTCGAAAACAAAAGCTATCTTCAGAAACCTAGCCTCTAGATTTGGGATGTGAAGCAGCTAGACTTTAGGGTGCAAGATATAAAAGAAGAGGGTCATACTAGAACTAGAAAAAGACTCCTGACCAAGAGGAGCCAAGGCTAGGACAGAACACTGTCAAGGTTGGGCTGAAAAGGAATACAAGAAGCACTGGGGCAACCTCAATCCTTTATTTTTAAATGGTTTATTGACACTTAACAAAAAATTCAGTGTCATTGCCCAATACTCTATCCCCCCACATACAAAAAGAACCTGATTTTTTTTAAACAAAGTACAATCGGAATCTCTTTCTTTTCCCGCTATCTCATCAAATTGTTTAAAAAAAATTAACCTAACTAAAGTACTTTCAAGGTATCCACAGACAAGTGACATGAACAAAATAATGGCTCAAAAATAGTTTCGAAAATAATACAAATATTACACTTATAGTAAAGCAATTATTCAGATATTCTTCAATCAGCCCAACCTTTAATTCCATGAGCAGGTGGGGGAACTTAGGGGCAAAGAAGGTAAAATATAAGGCAGTAATAAAATACTTTTCCCCTTCTCAGGCAAATACCTAGATCTTCAGAATTAAGAGAATGGAGAGGAAGAAGTCACCAACACTAAAAAAGACCTGGAGAGGAAATCTATATGCTTCTCTCACCCTTCATGTAGACAAGTAAAAGAGGCTTATTTATAGGTAACACAGTCCTAATGCTTTATGACAATCTGCTTCTCCACCCGATCTCTCCTGCCTTCTCTTGCCTCTCCTTTTGAGAAGACTTCTGTGCAAGTGGACATACCTTAGTCTGTCCTCCGTCCTTCAATTTGTCTTTGTATCCTGGTGCACACATGTGTGAAATATATCAACCCTAGGAATCGCTATGGTCCCAGCCACGGCTACTCAGATGGGAAGCTGAGCTGGAGAATCGGGTGGTTGGTTAGTTCTGTTGAGGTGAGTGAGCCAAGAGCTGGGAGGTGGAAAGAATGAAGCTGAGTTGGGCAGGGCAGGGTGACACCCAGGCTGGGGTCAGACAGCTCTCCCAGGATTGTGTTTTAGCCTGCTGCTTCTAACCCCAGTCCTGCCTTACCCAGTTTTTAGCCTCCTCCTCCACTTCCCAGTCCACTTCAGCCTAATCCTCACCTTTAGGTCCTTCCTGAAATGAACATTTTGTAACAAAGAACATTCTGTCCTTTCTTTTTTTTTCTTTTGGCCCCACTTTAGTGCACGTGTGTATCTGTGAGAGTTTTCGAGATCTGCCTTAGAACCCTGAATTCCATTCACTGCTGACCTCCCTAGCAAACTACTCAAGGGCAGATAGCCCTTAAGGAAATAACGTTAAGCATTTGTTTGTTATTTTGTAAGGGAACACTTGATTACTTCTAGTTCCTCTGCTCTATCTCCCACCCCCCCAAAAAAATGGAGATCCTGAAGCACCGATTATTAAATGCCTTTATCATTTTAATTCTGCCCAGGAATTCAGACTTGACCTGACGCATGATGAACTGAGAATTTCTGCAGTCTGAGTAGCCAGACCAGCTTTATTAAGCAGGAAACTTCTAAGAAAACAAAACAAATGCCTGCCAAAAGGGAAAAAATGCCAAATGGGTAAGGGTTAAAAAAAGAAGGGGGAAGGGGAAAGAACAACAGTCTGGTTATATACTACCCAGTTTTACTACAGGGGAAAACAACAACAAAAAAGTGGGAAGGGAAATAAAATTTAAAAACCTAGCTTCTACATACGTACAGGTCCAGCTATCAGAGAAGAACAATTATTATTTTTAGTATTTTTTACTGTCATTGTCATCTTACTGTCTGCCCTCGATTAGACTGAAAGATATTACTACTGACAAATTTGAGTTTTATAAAATGTTAGAGAAATCATGACATTTTTATAAAAAATATTCAAACTGTCTATATTCCTTGAATACATATTCCGTGGAAATAATTACCAAATTACAGCTTCCAACGTAATTTATAAAATATTACAAACAATCATCATCTCTCATTCATATGAACAGCACCTTGGGAGTATGCTCTTCCACAGGTGACTAAAAATAAGGGAACAAATTGTTACTTCATGTGACAGAATGTCTTCACTTGATGTGACGTCTCGCCTGGCATTAAAAAGTAGGCACGTAAAACAAAACAAACCGGCCAGTCTCCAAAAGACACATCATTGCAATAAACAAATAGGTGGAAAATTCAAAATAGCAACACTAACATTAAACAGATCATCAGGGGACCCTGATGTTCAGGGCCAGACAGAGACCAAGCTGTGAAGTATATAGTTTGCATTTGGCGTCCTTGCCCCGCCTGCTTCAGCACCCTCCTCTCTTCTCCTGGAACGATTTCAGCCTCATTCCCTTACTTCAAGGTACTTAGTACCCTCCAGCTGCCCTTCAGAAAGCCCAAACCCATCGCTCATGGCTGCCTTTCCCAAGCAGTGCCCTGTCTTTCAACTTTGCCTTTCTACCGTTTCCCATCTAATCCTGCCCTCGGTTGACAGTGACCTTCAGAAGGATATAATTTGCACTACCTTAAAGGTGCCTCTTAACACTGAGGCTTATTTGGTTGGGACTGGGGGAGGTGGGAAATGTTTCCTAAGGCCAAAACCAGCTACTCTGGCAGTACCACATCCATTGCCAAGCCTTCTCATTTATTTGCCTACAACATTTCTCCTATATGCTGCAACCAGCTAGTTTGAGAGCCTGTTGTTAAATTCTTCAGCACGAGCCCCTACATCTTGGAAACTGGCAAATGCCACAAATCAAGGCTTGATTTATTGTTTTATTGATTGTCTAGACTCAAGAAAGTCATGGAGAAAGTGTTAATAACGAAGACTAAACTTAAAAGTGTATCTTGACTTTTTGGAGAGTCAGCTGTTAAATTATTTACTAGAATGCCTAGAAAGCGAGATGATTAGAGTCAGAGGCTATCTATGTCTATATGGGTGTGTTAGTAATGTAGATTGCGATAGATATTAGTGATTGATATAGGTATATACAAGTATATACATATATGTGTATATGTTTATACATGTATAGATATGTATATGTGTATACATAGGCATATACATACACACACGTCTTCATGAGTTCAAATCTGGCCTCAGATACTTACTATCTCTGTGACCCTGGCCAAGTCTCTTAACCCTGTTTGCCTCAGCTCTTTATCTGTAAAATGAGCTGGAGAAGAAAACGGCGAACCAGTCCAGTATCTCTGCCAAGACAACTCCCAAATGGGGTCACATAGAGTTAGACATGACTGGAATGATTCAACAACAACATATATCCCTTTTCTCAACTCATACAGCCATCATCCTAGTTCATGACCTCATCACCTCTCTCCTGAAATGTCAGCAACAGCTTCCTAATTCATCTCCTCATCTCAAGTCCCGCCCCATTCCAATCCATTTTTCACTCTGATGCCAAAGTGAGTTTCCTATAGTTTAGGTCTATGCCATGCCTACTCCCTATTAAATAAATGATTGTGGTTTCCTATTATCTCTAGGACCAAATATGAAGAACCTTGAAATTTATAGCTCTCTGCATGACCTGGTCCCTTCCTACCTTTCTAGTCTTATAACCCTTATTCCCCTCCCACACATTCTCTATGGTTCAGCCACACTGGCCTAGTTACTGTTCCTCCATATAAACACTCCATTTCCTTCCTTCTACAACTTTGTACTGTCTATCTCTCCTGCCTGCAATGCTCTCCTGATTCACCACCACCTCTTAGTGACTCAGTACAAATTCTACCTTCTGAGGGTGGCTCTTCCCAGTTCCCCCAGATGCATGCCTTATCTTCTGAAATTACTTCCTATCTCCTCTGTATATATCTTCTATAACCCAACTATTTACATATTAGAATGTGAGCTCCTTAAGGTGAGGGCCTGTTTTTACCTTTCTTTGCATCCCCAGATCTTAGCACAGTACCTGATACATAAATGTTTTTAGATTAATTGGCTGATATAGGATAGGCCCATTAAATTAATCTATTTTTTATGATGGTGGGGAGTTTGATCATTGCTTCACTCACCTAACTTCTATGAAAGAAAGGTGAAGGAGGAAATGGTGTGAGAAAAGACAGAAGGTCATATCGAGAAGACACTAGAACATCTGTATGTTAGCCATTGGTTGGCTTGTGCTTTTGGAGAGGGGAAAGAAGAGACCTTTGTCTGCCAATCTCCACATCTGTTCCACTCCTAACCTTCTCCCATGGGATACTATTAATGAAGCCTCACTGCACAAAAATTCTATCTTCCAGAAGCTCTACCCAATGATCTTGGGTCTTGAGGTAATTTCCCCAGCTTAAATGATCAGATAATTAAGCCTTGGGAGGACAGGTAAATTTGGTGGCATTTCGTTTATTTATTTAGTTCATTAACTCTACAACCATTTATTAGGCACCTGCTTGCCTCTTTCAGTGTGCTAAGCTGTTACTGGGAGAGTCGGTGACCAAGAAGAAATGTTTCTTGTACCTCTGGAAACTTAAGAGTCCACTCATTTGAGTAGGAAATTCCAAACTTTTCAACTATTTGCAAGCCTGGCATGTGAGAGACAAATCACAAGAAAACAAGATCTTAGGCAAGATTCTGTCCCAAATAAATCTCAGCAATTTCTAGGGGATATCTTAGGGTCAAGCATATATTCATACCAATCTCTGATACCACCTACATATACATTCACACAAGTGTACAATAAGAACTCATAGGGGACAGCTAGGTGGCGCAGTGGATAGAGCACCAGCCCTGAAGTCAAGAGGCCTGGAGTTCAAATGTGACCTCAAGGTGCTTACTAGCTGTGTGACCCTGGGCAAGTCATCTAACCCCAACTGCCTTAAAAAAAAAACCAACAACCAATAACAACAATAACAAACAAAAAAACCAGAACTCATATCTGGAGAGAGGACCTGAAAGCCATATAATTAGCAATTAAAGGTTAACTCGTATTGAGTGTGCCCTACTTACAAAAGCAGAATGGAAGAATAAGGCACTGTAGAAACTTTTCCAAAATGAATTGATACAATAGGGATTTCTGAAATAATTCTTAGTAGATGGCTATCCTTTAGGTATCTCAAACTCAACACATCCCAAACAGAACTCACTATCAACCCTTCTTCTGATCAAGGGCACTACCATCGCTGGAAAACTTGAACTCATCCTGTACTCTTCATTCTGCTCCATCACCCCACAATCCAGTATGTCCATTCTGCCAAATCTTGCCAATCCAACCTCTAGAATACCTGTCTCTTTTCTATTAACATGGCTATGGTCTCAGTTCAGGCTCTCATCAGTGCTCACTGAGATTACTTCAGTAACTTCAAAACTGACCTCCTCTCTTCCTTTTCTAATCCTTCTTGCAAAAGTCTGCCAAAGTGACAAACTTAAATTGAAGATCCATATCAGTCTCCCGATCAAGAAACTACAGGTGCTCCCTATTCCCTCTAAGACCAAATACAAATCTGTACTGTATATCATTTAAGACCTTTCACAACCTAGCTCCAGCTCAGCTTTTCAGGTACATTATTCCCCTTGACATGTTCTAGAGTCCCGCCATATTATTTTTTTTTCTCACATACAACGTTCTATTTCCTGTTTCTACATGGGCTTGCCATGGGCTGCCCCCATGCCTGAAATGCCCTCCTTCCTTTGCTGAGATTAGGCCAATGCAGACTCCACATGGTACCTTTTATTTACATATTAAGCAGCTGAGAAACAAACAGAAAACATTCATTGAGGTAGGTAGTATTTATTTTGCAACAAGATTATTCTATGATTGATAAGAATTTTTTTTTTACTGTGTCCAAGGCTCTGTATTAAAAGCCATGGTTGGGGGAAAGAGGGAGAAAAGAGTTTTAAGAAACAATTTCTGCCCTTGAATGACTTATAATCTATTTAGGAAATGCAGAATACACATCTGAAATGGCTTGAGGATAATAATAGGAGTTTATCCACAAGAAGAAAATGACAGAACACAAGCTAAAGAAATGGGTGAAGGATAGTGGATAAAGGAGCAAAGCTAGAAGGGCAGGGTTAATCCATCTCTGAACTCACAGTGTTCTTATAGTCTGTACCACACCACTTAACATTATTGGGTTTTAGTGTTCTTAGACCTTCAATAAAGTCCTACATGGATGCCTTATAATGATGTTCGATGACCCTGGGTTCTCAAAAACTGTGCCAAAAGAAAACAAGTTTTAGCAGTGCCTACCAAGCTGGGAAAACCTTAAGTCAAAGTCCATTGATAGCTCATTTTCTGAGAATCAGTCTAGCTAAAACATTGTAAGATTTAACAGTAGAAGGTTGGCAACTAGATAATTTACTTTTTTCCCCAAAACCTACCTCCATATTTCTGCTCCTCCCAGTCACCAAGATTCATAATCTCAGAATTATCCTTGATTCTTTACATTCTTTTACCCCACGTATCAGTTGCCAAATCTTGCTGTTTCTACCTCTACACAACTATCCCTTATATCATTCTCTTTTTCACCACTCACAGTTCAGGTCCTCATCACTTCTTATCTGAACTATTGTAATGGTTTCCTATTTTATTCCTAAAAATTAATCCTGTTTCCCTGATTAAATTTTTCCCTATGCTAATATATCCTCTACATAGCTACAGAAATGATTTTACTAAATTCTGGATCTGATCATATCACTCCCCTATTCAATAAACTCCAATGGCTCCCTACTGACTTAAGGATCAAATATAAGCTCCCTGTAGTTTATAAAGCCCCTCTCTCACAACATGACCCCAAGGTACCTTACCAATCTTATTGTACACTCTTACTCTTCCCTCACTCTACAACCCAACCAACATCACCAACATCAATCTCTTCCTGTTCCCCTCACATGGTGCTCCATGTTCCATATCAATACCTTTGCAATGACTATTCCCCATTCCTCCAATGCATCCTCACCTCAACACAGACTTTGGGAATCCTTCATTTCCTTCAAAACTCTGTTCAAACAACACCTATGTTAAGGCCTTTCCTGATTCCTCCAGTCAGATGTACCTTCCCTTCAAAAAAATCACATTGATTTGTTTTCCATATACTTATTTATGTATACATCCTCTTCTAAATAGAATGTTAAGTTCCTTGAGGGCAAGGACTGTTTTACTTTTGTCTCTGTGTACTCAGACCTAACACTAGTCTATAGTAGGTGGTTAACAAATGCTTACTGATTGATTAATATATTAATCTAATGTTTTAACACCAGCCCTGTGACAGAAGAAGTAAATATTATCGCTATGTTTCTACAGATGAGAAAGCTGAGGCACAAAGTCTTATAGTCAAGTTATGGACCCAGGAATAAAAATCCTAGTATTCTGTCTATCTAAGCCTTTTCTTCAGGTATGATCAAAACTATTCACTGTCACCTGAGGCAAAAAAAAGATCAAGCAAGATCAAGGCAATTTTAAGGCAGAATCATCCCAAGAGAATACTAAAAGGTCTTTTTTGATCTTCTATCATTTGAGCAAATTCACTTTTGGCCAGAGAATTCAATCAACAAGCTGGAATAAGTGGTAAATAAGTGTTCATGCCCTAGTTCTGCTGATTCCTTGACAGTGAAAGGCCTTCAGGATGGTAGATTTGTTTTCATCTTTGTCAAAAAAGAACATAGCATTGTTTCACCAGTCCCTGGCCCTCTCAGCTTCTCTCAGTAAGCACACTCTTATGGAAGAGTCAATACCCATACCCAACCCACCCTCACCTTGATTTCCAGCCTTTACCCTGGTTTCTAACGCAGACGTTTAGTCTTGTTTTGTCTCTAAAAGGGCCTTGTGAGCTGAATGTGCTGTTCTAGCCTATAAACAAACATATTCAAGATATGGGCGCAAAGAAAGATAATTTCTTGGGTCACGAGGCTCAGTCAGAGACTTTAGGAATTGTCAAAATGTCCTCTGCCTTAAGTCATTTTAACATACAAAATTACCTACATTTTTCAGACTGGCCCAGAGACTAGCCACAATAGGCATGGCAACCTCAGACTCAGGAGGAGTTCCTATTCTATCCCCTTGATGGGGCTGATCCCTCCCATTAGCTCCTCTCTCTCCCTAATTTTGTTGCTCCTTATCCACTGGCTCTTTCCTTGCTCCAATAAACATGCCCAGTTCTCCCTAATCCTTACAAAACTTTCACTTGGTCCTACCACCCTCTCAATCTATAATCCTATAGCTCTGTTCCTGACCTCCAACCAACCCCTTGCAATCTGGTTTCTTATTCTACCACTCATCCAAAACTTCTTTCTTGCAGCTTACTAACAATTTATTGCTAAATCTAATGGACTTTTAAAAAAGTTCCTAACCTTCCTGACCTTTCTGGAGCATTTATCACTGTTGTCACCCTCTCTCCTTCCTACATTTTATTACATCACTTTCTCCTCATTCTCCTCCTACCTGACTGATGTTGTTCAGTCTACTTTGCTGCACCAATATATGGGCTCTACCCCCTCATGTAGATGATGCTCCCTACCACATCTGACCCTGATGTCTGTCCTGAACTCCAGTCCCATATCAATAACTCTCAGCTAGGATATCTCCACCTGGATAACCTAGAAATGCCATAAATTCGACATGTCCAAAACATTACTCATCTTTCACCCCCAAACCCACCCCTCCTTCTAGTTTCCTTTTTGTTTAGAGAACCATCATCCTTCTACTCATCCAGCTTCTCAACCTAGCAGTCATTCTAACCCCTTCATTCATTCTTTCTCATACATAGGTGCTTGCTGAAATTTCATGGGAGAATGAGAAATATTAAAACAAAGTGGTCAAAATTCTTCTCCATGACTTGACTAGTGCATAAATTAATTCAATGCGAAGTTATACATGACAGTTATATGAGACTTCATGCCGTCTTGGGGAGGGAGGGGGGAGAGAGGGGAGAAAAACTGGAACTCAAAACTATGTAGAACCATGCGTGGTAAACTAAAAATAAATAAAGAAATTTATTTAAAAAAAAACAAAGTAAAAAGACAGAAAAAAAAGAAGAAAATTTAAGATAGCAAAAAGAACCAACCTGGAAAACAAATGGAGGGAAATTTAAGATCAATGGATTACCAAAAAAGGGAGCCTAGACATCATATTTCAAGAAATCATAAAAGCTGCCCAGATCTCTTAAAATCAGAATGCAAAGTAGAAAGATAAAAAAATCCACTGTCCAACCACTAAAAGAAACCCTAAAATAAAAATTTCCAGGAACATTTTAACCTCAATACAGAGATTCCAGGTCAAAGAAAAAATTACTACAAACAAAAAGAATTCAAGTACTGAGGAAGCACAGTTAGTAACACACAAGATTTAGCAGCCACCATTTAAAAGAAGCGGTAAATAATATTCTAAAAGACAAAGGACATAGGCCTAAAGCCAAAAACACTTTTATCTAGCAAAACAAAGTATAATCCTATAGAGAGGAAAATGGACTTTTAATGAAACTAGAACTTTCATGCATTCCTGATGAAAAGATCAGAACTATGTAGAAACTCTGAGAGGAAAATACAGAAGTCAAGAAAAACATAAAAAAAAAAAGTGAACAATCATAAATGACTAAACAAGGATATTCTAACATAGGAAAATGATACATATGTCCCTTTGAGCCCTATTATCATCCAAGGCCATAGAGGGAGTCTAATTAAACAGAAGGACTAGGAATGGGTCTTTCCTATCTCGAGGATCTTAAAAGAAGACTAGAAAGGGAAGGTAAGAAGAATACACTTAGAAAGGGAAGGGAGAGAGAGGAAGGCTATCTCATAATCAGGGTGTGTGGGTCTGTACAAAGCAGGAAGGGGTGAGGGTAATGATTGATATTTGAACTAAACTCTCATCTAAAATGGTCAAGAGACACATAGAGGTGGGTACAGAAATACATTTCATTCAACAGGGAAATAAGAGAAAGAGAGAAGGGAGAAGGAGAAACTAGAGGGAAGGTGATATGTTGAAGGATTAATTCTAAACAAAAACTCTAAGGATGTACAATACTATAGTAGCTCTTTTTTGCAATGGCAAGGAATTGAAAATGGAGGGAGTGCTCATCAACTGGGGAATGGCTAAATAAGTTATGATATATAAATGTGACGGAATGCTATTATACTACGAGAAATAATGAAGGGGATGGTTTTACCTGGGAAGATTTCTAATAACTGAAGCAGAGTGAAGCGAGCAAAACTAGATGAACAATTTATTTTTAAAAAAAGGGGGGGAGGGAGCAGCTAGGTGGCACAGTGAGTCAGGAGGACCTGAGTTCAAATCCAACCTCAGATACGTACTAGCTGTGTGACCTTGGGCAAGTCACTTAACCCCAATTGCCCTGCCCCCCCCCAAAAAACCCAAGATTATAAAGTTAAACAACTTTGTAAGATTAGGAACTCTGATCAGCATTATGACCAATCGGAGTCCAGAGAACTAATGATGAAACATGCCACTCACCTCCTGATAGAGAGATGAAAGATTCAGAATGCAAAATGAGAGATATTTCTTTTTTGGACATGGCCAATGTAGAAATTTGTTTTACTGGGCTACAGATGCCCTCTGGGGCCAAGCATAACAAGCCTAGTTCCTCTTCCACAAGGCAGCCTTTCAAATACCTGAATATAGGTAGCTAAGTCTTCTTTTCTCTTGGCTAAAGATCCCTAGGTTTCTTCACCTAGTCCTTCAATGGCATGGTCTCTATTTCTCTCACTATGTAGGTCACCCTTCTCTGGAAGCATTCCAGCTTGTTACTGTCCTTCTTAAAATACAGCACTAAGAACTGAGCATGACCCCTCCAGATATGGAAGCTACCAAGGTAGGGTTCAATGGGCCTCTCACATCCCTTGTTCTGAACACTTATGCTTCTCAACACCACTTAAGATCAAATTAGCTTTTGTAGCGGCCAAGTTACACAGTCTCATATTACACTTGCAGTACACTTAAACCCCTGCACCTTTTTTACATGCCCTATTGTCTGGCCACACTGCATTTTTTCTTTCTTAATGACCCTGATGAAAATTAAGTCAAACCACTGTCTTGTTCTCCCAAGTTGGTTTTCTCTAGTATCTACAAATTCAAAGGCTAAATTTCATATCACAAGTATCTTCCTAAAACAGCCTCGGTGTTCTTTAAATTTCCAGGAATGGCACATGCAAGAAGTAAGACTTACAGAGAAAATGGAACAGACCAGAGGACTTTCATATGGGGAACTTAATGTTTCATTTAGTTCAGCTTAGAAGTCAGTGAAGGCAAAAGTGGAAAGATAAGCAAAGGGTCTATTTATGTACTAAATAATCTCTTCTTTGGGAACCCAATTTATTTTCTTTGTGCTTCAAAACTGCTTAAAAGCTAGGGAAAGGGATCCTTTACCCACCTTCAGGCTCTAGGCCAAACAAAAAGAACTATAGTTACCAGATGAAAAAATTCTCATTGGAAAAAAAAAAAGTTGATAATGGCCTGGGAGAAAAGTGAGATATCCAAAACTCTAGCAGTTGCTTTTTCTCTCTGGAGAGATGGGACAACAATAAAGTATAAAGGTTTTGCAAAGTGTCTAAATCCTGAGGTGCTTATCAAATGATGAAGGCCCCTGGTAAGCTGGGTAGGCCCTCCTCTGCTGAACATTGAGAGGAGGTGAACAAGAATCTCATAGGTTGAGTAGAATGGGATAAGTTGAGATGGGTATCACAGAAGAATGATTGCACGGATGAGATCACAGATCCAACTGAGTATTTGGGCAGAACTATGGTTTAGATGCAGGTTTGGGAGAAAGCCTAGTGAAGTTTAGAAGAGAAGTGAAATCCAGAGTGCAGCTGCTATTTCCATACAAATGCTCTCACTTCTTGCTGAAATAAACGTGCTAAAATTTTACAATAAGGCATTATGAAATAAAAACAAGTAATCTTTGAATTATAGGTTGTTCTGAATTACTGCTGACATTGCTTGTCTTCATTAGAACAGCTAAGGGAAAAATTACTGGTTTTGGTATAGTCTTCTGTTCCTTACTACCCTAGTTGCCCTTCTCTGAAAGCTCTCCTGCTTGTTAAGATTGTATTATAGCCTTCAGGACTGGCCTTACAAGTAACTAGAATAAGCAGTCACCTTCCCACCCGCCCAACCCATCCATCACAAAATACTCCTCTTTCACTTTTCCTTAGTAAATGAAATTCCATCATTAAAGATTGGTTCCTAAAGCTTTTTATATTTCCAAAAGCTCCTAATAAAATGCACATGCCCCTGGGAAGAACATCTGAAGAACTTATCAGTTAACACTTTATCCTTTAGCTGACATCTAGCTGAAAAATCAAGACTGAATAATCACCTAATATGTATGGAGGATAAAGAAAAGTGTGCCACGATCTGCAAAGAGTATGCAACATTTGCATTCTTGATACAGCTAGTTGGCTGTTATTTGTGTTGGAAATGTAAGCTTTTCTTCTGGAGAAGAAGGTAGAAAGGATTGAAAGTATATCCCAGTTTGTTAGGGAGAATTAAGTGTTTCTAAAAGAAACAAATCAGGTAGGAAAAGGGACCAGAAATGGAGAGGGGAGGCTCAATCTGGGTCAAAAAAATGGAAAACTGAAAAGTGTTCCATAGAGGAGAAATGAAGGAAAAGGACAAGTGGAGAATTACAGCTTAAAAAAAAGAATTGAGACTCTTCCTATAGAGGTGGGAACTGGATTCTCTGACAAAGAAGCTGCTTATCCTCCAAAGAATGATAGAGTCACAGAAGCCTTCAGGTAATAGATTATTCAATAAGAGTCAAAGGAAGAAGAAAGGAGTAGTGGTGATTCCCTGCTCTGCAGTACAGTATCTGTCAATGTGGTGACAACAATTAAGAGGTCTGTTTGTTTTACTTGGGAGAATATACATGACATAACAAAGAACCTCTCAAAACTGACCTTAACAGATAACTACTATACCCTTTCTAGTGATTCCCTTGGGGGAAGGGAATAAGTATTCTTATATAGTGCCTAATATGTGTCATGAACTGTGCTAAGAACTTAAAAAACAAGAGATATTATCTCATTTGAGCCTAACAATAGTCCTGTGAGGAAGGTACTATTATTATCCCCATTTTACAGTTGAGGAAACTGAGGCAAATAGTGGTTAGGGGATTTGCTCAGGATTACAAAGTTAGCAAGTATCTGAGTTTGATAAGAATTCAAGTCTTCCTGACTCCAGGTGCCACCAGCTGACTCAAGGCATAAATGATTCCAGCAGAATGGACCAAAAAGTTCTGCCAATGGTTATCAGTCTTGGGCAAGAAATTGAAGACTGTAAGGTTACAGGTTGTGTTTTCCTCATTACTGCCATTCAAAGCAAGGGATCATTTAGGGAATTTAGGAAGTGAACAGCTTAGCCAGAAAGATGCTATTTGAAAATGGGATTTAGACTTATATAGTATGACTCAAAATATGAGCATTACAGATTCCTGGCCAGAGATGAAATAAATCCAACAAAAGCTAGTAAAAATATATGCACCAAAGTTGACAAAAAAGAGAAAATGACAAATGTTGCAGGGACTGCAAGAAAGCAGGTACGCTGATACCCTGTTGGTGGAACTGTGAATTGGATCAGCCATTCTGTAAAGCAACTTGGAACTATGCCAAAAGAATTTCTAAACTGTGCAGATCTTTTGACCCAGTGATACCACCAGTAAGCTTAAACCTCAAAGATATCAAAGAAAAAGGCAAAGATCCTACATGTAAAGAAATATCTATAGCAGTTCTTTTTATAGTGGCAAAGTTCATTGATCTAGGAATGGTTGAACACATTATATGTTATATGAATGTAATGGAATATTATTATGCTGTGAGAAATTAAGAAAGTGATGGTTTCAGAGAATTCTGAGAACTGTATGAACCAATGGAGAATGAAATGAGTAGAACCAGGAGAGCAATTTATATTATACCATCAACATTATAAAAATGAACAATGAAAGACTAATAATCCTGATCAATGCAATGATCCATTATGATTCTAAGGGATCAATGCTGAAAAATGTTGCCCACTTCCTAACAGAAAAGTAATGGACTAGATGAGACATATATTTTTGGTCATGGTCAATGTGGGAATTTGTTTTGTTTGACTCTTGTTTATTACAAAGATGGTTTTCTTTTTTTTTTCTCCAGTGGAGGCTGGAGGTAAGAGGAAGAAACAATGAGTGATTGGTAATTTCAAAAAATAAAATTTAACTTAAAAAGATTGCTAGGTATCATGCAAATCTAATCAAAACAGCCTTAAAATAAGGATGGGAGATGGAATAAATTACATTGTATATTCCTCAAGTCAGTTACCATATGGAGTAGCTAAAAGGAAGAATAATATTTAAGGCAGCGAGAATTTAAAAAACAAGGGAAGTTAGATGTCTTAATGAAAGACATCAAATTTGACCTCACAGTTTATAACTGAGACTTTGTAGGATGAAATCTATGATTAAACGATGGTTCTCAATGGATATGCCTTATTCAAAATAACAGGGTGGGTAAAAGAATATAGAAGGTATCTATAAATATTAAAAGATACTCTCATCAGAGTAAATCTAGAAACCAGAGTGGAAAACCAGGAAGGAGAGTATTGTTAATGGCGGGAGAAAAAGATTATTGTTATTAGAGTATAGTATATTATTTAGACCACCTTGAGAGAAAGAAGCATGATATAATAATGGTGGGGGACTTTAGTTACTCAGACATCTGCTGGAGCTCTCTCTATAATGAATAGAGCCGCTAATAATTTTAGTAATAATAGCAATAATTTCATCCTACAAAATGAGGGAGAAACAATAAGGGGAAATTCTATTAAGAATCTGATTCTCACTAACAGGGAAGAAATGGATAATGAGGTAGAAATGATGGGCACCCTGAGGGGAAGTAACCACTCCCTCCTAATGTGTGAGATAGAGGAAAGGAAATCTGGGCATAGTCTGCCATTAACCCAAGATTCTGGGAGAAAAAAATTCAAAGTAATCGAAGGAAAGATAGGTAAGATTCCCTGGTCTAAAATGCTACAGGAAAAGTCAGCCCAGAAGGGATGAGAGGTGCACAAGAATATAACTGTAAAGACACAAAGGAAAACAATGCCAATGGGGAAAAGAAATGGATGGGATTTGTCTGAAAAGCTCAATATGGATGCACATGAAACTCACCAACCAGCTTGGGTTTTTAAATGAAACATATGAAAGATGAAAGCAAAAAAAGATAAGGCGAGATAAATATAGGAAAGGGCATAGAGGATGATCCTGTAAAAATAGTGTCAGGAGCACTGAAGCTCAGAATGAGCTAATGCTAAAGAGGGAAACTAAAGACAAGAAAAAGTTGTGTGTGTGTGTGTTTTTTTTAATCTATATTAGAGAACAAGGAGGATAAAATGATTTTTCTTGGGGGTGGAGGGACATAGGAAACAGTAATTGGCAACAGAGAAGAGAGAGCTTCCCAATTCTCACTGTGACCTTTGCATTAGAAATGACAAGACAAAAATAGCTTACAGGGAGTTGATATTCAAGATTAGTAATGGGACAGTAAAAGAGTACCTAGTCGTCTTTGATGGATTCAAGTCACTTGGCCCAAATGAATCCTATCCTTGGGTACTAAAAGAACTGGCAGTTCTTTCTGGAAAGAAGGCCACAGTTCCTTCCTGAAAGAAGTGATTACTAAGTAACTGTCAGGGATATCTGAAAGATCATGGAAAACAAGAGAAGTACCACAAGACTGGAGAAATACAAATCTGATTTTCCAACAAAGGGGGTGAGAGAACAGAGTGTGCAAATTATAGGCCAGTAAGTTCAACTTGGAATTCTAGGAAAATTCTAGAATGGATCATTAAGGAAACGGTTGTGGACCTCTAAAAAGGAAAGTGGGGATTGTAGAGAGCTAGCATGATTTCAATAACTTCATTTCATTTTCTGACAAGATTACGAACTAGTAGATGAGGGAAATGCTGTGGAGATAGAGTTTACCTAGATTTTAGCAAAGCTTCTGTTAGTTCATATCATACTATTCCAATAAAGAAAAATAGAGAAATGTAAACTAGATAATAATATGATTAGATGGATTCATAACTGAATGGACCCAGAGTAGCTGTACATGGTTGGTTATGTGTCAGGAGGTCTTCAGTATAGTATCTCACAGATCTGTACTGTTTAACATTCTCAATAATTTGAATAAAGTAATCTATGCTCATTAAATTTGCAAATGACCCAACGTTGAGAAGGATGGATAACACACTGGACAATAGAGTCTGGATACAAAAAGATCTGACAGGCTTGAACATTAGGCTGAATTTAATAAGATGAAATTAATTAGGGATAAAAGTAGAGTCTTTGAATTGGGCCCAAAAAATCAACTTCCCAAGTACAAGAAGGATGAAGCATGATGTTCTGAAAATGATCTGGGAGTTCTGGTGGACTGCAAGCTCATTCTGCATTAATAGTGTGGCATGGCAGCCAAAAAAAGGGGGTAAAGGCAATCTTGGGCTCTATTAGAAGAGGCACAGGTTCTAGGAATAGTGCGGTGATAGTCCCATTTGTATTCAGATTAAGAAAGATATTGGTAAATGGAGAGTGTCAGTGTTGGGGGGGCAGTTCTGGGGGAGTAAGTGGGGGAGAAGGGCATCCAGGATGGTGAAAGGCCTTGAGTTTGTGTCACATGAGGCTCAGTTGAAAGTACTAGGCACCTTTAGTCTGAGGAAGGAAAGACTCAGGGTGAACATGATAGGTTTCTTCAAGTATTTGAAGCATTGTCTTGTTGATAAGCGATTAGATTCATCCCCATAAGGCAAGACCAGGAGCAGCCAGTGAAAACTGTGAAAAGGCAAATTTAGGCTTGAGGTGAGAAAAAAACAAAAACCAAACAAAAAACCAACACTTCCTAAAAATGACAGGTTCCTGGAAATAGAAAGGATTATCTGGAAAGATGGGCTCCCCCATTTTGGAGTCTTCAAGCAGAGGCTGGATGACTACCTGGATACATTTTAGTAAGAATTCATTTCATTTATAGGTTGGACTAGATTGCCACCAGAGTCCCCTCCGACTCTCATATTCTGAATTCTGTGATTTTGTGCGATGATGACTTTCTGGAGGATGTGGAATTTGAGCTGTACCTTAGAAGACAGACAACATTCAGATGAATGGAGAGAGTACTCCAGATAAGGGAAGCACCTAGTGCAAAGGTATGTGGACAGAGCATGTAAGATCCAATTAAGGGGCCAGACTGCAGAACAGTGAGGCTGAATCTGAAATCAGTTCATGTGGCAAGTAATGGAAAATCACTTGGAGAGCTTGATTCTGTGGATCAGATTTTGTGGAAGATTTTGAAAGAACTGAAATTTATTCTGAAAGAAAAAGGAGATTAACGGGAAATCCTTACTTGATGAAATTACATAAGACATTGTTTTATGAAAATTAATTGGTGACCACCATGTATGTAAGATACATTATAGGGAGAGACATTTAGAGTAGAGGCAGGCAGGAGAAGGAATGAAAAACAATGGATAGATGGTGAAATGGTTAAAAAAAAGAATCATAGGACTTGGTAACTATTTTGGGACAAGAGAGCTATGAGGATTTGTGGAGTTTAGTATGCAAATAGCACATCCAAATATTCACTCCTAGGCCCAGACAAACAGAGACCATCCCTGGGAACATCCAAACCCCTGAGCTCTCCATTTCTTGGAACCATGAAGCCTCATCTTCACCTCATTCACTTTCTGCTCTGCCATAATGACTGTACCCTTCTCCCACCTTTCTACTTCTTGCTCTGAGAACTGTTAAAAAAATCAATGCTACCACTGACTAGAAAAGTCAAATCAATTGAATAACCTCCGCCCCCACCCCTCCACACACCCACACCAAGGTTTCACTCACCATTTTGGTAACTTCTTAGGCCATGACTTCATCCCTTGTCTACCATTCCTCACCCCTCCATAGAATGTAAGCTCCTTCAGGTCAGAGACTGCTCTATTTTTTTATTTATTTTTATCACTGATGCACAGAGTTTGACTCGGCATATTATAAACATTTAATAAATTCCTTCCATTCATTTGTTAATGTGAGTAAATTCCCTTGGATTTCATAAATCAATCAAAAAGCTCTTATTAAGTACCTATTATTGCAATGGCAAAGTTCCTCTTTTTATCCCTTCTTCTTTCATGGAATCAACCAGCTTTCTTTGAGATGTGTTCTTCTGCCACCTCCATCTACTTTTTTCAGTAACCATAATCCTCACTCTAGCATAAAACCAATCTGTTTCACATCAGATAGTCTCATGTTACCTAGATGGACAGCAGCTTGGTCATGAGACAACTCCAGCCTGCACTGCTCAACACTGGAATGACTATGAAGCAGCCTACCGGGGGCACCGTGGATAGAGTGCTGGACCTGGAGTAAGAAAGACCTGAGTTCAAATCTAGCCTCGGACACCTACTAATTATGACCTTGGGTAAGTCACTTCACCTTTGCCTATCTCAATTCCCTCCTCTCTAAAATGGGGATTGCAATAGCACCTATCTCCCATGGTTATTGGGAAGATAAAATGAAATAGCAATGCTTTGCTCTTAAGGAGCTCTCTCTACCCCCACGTATGCAAATTATATGTATGTGTGTATATATTATATGTATATGTGTGTGTGTATAAGATATATATCTCCTACCATTATTATTATGGCTACCATGGAGCAATCCAGTGGAAAACCCAAGGGGGTTCACAGCCCCCAGTGATTCCGAAGACTGTACTAGAAAAACCTCCTTAGCCTTATCTCTGTAATGCTTCCGAGACAGGACAAATTAGAATGAAAGCTTTAAAAATGCCAGGCTACAGAGCAGAGGGCACTAGGCTCTGAGCAAGTACCCTGGGCAGATGGGAAATAATCACATTCACAAAGTATAAACTTTGGAAATGTCTCCTGATCTTAAATAGTTGTCAAGGCTAGAGATGAATGGCCAGAGACAGCTGTCTGGTAGTGGAGAAGTGGAGAAAAGTCACATACAAGGGGTCACTAGTAAGGGGCAGTGGTAAAAGTTAGATGGGGGTTTCTGGTGAGGGAAAGGTGAGGAGTAAGTGAGGGTTAAAAGGCAGAGGGGTGAACAAGGTTAGGAAAAACGGAAAATTAAATTGGATATGGGGAGAAGGAGAGAAAGAATGACTGAAAGGTATCACCATTCTACTTGTTTCTTACCTGGAGTGAGTTCCTTAGAATGGATCCCTTCCCTCTGTGTTGTTCAGTTGTTTTCAGTTGTATTTGACTCTTTCATGACCCCTTTGGGTTTTTCTTGGCAAAGATACTGGAATAGTTTGCCATTTCCTTCTCCAGTTCATTACAGATGAGGAAACTGAGGCAAACAGGCTTAAGTGACTGACTTGCCCAGGGTCACACAGCTAGAAAGTGTCTGAGGCCAGATTTGAATTCAGGAAGATGAGTATTCCTGACCCCAGGCCTGGCACTCTATCCGCTGCACCTGCTCTGTAGGTCTCAAGTGTTCTCATCTGTAAAATAAGGATGATATGATCTTTTCCAGCTCTAAATTACATGTTGCTATAATATTAGCCATGTATCTTTCTTTGGCTACTTTCTTACTGATTCATTCAACAGATGTTTGTTAAGCACCTACTATGCGTTAGGCGCTGTGCTAGTCACTGGAGATATAGAAGCCAAAAAAAAAACCCACCCAAAAACCAAAAACCAAATCAAAAATTTGTTTCTCAACCTGATTCCTTTTTAACTTGAACATCTGAACTTCTTATCTCTTTTAGAAAGGGCCTGTGTGGCTTCCCTTGATGTCTAGGTCAGTTCTCATACAACTAATTTTCCCAAAGACTAATTAGATACTGCAGGCAAATTGGCTTTAAGTAATAACAACAATAATAATAAATTCTTAGCATTTATATAGCACCTATTATATGCCAGGCATTGTGCATACAGTAGGCAAATATTATTTGCATCAGGGAAATGGTGAGGGAGACTGAATTACAGCTTTTCCACCTCCCCGGAGTGGCTCCATCCCTGGTTACCCAAAAAAAGATTTTGGATTTCAAGTCAGACAGATGTCATATGAACGAGCTCAATGCCTTATACAGACGGCACTTAAAAAGGCAGGGAGGTGACTAAGCATTCATGTTGCTTATAATGTGCCAAGTGCTTTACAAATGTTATCTCATCTGATCCTTAGAACGACCCTGAGAGCTAGGTGGTATTATTATTTCCATTTTAGTTGAGGAAACAGAGATAGAGATTCTGCCCAAGGTCAACCAGCTAGCATCTGAGGCTCAATTTGAACTCACATCTTCCTGACTCCAGGACCAGCCCCTGTATTACCTATGACTTTTTTGTCGTTGAATCATTTCATTTGTGTCCTATTCTCTGTGACCCCATTGTGGGGTTTTCTTGGCAAAAGTACTAGAGCAGTTTGCCATTTCTTTCTCCAGTTCATTTTACAGATGAGGAAACCGAGGCAAACAAGGTTAAGTGACTTGCCCAGGGTCACACAGCTAGTAAGTATCTGGGGCTGCATTTGAACTCAAGTCCTCCTGACTCCAGGGCCAGCACTCATTCCACTGAGCCACCTAGCTGCCCTATCTGTGTCTATAGGTGAAGCATTATAGTGATGTAGAACATTGGACTTTGTGACAGAGTCACTTGGGCCTGAGCTAAGTTGTTTACTAACTGTTTCTCTCTGAAAATCATTTAACTTCAATGAATCTAAGTTTCTTCTTTTGTAAAAATGGGATAAGAACAGCTGTACTGCCTACTTCATGGGATATGATTAAGTGAACTAGCTTCAGGTGATATAGCCACAGGAGCGTTCACCTGCTCTCTGTCATCTTTGAGCATGAGGAACAAACTGTTCCAGACACTTGTGATGCCCCTTCCTGGAACACAGAATTCCAGTAAATGGTCTCTTCCTTTGCCTTCCTACTGTTCTGCATGGATGTTGGGGTGAGGGTGTCACTAAATTATAGTCATTAAATCACAGAATCTCTGAGAAGAAAGGAACCTGGGTGGGCCACACAACCGAACATCTATAGAAAAAGATTCCCAGCACACCTAAAAATTGGTAATTCAGCCTTTGCTAGAAGGAGGTAGAATCCCCTACCTCCCAAGGCAGCCCATTCTAAATTTGTTTAACTCAATTATTAGGAACTTTTTTCTGACATCAAGTCTAAAGTTGACTCTTTTTGATTCCTAGCCATTGCTACTACTTCTGCCTCCTGGACCCAATTCCTTTTCTATATGCCACCTTTTCAATTACTTAAAGACAATTCTCATATTGACCACCTGAGCCTTTTTTTTCCTCTGGACTTACCATCCCTAGTTCCTTCAAGTGATCCTCATACATCATGAAATCCAATCTCTTATCCTAAGATAAGACTGGTTTCCCTCTGGACATTCTCTAACTTAATGTGAGCTACATACTTAATACATTAAAAAGGTATAGGGCACTGGTCAGAAGAAATGTGTGTGGTTCTGTACAGATGATGGGAAGGGGCTGTCCCTCTCCCTCGTAGTCCTAGCTATTTCTATACATCGCAAACTCTCAATGATCTTCACTAAGAAGAAAGCAGTGGTACGATAATCCTCAAACCCTGTATATTTGGCTGCTAAACCAACATGGAGGGAAGCTATAAGTTGTCTTTACTGCGTAAGAAAAAACATAGCGGGCTGTAAATTTATAAATCTTGAAGTAGCACAAAACTCATAAGACATTTCATCTCTCTGCTCTGGACATTTTCTCTCTCTATGCCCTGTGCCTGGAATACTCCCCCTCCTCATCTCTGCCTACTTACTGCCTTCCCTGGCTTCTTTCAAGTCCCAACTAAAATCCTATCTTTTACAGGAAGTTTTTCCCAACCCCAGTGCCTTCCCTGTTGTTAATAAGTATTTCCTAATAATGCTGTGTGTAATGTTTGAATATTGCATTTGTTTGCTTGTCACCTCCCTTAATAGACTGTAAGCTCCTTGAGGGCAGGGGCTGCCTTTTGTTTCTTTTTGTATCCCTAGTGCTTTGTGTGTACACAGTCAGCACTTAATAAATGTGTATTGACTTACAGACAGACCTTCTAAGGGAGGAGACAATATGCAAACAACTATGTAAACCCTCCCAACTCTTTCAAACTGTTAAAAGGGTATTTATCCATTCAAGTGACCATGCCAATAGCTTCAGTGTTTGCATCTACTGAGATCCTATAGTCACTTAAAAAAACCACAACAGAGTTACCAGTGAGGAACTTCCGGTACCAATCGGAACATCTCTGCACCTTCTGGTTTTAAGGGAGTTGACTGGGGGCCACTGAGCGGTTGACTAGCCTAGAGTCACACACACAGTCAGTGAGGTCATAGGCAGAACTTGTAATCAGGTTTTCCTGACTTCATTTAGAAGGTAACGCTGGAGCTGTGCTTTTCAGTTAATAACCTCATGAAACACAGGGGAGAAAGAAGTTCATTCTAAGCACTGGGAAAACTGTCAGTGACACAAAGATAGAAGAAGGAATGTCGTGTAGAAAAAACAGCTAGTAAGCCAGTTCGCCTGGAACAGAGAATGTGTGAAGGGAGTCATATAAAATATAACTGGAAAGAGAAGGTGAGAGTTTTACTGTGGAAGGATGGTCTGTGTTTTAGAGCTACCATTTTAGCAGCTAAGTGGAAAATAGATTAGAGAGGGGAAAGTGGAGGGTGGTACACCAATTAGGAAGTTATTACAATACTCCAAGTGAGATGTGAAAAAGGCATGAATTAGGATAAAGCCAACGTGGAAAAAAGGGGCTGAATGTGAGAATTGTTGTGCTGGTAAAATGATTAAATGTGGAGATTAAGGAATAAGGAAGAGTCAAGTATGACTCCAAAGTCATGGTTAAATCAGCAAAAATATAAGTTTGGTGGAGGAATGGGTTTTAGAGAAAATATGAGTTCTATTTGGGACATGTTGAATATAAAGTACCAAGAGGACATCTTGGTGAAGATTCCAGAATATGGTTAGTAATATAAGACTAGAGTTCAGGAAGAGAGATAGGGGCTGGATATATACATTTCAGAGCCAATAACATGGAGGTGAAATCTGAACAACTTGGACCTGAGATCACCAAGGAAGGGTAAGTAGAAAGAGAAGAGAAGGTTCAGGATGGAGCCTTGGGAGATACACACACTTAAGGGGCAAAAGGATGATGATGGACCAGAAAAAAAACACTAAAGAGCGGACATCTGATGAGAACCGAGAAAGAATGTTTTCATGGAAACCAATTTCAAGAAGGTGTTCAGGAGAAAGGAACAGTCAACTGTGTCAAAAGCTGCTGAGAGGTCCAGCAGAATGAGGATTCAGAATAGCACTTAAGAAACAACTGGCAATCTTACAGTGAGAAGTTTCCAGTGAATCATGGAGTGAGAAGTCAGACTGCAAGATAGCAAGAAGTGAGAAAAGGAGTGAAGGAAAGCAGACAAGCCTTTGTAGGAGTTTGGCTGTGTAAGGGAGAAAAGATATAGGATGGCTTGAAGGAATGGCAAGATCATGAGAAGGATTTTTAAGGATGAGGTGGAGAGGCACATTTGGAGGCAAGTGAATAAGAAGAGATTGGCAAAAAGAAGGAATAATCAAGTGGTCACACTTCCAGAAGAGACAGAAGGAGAAAGGCCCAAAAGTACTAATGGAGAGATTAGCTTTGACAAAGAGGAGATCCTCCTTTTCATTAGGTAGTTGGCAAGAAGATCAGGGAATAAAGTGGAAATTGCTGCTCATACTGCAAAACTGTACCATCTGTCCCAACAATGTATTTTGGGAATTTCTTAGATAACATGCTGTAAAATCACCTTGTATGTGATATTCATAATGAACACCTCCAAAGACTCCTCTTGACTGAACTAAATTTTATATTGATAACGGCTCAAGACAAGGTCCTGGCCAAAGAGACTGAATCATTGCATTTCCCAGAAGTTAAAGGAAGAGATTCTATCCATAATATGTAAACAGAGAATTCTTGCTAACAGGGTCAACAAAGCATAAATAATGTATATTCACAATATCTATGGACCAACTGAGAAACACTAATCCATACTCAGTATGGTACGTAGTAAGTGCTCCATAAATCCCTGTTGACTGACTAGCTCAGGTTGTCAATGGTTACATTAATGCTATATTTAGAGTCAAGAATTTGAAGTACAGATCATAGGTCATTCTAAACAAGGAAGCCCAGGAACTATTAATGATATTCAGATCATGTAGCATTCAAGTGATTTTGATTATTCAAAATCCTGGAGTTACATGAGTCAAAGGCAGAATGTCTAAATATAATGTAATAAAGTCAATACAAAAAACCCAATTTCCATGAATCTGTGATCTTAAATTTTAATACTCATATACTTCAAAGAAATTATGATGTCACCAGTGATGCTGATTACCAAAAATACCATACCCTCCCCCATCTTGTGTAACTTTTGTTTGTGTTCTTGACCATAACTTTGCCAAAATGGTCCCGCTATGCTGGAGTGGGGACCTTCCCTATTTTTCTTAACACTGCAATAATGCCAGTAAATCACGTGGGCAATATCATCAGTTATTCTATCAGTTATACTTTTGCTCTATGACCAGGCCATCTTCTTTTTCACTAATATATTTCTTTGATGACATTCTTTGTGCTCCTTTTCTTTTGTAATTCTTCATTTGTACTGCACTACAACCTATTTACATCTACCATGACCCTCTCCATTGACTTTGGGCGATCTTCAATTTTAAATCTTTGAAGGTTGTACTCTTTCATGGCTCATAGTCATATAATACAATATCAGAATACTGATATTTAAAAAGGTCAGGGAGAAGCTTGGGGCCATTAAAAGAATTTTGTAATTTCCCAAAAGCAATTCAGCCAACTCTCCTCCCCTTATTCAATTTTGGGCCCAACTAATTATCTTCATTAAGTATAGGGTCAAGATATATCTAATGATGGATGGGCTATAGAATTTGTCCATTCAACTATATATTACAATTCAAAGCGTGGGCATTCTTCATTCTTTGATTTTTCCTGTACAGACAGATGAAATTCTCTGGGGTGATTATGAAGCTCAATTAGGAGGCTCTTTAGTGTTCCTGAGCTTGATGTATTCAGCACAATGTCAATTACCGATAGGAGCATGGACGTTCTCTGTGTATACCTACTTGGTCTGTTGAAGCTTTTTTTTTCCCATTTTGGTTTTCATTTGTGTCATTTCCATTTTCTCCATGAGTACATCTGGGACAGTGATGCTAGAGTCTAAACATGGTGGCTCCACTGTTCTTGGTAAAAAAGAGTTTGCTGTTGTTGTTTTTAAATATTTGCAGATCTATTCCACCTTTTTTCTGTTGGTTGCCATTCTTCCAGTTTCACTTTGAAATGCCTTTAGGATTACTTTGCTTAGCTGGATTAGCTACCAATCTTCCTTTAAATTTGTTTTCCCCTCCACTGATTCTTGTAATACTGCTCATGATCTTCTAACCACTTGCCTCCAAGGTATTTTAGAAACTGACTTTCTAAAAACTTTTGATAAAATACAACATATATTCCTATTAAAAACACCAAAGTATAAGAACAAATGGATCTTTTCTTAAAATGAGAAATAGTGTCTACCTAAAACCCAAAGTAAGCATTATTTGTAATGGTGATAAACTAGAAAGCCTTTCCAATAAGATAGGGGTGAAGCAATGGTGACCACCATAATGGTGACTATCACCATTAGTATTCAATATTGTACTAGAAATGCTAGCTATTTAAATAAGGCAAGAAAAAGAAATTGAAAGAATAAGCATAGCCAGTAAGGAAACAAAACTATCACTTTTTTGCAGATGATATGATGATATACTTAGAGAACCCTAGAGAGTCAACTAAAAATAAGATATAACATAAACACACAAATCATCAGTATTTCTATCTATTAAGGACAAAATCCAGCACTAAGAGAAAGAGAAATTCCATTTAAAATAACTGCAAACAGTATAAAATACTTGGGGAGCTTACCTGCAAAGACATACACAGGAACTATATGAAAACAATTACAGAACACTTTTCACATAAATAAAGACAGATCTAAACAACTGGAAAAATATTAGTTGCTAATGAGTAAGCCAAGCCAATATGACAAAAATGATCATTTTATCTAAATTAATTTACTAATTCACTGCTATACAAACTACCAAATAATTATAGAGCCAAAAAAAAAACCCCAAAATTTATGCAGAGACTAAAGAGTCAAGATTATCAAGGGAATCAATGGAAAAAAAAGTGAAGGAAGGTGGCCTAGCAGTACCAAATTTCAAACTATATTATAAAGTGGTAATCATCAAAACAATCTGATACTGGATAAGAAATAGAGTGGTTGATCAATGGAAGAGATTAGGCACAAAATATACAGAAGTAAATGATCACAGTAAACTAGAGCTTGATAAACCCAAAGATCCAAGCTATTGGTGCAAGAACTCATTATTTGACAAAAACTACTGGGAAAACTGGAAAGCATCTGACACAGGCACAGACCAATATCTCAAACCATAGACTGAGATAGGCTCAAAACGAGTTCATGATTTAGACATAAAGGGTGCTATTATGAGCAAATTAAGGAAGCATAGAAAAAAATTACTTCTCATAGCTATGGATAAGGGAAGTGTTCATGATCAAACAAGAGATAGAGAGGATCATGGGAGGTAAAATGGATAATTTTGATGGCATGACTTTAAAATGCACAAACAAAAGCAATGCAGCCAAATTTAGAAGGAAAGTAGAAAATGTAAAAAAAAAATTTACAGCAAGTTTTTCAGATAAAAGTCTCATTTCTCAAATATACAGGGAACTGAGCCAAATTTATAAAAATAAGAGCCATTCCTTAACTGACAAATAGTGAAAAGATATGAATAGGCAGTTTTCAGAAAAAATCAAAACTATTAATAGTCATATGAAAAAATGTTCTCAATCACTAACAAGGAAATGCAAATTAAAATAACTCTGAGATATCACCTCACACCTGTCAGATTAACTAACATTATAGAAGAAGAAAATAGCAAATGCTGGAGGGGTTGTAGAAAACTAACTAGATTAATGCATTGTTAGTGGAGTTATGAACCAGTCTAACCACTTTGGAGAACAATTTGGAACTATACCGAAAAAGTTCTAAAACTGTGCATACCTTATGACCAAGAATATCAATACTGAGGTGTACCCCAACAAAATCAAAGAAAAAGGAAAAGGATCTATATGTACAAACATATTTACAGCAACTCTTTTGATGGTAGCAAAGAACTGGAAATTAAGAGGACGCCTATCAATTGAAGAATGACTGAGCTAGTTGTGGTATATGATTATGATGGAATGCTCTTGTGCTGTAAGAAATGGCAAAGGGGTGGTTTCAAAAGAACCTGGGAAGTCTTATATGAAATGATGCAAAGTGAAGCGAGTAGAATTGAGAGAATATTGTACACATTAACAGCAAGGTTGTAAGGATGATGAACTGTGAAAGACGTAGCTACTCTGATCAACGCAATCAATGATCCACAACAAATCCAAAGGACTCATGATGAAAAATGCTATCCACTTCCAGAGAAAGAATTGATCAATTCTGAGTGCAGATCAAAGCATATTTTCTTTCACTTTATTTTTCTTGCTTCCCTCCCCACCCCTTTTTCAACATGGTTAATGTGGAAATATGTTTTGCATCTCTCTCTCTCTCTCTCTCTCGATACAGATAGATAGAGATAGATATAGGTATATACATGGAGATACAGATAGATAAGATACACACACACACACACATACATATATATATGTATATATATATATACACACACACATAATATGTATTACATTTCTTGCCTTCTCAATGGGTGGTGGAGGGAAGAATTCGAATCTGAAAATTTAAATTTAAAAAAATTAAACCAAACTTTTAAAAAAAATTACTCCCCTCCATACATTCTAAAGTCCAGTCATACTGATCCACTTGTTCCTCACATACAATACTCAATCTCCTTACTAGCTCTGTGCCTTGTCACTGATTGTCCTCCAGGCCTAGAATGTTCTCTCTCAGCTATATCTTAGAAAATCCCTTACTTCCTTCAAGATTCAACAGAAACACCACCTCTCTGGTCTTCCCAACTGCCTGTCCCCACCTTCCCTAAAGTACCTGGTGTAAGGTACTGCCCCTTTCATACATATGTGGACATTTTGGTTGCTGAAAAGGGAAGAAAAAGGATATTTGTGTAAGGAACACTGATAAAATCAGCCCGACATGAAACATGGCCTCTCAAATAAAATGTTGAGGAGAGACGCAGACTGTTCTAAAGATCCGAGAGAAAACTGCACCTCAGATAAATGTACCAAAGGGACCAGTCTGATGACAGAGCATTGAGTTAATTTAAAATGGCTTCAGTGCGTTGTGTTCCATCAGATCAACCCCTGACTGTTTTCATGGTTTTAAAAGCTACAAATGAGATGCTTTAAGTCAAGGAACTGTTTGGGAGTTATGGGAAGATTAAATAGGGACTCATGGGGCTACATCTTAGATAAAGGTAGTTTGGGGAGTGTCCTGTCATAGAATAGATATGAGTCACTGCTTATAAGGAGGCCCTGGTTTGAGAAGCCAGGAGAAAGGAAGGGATAGGAAATGACCAGATGAAGAGAGAAGCAGGAGAGGAAGCTGAGCACAGGAGATACCAGGAATAGAAAACAGGAAAGATAAAATGTAAGTTCTTTGAGGTCAAGGGCTGTTTCATTGTTGTCTGAGCCTAATACAGAGCCTGTCGAATGGCAGACATTTAAGGCATGCTAGCTGATTGATAGGGATATGCTGATAATGGGATAGACAGACTTGCAAAGAAAGACTTCGAAAAGTTCGACATTTTTTCAATAAATCAGGTATCCAAGTGGGGAAAAAAAGGAGGGAGAGAGAAATGTGCTGCTGATATTCACCGCACCCACAATATGTACAATCCATGATGTGCCTACTTTAAAAAATAATACAAGAACTTTTACAGAATTCTGAAATATAGTTCAAATTACAGTATGAGACCTATTTGTTTATCTTTTAATTTAGCAAAGCATGTGTAGCAGATACTTAAGAAAATACTTTCTATATATTAATTACAATATCATGCCCTGGAGTATCACTGATTATTGAAAAGACACACTACCAGGGAAACGAAGTAGGTGAAGCAAGTTTTGTTATATATTTAGGACATAGTTAAGTACCAGGAATCACAAGGCTGGTCGTAGTGGAAATGTTATATAAATTAAAGAGTGAGGTACAGGGAACAGGGCCATCCAAACTGGTGATAAAGCCTCTCTGCCTCCTTATCAGACTCACACAAGCCAGTCATCAGATGTTAGGGTGAGGTTAGGGCAGTAGAATACTGTGGGCTGGGAACTTCTAGTTAAGATGACCCAGTAAATAAAAGCAAATCAGTCTAATTCCTACACATGTCCTCCAGAAAAGATAAAATAAAAGACAGCCAGAGCAAATAAGGATTAGGAAATAAAGACAGAAACGAAAGTAAGTACCTTCATTTAGCCTAGATCATCTTGCTGCTAGGTAAGAAGAGGGGCCCAGCCAGGGGGAGCCTAGATAAAACAAACGCAGTTTTCAGAGGCCTTTCCAAGTCCAACAATCTCAGAGTGTTCCAGCCAGGAAGCCCCAGGGTGGTTAAGTATACCCCAGGAGGGAATAGAAGATGAAGTGCACTAGGAAGGAGGCCCCAGGGTGGTTAACAGCTGTGGATCTCTGGGCCCTGATGAGACATTCAGACAGGAGTTGACTGCTATCAAAGCAGAAGTTCCTACTGAGAGGTCAACCTCAGCCTGCACAACCTGAAGGCTCTCAATGTTTGTAACAATCGATCATGAGACACTTCAGATAACCCTGAAGAGCTTAGTACTCTATACCTAGAAGATATAGGTGAGCCTGAGACCTAGCAGTCCTTGTGTACAGCACACACCAGTGAAAAGGAGGGCCAGTGGCGGAAATCCCAAGAAAACACATCAGGACCAAAATGGGGTCTTCTACCCCATCCAAGCATGGAGGAGCAAAGTCTGGTCCTGACAAAAAGTTCTAGTTCATAATGAGGGAAATTTGAATAAACTGAAGACGCAATGATAAAGAAATTTCGTGGATCCAAGAACACCTAGGATATCTTCCTAGAGGAAGAATTCCACAGCCATGATGGACAAAGCCTCAGATAAAGGTATGTCTTTGTTAAAAATTGTCCTTGGAAGAATTAAAACAAAAATTTTAAAAAGGATATTATAAAGTAAATGAATTCCAGAGGAAGAAGAAAGGAGAACAAACAATTAAGTATAAGAGTTATAAAACCTTTCCCAAATAAAAGAATCCTTGAAAGTTAGACAGAAAGGAAAAAGTGAAAATAGAAATAATCTATTGATCACCTCCTGAAAGAAACCCACAAATAAAACTCCCAGAAATTTTACAGACATAAAGCTAGAAATGTCAGCTTCATGGACAAAAAACAAAATACTGAGCACCCAGAAAGAAAGGGTTCAACTACAAAGGAACCACAGTCAGAAGCACAAGAGAGCCAGGAATATAAAAGGTAAAAGTCATGTCTGACTCTTAGTGACCCCATTTGAGATTTTCTTGGCAAAGATACTGGAGTGATTTGCCATTTCCTTGTCCAGCTCATTTCCTGATGAGGAAACTGAGGCAAGGGACTGAGGTTAAGTGAGTTGCCCAGTGTTACCCAGCTAGCCATATTTGAACTCAGGAAGATGAGTATTCCTGAATCCCAGCCCAGTGCTCTATCCAATGTACCACATAAATGTGGTAGAATTAAATGGGCATAAGAAATGAAGAAAGGGCCAGTTTCTGGGAAACCTGGGAAAACTTGTTTGAATTGATGCAGAGTAACATGGGCAAAATCAGGAAAATGATTCATACGATAAAAACAACAAAGTGAAGATAAGCAACTTTGAAAGCCTTAAGAAATTTGATCTTCAGTGACCAACAATTCGAGAGCACTGATGATGCAACCTGCTACCTATCTCTTGAAAGAGTAGTGATGGGGGCAGCTAGGTGGTGCAGTGAGTAGAGTATCAGCTTTGGAGTTGAGAGGACCTCAGTTCCAATCCATTCTCAGACACTTGACACACTTGCTAGTTGTGTGACCATGGACAAGTCACTTAACCTCAACTGCCCTGCCCTCTCCCCTGAAAAAAAAAAAAGAGTAGTGATGGAATTTCAGAAGGACAGAATGATACCTACATTTTTGGATGCAACCAATGTCATGTGTATTTATTATGCTTGATTATATATACTTGTTAAATGGGTTCTGTTTTTCCTCTTTAAGAATGAGGGGAGAAATCGGGTGGTCTAGAGACTAGAGCTAGCAATAACAGGGCCAAATAAAAAGGAAAAAGGGATATTGAAACATTTAAAAAATTTGAAGAAACAAAAAAGAAGTTCAGACTGAAACACAGGTGAACAGGACAACTTTGAAAATAACATGTTGGGCTTATTCCATAATAGAAATGGATTGTTTCATGTACAGTCTTCACCTGCTCTACATAGTATATGGATACACTCATTTCATTTGGCACTTAAAGTTCGTAATTTTGAGAAACTTAATTAAAAAAATAAAAAGCTCTATACTGAAACAATTGCCTACAACTGATTCAGGAAAAGGGGCATAGAGATCAGTGAAAATATCTTTTCTGCATTTGATCTAGGTAAAGGACTAAAAATACAGAGCCATGAAGGAAACTGCTAGTATCTGGCTCTAAAATACATTATATTTGAACTACCCAACAGCCCACAAGTTCTCTTTCATGAGAAGTGGATTAGCAAGGAATTGATTATGGCCAGGAAAGAGGCAACAAATACAACACTGTGGTTCATGGTATGACCACTCTGAACCCTCTGACTCCTTATTCAACTTTGATCTGATGGGTGGAATAAAGTCGAGACCACTGTGGGCTGGAATGAGCCCCACAGGGTTTGGTGATCATTTTGGGGGATGATCAGTTAGTTCACTGAAATGATCCATGGCATGTCTAGATAAAAGGAAATATTTCTGGCATAGAAACGAAGTAGAGTCTATCATTTATGATTTCCCCAGGATTTAGATACCTTGATTTACACTTCCCCGTAAAGTGATATTTAATTTTTTAAAAGGATAATGGAAGAGAAATTCTACTACCTTTTAAAAACAGAACTGAAAGCTGAGGACTTTTATTTCTTTTCTAACCAACCCACAGGAAACTAGTCACAGTTCTGAGCACAAATGGAGATAGTACAGTATAGTGATAGTGAGAGTGCAGTATAGTATGGTATGATATGGTACAGTATAGAACAGTATAGTACAGTATAAAGAAATCCTGGATTTGGATTTAGAAGAGTTGGATGTAAATCTGTTCTCTGTCACTTAGTGACTGTGGGGCTTTGGGCAAGTCTCTTACCCCATCTGAGACTCAGTTTCTTCACCTATAAAATGCAGATAATAAAACTTCGACTATCTCGCTCACAAGGTTGTTAGGAAAATCACACGAAATAATGCTTGTAGAATAGTTTGTCAACACTAGCACATATATATTAATTGCTATATGAAGTGCTTGATAAATGCTGCACTGGTGCATGGTGGGCTCCAGTCCCCCTGGTTCTGCCAGTAACTTTTTAACTGCTCTGGTCCTCAGTTTCCAAATGTGTAAAACATGGATGTCAACTGGATGATGCCTAAAATATTTACGGTTTCATCGGTCTGTCATTCTATGAATCAGTCTCTGGAGGCAAACATTTATAAATTTTTCTTATTATTTTAATCTAGAGAAAAAGAATGCAAAGAATGAAGGAATGGATTAACTACAACCGAAGTATCTGTATATATACACCACCTATCAGTAAGAAGAAAAGGCATGTTTGGGAAGTCGGGGGTTTGTCTGGCAGTCCATGTGTATGATAGGAAGTAGAATACCAATCACCTACAACTACTGCAGAAACAGTGGAACACGGAGGAATGCGAAGACTTAAAGAAACGTGCGAAATGGGGGAGGAGATTCTAACTTTGAAGTCTGTTCCATGTTTCCTAATAAAGTAAAAAAGTAAGAACATTTACACATATTAAGTTGGTGAAGACAATATAATACAACACTGGAAAGAACAAGGCTAAGGCTAAGAAGAGCCTTGAAATGGAACTGGAAGGGGAAAAAAATAACTTGTTATCACTTTTGATTTCTGTGGTCAGAAACCTAGGCCTAGGACTCACTCCTTCCCTTGGGTTATTTTGCATGGAAAAGAAATACTATTTTCACTTCATAGAGTTCTTCTCTCCTTGCTATCTTCTCCTTTTCTGAAAGCATGAAACTAATCAAAAATTTTTCCATAGTAACCAGTTGTGATGAAGAGGCTTTGACTGCATAGTTCTCCATTAAAATCACTCAGAAGACATCTTAAAACTACTAATAAAAGGCATTTATAGCACCCAAAATTCTTCCCCTTATAGCAACCCCATGTGGTAGGCATAGTAGTATAAGTATGACTATCCCATTTTACAGCTAAGGGAACTGAGGCTAAGAAAGACAGAATGACTTGTTTTCTAGGTCCTAGAACTAATAGGTGGCTAAGCCAGAACTAAAATCCTGATCTTAAGACTACTAGTGGGGCAGCTAGGGGGCACAATGAATAGAGCACCAGCCCTGGAGTCAGGAGGACCTGAGTTCAAATATGACCTCAGACAATCGACATGTAGTAGCTGCGTGACCTTGATCAAGTCACTTAACCCCAAATGCCTTGCCTTTCCCCCCTCCAAAAAAAAATCACTAGACCACAATAGCCTCCACAACTAGGAGCTGTCCCCTAAGGTAAAAGACTATTTAGAAAACTATCCTAACAACAGTGGATCTTTAAGAGCTATTAAAAGTTGTTAGCCTCTTTTAAAAGTTCAATTTACTGTATGTAATCTGAAAAAGGGATCTGTTTATAACTTAAGTCAATCAACCAACAGATATTTATTATCTACTCACTATCCTTTGGAAATCACCTAAGTATTAAAATATATACATATTCAAGTCAGAATATGACTGAACGGACATGGGCTGCAGTTTTCTAGCTTTTTTCCTCCTTAAGAAAGAAGTTTACATGGCTTGCAATTTGTTCAGTGCAAGTTGTTCTCATCATAATGAGCACTTACCACAATTTCAGCCCCTTATCTGGAAGAAGGACATTCTGTACTACATTATTCAAGCATACACCCCTCACATCAAGTTACAAATAAAAGTTGATATGCAGAGATGATGGATGATGGCCATTTTATATGCAGATATACTTAAGAGGAAAGGCCAACTGTATTATTACTATCAATTTTCTCTTTCATGTAGCAATTTAATGGAACAACCAGAAGAGGATGCTCCATTCCCCTGCCTTTGGACCATTTAATTACTTTGGAGTATTGAAGGGAATGTTCTTAACTTAATCACCAAGTTAGAATCTTAATTCACCTTCAACTGATGAAGTAGTTTATTTTCTTCATGTACCTAAATATTATTCCAGCAGACGGTCATCTTTGCTTCCAAATACAAAGCACTTGTGGAAATGCTGGTTCTGCAAAATGTAAAAAGTCCAAGGGACACTGGATATTTTATTTAAGTAGGACATGGATGGACACACACACACACACACACACACACACACACACACACACGACACTGGATAGCTTCATGATGCACAGCAGCCCATTAATCATAAGAGAATATTCAAAAACCCCCTTTCCCTTTGATGAGTTCACTTAATTCTCTCCATCCCTTTCCCCAATCAAAATTAATATAATTAACAATAATTCAGAGCAGAGCATTACATGGCCATCATTAGGGAAATAATGTGAGGTCTGTAACAAAAAACTAAAAAGCAGACTAATTCGACAATGTTTACTGATTCAGTGCCAGATGCATTGGTCTGCAAGTTCAAACCTGAACAACAAACTCATTCAAAGATAACAATGAGAAAAAAGGAGGCATGATAGCATGGTGGGGGGGAAGGGAAGGAAAGCAATACTATACTGTTACTTCAAAAGAAATAAGGACAGCTGGTTAAAAGTGGGTGTGCATTTGGGGAATCCTTTCTAGTTGAGGTGGAGAGATTTGCCTCTGAAATATAAACAGTTTCTCATGTGGTAGGTCCCTAACCTAGGCTCAGATGGTGGTTGACTCAGATGGTGGGTTGTCTCACCCCACCATACTAATTCTTCATGAAAGGGAAGGGAGGTAAGCGGATAAAACATTTCAGTGCTCAAGAGAACTCTGTCATTCCAATAAAGAGTGCCTTGTATGTTATCCTTATATGTGTAAAATAAAAAGAGAAAGCTTGAAACTTAAGGCGAGTGCAAATCTTAAGAATATATACACCAGGTTAAGTTCTTTACAGTAAGGTTTAAAATCTACAAACCCCTTTTTAAGTACAATAGGGCAGGAAGTAGCAAAGTCATAATCAGTAACCTTAGATCTTTTTGAAGTGCAAAAGAAGCAAAGTAACAACCTACTGAGTAAAACTAACATCACACCTCAGAATCAGTCAGCAACCAGAGAAAATCATTAGCAGCACCCAAGTCTACAGCCAGAATTTCAAAACCAATTACAAGAGCCAGAAACAAAATACATTTGCACATAATACTTCACTTTCCAAGAATTTGCTTCAAATTATTTCCATACTATTATATATTTTAAGTATTTTTAAAAAACTAGATGCTGTTACTGCTCTCCCAGATTCCTGCCAAAGAATAATCATTTCCTCTATAGTTAGCCCTCATTTTTTACCTGATTAAGACCTACATATTTTTTTCTCTAAACCTTTGACTCAGACACAACAAAAACCATGACACAGGTGAGCTCTCTGAATTTAGTCTTAGAGAAATTTGTCTTAAGACCAGGTCTCCAGGAACACATTAGGCCTAAGGAGGGCATCTCTTGTAGCAGAGTTAAGATAAAAACTTAAACTCTCTAAAACAACAAGTGATATGTTTCTAAAACCACAATCCTGAAAGTTTGGTGTAAAGAAAGAGGGATGAGGTGGAAAAGAAAAAAAAATGCTTTTTCGCCCTCTCATAGTACCCCTTAGAATGCATTTCCATAAATTTTATTTAAATAATCTTATATAGTTAATTATAATAGTGAAGTACTTTTTCTTCTGTTATTCAGTAACAATTATCTGGGTGTTTGCCTCTTTGTCTTCCTCTCTCTCTAGGTTCCCACCTATCTATACTCACACATGGCGGAAGGGAGAAAACAGAGGAAAAGGGAGGGAGAAAGTGAAAGGCTAACTTGAAAGGATGAACACTTATACACCATAGAATGAAGGAAGGGCAAATGTTGTCCAAAGTTGATATCATCTACCCAGATATTCATGCTTTCAAGTTTCCTCCGCCACTTGCTTCCTCCCTTTATCTCTGTTACCTCCTTTCCACCTTCCTCCATCCCTTCAGTGCCCTCTCTAACCCCCAATACTGCACTCCCAGGAAAAGACTAAAAACTGACACCTGGATAGATTTTAACCAACTCTGTAGTATAATAGAGTTCAATAATCTATCTTTAAAGAGACATTAACTACTTTGAACTGAGCCAAGATAGGTGACTCCTTATCACAGTCAGAACAAAGGTTTCTCTCTTTATAGTCAGATTCCACAGTCAAGATTAAAGGACTAATGAAGATTTGTCTGAGGTCATGTAATTGAACTGTGTGACTAGGAACTAGTCCTAGTGGTCTTTGAAAAAAACATGCACATCTTGGCCGTGTTTTTGGTTGTTTTTTTTTTAAATATGTTTCTGTTTCACCATATCCAGGTCTTGCTGCACCATAACACCAGAGCTTGGGGTTCCAGAAACTCTACAACCTCAAGAAGTTTGAAATCTCTAGTCTGAGACTGGAACAAATACTTTCATTTGCCATCTCAACTACACCATGTATGAGTAAGTTGGTTGAAAACATTTCCAACAAAAATGCTGACCCTGTTAGGGCTCAGAGCCAAAAAAAAAATCCTAAACTATATCTAGGAGAAGATTTGTTTTATATTGTATTTCCTAGTCAAAAAACTTGTTTCCATTACTTTTCCCCCAAGGCCAACAGTACTTATACTCAAGCATGGGATTCCTAATACTCAGTTCTACAAAGAAAACAGAGAAGGGAACATGTTGTTACCATCTCCCTACAACAAGCCACAGGTAAGTTTTCCCTAAACTACATTAATACAGAATAAAACAAATGAATATACACTAAAACTACACACCATATGAGTTCAAGGATAATGATTGCCTAGTGAAGCAAAATTTAAATTATCATTCCAAAATGCCACGTTAGCTAGCTCCAAACATTGTGATAGAGGTAGCAAAATGATGGGCAGTATATGAACTGAACTAAACAATTTATGGACATGAAATTGTAATTCCAGCCATGCATGAGCCAAGCTATGTAATGGGACAACAGGATACAGAAGTCTGGAATCGCCTTTAGGCATACACTTAGGCATGACTGGGCTTCTCTACCAACCATATCAAGGTCCAGGAAAGCCTGCCTGAAAATAAGCTAAAGAATAATTTGAAGAGAGCCAGAAGCTTAATTATAGGACAATGAAAGCTTGTTCTAAGCCTAGGGAAGCCTTTTTTAACCCCTAGGGAAATGGGGGGTTGGGGAATGGTAGAAGAGGGTAGATAGAAGGACGGACTGAGAGTTATCAGAATAACAGGAAGAACACAGTAACAACAAAAGAAATATTCCATGATGGTTTTGTAAAGCGTCTTACACGCTTGAAAAAATTTTAAAGCAAATTTAAAACACTATATCAATTTTTCAATTTGGCTTGAAAATTTAACACAGCAACATGGCTAAGTGCAGAAATACAACCTGAACAGTTCCTGGAACCTGGGAATGGTTATCAGTGGGGAGGGGAAGGAGCAAAACAAAGGGCAGAACAAAATAGAGACATGAAGCCAATTTTGTTTTTGTTTTTCCAGGGAAAAGAGCATAAATAGTTTGTGAATCCTCCTGTTTATATACTGTTCCTTCCTAAATTGATTAAAGCATTGGCTTGTGATGAATTTACACCACAGTGAAAGTCTGACAACTTCAAAATCAACTTCATGTTTGGGCTCTATTCTTTTAGGTGATAAATAGTAGGAAACCGGTGAGGGAATGTCATTTGAAGTCAGCCATTAATCATGAACCAAAATGGGTAAGTACCCCATAAACCGCAATGATCCGTTTCCTATTAGCATCACACAACAGAAGGCAACTTCATTTGCATTAACAATTTTTATGACCTCTGTAAGTAAAGAGGACAAGGTTAGGAAATGGCTTATTTTTTGTGTTATAAATGTTAATTTATAACATTTTATAACAATTTATTATGCCATAAAAAATTCTTTAAGAATCTAAGCTACTGATTGATTCATTGAAGAGGTAAGAACTCTCCAAAGAAAAAAGGAAAAAGAAAAATGGAAAATATACTCCTATTTGTAATTTTTCAATGCTTCTTTAACTTTTACAAAGAATTTTCATCATGCCTATTCCAGGCTTTTCTTTTAAGTAATTTATACTTCCCATCGTGATTCTTAAATACACAATAGAAATTTTTTCCCCAAAATTTATTTCATATTAAAAGTCCTCTGTGCCCCAAGTTTGACAATAAGGGTAAGACTTTTGAAATTTTGGGGGGTAAACAATAGGTTTCCTTATTCCAAAGGGACAAAAATATACAAAGGAAACAGCTAATCTGTTTTATGATAAGTAAATGTCAAAAATAGATGTTAAATTCCCATAAAATACTGTCTCTCTTAGTTTTAAAAACTTAAATGGTGATTACATTAATCAGATGTGGCCAGAAGGACCTATCCCTCATTTAAAAAAAAAAAAGACATCCACTGCAAATCCAGAGAAGATTCATAGGATTAGAAGCTAGAAATGGACTTAAGATTTCATCATCTAGTACAATAAAAACCCAAGACATAGAAGAATAAATTGACTTTACCTGGTCATACATGAAGTAAGCAGGATTTGAACCCAGTTCCTCTACTACCATGGAGAGTGGCAAACCACTCTGGTATCTTTGCCAAGAAAACTCCAAATGGGGTCCCAAAGAGTCAGACATGACTGAGAAACGACTGAACAACAAAACTTCTACTACCAAAGCCCAAATCCTTTCTACCACCTATAACATACTTCAAGTGAAGAGAAGTCTAAAATGAATGGCAAGACCAAAACAAACAAGGAAAATGAACAATTTATATTATGAGAATAATCTCTGACATTCACATGGCGCTACTAGTTTAAAAAAATACTTCAATATATTATTTCATTCCATCCTCAGGACAACTCTGTGAAAGTATTTTATTATCATTCCCGTTTTACAAATGCAAAATTGAAGGCTCACAAAGGGTCACTTACCCAAGGTCATGCAGCAATGAAGTAGCAGATCCTGAATGCAAAGGCTGCAATTAAGAAAGGAAGAATTTTTACTAACATTTAGTTGGATGCATGTAAGAAGTCTACAGATAAATTTACACGTGACTTAAGACATTTTAAAAAGCAAGTCTCCAATCTGAGCTTGGGCACGACAAGAACAATAAATACTAATGCTTTATTGATGGTTTTAGCTTTTCTTATCTTCAAAAACCATACAAAAAATGGCCACATTATATCAAGTAATATGTTGTTTTTGAGAGGGGACAGGGCAAAGTAACATAAAGCAAATTCCAGTATAAAATAATCACAAACCATTCCAAGTTAAATGAGAAAGCAACTAGTTGTCTTCCATAGGTTGAATTCAAATCACCAACCTCTGGTGAACTCTCTCCTAGAGAAGAGGTTCCCAGACTTTCTTCATGGAGCTTCTAGTGTCTCAGTAATTTTTACCTAACAGTTTTACTTATTAAATAATTAGAGCTTAAAAAAATTAAGTATCCTGAAGTTTGGAAATTGTGGTTCTAAAGTACTGAGAAAAAAAAACTGGCCTAAATGGTTACTGAGATGCTTCACAGATTCCAGAGAATCTAGGCATTAGAAAGGAACAGAGAGGCCACTGAGTCCAATGTGTACTTAAGCAAGAATCACCATGACTGTATCACCAACAAGCAGCCATCCAGTCTTTTTCTTGAAGACCTCCAATGAAGGAAAAGCCAGTTTCTTCCCCAAGCAGCCCATTACACTTTTGGATTGCACTAATTGTGAAGAAACTTTTCTTTATATCAAGCCCAAGTTTGCTGCTTTGTAGCTTTCATTTATTGATCCTAGTTCTGGGGTCAAGTGGAACAAGCCTAAGTCTTCTTTCAATGATGTTCTTAAAAACTTGAAGGTAGCTCTCATGCCCTCAACTTACATGTGGCATAATGTTTAGGCCCTTCACCATCCTGGAGGCTTTTCCTTATCATTGTCCTTCCTAAAATATGGAGCCCATGGCTGAGTATCTCAGATGTAGTCTGAGCAGGATGGAGTATATCAAAGCCACCAACTTTCTTGGTTACGTCCAGTACATTCTCTTAATGCAGTCTAAAATCACACACACTATATAAGCCCTGTTGACCTATACTGAGCTTATGGTCAGAAGGATGACTGTTTAGCAATGCTTTCTCCTTCTAATTCCTCTACTATACGACACCTCATCATCAAATCCTCAAGACTGCCATCCTCTGCTCCCTATGTTTTCTCTTTTCCAGGCTAGAAAACTCTGGTTCCTTCAACTGGTTCTTGTATGTCCTAGTCAACCAATCTGTGGCCAAGGACCTTAAAAGTTTCACACTGAAGGACAAAACTTATTCCAGTCTTGAAAACTGTGGGCTTGCCAGGCTAGAACAGTAGACTGAATAAAATCAAACTGAATTTATAGAGACAAATGTAAAGTCCCATGTTGGGCTCAAAAAAATCAACTTCAGATGTACAAGATAGGGCACACATGGCCGGCCAGAGAGAAAAATGTTTGGGGTTTTTAATGGATTGCAAATTCAATATAATATGAAAGTAGCATGTGGCAGCCAAAGGCACTGATGCAATCCTAGGTGATATTAATAGGTGCATGTTGTTCAAAGGGAGGAAGGTCATTGTTTTTCTATACTATGCCCTGGTAAGAGAACATGTGCACAATTCTGGGCACCAAATTTTAAAGTACAGACAAACTAAAATAGTGACAAGGAGAAGGAGAGTGATAAGGATGATGAGAGGACTGGAAATGATGCCATATTTGTTTATAGAAACAAGTATTTTCTTCATAACCCTTAGGAGTCATCGTAAGCATTGTCATCCCTATTTATAGATAAAACCGAAGCTTGGATAGGTTACATGATTTGCATAGGATCCCCACAACTAGGAAGTGTCAGAGCCAGGATGTCAACTCAAGTTGGCCCTGACTGTGGGCAACTGGTGGTGCAGTGGATAGCGCACTGGGCTTGGAATCATGAAGACTCCTCTTTATGAGTTCAAATCCAGCCTCAGACACTTCCTAGCTGGGTGACCCTGGGCAAGTCACTTCATCTATAAAATAAGCTGGAGAAGGAAATGGCAAACTACTCCAGTATCCTTTGCCAAGAAAACCCCAAAGGGGGTCATGAAAAGTTGGACATGACTCAAACAACTCAGTAATGACAACAACTGCCCTGACTAGACACGTAGCACTTTCCAGTAAACCATGATGTCTCTTAGGAACTGGAGATAGTTAGCTGGGAGAAGAGAACCTAGGGAGGACATGAACACACTTTCCCAGTATTAGAAAGACTGTCATATAGAAGGCTAGGACAAGTTCTATTTGGCACATAGGTTATAGAAACAGTGGGCAGACACTGTAGAGAGGCAGTTTAGGGTTGATACAAGGAGAAACTTCCCAAATAACAGAGCTGCCCCAAAATGGAATTTTGGCAGTTGCTTCATACGGTGGTAGTAGGTTCTTTTAGATGGAAGTTTTCCATCAGAGGCTAAATGACTAACAGTGAGAAAAAGCTGCAGAAAAAGACTTTTATTCAAACATACTGTGGACCAGAGAGCTTCTGAGGTCCCTTCTAACTCTGAGGCTCTGTGATTCTTCGGAACTACATTCAATTGAGAGCTCTCCTGGAAACAACTCTTTCCTGAAGACACAAATTTCCAAGGAAATAACACCCAAGCTAGGAAGTCAACAACAAATGCTTATTGGCTGCCTGCACTGAGCATAAGGTACTCTGGAGAGTGCTGAGGACGCAAAGAATAATGTACAATTCTTTAATTGGAAATAATAGTACCTAGGGCTTTAAGGTTTCCAAGTGCTTTGTAAACATTATTTCATTTTATTCTGACAACAACCCAAGGTCAAGTGCTATTACTACCCCCATTTTATAGTTAAGGAAACTGAGTGACTTGATTAGGGTCACGTGGCTATTAAGTCTCTGAGGCCGCATCTGAACTCAGATCTTCCTGATTCCAGGCCTAGCATTCTCTCCAATACCGGAAGAATGAAAGGATATAAAGAGATCAATAATAACAGCTGGTGAAATGTGTCCAAAGTTTAACAAATAATGCATGTTCTAGAAGTCAAATGAAGGAGCAATCTCATTGTGGGCTGGGTTAAACTGAGATTTCTTTAGGAGGGACCTGGGCTTAGCTTTAAAGGTCAGGCAGGGCTTCAGTGAATGGAGAGGAATCTGTGTGATCTCAGTAATAAAATGAAATGACATGACTGAAACTTATCCATGAATTCTCCTTTCAGTATCTATGCCAATACAACATGCCAGGATCACCATGGCTCTGTAACAGCCAGCCTCTCATTCCCATCTTTCAACTCTTCTATGTTCTTAATCCTCTTCTTCTGATATAATAGATGATGGCCATGCTGGCTGGCCTTTCTCCTCTGAAATCAATAAAGTTTCTTAATATGGACCATTCTATTCACTAGGAAAGAAGTGACAATAGATCCCTTCTGGGAGGAGACAAATATTTCTATCCCTTTTCTAAGTCGTTAATTTTGACAATCACATATATCCATTATTATAAAAATGGAAAATGTAGCTATTGTAACAACGAAAATGCTAAGGCAACATCTTAGTCGAAGCCCTTATCAGCTTATGGCTGGACTATTACAACAATTTCCTAAATGGTATCTCTGACTCCAGTCTTTTTACCTTCTTATACACAAGATTTATCTTTCTAAAATCTGACCTTAAGCATGACACCCTAGCAGTCAAAAGAAAAACCGTCAATGGTTCCCCGCTGTAGTTCAAAACGTACAGCATTTATTATGTCCTCCACAATCTGGTCCCTATCTATTTATGTCTCCAACTTTATCTCCCACTACCCCATTTCAGCCAAACTACTTCACTGTGGCCTCCTGCCTCCCAAGCTTTTGCTTACACAGTTTCTACTCTAACCTTGGTTAACTTTCTGCCTAATTCCTTTAAGGCTCAATTTGATTTCTGCTCCTTTACAAAGATTTTTCTCACCTATGGCACCCCATGGGTGATCACTCCCCTCTGCCAATCTGCTGAAGTGATTACTGCCCATGACATTTATTTGGCACCAACTCTATGGTATTTGTCTCTGTATATCCAGATAGACTGTATGCTTCTCAGAGGCCTGGATTATTCTTTCTTTATCCCCATTGCCAAGAACATAGTTAAGTTTACGATGAATATTTGCTTACAGTGATATTGTGATATCCCTCCTATTTTCCCCAACAGCTAGAACAATAGTTGGAGGCACTTCATCTTCATTCATTCAACAACTATACATTAAGCATTTGTTATTTGCAAAGCACTGGGCTAGCTGCTAGGGAAGATAGGAAGATAGTTAAGCCTTGGTCATCTATTGAGATGGAGAAGGAAATGGCAAACCACTGCGGTATCTTTTGCCAAGAAAACCCCAAAGGGATCACGAAGAGTCAGATAGGATTGAAAAATTACTAAACAACTAAACAATCTCTTGAGATAAGGCTAACTATTCTTTGATCCCATCTCCCTCAGTCATGTCTTCTTTCTCATTTTCAATCTCCACCATTAAGATACCTTCCCTTGATTCTGCCATTCCCTCAAGAGATGCTCCCACATCTTTTCTTCCCTCTATAGCTGAAGTCATCTATATGTGTTGCTACCTCCTCCTTACTTCTCACTTATTTCTCAATTCCTTGAAATCTGGCTTTTGATCTCACCACTCTGATGAAAATACTCTTTCCAGGGTTACCAGCAATGCTTTAGTTGCTAACTATGATGGCTTTTCCTCAGTTCTAATCTTTCTTGACCTCTCAGAAGCATTTTATATAATTGCCCACTCTCTCCTCCTAAATAACCTCTCTTCCTTCAGCTTTCCTGAACTTGCTCTTTCCTGGATTTCCTTCTCCCTGTCTGACTACTCCTTCTCAGTCTCCTCTGCTATATCATTGTCCATCTCCCATCTCTCCTAACTGAGTGTCTCACAAGATCATGTCTTTAGTCTTCTTTTTTATTTTTGCTCCACACTCACTCTTTGAAAGATCCTATCACCTGCACTGGGTTCAATTATCATTTCTATGTGGCTGATACCAATGTCTATATATCCAGCCTTCATCTTTTTCCTGAACTCCACTCCCAAATCACCAACTTCCTGTTAGACATCTCTGGCTGGATGGCCCCTTGGCATCTCAAACTCAAAAAAATTGCAAATAGGGCTTATTCTCTTCACCTATTAATTTTACCCCTCCCAACTTTCTCCCTTTTTGTTGAGAGTTACCAACATTATTCCAATAACCATGGTTTGAAACCCAAGTCATTTTTGGTTTTTTCTTTCCTTTATCCCTCTTTCATAACCAATTAGTTGCCAAGTTTTGTTAGTTTTTCCTCCAAGACATTACTCACATGTCATCTACTCTCCACTCATATAGCCAACACACTAGTTTAGATCCTAATTGATCTTCATACTTCCAGTGTCTCACCCCTCCAATCTATCATTCACAGTTGCTAAAATAATATTCCTAAAGCACCAGTCAAAACTTGAGTCCCTTTGTTTTCTAGGAGGCAGCTAAGTGACTCAGTTGATAGAGTGCTGGGCTTGGAGTCAGGACGATCTGAGTTCAAATCCAGCCTCAGACACTAACTAGCTGTGTGACCCTAGGCAAGTCATTTAACCTCTGTTTGCCTTAAACCACTGGAGAAGAAAGTGGCAAACCATTCCAGTATCTTTGCCAAGACACAACTGAATGACTGACAACAACCATTGCTCTTCAGGATAAAATACAAACTCCTTATTGAGGCATTTAAAACCTTTCATAGTCTGCCTCCAGCCCATCTTTCTGGCCTAATTTCATATGACTTCCCTTCATGTACTCTTTGTTACACACTAAGTCATTTACTTGCTATTCTTCAAATTTCAGCGTTTCATCTCCTGTTTCCATACTTTTGTACAGACTTTCTTGCATGGCTAGAAAAGACTCTCTCCTCACCTCTGCCTCTCAGAATCCCTAGGCTCATTCCAGGTGAGAAAAATTATTTATTAATGTGTTTCCTGTCTCAA